>NC_068562.1:21967500-22628333 GCF_022201045.2 Citrus sinensis | reverse complement strand
AATATAATTATAAGTATTCAAATCATCTCCATAGATTTGCTATATCAATTTCAATGGTGCAATCTTAATCTAATTGAAATAAAATAATTAATGAAATTAATGAACTAACTAAATTTAAAATACAATAAAAAAATGCACTAAAGAAAATTCTCAAATCAAACACAAAGATAAACTCAATGGGAAATGAGTAGTTGAATGATTAAACCATTTAATGGTTTTGATTGTTTTTTCAATTAAGATTCTATTGCTACAACATCTATTGCAGCACTGAACAAAATCCCTTATGCATTCTCAGCTGTTGCATGCTAGATATCTTATATTTAAATACAACCTAACAGTGACAAATTGTCATAATCCAACCCAGACATGACAAGATATTGTCCACTTTGGGCCTTAACAAGACCCGTACGGTTTTGTTCTTGGGGCATGCCCATACACCCCAAAAAGTGTTTTGCCAATTAAGGTGTGGATCACCCCTTATAAACCCAGCATCTCTCTTGTGCTTTGCCGATATGAGATTCGCCTAGGGTGTTACATACACTCCCTTTTAGGGACTCAGCTTTCTCACTGAGGTTTGCCCCATCATCGCTCAAGAAGACACACAGAGCAGCTTTGATACCATTTGAAACGACCCAACCCAGACCTGTTAAGATATTGTCCGCTTTGGACCTTAACAAGACCTGCATGGTTTTGTTCCCGGGGTACCCAAACACCTTAAAATGCGTCTTGCCAATTCAGGTGTGGATCACCCATTATAAACCCAGCATCTCTCCTATGCTTTGCCGATGTGGGATTCGCCTAGGGTGTTATATACACCTCCCTCTTTGGGACTCAGAGTCCTCGCTGAGGTTTACCCTACTATCGCTCAAGAGGACACACAAAACCGCTCTGATACCATAATGTCATAACCCAACCCAAACCTAGCAAGATATTGTCCGCATTAAGGCTTGTACGATTTGGTTCTTAGGGCGCCCATACACCCCAAAACACGTCTTGCCAATTAAGGTATGGATGACTCTTTATGAACCCAGCATCTCTTTGGTGTTTTGCCGATGTGAGATTCACTTAGGGTGTTACGTTAATTGTTACAATAACATTAGATATAGTATTATGCGTTTTAGGTTCCAATTGCCTTATAAGGTGAATTCTTATGTCTAATTCTTCACTAATCTTAGATTAAACATGATCCTATTCAAACTGAGATTAACTCAAACTCAATCTAAAACCATGTATTATCTTGATCTGTTCCACTAAGTCAGACTTTTTTTAGACTCTTTCTTAGTTGGTATCCACTAAATGGGTGGTCAGCCGAAATAGGGATTTGCAATAAATAAAATCAAGATAAAATACTACAGTAGATTCACAGTAACGCACAAATTAAAGTCAAATAACTATTAGACTTGTTTATCACTAAAATACATCAAAGTTTAGTGCATGATATCAAATAAAAGAGTAACAATAATTGTTTTTGCTATCAAATACATTCCCATACAAAAAAGAAAACAAGAAAATAAAAATAAGAAATTGATTCCCGATAGGTCTTTATAATCTCTCCTTCTTTTTCTCCTTGAATCCTTTGCTGCAACTCTCAACTCTCTCTCATTCTCTCTTTTATTTTGTTTTCTCTTTTTATATCTTGAAATTAGGGTAACCAAAAGCTTGTGGCTGCGTGCCTTCTATTTTTGGAAACCTCGGATCACAACCTTTATGTGCATGTCGCCGCTTTGCCAGTTAGCACACGCGTAATCTCGTCTACAGTTACTCTAGGATTGCAGCAGCAATGGATACACCATTTTCTCTGTTTCATACTTGTTTTAGTCTCTACAATCAAGTTTTTTTTTTATCATCTTTGTAAGTTTGCTGCTGCAATATTCCATCCATAAAACTTAAGCTTTTTGGTAACCTACAATCATGCATATAATCAGAGTATAAAGTGATCTAAAACAAAATCAATTTATTAAAAAAAACTTAAATAGATGTATATGCAAAATATAGCTAAAACTGCAATAAAACAATTCATTTATTCTCTAAGTAACATTAGTTTAAGTCTAAAAATACCATGAAAACTCTCATTTTATAGAGTTATCATGCACCTGTGTCGATAATCCAAGTGGAAAGGGACGAGGTAGAAAGTATTGTACCTGCTAGATTTGCGATTGAATTTAGACTACTTGTAGATAACATGGCAAGTATTTTATTATATTGCTCCTGCGTAATAAGAAGTCCCTGAAACAAAATCAATTTATTAAAAAAAAAACTTAAATAGATGTATATGCAAAATATAGCTAAAACTGCAATAAAACAACTCATTTATTCTCTAAGTAACATTAGTTTAAGTCTAAAAATACCATGAAAACTCTCGTTTTATAGAGTTATCATGCACCTGTGTCGATAATCCAAGTGGAAAGGGACGAGGTAGAACGTATTGTACCTGCTAGATTTGCGATTGAATTTAGACTACTTGTAGATAACATGGCAAGTATTTTATTATATTGCTCCTGCGTAATAAGAAGTCCCTGAAATTTTTCTTCAATTGCAAGTGTGTTTGCCGTCGTTTTTGCTTTATTAAACTCATGTTTATTTTACTGAGATGGCTTTCGTCGTTTAGGTGGATGACCATGCAATTTGTAGCAAACAATTTTGGTATGGCCCTCTTTGCCACAATGTTCACAAGTTGACCTATTCTTACTTTTCTTGCGATCATCATAATTACCATCAAACTAATGACCTTTGCTATAGGCCTTGTTTTGAGTGGCAAGTGTAGCACCTTTAGGTAAAGAGTGAAACACATGAATTTCTTATTTTTTTCCTTCTTGGGACGCTAAAGAATATATCTTATTGGGAGAAAGGAATATATCCATAAGCAAAATATGACTTTTAAGGGGACTATACATATCATGTAACCATTGAACAAATTTTATAACTCGATCTCATTGCAAAAGATTTGTTGTGGCTTTGGCATGGTTATGAGAGCACGATTCTATGTAAGTAAAAGAGTTCAATTCATCCTAAATGACTTTAACCTAGTGTAATAAAATGAAACAAGAGCGTCTCCTTGCCACAATGTTGAGATGGCTTGTTTTAGCTAGTAAAACTTTAGTGCATTTGTTTGCATATATCTTTCTTACAAATCTATCCAAATTTTATGCGCAGATTGCACATACAAAATGCTATTGGCAAGTTGTTTAGTGATGGAGTAAAGAATCTACTAAACAAATCATTGCATCGCTGGCACTTTTGAAAACCTGCAGGGTTTTCGACAGTCCCATTAACAAATTCTAATTTGTATTTGGCACGTAAGGACATAGTCATTGTAGAACCCACATGTTGTAATTGTCCCTAGTAAGAAGAGGTGAAAAAGTAGAGTTGTGGGGCTATCTGAATGGTGTACAATTAATAGATCATTCAAATCTTTTACATGTGAAGATTTTGGAAAATCAGCCATAGAAGCTTAATTTTTCAAGATTGGTAGCCTTTGACACCATGTAAATGTTGGGATAAGAAAATCTTTGGTGAAAACCATCACTATAAACTCAGGAATATTCATGTTGTATCACCAAGAATCAATAAAAAAAAATAATACGGAAACGTACCTGAATCCATAATGCTTAATTCCTCTCTAGAGTAGTGTGGTTGGCCTTCCAGATCTACACATTCTCCTAAAAGAGTACTTTAGTTCTCTCTGTGCTCTCTCTTTGACGATGAGATATCAGAAAGAATGGAAAGAATACGTGTGACCTGAGGACCATAACCACTTCTATAGACAACATATTCATGTTGTCACTGGGTATTCATAATTCTGCCCATCATAGAATTAGAATATTATTCGGTCTCTACACATTAAAGGCCCACACCCTATTAGATATATTAAAGCCCATAATACTGAAAATCTAAATAGATCACTTTTAATTAGACTTAACCTTATATGACAGTTTGCAACACATAATTATACACATATAAGCCCAACGTTGGATTAAGGATCCAACAAGATTAGATTAAAAATCCAATAATCTCTTACTTGGGCTATATATGTAAACTTATAATTATATTTTGTAAAATAATCGTATGAGCTCAATCTTACTGTCATTACTAAAATGTATCTATAACCAATCTGGTCCATCAATCATACTAACATAGGATCAAAGTGGCTTTTGTTACAATTATTGTAACTCGACCCATTAATGGTCACTATACTGATACAACTGAATGCAATGGATCATGATGTAGATGTGTAGCATGGAAATTTCATGCAATGTGATCTTAACATGCCTATTTCCAACTGGCACACGTAAAACCTTAGTGAGATCAAACACATAATTATTCACATATAAGCCCAACATTGGATTAAGGATCCAACAAAATTAGATTAAAAATCCAACAATCTCCTACTTGAGCTATATGTGTAACCTTATAATTATATTTTGTAAAAATAACCGTATAAGCTCAATCTTACTGTCATTACTAAAATGTATATGTAACCAATCTGATCCATCAATCATACTAACATAGGATCAAAGTAGCTTTCATTACAATTATCTTAACTCGACCCATCAATGATCACTATACTGATACAACTTAATGACATGGATCATGATGTGGATGTATAGTGTTGTGCAAATTTTATTGAACTCGCAAGCGCACGAATCTATTGTAGAATAGATTAATGGTGATGAGTGTCGATCCCACGAGGAGGTGGATTTTAATTGTGTGTAGAATTAATTTTGTAAATGGGTGGTTGGATTTGTGATGAAAATGATTTCGATTATTCTAAAATTCGAATTAAAATGACAAGAATAAATTAAAGTGAAAATCTATTAAATTGACGTACTTTGGTATCTGGATCCGTAGCAACATGCACCATGGGCTAAATATTCCTTATTAATACCAATTAAATCATGAGGGGGTAATCCACACCTCATGAACCACACTCTAATCAATATGGTGCTAAGGGCTTATCATGCCAAATAATAATAACCTTGTACTAGGGAGCCGGTGAAACTAGGGCGGTATCTAGACAAGAATATTATTATTTATCGACGAAAAGTCAAAACATCCACAAAAACTAGAGGGGAGGAGAAAATAAATTTATCAAATAAAGCCCATGACACATGTTGAGACTTCACCTTCAACCCAAACTTGAAAGAAAATTAGCCACTCATAATTGAACTAAGGGCAAAATGAGAATTTATTAAAATACGTAGAAAATACAAGATAGAGAAGGAATTACAAAAAATAAAGTCTAAAAATGGATTCAGAGATGCCAAATTAGGGAGGAGAGGTCCCCTTTTTATAGATACATCGAGTAAATCATGGCCATTAGATTAAAAATAATATGGTTGCTCAGGATTGCGCCACGTCATCAGTCAACAATATGAGTCAACAATACGCGTGAACAGTACGCGGTTTGAACAGTAACACGGTTTGAATAGTAACGTGGTTTGGTTGAAAATAATCTCATGTGTTACATGTACCGTACGCGCGTTTTTTGGTCCACTAATATGTTGTCACGTCACCATCAACAGTACATAAGAATTTTAGTCCAACAGGATAATGACACCTCATCAGTCAATGCCACATCATCGGTCAATGCCACGTCATCGATCCGTCTATGTGAACAGTATCGTGAACAGCCACGTAGACAGTACCGTACATGTAAACAATATAATTTTTCCTTTTATGCTCCTCCTAAGGTTTTCAACCGTCCTGAGTTCAAAAGTGATGTCTGTTTTGCCATTTGATCTCTCGTTTATTGTGAAATGACTATGATGCCCCTACAATACATAAAATATTTAATTAAAATAAAACACACATAATTAAATTACAAGAAGTTTAAATACATAAAAGTAAGGGTTGTTAGTAAAACTTTAAATGTAAAATGATGATTTTCTCCTTTATAAATATGTATTTTCTAACACTCAACACACCCCCCAACCAGCTTATTGCTAGTCCCTAGCAAATAAAGCGAAAACAAAATTGAAATCCAAAATGAGTTTTTTTTTTAATTTTTTTAAACACTCGTGTTTATTTAATCAGACTAATGATAATTATCAAATAAAAATATAAGCATTATCTCCAATCTAAAGGAACATCACACCCACATGAATCAGCGTAATAGATTGTCATAGCTAATTTCAAGAATGACATGTCAAACTCTAAAATTTCACTGGAAGTAGTGACACTCTCACAAAGAAATTAAACACAATAAAAATAGTCACTCTAATGAATGGTACTTGAGAGAGAAAATAATAAAGAAGTGATATCACATGCTCTCACCAAGATGAAAGAAATATGCCCTCAGTTTAGAAATAATACGATCTCAAGTCAAATAAAAATGTTAATCAACCCAATTTATTTATTATTTTTTCTATTTTTTTTATGCACCACTACATCTTTTTAGCCCACATAACTAGCTTCTACTTCAAACTATAGTTCCCTAAAATAAAAAAGGATTTTTATTAGGACGTAACGTAGGTTAGTGACATTGCTAACAAAGAAGGAAAATAAGGAAAATAAAGTGTATGTTTGAGAAAAAATGCAGAGAATTTTTTTTTTTTGGAAGTTACAAGGTGGATTTCACCTTTTATTGTTTTTTTTTAAACAACAATTTTTTTTTTGTTGCCTTTGTTGGGCATAACTTCACTGTACAAAAATGTTTATTTACATTTTTCTCAAACATAAATAAGTGATGGAACTTGTAAGATATTGGGTAATACTCCAAATCGGAGTGGGTCAAGATGATAAGTTTGACAAAATTTTTTTTTTTTTAAAGGCTCAAAAGGGTTAACTATGGATGTTTGATAAAAGGGATGGATAGAAAGGCTCAAACGGATCAAAGATAGCCTTTCCATCGTCTTTTAGGGCTCTAAATAATCTTCCATATCTACTAGTTAAATGGGTCTCCAAATGTAGCAACACACTTTTTTTTTCTTCTTTTTTTTATTTTACAATTTTTTTAAGGGTTAACTCAAAAGAAATCTAGAGATCGTGTATAAAATAATAAACTGCTAAGCTGTATAAAGAATGGGCAAAATAGTTACTCTCCAAGAAAAATAATAGGCTCAAAAACTCACTTAGTACTTATTATGACATGTTCATTCCTTCAAGCAACTCATATTTGTCTCCGACATCAACATGTAGAGTAGCAAACATAGTGTAACATCACTTAAGACCAAAGATAATATAAATACTAAAATATGAAATTCATCATGTCATCCAATGTTAAAACAAATCACACAATTTTTTTTTTCAAACAACATTCTACCCCCCAACATGTTCTAAACATGAAAAGAAAATATGCATGCAGAAATGTGAAAATGATGCAAAAAAACCAATTAGAAAAGTTACACTTAAAATGATAGAAAAAGAAAATGATTTTTTTTAACTAAAAAGATGCGTTTCTAGAGGCACTACACTCCATATTCAGCCATCTTCGACTCAAAAATTTGAAAATGTATATTTATAGAGGAGAAATTAAAAAGAAGAAGAAAAATGAACATCAAAACTTAATAAAGAAAAAGAAAATGTCTGAATTTTTATTTTTTATTTTTTTAATTTTTTTTTCAAACGATGAAGATGTGTTTCTAGAGTCACTGCACTCTATATCCAGCCATCTTCAACACAAAAAGTTAGCAACAGTTAGTTTCTACAACAAAAAATCAGTAAAAACTTAACCAAAATTCCACAATTGTCGACTATTCCCTCCCCCCAACCAGAATGAAACATTATCCTCAATGTTTTAAAGGAAAGAAGTAGAGTTCAGAAGACATCACTTGGGTGGTGCAACACAGAAGAAAATATTTACAGGTGGAGAGTTAAATCTAATTTGTTCTTCTTACTGCGGCTACTGTTACCATCATTATTTGGACGCTCCAACACAAAGGTCCAGGGGTTTGGCTCCGGTCTATAAGCTTGTAACAGATCAAGTAGCTCATTAGCAGTGTGAGCACAAATAAAAACTTTTTCGCATTGGAAGGAATGAAATAGTTTTTTATTGCATGGTTAAGAAATACGATGAAGTCATCATAAAAGTTATTGACATTTAACAAATCGATGGGTTTCTGGTGAATGTGCAGATGGGCCCAAGATGCTAGTGTGATAAGTGCCTCTAGTGTTGCAAGATCTTCTGGAAAGAAAATAAAAGCATCAGCATGATTAAGCATTTCAGTTATTCTTTCTTGCATACCTGGGACGACAAACTCTTCTCCAGTCGGTGAGTCAGACAAACTGCCCAATGGTTTTAAGGCTCTTGGGATGATGCCTAACAATTGACTTCCTCTGACAAAAGCAGCTTTTGAGACCAATTTTGATAACCCTCGGTTACCTCCTCCATACACCAAGTGTAATTTTCTCTCTGCTATGTTTCGATCAAGATCTATGGCTGCCTCAACGAACTCTTTATGTTTTTTATAGTTAAATCTAGAAAGCACACAAATGTTCTTGAATTGTCTATTAGAAGTAGCTGCCATTGGGATACTTCTCAAAAATAATTTGTGAGTGCTTGACAAAAAATCATATTTAAGAATCTTGGTGACAGTGGGTCACAGCTGTGTATGAGGTAACATGTCAGTGTCAAATAACGTGTAAAGCACATGGCTCGAGAGTAAAAAAGAAAAAAGTAAAAAGAAAAAGAAACAATGATAAAATAAAATTATTAAAGACAATAATACAAATGATAAAACAACAGTGAAATAAAATAACAGTGAAGTAAAAGGGTATTTATAGGTAGTTGCGACTGTGGCTCACATCTTTCTCTGGTTTTACGTCCAAAAACGGGTTTAACGCCCTCTATGAGTCGAGGATAGGTTTCCCATCTAGTTTTCTTATAAACTGGCAAATATGGTCGTTTATAGTCAGATTCCTGAGACTACTTTAATGGCCATAACTGGAGAATCGCTCCTTGCACATATCCACTGGGATGCGTTTCAAAAGACAAAAGGATATCATCCAATGACTCCTTATTCAAGCCATCCCTAATGAATTGAATCTTATCTTCCCTGTTATCAGACACCATTCCTAAAGAACATGATTTTTTATCGCAACTCATTCTGGCACACTTATGACAAGCAACAGAAATTCTTTGAACTCGTCGTTTTCTTGCATAATTTCCTTTACCACAACCAGGCATGTATGCAATAAATTTTAGAGGTAACTCACCTGCCAATCGTACTTTCGTCTCGATTAACCAACGGATGTCAGCAGGTATGTTATTCCTCATGAGCAATCGCATGTGAAGCTTCGCTAGAATCTCGTTTCTGTCCATACCTTCGCCTCAGAATATCAGTTTATTATGGGAAACTGAAGTAACCGACTTGATTGTCACAGAGTACCGTTATCCGCCACTTCACCGGGGTAACAAACTAAAACACACAAATAGAAAAACAAATTAAAACACACAAAGAAAATTAAAATCGTCATCTTATTGAATTTACCTCAAGCTCCAACTGGATGTCGTAAACATTTCTCTCAATGTCTCTGAGTTGGCTTTCTAAACCCTCAACATAGGCTACTAACTCTGGTGGTTGTAGAGCCTAAATGCGATGTGTTTTACAAAATTGAATCTGCCTTTTGAGATGAGATTTTACACGTTGAAGTGGTTTAAGAATGTTCAGGAGGAACGGTTTAAGTATGGTACTCATGATTAATACTGATAAGAGAAAAAACTTAATGGTTAAACAAATACACTTATGCAAAAATAATTTCAATTAGCAAAAGAATAATAAAAAGAAAGAACAAAAAAAATCAAATCATCGAAAAGAAAAAAAATCAATTCAAATATGGTGGGTCACTCAAATTTATTTCGGTGTTTTCTCCATATGATTGGTACTCTAGATATGACTTTAATCTTTGACCATTAACTTTAAACGTGACACTGTTCTTTGAGTCCTTAATTTCAATTGCCCCATGTGGAAAAACAGTATGAACAATAAAGGGGCCAGACCATCGAGAGCGTAACTTACCTGGGAATAAGTGCAAGCGAGAATTGAATAAAAGCACTTTCTGATCTGGAGTGAAAGATTTTCTCATAATTTGCTTGTCGTGGAAGACTTTCATTCGTTGCTTGTAAATCTTGGCATTTTCGTATGCATCATTACGAATTTCTTCAAGTTCTGCCAGTTGTAATCTTCTTTCTGAGCTGGCTTGCTGCATGTCAAAATTGAATTTCTTGATGGCCCAATATACACGATGCTCGAGTTCCACAGGTAGGTGGCAAGCTTTTCCATACACTAGCCTGTAGGGTGACATCCCAATCGGGGTCTTGAAAGCCGTTCTATATGCCCATAATGCATCATCAAGTCTTAATGACCAATCTTTCATGTCTGGCCTCACCGTCTTTTCTAATATGTGCTTTATTTTTCGATTGGAGATCTCAACTTGGCCACTGGTTTGCGGATGATATGGGGTTGCCACTTTGTGAGTGATTGAATACTTTGTCAAAAGAGTTTTAAATGCTTTGTTACAAAAGTGGGCACCACCATCACTGATTATCGCTCGAGGGAATCCAAAGCGTGAAACAATGTTACTTTTCAAAAATCCTATCACCACCAATATGTATTGATGGCCAAAAAAAGGGGGAAAATGTCCCATGAAGTCGATACCTCACACGTCAAAAATCTCAACCACTAAAATTGGATTTAGTGGCATCATGTTCCTTCGTGTAATACTCCTCATTCGTTGACACCTATCACATGAAGAACAGAAAGTGTAAGCGTCTCGAAATATAGTTGGCCAATAGAAACCACATTGTAAAATTTTAGTCGCTGTTTTCTTAGCATTGAAATGGCCTCCACAAGCTTGTTCATGGCAGAATGAAAGGATATTTTGAATTTCACTTTCTAGGTCACATCATCTAACAATTTGATCTGCACAATATTTGAATAAATACGGGTCATCCCAAAAGAAATTCTTTATTTTTGCAAAAAATTTGGCTTTGTCTTGCTTGGTCCAATGCTCTGGGAATTGACCTGTAACAAGATAATTAAATATATCAGCATACCAAGGTAATACTTCCATACTCATTAATTGTTCATCTGGAAATGACTCATTCAATGTTAATGGCTCTGTAATTGTGTCAAAATGGAGACGAGAAGGATGGTATGCCACAACATTTTCTGTGCTTTTTTTATCTTTGAATTCTAAGTCAAATTCCTGTAAAAGTAACACCCAACGAATTAGTCTAGCTTTTGCATATTTCTTTGTGAGAAGATATTTAAGAGCAGCATGATCAGTGAACACAATTATTTTACAACCAATGAGATAAGATCGAAATTTTTCCAATGCAAACACTACTGCTAACATTTCTTTTTCAGTAGTTGAATAGTTCAATTGTGCATCATTCAATGTCATACTAGCATAGTAAATAACATGGGGAATTCGATCAACTCTTTGTCCTAAAACTGCTCCTACTGCATAATCAGATTCATCACACATGAGTTCAAATGGTAAGCTCCAATTTGAGGGTTGAATGATGGGTGATGATGTCAACAACTGCTTTAATTTTTCAAACGCCACAAGATATGAATCATTAAATACAAAAGATACATCCTTAGCAAGTAGATTGCATAAGGGTCTAGAAACTTTGCTAAAATTTTTAATAAAATGTCTATAAAAACCAACATGCCCAAAGAAAGATCTTACTTCTCTGACTGTTTTGGGTGGAGGAAGATTAGAAATAAGGTCCACATTGGCTTTGTCAACCTCAATACCTTTGCTCGAAATGATGTGACTGAGAATAATACCTTGTTTTACCATAAAATGACACTTCTCCCAATTTAAGACCAAGTTCTTCTCGATACATCTCTGCAGAACTAGTGTTAGATTATGTAAACATTGATCAAACGAGTCACCAAAGACAGAAAAGTCATCCATAAAGATTTCAAGGAATCATTCAACCATATCAGAAAAAATGCTTAACATGCATCGTTGAAAGGTAGCAGGTGCATTACATAATCCAAATGGCATTCTCCTATATGCAAAAGTGCCAAAAGGGCAAGTGAAAATGGTCTTCTCTTGATCTTTTGGTGCTATGAGGACCTGATTGTATCCTGAGTAGCCATCTAGAAAGCAATAAAATTCATGACCTGTTAATCTATCAAGCATTTGATCGATAAATGGTAAAGAAAAATGGTCTTTACGTGTGACAGAATTCAACTTTCTATAATCAATGCATACACGCCATCCTGTAGTCACTCTAGTGGGTATCAATTCATTATCGGCAATCGTAACTACTGTGACTCCTGACTTTTTAGGGACAGCTTGAACAGGACTGACCCATGAACTATCAGAAATTGGGTAAATGATCAATGCATACATGGCAATCGTAACTACTGGTCTTTACGTGTGACAGAATTCAACTTTCTATAATCAATGCATACACGCCATCCTGTAGTCACTCTAGTGGGTATCAATTCATTATCGGCAATCGTAACTACTGTGACTCCTGACTTTTTGGGGACAACTTGTACAGGACTGACCCATGAACTATCAGAAATTGGGTAAATGATACCTACATCTAATAGTTTAAGGACTTCAGTTCTAACAACTTCTTTCATATTAGGATTTAACCAACGTTGCATTTCCCTAGTAGGTTTAGCATTTTCATCAAGGTGAATGTAATGCATGTAGTCTACTAGGTGTATACCTTTTATGTCCGCTATGGTCCATCCTAATGCTCCTTTGTGCTCTTTTAAAACATCCAACAACTTACTTTTTTGTTCGTCATTGAGGGATGATGAGATGATTACCGGTAGAGTGCTTTCTTCTCCCAAAAATGCATATTCTAGAGTGTTGGGCAATGGTTTGAGCTCGAGTTTCGGTGGTGATTCTGATGATGGGATGAGTTTCTTCTCTGATGGTGCTAGTTGTTCAACTCTTGATTTCTATTTATTAGTGTCCATGGATGGTGCTGAGTCAAGTAAGGCGTTGACCTCATCGACCGATCTGTCAATATCAAAATCTAAACCAAAGTGAGTTAAACATGTTTGTAAATGATCATCACTAAGGTTTGAAACAAAAGTGTCATCAACTAATGCTTCAATTAAATCCACATCAACAATTCCATCATCTATATTGTGAGGTTGTTTGACAATGTTGAAAATGTTCAGCTCCATAGTCATGTTGCCGAAGGACAACTGCATATTTCTAGTCCTGCATTGAATGTGAGCATCCGCAGTTACCAAGAAAGGTCGGCCTAGAATTATGGGGATGTGCTTCTTTGAATCTTGTATTGGTTGAGTGTCAATTACAATGAAATCAATAGGAAAATAAAACTTGTCTACCTGGATAAGCACGTCTTCCACAATACCACGAGGTATTTTCGTGAACCGATCTGCAAGTTGTAACACCACTGGAGTTGGGTGTAATTCTCTCAGTCCAAGTTTCACGAATACAGAGTAAGGCAACAGATTTACACTAGCTCCTAAATCCAACAAAGCATTCTCAATTGTATGGTTCCCTATACTACATGAGATAGTGGGGGAGCCTGGATCTTTGCATTTTAGAGGATTTTTGTGTTGGAGTATAGAACTAACGTTTTCTGTTAAAAATGTCTTCTTTTGAACATGAATGCTTATTTTTTTAGTACAAAGGTCTTTAAGAAACTTGGCATATAATGGAACTTGTTTTATAGCATCAAGCAAAGGGATATTAACACTTACCTGTTTGAAGATTTCAAGAATCTCACCTGTGGATTTTTCCTTCTTTCCTTTAGCTAACTTATGAGGAAATGGAGCTTTGGGAACATATTCTCGTGGGTTAGTTTCTTCTTTCTCCTCTGATGGTGAGTCATCAATATTCACAAGTACAATTTGATTTTCTTTTGTCACCGGCATCTCCATTTTGTTGTCGACTTCTTTTCTTTTTCGCAAGGTCATGGCTACTTTGACCTCTCTATGCTGCTGTGGTGAACTGGTACTTGCTTCATGTACTCCTTTAGGATTAGGCACTAGTTGACTTGGAAACTTGCCTTTCTCAACAGTCATTGCCAATGTCTGAACTGAAGGAGCAAGTTGTCCCACCATCTTCTCCAGGCTTGAAACTGATTGGGCTTGTGAGTTGAAGCTTGCTCTCAACTCATTTTGTAGTCCATCAATGGTGCGATTCTGTTGCTCAATCGTAGAGTGAGTAACATTCTTGAAATTCTGGAATGCATCCTCCCATGGTCTGGGTTGAGAGTAGTTTTGGTTTGAATTGTATGGTCTAAATGGTGGCTGAAAGGCTTGAGGAACTTGAAGAATTTGTTACATTGGTGGAGCTGGAGCTACTAGTCCATTCTGTTGGAATCCTTGAGACCATAAAAAATTGGGGTGGTCTCTCCATCCAGGGCTATAAGTGTTAGAGTATGGGTTTTAATTTGATGGTTTTCTCATTACACCTATGGCATTGGCTTGATCCGAGTATGAGTCATGATCATGTGGCTCTGTTGATTTAGCAGTTGATAACTATGCTATTTGTCGAGAGAGGCCTTCAATTATTGCTTTGACTTCTTTAATTTCTGAACTTGACTCGCCAATGTGAACCTCATTCACTCTCTTAATTCTTCTAGTATTCCTGAGCAATCGACTCCGTTGTTATGAATTATCCACTTGTCGCTGGAAGAATTCCCAAATTTCTGATGCACTTTTTGACATTAGCTTTCCTCCGCTTGTTGCCATTAGCCATTCTTGCACGTTCGGCAATAATCCCTCCAAAAAGTATTGGCATTGGTGTCATTTCTCGTACTCATGATGTTGACATTTCAAGAGTAGCCCATTGAATCGCTCCCATGTTTCGAAAAACTGCTCGTCTTCTCTCTGTGTAAATTCTGAAATTTCCCTACGAATAGCATTGGTTTTATGCACTGGAAAATATTTATTTAAAAATTTTGTAACTATTTGTTCCCATGATGTAATGCTATTAGCAGGCAAAGTATTTAACCATTAACGAGCTCTATCATTTAAAGAAAATGGGAATAGTCTAAGTTTTACATCATCATCTGAAAAATTCTCATATTTAAATGTTTGACAAATAGCATGAAAATCATTCAGATGATTATATGGGTCCTCATTTTCTAAGCCATAGAATGTGAGGAGATAATTTAGCACACTAGGTTTTAGTTCAAAACTCCTAGCAGCTACATTTGGGTATCTTATACATGATGTGCTCAAATTAGCTAAATGACTGAAGTAGTCCTTAAATGGCCTCTCCTGTCGTGCTTGTTGTTGTTGCAAATCTATTTTATTTTTAACGTGTTTGTGTGTGCGGAATTTTTTTTCTAGTTCAAGGTCTATAGGTTCAAGATTAGGTAATAATGAACTACGACCATGCATGCAAAGAGCAAAAAATAAATGGGAACAAAATGAATAAAAATAAAGAAGAATGAGAAATTACAGTACTAACCTTATCACGCTGTTACAACATTTCTATAAAAAAACACACTAAACAAAACGTGAAATAAATTAACTAAAAATTAAATTAATAAGATAAACAAAAATTACAAAGAAAAATAACTTAAAAATTAAATTGCATAATTGTAAAGAATAGAGAAAGAAAAGAAATTATTACCTCTAAATGCATATTCACTTTTTTTTTTATTTTTTTTAATAAGAAAAAAATACAAGAAAACAAATAAAAGAAATTATTCACAAAAATTAATTCTATGTATTAAAATTACTTACCTCCCCGGCAACGGCGCTAAAAACTTGTTGTGCAAATTTTATTGAACTCGCAAACGCATGAATCTATTGTAGAATAGACTAATGGTGACGAGTGTCGATCCCTCGAGGAAGTGGATTTTAATTGTGTGTAGAATTAATTTTGTAAATGGGTGGTTGGATTTGTGGTGAAAATGATTTGGATTATTTTAAAATTCGAATTAAAATGACAAGAATAAATTGAAGTGAAAATCTATTAAATTGACGTACTTGGGTATCTGGATCCGTATCAACATGCACCATGGGCTAAATATTTCTTATTAATACCAATTAAATCATGAAGGGGGAATCCACACCTCATGAACCACACTCTAATCAATATGGTGCTAAGGGCTTATCGTGCCAAATAATAATAACCTTGTACTAGGGAGCCGGTGAAACCAGAGCGGTATCTAGACAAGAATATTATTATTTGTCGACAAGAAGTCAAAACATCCACAAAAACTAGAGGGGAAGAGAAAATAAATTTACCAAATAAAGCCCATGACACATGTTGAGAGTTCACCTTCAACCTAAGCTTGAAAGAAAATTAGTCACTCATAATTAAACTAGGGGCAAAATAAAAATTTATTAAAATACGTAGAAAATACAAGATAGAGAAGGAATTACAGAAAATAAAGTCTAAAAATGGATTCAGAGATGCCAAATTAGGGGGGAGAGGTCCCCTTTTTATAGATACATCGAGTAAATCATGGCCATCGGATTAAAAACAGTTTGGACGCTCAGGATTGCACCACGTCATCAGTCAACAGTACGAGTCAACAGTACGCATGAACAATACGTGGTTTAACCATGCGGTTTGAACAATAACACTGTTTGAACAGTAACGCGGTTTGGTTGAAAATAATCTCATGTGTTGCATGTACCGTACGCGCGTTTTGTAGTCCACTAATATGTTATCACGTCACCATCAATAGTACATAAAAATTTTAGTTCAACAGGATCATGACACCTCATCAGTCAATGCCACATCATCGGTCAATGCCACATCATCTATCCGTCTATGTGAACAGTGTCGTGAACAGTAACGTAGACAGTACCGTACATGTGAATAGTACCATACATGTGAACAGTACCATTTTTCCTTTTATGCTCCTCCTAAGGTTTTTAACCGTCCTGAGTTCAAAAGTAATGTCCGTTTTGCCGTTTGATCTCTCGTTTATTGTGAAATGACTATGATGCCCCTAAAATACATAAAATACTTAATTAAAATAAAACACACATAATTAAATTACAAGAAGCTTAAATACATAAAAGTAAGGGTTGTTAGTAAAACTTGAAATGTAAAATGATGATTTTCTTCTTTATAAATATGCATTTTGTAACACTCAACATGTAGCATGGAAATTTTATGCAATATGATCTTAACATGGCTATTTCCAACTGGTCCGCGTAAAACCTTAGTGAGATCAAACCATACTAAAAATCAAAGTGTGAATAAACCAAAACTTTATTTCTGCAGAAAATAGCCTGAAATAGCCATAAACCAAAATAACTAAAAAATATCTTTATTACAAGAGTATCTAAAATCATAAACTCCCACTAAAACTGAATATCTTTAAATGACATGACACCCATATGAGCAGTGTGCTCATGAAACGTTTTAGGGTGGCAATACCTTAGTAAGTGGATCCGCAATCATGGAGTCTGTACTGATGTATTCTATAGACAACTGTCCACTCTGAATTCTTTTTTTAACAACTAAGAACTTGATGTCTATATACTTTGACTTTGTCAAGTTCCTGTTGTTATTGGAATGCAGTACTATTGACTTATTGTCATAAAATAATCTAAGTGATCTATCAACACCATCTACTATACATAGTCCCGTGATAAAATTTCATAACCATATTCTGTGATTGGATGCCTCATAACATACTATGAACTCTGTTGTCATTGTAGAAGAAGCTATAAGAGACTGTTTAGCACTCTACTAGGAGATAACACCCCCAGCTAGCAGATAGATGTAACCCGAAGTAGATTTCATACTATCTTGGCATCCAACAAAACCGGAGTCAGTGTACCCAATGATCTCAATCTGATCTGACCTCCGATATGTGAGCATGTAGTCTTTTGTTCAATGTAAGTACCGTAAGACCCGTTTGGCTGCTTTCCAATGGTCTACTCCGGGATTACTTAAATATCTGCCCAACATCCCAGTAACTACGCAATATCTGGTTGCACACAAACCTGAGCATACATCAGACTTCCTACTGCTAATGTATAAAGTATCTTCTGCATTTCTTTTTCCTCAAAATCATTCTTAGGACACTGATTGAGACTGAACTTGTCCCATTTAGCCACAAGGGTATCACCTGACTTACAATTTTGCATGTCATATCTCTTGAGAACTGTTTCGATATAGCTCTTTTGTGATAATTCAAGAATACTTCGAGAGCGATCCCAGTGTATCTTTATGCCTAATACAAAAAAAGTGTCACCAAGATCTTTCATCTCAAAATTCTTAGTTAGAAATCTCTTGGTGTCGTACAATAAGCCTATATCGCTGCTAGCAAAATGTCATCGACATATAAAACCAAAAAAATATACTTGCTCCCACAGAACGTATGGTATATACAATCATCGACTAAATTCATCTTAAAACCGAATGAGACGATCACTTGATGAAACTTGAAATACTATTGTCGAGATGCTTGTTTGAGTCTATAAATGGATTTTTTAAGTTTGTAAATGACGTTCTTTGGGTCTCAGACACAAAGTTTTCTAGCTGCACCATATAGATCGTCCCATTAATGTCGCCATTAAGAAATGTCGTCTTTACATCCATCTGATATAACTCAAGATCGAAATGTGCCGCTAATGCCATTATAATATTGAAAGAGTCTTTTAAAGAAACTAGAGAGAAAGTCTCTTTATAGTCAATGTCTTCTTTCTGTGTAAAGCCTTTTTGCGATAAGACGCGCTTTATACCTCTCCACATTGCTTTTCGAATCCCTCTTGGTGTTAAATATCCAATTGCAACCAATAGGTTTCGCACATTCTGGCAATGAGATAAGATCTCATACGTCATTATCCTTCATGGACTTCATCTCCTCATTCATGGCATCAATCCACTTTTGAGAGTTAGAACTCTCCAGAGCTTGACGGAAATTGATTAGATCATCTTTCATCACTCCAATGTTTACCCTATGTTCTTAGAGAAATACAATGTAATCATCTGGTAATGCACTTCTCATTTCTCTAATGGATCTCATTGATGGCATATGTTCTTAAGGTTGTGGAGTTTGTTATTTTGGAACAACTTCTTGTATTGGGGATTCTTCAACATTGGCTTGATTTATTATATCTTGAACAAAATCAGGAATAAGACCCTAATCAATGTCAATAAAACCTATGTGAATATCAACATATTCTCTTTAAAGACAAAGTCTATAACTGTATCTCCCCCCGCAAACTTAACATCCTTAAAGAATCGAGCATTTCCTAACTCTAAAATTGACTTAGTCGTGGGATCATAAAACTTGTACCCCGTAGATCGTTCTAAATATCCAATAAAATAGCAACTTACCGTCCTTGAGTCCAGTTTCTTCTCATAATGTCTTGCCTCAGCTGAACAACCCCAAACATGCAAGTGTTTTAGACTAGGATTCTTATCTGTCCAAAGCTTGTAAGGAGTTTTGGCAGTCGCTTTAGTTGGAACTCTATTAAGAATATATGTTGCAGTCTTAAGGGCTTCTCCCCACAGTGATTCTAGTAAGGTAGAATGACAAATCATACTCCTCACCATGTCTTTAAGCATCATGTTTCATCTTTCAGCAACATCATTCATAGTGAGCAAACCTGGCATAGTGTATTGTGAGACGATACCGCATTCCTCTAGGAATTTAGCAAATGGTCCTGGACGTTGTTCATATGAACCGTCATATTAACCATATTATTCGCCACCACAGTCAAATCTGATGCTTTTAATTCTTTTGCCGAGTTGGTTTCAACTTCAGCCTTAAAGATTTTGAACATATCCAAAGACTATGACTTTTCATAGAGAAGATGTATGTAGCAATATCTAGAAAAATGGTCTATGAACATTATAAAATATTGTTGACTATTCCAAGTAGTAGCAGGAAATAACCCACAAATGTCTATATGTATGAGTTTTAAGACATTTGAAGTCCTGTTGGCTTCAAATCTCCTTTTATTGGTTTGTTTCCTCTTGATACAATTAACGCATATGTCAAAATTTGTGAATTTAAAGGGTCAAGAATTTCGTCTGACATAAGTCTCTCTATTCTTCGTTTGGAGATATGACATAATCTCTTATTTCATAACGCAGTTAAATTCTCATTGATAAATTTTCTCTTTACACCTCGTGTACTTATTTGCAGGGATTCATGAAATGAAGCAATTGTTTTAAGTATATAAAGATTATCATCGTCGGACAAAGAATCAGAATCAACAAGTTTTGAATCATGAAACAAACTGAATTTTTCGTTTCTAAATAAACAAGAATAACCATATTTGTCCAAAGCGGAAACGGAAATCAAACTTCTTCTAAAAGACGAAACAATAAATGTCTCATCAAGATCCAAATAAAATTCGGTCTTTAATAATAATCTAAATTTTCCAATTGCTTTAACTTCAACCTTCTTGCCATCACCCACATAGATGTATCTTTCACCATCATTGGGCTTTTAGGAATTCAAGCAACCCTGCATAGACACACTGATGTGAGTGGTTGCACTAGAATTTTTCCACCACATATGTCTAGGTATTAAATTAACCTCAGAAAAAATCAAACCATGTCTTTTAGCACTGTAAAAGAAACAGGTAGTGGCTACTCGATCATCCAATTTCTTTTGTTGTTTCTTTTGAGGTGTTGTATCTGCAGCATCCTTATCCTTATATCTTTTCTTGCCCTTATACTTTACTGAAATAAGATTTGTCAAGAGCGTACTCATTGATGCCCTTTCATTCTTGACAAATCCATTTTCAATTTCTACAAGAAACTTTTTTAGTCGTAGTTATCCTTGCAGACATAGAGCCCTCGAATGGTTCCGAAATGGCCTTCTTCATAATCATGATACACATGCGATTTGATCTCTCCCACTTTTCCATATCCCTCTTGTCATCAAGGGTACTTTCATCCATAAGAGATAGGGGAGAATCAACCCTCAACCCAAGATAAAGATCCATGACTGCGAGAACTATTGAGAGGTTCTCGTGCCATGACTTGAAGTTAAAGTCATTTAACATATGAATAGAATTGATGTTAGTAGTAATATTTAACAGTAGACATAACTGAATTTGAGAACAACAAACAAACAAAACAAGCTCATATTAGTTTTAAAATAAAAATAAATTCAAATAAAGGTAAACCCCATCTCAAGATACCGGACACTCTATTAATATTTCATCTTTGTACAAAATATTAACTTATAAGTGATATCTTAGTGCAGTAATCAAACACTGATAATAAGAACATGTCAAAAAATAAATCTTCATTTGGGTCGATTTATTACTCAAATGTAAAATTGAATAATCATCACGTGTTTATTATCACATGTGCACATATAATTCTATTAAATATGGACATTCCTTTAGGTCGATCGATATTTACAAAAATTACATATACAAAATTATTTATATTTCAAAGTAAATTAATTTCCACAAGAGAGGTCACTTTGATGATATGTTGTTTCAATTAATTTATCTCAAAATACATAAAAACCAACCAATATTTGAATTTAAAATTGCACCAAAAATTACCACAAAAATAAAAAATAAAAATCATGTCAAAGTTTGGTCAATTGTCAATGGTCAGAGTCAACGGTCAATGTTGACCGTTAATTGATTCAGGGCTGGACTGATTCGGATTGACCCGAACCAAATCCTAAACTAGTCCACAATCAAACCAACCCTTTTTTTTTTAATGGCTGAAATTACTTTTGCTTTAATGGACTAATATAAACCAATGAGTTGGACTATTGGCACCCCTCTCATCTCCTCATAAAACCCCCTTCTTAGTTATATTCACTTTATTTATGAAAATGTCCCTTTTTTTAGATTTACTTTTCTAAATTCTCAATTTTCATTTGATTTCTTTTATTGTTAAAACTCAAAGTATTATTGTGTCATTTTTTTAATTATTTTCAATTTTATTATTAATCTACACATAAATTAAAAAGTTATATGGGTGATAAATTTTTTAGTGTTAATCATTAGTTGAAATAACACATATTTCAAATTATAATTTTAAGTATAAAAATATTTAATCAATAAGAAATCAAAAGAGAACAATAGATTATTTTAAATTTGCACAATTTGTTTTAGTTAGATAGGAAGTAACATATAGAATTTTTTTTTTTTAAAAGATTGATTATGAATTAAGTAATTTGCTTGAAAAAAAAGACTATATGTGTTTAACTTTCAATTATTCTTAATTGTAATTTTATTTAAAGTGGAGTTTTGTAAGAATAATGTAGGGGTGCCAATAGCTCCACTCTAAACCAACCCCTTCAACCTATCAAGCCCAATTTATTGGGCCCAAAACTCAACTTTAATTAAGTCCAAGCAGAATTTGGGTTTAAATAAAAACTTTCTTTATTGTCTGCTGGAAAGAAATTTTACAACACCTTAGGGAACATTTAGATATTTACCTTGAAACCCTACTTCTATCTTTTCTCTTTCGTGCGGCTGGCGTGCCGCCGCTTCTTCCTCTGCAGTGGCCATTCAGCCACCTTTCTTTCTCTCCAGCGCGGGCTGGTTGCAGCGGCATGCATGCCGACACAGCCGTAAGCTGGCGACGGCCAGCCCCTTTTTTTTTTGCTTCTCCTTAATTTGCCGTGGCGTCGTGGCCGCGGTTGCGGGCTGGCGCCGCCCAGCAGCTGTGTCTCGCCGGCGGCTGCTATTGCCGCCGGCCACAAAACTTCAAATTAGGAATTTTTTTTTGACTGAAATATGAATTTCCAAAATATTCTAAATTCCGACAAATAACCACAGTTTTGTTCTCAAATGTAATAATTTTAATAATTATGATATTATTAAATTTAAGTACACTAGAGATGTAAACATTAATTAAAATAAATTTGATTCTCAATAATTTAACATGAAGAGACTAATATTATTTATTGGGATAAGAAAATTTTTAGTGAAAATCATCACCAATAAATTCAAAAATATTCATATTGTACCACAAAGAATTAATAACAAAATAACGCGGACGCGTACCTAAATGCATAATATTTATTCCTCTCTAGAGTAGTGTGGTAAGCCTTTCAGATTTACACGTTCTCTTAAAGAGACATCTAGTTCTATCTGCTCTCTCTCTCTGACGATGAGATGTCAGAAATAATAGAAAGAATACGTATATCTGGGAGCATAACCACTTATATAGACAACATATTCCTGTTGTCACTAGGTATTCATAATTCTGCCAATCATAAAATTAAAATATTATTAGATCTCTACACATTAAAGACTCACACCCTATTAGATATATTAAAGTCCATAACACTAAAAATTTAAATAGATCACTTTTAATTAGGTTTAATCTTATATGACTGTCTGCAACACATAATTATTCACATATAAGCCCAATGTTGGATTAAAGATCTAATAATATTGGATTAAAAATCCAACAGTAAAATTTAAAGAAAGGAAATTGAGACAAAGAAATATTGAGTAGTCTTCGACAATGTGAAGACTCAAGAAACTATATTATTGTAGATGGATTACAAAGAAATTCAAGTGTACAAAGTAGGAAAATTACAATATACATAAATAAATACTGTCAAACAAAAAAGTGAATCTTATAATTACTAAAAAATAATTGTGTATGGGATCCTCACGTTTGCTTTCCTAATAATGTATCTAAGGAGAAATATTATTGTTCTCCCTGAATTTTAAGCCAACTGCTGTTTATAATTAAACACCAGAAAGCAACATTTTGCAGTAAAGATTTTGGATTTCGCCACTTACCTCATCTATTTAGTCCTTTGATGTCAAAATTTCAACAAAAAAATAGTGGTTGTATTGTGTCTAAATTGAAAATTATAGTGAGGAAAGTGTCATCCTAGACGCCAACAATATACCCATTGTTCCCGAGTATATATATTTATTTTGTTCATACTAACCCTTCCCGTTATATCGGTTTTAATTAACTGAATAAAATTTAACCGATCTGAAAATTTAAGATTGTTAAATTTTTGGCGTATCACTTAACTATTAAGTTTCAATGTGGGTTCAGTAATCTTACCTACACACTAAAAAAAAATAAAATCTTTTCGCAAAATCGGAAAAAGAGAATCTAATTCTTCTACCGCTAAATTTTATGAGACTAATTTTCATTGGCTGAAGAATCATTGGGATGCAACGTTGTCTGAAGAATCATTGAACCAAATAACACAGAAATTTCAGGCGAGTTGTTTGCTGATCAACAAACTAATTATCAAGAATTGAGCTTCATTGGAGCTAACAAATCAACTAACCAATAGAAATTGCTGCCACTAATTGAGTTGATTATAAGAGATAGCTATATCAGAGGATATAAGACAAGCAGAAATGATAATATGCATTATCTAGATGCTTGAGATGAGATAGCTAAAACAAGGGTTTTGCTGGAACAGGTAAGACAAGGATTTTGCTGGAACAGGTATGCACTTGACAAACCAACCAATTGGCCAAGAGATGGCTGCAATCCCAATACATGAACCCCATTGGATCCAGTTCAGCCCCTCTGTATCTGCAAATTTCTTCAGAATTTCCACCATCACCACTTGAAGGACGATGGTTATCCCAATGATCCCCAGAAATGACTTATTCTTATGAATCCCCTTAAACACATTCTTTTTTTCAAGCTTCCTTGCGTTGAATTCGTTGAAGACTTGGCAAAGTACAAATGTGTTGAAGATCATGGTGTCCTTTACATTCTCATTAACACCAAGGACGGATTCACCTTTGAACAGTAACGTCAACAAGACAGCTATCTGATAAAAAGCTTGGGCCAGAAGATTCCTCCACATAACGTTGGTTATAAGTGGCTCAGTAAGCCTCACCGGTGGTTTCTCCATAAGCTCCTTGGTAGGTTGCTCTGTAACCAGAGCCAATGCACCTAATGTAAGAACGATCAAGTTCATCCACAGTAACTGGACTGCTGTTAATGGGTTCTTACCAACTAAAACCGCTGCCAAAAAGTTAAATAGGACAGAAGAAACACTAATGGTAAGATGGAATTGAATGAATTTCTGGATGTTCACATATACACATCTTCCCCAATTCAGTAAAGTGACTGCAGTTGCGAAGTTATCATCCAAGATGATGATATCTGAGCTCTCCTTGGCAACTGCTGTGCCTTGGATGCCCATAGACAGTCCTACGTTTGCTTCCTCCAGAGCTGGTGCATCTTTTATACCATTTCCCGTGACCGCAACCACATGACCTTTTAGTTTTAAGCACTTAACCATTGCCAGTTTATCATCAGGAGAGGCTCTTGCCATCACATATATTTTTTCAACTTTCTCCATTTTCTCCTCTTCTGTGTAGTTTCTGAACTCCTCTCCTTGAATTACTGCTTCATTGGCTTGATCACTGGCTTGAGTATTCCACATTGTGTGGCTATGGCTTTTGCAGTGAAAATATTGTCGCCCGTGATCATCTTGATGTTTACTCCAGCATATTGACAATCTTCCACGGCTTTCTTCAGCCCTGGACGACACGGATCCTTAATTCCAAGCAGTCCTAATAGGATCAAGTTTTCTTCATTTAGCTCTTCTTCTGGAACTGGAACTTGTTTGTGAGCAAAAGCAAGGCACTGCAGGCTACCTGCTGCCATACCTTGAATAATTTGCTCAAATCTTTCCCTTGCACCAACCTCTAAATGTTTGACATTCCCAGAAGCATCATAGTAACTTGAACACATTGCTAGAATTATCTCTGCCGCCCCTTTCCAGTGGACGTGCACAGTATTGTCTGCCTTCTTCCTCATCATAACTCTGCTCTGTTTCCTATGGGAATTGAAGGCTTCAACTTGGAGAATGACACAACTCTGTCTTATTTGCTCCATGTCCATGCTCATTCCCAGAATAGGCCAGGAAAGAATTGCTTTCTCAATGGAACTGCCAGATAATTCAATTTCCAATCCTGAACCTGAAGTTCTCTTGTAAAAACCTGCAGTTGTATTTAATGCAAAACCTTGTTGAATCAATTCAACAACTTTTGGAGCTATATTGGAATGATCAGCAGCTCCCTCTCCTACAGGTTCTTGGCAAGCCAAAACTTTGCCACTTTCATCTGGTTCAGAGTTAGTGTGCCCGTCTTATCCGTGCAAATTACAGTGGCTGACCCCATCGTCTCACAGGCAGAGAGCTTCCTCACCATAGCATGATCAATCATCAATCTCTTCATCGAATAAGCAATAGTAACTGTAACGGCCAGCGGCAAACCTTCTGGGATAATTAAATTCACAACTGCATTAACTGCGTCGTCAAGCTTTGTTTTACCGGCCTTAAATTCAATGGTTCCGTTGATGTTTTTTGAATGTCCTGTAAAGTAACGATCCAAAATCATCAACAAGCCTGAGAAAGTAATTGCCAATCCAATTAAATCGACCAACGAAGTTAACTTTCTGACTCGAGCTTTTAAAAGTGTCCATTCACTGGTATTGTAACTAGTTTGCCTCATAATTTGGCCCCACGTAGTGTTCATACCGACAGCTGTGGCAAGCATGCGGCCATACCCATCAACCACCTTGGTTCCAGAAAGCAAGAACGGATTTTGGCTGCTATTAACCTCAACATTATGGTCTGATTCTTGTATTTGTAACGAATGCCCATCTAAAAAAATTCCATCAGCTGGAACCTGGTCCCCAATCTTTAAGCATATAACATCTCCAACGACAACATTGGACAATAAAATCTGCTGTCGCCGTTTATTTCTAACCACATCAACTTGAATGCTGTTGCTGACTTTTGATAATAGCTTCTCAAATTTTTTATTTTGCATGTATTTACTTGAAGCTGAAACAGATATGTAAATAGAGACAGCAATAAATAAGCTACCGCTATCATACCATCCCTATTTTAACTTCAGGCCAAAAGCAAGGGAAAGTATTGCACACACAAAAAGGATTAAAACTGTGAAACTTTTAAAAGTATCCACAACAAAACTGAAGAAGCTCTCCGTTGGTGGTTTCTTGTACGTGTTTGAACCGAATAAGCCTTGTCTTCGAGCTCTGTCTTCTTCACTGCCGTCGATTCCACCATGAATATCGGTTTGAAGAGCAGTAGCTACAGCACCAGTTCCACCAAACTGTTGAAGCAGGTCTAGATTTTTCTGCTTCACAATTTCAATGAGGGTTTTCGGATCAATATCAGTTTTAGCAAGGGAGTGTAAAACCCTGGAGCAATATATTTTAGCAAAAGCTGAGTGCCATTTTCTTTTGGGTGTGCTGGGGGTTGCAGGAACAATGTATTCATGGGAAAGGATGGACATGGTGCTAATTGAAAGGAACCAAAGAGAAAATGAAGCGGAAAAAAAAATGACAATTTTTTGGTATAGCTGGCAATAAATTGAAGACAAGAAACGAAGAAACTTGTTTGGATGAGAGTGAGAACTAATTAACAGTCTCTAATTTCCAAGAGCTTTCCTTTCTCTTTTGTATCAAAACTAGGGTCTGGGACTTTAAGTACCAACATTTATCGATTGTCACGTCGTTTTTGAAATTTACTTCCACTAATGGAATTGGAATTTAGAGAGCATCTATATTTCGTATTTTTTGGAAAAAGAAAAAGCACCCTTAATGGGAGAAATGAACAACAAATAAGTGGGTGGAGTAACCTACTCTGCACGAGCTCAGCCCAATACAGAGTTTGGACAATCTCTAAATTTGTAAATTACATTTAGGTAAAAACGAAGTTAAAATGAATATCAAATTAGTAGGAAAGGTGGGGCCAATATCCTGCTTTTATTTGTTGTCATTTGGGAAAACTCGTAAGTTTGTGGCTAAAGGACCTAATGACACAGAAAGTTCGCGGAAATTTATTATCTATTTCTCTTGATGACCGCAGTTATAAAGTGACTTCTATTTCCGTGTCACAAAGTAAATGGTGGACACCACCACTTGAGCAGGTGACCTAATGGCACAAGAGGACGTCTTCACTCTTCTACGAAGGAACTTTGCTCTTTTATATCAGTCGGCTGTACCATATATACTTCTTGAAGAAGGCAGAAATAGGAACCTTTGGTGTTGAAAGTCAACTGTATAGAATCAAGTTGGTAGCATTGTCCTGTATTCTGGCCGCGTGGCTGAGAGGTCATTTTCAACTTTCAGTAGCACTAGTGAGGAAAGTTTCTTTTCCAAATTCAATATGCAGAAAAAACACGAATCCAATTCTTTGGAAGTCATCTCCAAAAAAATATTTTATTGTTAGATTATAAATTTGATTGCAGAATGACCAATGCTTGAGTCTCGATCAATTGTTAAAGCTAATAGGCCTTTTTCATAGGACTTTCAGTAATCAGATAGTTTAGCTAGACTCCTAAAAACTATAGCAATCCAACGGATGGCCGGTGCCGGCGATAACAGTTATTGGAGGTGATAATTGAATATTATAAAATCTTATCCGCGAACACTCCTAATAAATATGACAGATGAAAATTAGCTAATAAAAAATGATATATATATATAGGAAAATTATGCTGCCACATGGGTTTCATACCCCCTTTTTTTTGTCTTTTTCTAAGTCAACATTATAACAATGGAGTCCATTTATTTGTTAAAAAAAAAGATAAAAACAACTAAAATTTCACACATTAGTCTTGCACCTAAAAATTTTCAATTGCAGTGATACTTTTTGAAGCCACAATCTGTTTCGCAAGAACCTTTCAAAGATGCCGACATGAACACAATACTCCAACATTGTAGATTTGTCAATTTGGACAATATAATTTTTTTTTATTGCAATATATGTAGAGAAGCCAATGCATAATTTGCTAGAATTGAGGAAAAGGAAAGAGAAATCCATTTCACTACCAAACTTTAAAAAAAAAAATTGGTCATGGCCATGGTGCTATTTTCCAGCGCTGAGCCATTAATTTGATAAGAATATAACAGAAAAATATATATTTGAGTGGTCAATTTGACACAATTATTTAATTCACCATATCCGTGTCAACTAGGGATGGCAAGATCGAGTTAGATATAGTTATTATCCATCTATGTGTAAATCATAATTATCGACTATGAATATGGATACCCAAGGATAAACATGGATAGATAATTTTTATTATAAATCACTATGCATTTTATAATATGGAAAACTAATTAATGTGTTTTACATAAAAAAATTCTTATTTATTTTTATTTAATGTCCTAAAATGATTAATACTAAAAAGTAATTAAATTATTTTCAATATAGAAATAGAATAATAAAACAAAATTGTTACTCTTATTTTTAATTACAAAAAAAATTTACATTAAAAAATATAGACAATCATTGGCAACCATTATTCTGTCGTCGGCAATTACATTATTGATTGCAGGGGGCCATCAAGGGTACCATTACACTCAAAATTGGATGATATGCACAATGATTATCTCAATGTGGTGATACGTAGAGTTGCATGCGCCTTCCAAAAATGACCGCTACCATAACTACACCACAAAACCACAACGACTTACATTACACTGCTACTTTTTTTCAATTTACAAACCGCCAATTGTGTTTGTTAAGGGCGGTGAAACTTGAAACGCCGCCTAATCATGGCGGTCTTGCTATGGTTATTTGCATTGGAAGGCGCATCCATCACTAGCACATCCATTTATCCGGTAACGTTACCACCATTATATAGATCGGTGAATTTTGAATTTTTTGATAGTATTTGTGCTTCTGTTCACTCACTTCTATTTTTTAGTGATGGTGTTGTCATTGTTGTCATCGACTGTGCAATAATTTTTAGAAATGTTATTTTGATCTTTCATTTAATTTACAAAACTTAAATAGTAATTATAATATTCAATTTTAGTCTCATTCACTTAAATATTAATATTCAAGTTCATACATGGATATCAGATAAATCAAGTCCATAGTATTTTGGATGGATGTTATCCATTCTATTTGAATCAGATCCTTGGATATTTAACTTGAATGGATTTGCTTGCTCTTCATATCTGTCAACTCGATTAATAATTGTATTATGTTTAGATTTAAAATTCCTAATATGATAATCTGTTTGTTCAATTAATTATACTAATTGACTTATATTTTAATCAATAGATATGTGTTGAATTTCATATTTTTAAACATCATTTATTTGTATTTAAAACAAAATTGATTGGAGTTTAAGAAGATAGCACTCCAAAACTTATAGAATATTAAAAAATATTTTTTATTGAAAATTAAAACTTTGTTAAATAAGTAACACAATTACATAATTATAATAAATGGGTTGAAATCCTTTACTCAATTAATAAATGAGTTGGGATTGGGTTAACTCAAATTTGATGTCACGATATGAACATGATCCACTATCCCGAATTGCCACCTTTGCTATTGTCCATGTGCAATGCTAGCACGACAGAAGAAAAAATAGAAAATATTTATTTTTTAGTTTACTTTTAATAAAGAAATATTTAAATTATTTTCAAATAGAGTAATTGTTTAGATTTTTTTAACCTTCTTTAATTAAATTAATGAAATATCTTAACCATATGGATGTGCACTAATGACTATTTAAAATGTTGGGGTGGAGTAAAAAAAATCCATTTATTTAAGTGTGCAATTAAATTTATTCTTTTTACTAAAGGCAAAAACTTAACAAAAAGTACAAAAGTCCTTATTCAAACAACCAAAAATGATTTTACGAATTGCTAAACTAATACTTTATTATTATTAGTAAATTAATATATTTTTACTACATAATTGAATAATTGATACTATGTTAAATAAATATTATGTTGCAAGAAAATAATAAAACATTAACCAAATAAAATATTAAATTAAATTAATTTTCATATTATGTGCATTCGATCTACTTGAGATAGTAAACTCTCTTGTGTTAGGGGAAAAAAGAGGTTATAAGGTTTGAACCCTGCTCATATGGGTGATAGGAAATTGGTTGTCATTATGTTAAATTAAAAAAAATCATCTTTATAATTTTCATCAATTATAGTTAGTAAATGATATACATAATTTAGCTATATATTAAATTAATTAATTTATTGATTAATAAGAGAATGTATTAATTTAAATATATGTTAACAAATGTAAGGATAAGTCATTTAACTAGAAACCTAGTTCAATAGTATTAAAAAAATTTAAAATATTATGGACTTATATGTCAAAATCTAATCTTCTACCACTAAATTTTATGAGACTAATTTATTGGCTAAAAAAAATCATTGGGGTACATTTTTACTAAGGGATATTATCATTTGTTCACCCAAATTTTCTGACATATCAATTCATTGCCAAAGTTTTCAAAAAATTATATTTTACCAGCTAATATTTAACACGTCATCACTTTACTGTCAAAACATTAACATAGTTAAAAATTTGGTGACGTCATAAGGGCATTTACGAAATTTCATGTTAAAGCCAAAACACACCATTCAATTGTGAAATAGACAAATCAAACTAATAGTCGTACCATTTTCAAGAAAAGTTAAACTATTCCCTTTGTGCACCTTCTTTTCACTCTCAAATACCCACAATTTTCAACTACAAAATAATCAAATTAACCAAAGCCTTTGATGCTAAATTAGATGAGAGAGGCTGAAACTTGAAACGGCTCCTACAAGTGACATACAAAAGATATCAAACAAATGAAATTGAGCTCAGATTAGGGTTTACTGCTGTGAGATAAGTTCATTAGCTTTCTTTTGAATTTAAACTATTATATGTATATAAATTTCATGCATGTCATTATATATTATTCTATGTGAGTTTTGATGATTCATTACTTGATTAACAAAACCCTATAAGTTAACTTGCTTAGTAATATAGAATTATATGAATTATATTAAGGGTTTCATTGTAATCGACTTTGATATGATGAAAAGACTACAATGGTGTTGAAAATTGTGAAGAAAAAAAATATGTCATGTTCAATATGAACATAAATACTAAATTCTGTTCACATACTATTTCCAATTTTCTTCTTTACTAGGATAAACTTTGTTATTGTTATTTGGTTATTTAATTTTGTGAATGTTCTTTTTAATTATTTGCTGATGTGAATTTGAGTTCTATTATTTTTTATGTAAGTCTGTTACTTTGATTTTTTATATTTAGTCATGAATTCTGTTATTGTTCATGTTGCAGCTGCGACAATTTTTTCTCATTTATGATTTTATAGTTCATGTTACCAATACAACTAGATATAATCTATAAAGGCGAAAAACAGCGTAGAGAGTTTATGGTAGTGTCGTTAAGGTGCACCAAATTTAAAACCTTACCACTAATATAAATAATTAGTACAGAATATAAATAATTAGTACAGAACGAGTAAGGATCGATCCCACAGAGACTATGCTAGTTATATTTATTATTAACTCCAAAGCAAGATTTAAAATAAAATAATAGTAATAGTAATAATAATATAAATTAGTCTAACTAAAGAAAATACCAATTAAAAATAAAAGAGGGGTTTATGAATTTTTAACTAAATAGTAAGAAATAGAGAAATTAAAATTACGAACAAGAATTTAATAAAAACTCTAATTAAAGGAGAAAGAAATAATAATGATGAAAACTTTGGTTAAAGGATCATTCGCCACCACCAAACATGCACATAATATATCAATTCTATTATCAATTTATATTGAAACTATCAACCATAGACAACAATAAGCTCTGTTAGTCTCAATCTTTCCTTAGTGTGTCGTTAGGTAAAATAAGCTCTTCATCTAATCTCTAACCATTAAATAATTTAAAATAAGCTCTTTAAATTTAAGATAATGGAAGCATTAAATAAAGAAAGATATTAGATTGATCTAGGCAATAAACACACAAGCTCGGATTATTTAACCTAGGTTATGTTCTCCAATTGAAATCATTAATTCCAGCCTGCTACTAATGATTAAAATATCAAGACAATTATGGATCAAGAATTTTAATCTAGCAATAAAATTTATTCAAGTTCTATCTAATTGGCCACTTAAATCAAACAAGAATAAACCATGAACGTTAATTATAGAAGAACATAAACAATCTCAAATAAATAAATTGAATGATAGAATTTAAATTTAATTGCATAGCATGCTTAGGGTTTTGAATTCACCCTCAACCAAATAAAAATTTAGCCTAACATAATTGAATTGGGAATAAGAAAATTGATAAAACCAGTCATGGAAATTAATTCAAGCGGCTGCCTTTTTCTTCAATTGAATTCCGGCTGCTGATTTTTTTTCTTCTTCTTGCTGAATTGGATTTGCCCTGCCCTCAAAGTCTCTTGCTGCCCGAATTCTTCTTTTTTTTTTTTTATTGCTTCCGCTTGATCCTATTTATAATGCTTCAATTGTGGCTTTGTTTAAATCCTTGCCTGGAGAGAATTAAATTCCAAGCTCAAAACTGCCACCTCATGCTTCAATTAATAAGCCAATAATGATTTCCTAAAGCCAAAAGGCTTTATTCTCTTTCCTTTCACGTGGCCACTTTTGGTTTGCAATCTTTGTTTTCCAATTGTGCTCTCAAGTGATGGCTTGGCTTGTTAATTGGCTTGCTTCCTTTTTCTTCATTGTTCAATTTGCTTCCCATATTAACCAATGAGCAAGCCAAAGCCACTTTAATGCTTGCATATGTTATTACCCTTTCAGATTCTTGATTCCAATTAAATGAAGCCGCCAAATTGAATTAAATTCAATTCCCTCTTTAATCTCCACGTGATGGTCATAATCTTCTGAATATGCATGAATTAATTTTGTTGGCTTTGGTTTTCTTGGTTTCCAAAAATCACTAATTATTTCCCTTTTCTAATTCCTTCAAGCAGATCTCTTCTTAAATGCTCTGATTTAATTTCTCTTTAATTCCAAAATATACCTAAAATAACAAAATAAATAAAACTAAGATAAAAATTAACACAATAAAATATAAGTTACTAAATTAAAAATTAACTAAAATAACTAGAATATTTAAGACCAAAACAAGAAAAAGATAGAGAAATTAATAGCAAAATATATGAAAAATATGCACTTATCAGTTTATTGAACCTAATGATTGCAGATGAAGAATGAGGTATTAAAGATCACAAGTGAAGATAGGTTGACCACTCCTCAAAGTGTGCAGTTATTTTTCACCAACCTATAGAACAAAACAAATGGTTAGTATAGATTTTAAGGTAATCTTGCAAATTCAGCTTGTTATACATGACTCATAAGAAGTGACAGTGTTTGAAGTAATATTGTTGCCAACCTAAGGCTTGATTGACCACTTAGTGGAGTGCTACAAGCCATGCTATATAACTTAAACGTTTGACTATCTGCAAAACAAACTACATGGGTAAATAATAGCAGAAATGAACTACTACTTAGGAGCTTAGGCATACATGTACCATGAACAGACCTAAATGAGAATGTTGGGCATGCGATTGATGATGATGATAAAGTAACACCTAAGACTAAAGGCATACATGGACCACAAACAGACTTGAATGAGAGTGTAAGGCATGGGATTGATAAAATGATGATTGGTTATTAGATTTTGACAGAGAATTTATTATTGATGGTAGTCGTGAAAATGACTAGGACTTACCTAAGAATGTAAAAGTTGTGCACAATGCAAGATCTAATTTTGATGATAAAAAATTAACTTAGATCCTCAAGTGATAGATAAGACATCTAATTCAAATTATGATTTGGGCATTACTAAACTTATAGATTATATTCAACAAAATGGAGGGGACTTGCCACTTGAACTCAGAGCTAGCTAGTTCTCCCCAAAATGCGTTGAGGCATAGCCATTTACTAGAAGATAGGTCCTGATGGTAAGTATAAGTTGAGGTTAATAGATTTATTTAAAGATGTTGATGACTTCATATATGTATCAGGTGAAGTGATGGTAGATAAAGACTTTGAAATTACAACTATGTACAATGTGCCTAGGAGATTTTACAGCAAATGCAAATTAATAATTGTCAATGGTATGTGGTGGGAGGTACAATAAAAGACAGTGGCGGATTTGTAATCAAACGGTTGCAAAAGAAGCATGATTGCAGATAGATTGAAAAACCAATGAACATGACTAGTAAATGGATAGTAGAGAAAATAAGGAGTAAAGTTATTGTGGATCCTCATGAAAAGATTTCTTCTTTGTGCATAAACATTTAGTTTGAGGATAGAGAATCTAAAAATGTATAGGACTAAAGAAAAGTAGAGGTGGCAAAATATGTCACCATGTCGTGTTCAAATCATGTCAGCTTTGTTGTGTCAACTTTAAGCTGACCAAACACAGCCCATTTAATATTCCTATCAAAACATTGAGACCAAAATCGGACACGAAAAATAAACTGGTTACCCAATAACCTGCTTAATAATTATATATTAAATAAGTAGTTTTTCAATAAGAGATCCCTGACTTTATTAAAATCAGAGATTAGTTAAAAGACAAAAAAAAATTAAATTTTAATACATTACATGACAAAATACAGTGCATTGAAGTTTGTATTTATTTTGTCTTTTAATTAATCCTTAACTTTATTAAAGTCAGGAATCCTTGATTAAAAAACTATTCATATTAAATAATATTTACATCAAATATTGCACACTCAATTGACACAAATTATATTCCATTATGTATATATAAATAATATAATATATCGATTTTATAAAATATGCATATCTATCAAAATATTACACACTTAGACCATTAAATCTCTAAATCTATATAGAATTTTACAAAATGGAACACATAGCATATATATATGTATGTATGTATGTATGTATGTATGTATGTATGTATGTATGTATGTATATTTTAATGCAAATATGAATTAAAAAAAGGAGAAATTAGTAAATGATTAAACTTATCAATTATCAATAATATCTGTCTTGGATGGAGCATTACTAATTGTTGAGCTTGAGTATATCAATGGTTTGCTCATCCACATAAACCATTGCATTTACTAAAGTAAATAAAAAAAAAGGAGCACTTCAAGTTAGAGAGGACATGCAGCAACATTATAAACCAAAGAAACAAACAAAATCCAATCTCAAAATTGCAAACAACCTTAATTCAAAATCTATCGTAAAAAAATTATATTCATAAAAATTGAGAAAAAAACAACCTTCTTGTCCAAAAATCCAATCTCTACTGCAAACTATTGATTCCACTGTTTCATGCTTAAATGAACTCTAAAATTGATGAAGAACCCGACCATCCACACTAAAAGTTGATTCAGATGCAACTATTAATATTGGAATGGTTAAAACATCACGAGCCATAGAAGTGAGTTTAGGATAGCAAAATTGATTGTCCTTTCAAAAGCCTAAAATATCAAAGTGATTACTCCTATCAGCTCGTGGTTCACTCAAATAAAGCTCCAGCTGAGTCTTTTGGGTGCAAATAGATTCCATGCTCTCAAAATTATCAAATTCCTATTATACATGAACAAATAAAAAGAATAATTCAACAAACATGAAATGTAACTAAAATTCATTAAACATAAAATGTAACTGTGAAGTAAACAAGAATAAGTTGCAAATAAAAATATCTATATAAACAAAACAAACCTCAAGACATTAATATAATTTTCCTCTGCCTTTTCTATCATCATTCTCATTGAAGTGAGAAACAGAACCTTGCATGGAAGGTGTACTAGTAGATTGAGTCAAAATGAGTATATATTCATTGAACAATGAAAACAACTTCTCTCTAGTATTTTTTAACTCATTTGAATCATCACCATAAACCTTTTTGCATGCTCATTCAACAAATTGTAACTTGTAATGAGGATCCAAGATAGCAGTTATTGTCAAAATTGTACAAAAGACAAACCAATACTCCAAGAATTTCTCAAGCATCCTCTTGCCAATGTCTTTCATATACCCATCCCCATTTTTTGAGTACTCCCTCAAAATTACATAAGTTGTAAAATACTTTTGGAAAGTACAATTTTAAAGTGGAATACTTTGACCTAGAAAATATGCAAGTAATCTTATAAAAAAGTGCTAAAAAATTACTAGTTCTCTTCAATTTATTCCACTCATATTTTAAATGGCAGTACTTATAATTAGAATCACCTAAAGCTAAGTGAGAAAAAGCACTTTTGTAATAAAGTGCACAATCAAGCATAATATCAGTGGAATTCCATCTTGTAGGAACATCTTGTCTCAAGCTTTTTTTCCTATGGAAGGACATTTGATTAGCACGCTCCAAAAACTTTTGTTTTCTACCTTGAGATGCTTTAATATATTTCACACTTTCGATAATTTTATGAAGCTCTCCCTCTATTGTTTTTAATCCATCTTGAATAATTAAATTGATAATATGAGTACAACAACGCATATGTAAATAGTCACCATTAGCCAATACTACTTTTCTAATTTTCAACTGAGATTTCAACATAATAACACATGCCTCATTAGCTGAGCTTTGTTCAATGATATAGAAAACAACTTTTTTCTCAAAACCTCATTCTGTCCATAAAGATAATAACTTTTCAAATAAACAAAGTCCAGTTTGTGGAGATGGCATCAAGGTGAAGTTCAACAATCTTTTTTGTAAAACCTAATTTCTATCAATAAAATGTGCAGTAAGACTCATGTATCCATCAGCGATATAGGTAGTCAAATTAGAGGTAAAACAAATTCTACCAGGAGCCTTCTCTAACATAACTTAATCCTAAGTCTTTCCACATTATAAGCTTTTAGGACATCCACTTTTGCTATATTTCTAGAAACATTTTGTACTTCAGAATTCAGAAAATCAAAACAAGTTCTAATTGCATTAAACCCAACAAACTGAAAAGGTAACTTGTTCTTCACAATTGCTATAGATAACTACTTCTACTAGGAGCCTTCTTTAACATAGCTTTAATCCTAAGTCTTTTCGCATTATAAGCTTTTAGGATATATGCTTTTGCTGTATTTCTACAAACATTTTGTAATTCAGAATTTAAAAACTCAAAACCAGTTCTAATTGCATTAAACACAACAAACTAGAAAGGTAACTTGCGCTTCACAATTGCTGTAGACAATAACTTACGGAAGACATCTTGATCAAATTTTGAAGAACATGGCCCTATAGAACCTAAATGGTCTAAAATCAATTGATGGGGGTCACGTGACTTTTTTAACCTAGGACATTTTTTAATGTGCTTAATCATGTTACTAGTCTCATAAGTACTTTCGATAATGTAAACTTTTCCACAAACACTCATAGACCTTTCTTTTGATATGCATCTAATGGCAATTTAGTGAACATACCCCATGCTTTAGATGTTCTTCTCTTTTTGCATTGTTTCTTTGGAATATCAATGTCACCATCTTGTTCTAATTCCTCCAAATTCACCTGATGTCCACGTAAAAAGGCTTCAATGTTAGTTGAATTACCATTATTTAGATTTGTTTCCATGTTATTACTGTACCCAAAAAAATTTAATATCAATAATGATTGTAACATTAAGTTACTAACAGAGGAAGGCAATTAAGCGTCAAAAACATTAAACAAATTTAAAAAGAATTACTATCAAAGCAAACTGTAAAAGCTTTAAGCACACATATGAAGAAGGCAATAGAAAACAAAACCCATTAAAGAATACAAACAATAGATAAATAATTGAGAATTACTTTTTAAACTAACCTAACCATGAATGTTTGAACTCAAGAATAGCCGATTAGAGTCTTGCAACTTGCAAGAATTGAAACTTGAGATTTAATTAAGTGTTTGTTAATGAAAAAGAAAGTGGGTGTGGTGTGTAGATAAGACAAAGGAAGTGGGTATATCCATATATGGATTGTGGCATTGGTAATTTCCTTTTTTGTTTTTTAAATGGCAGTAATTGGGTTTTTATTTTTAATTTTTAATTTGCGACAATCTATATCTTTTAAGCGACAATTATTTTTTTAATTAGTGATAAGAAAATTTTATCTATTGGTGCAATATATTAAGTTTGTTTTTATTTTATTTTATTTATCTTAAAATACAAATGTATTCCCACAAATTCTTTTTAGAATGTCAAAAAGGTCATATTTTAGTGGGTCATGTTAGAATGTTCGGGTTGGCATGACATGATTACTCACTTAATAATCATGTCATTGGTCAGGTAAATGGGTCAAAAATTTGAACTCTAACTTGACACGAAAAAAATTGTATTGACCAGACTTGGCCATTTAATAATTGTGTAAAATTTGATTATCCAAACCCATTTATTCGCGTCATGTTTGTGTCCAGTATTCGGGTTGTGTCAAATTTTGCCAACTCTAAAGAATAGACATTCATGTAGATCATTCAAAGGCCTATGAGAACTTATTTCGATATGCTATAATAATTCAAAAGTTTGATACTGGAGGAAATTGTAAAGTGCTCTTTGATGCAGTTATTAAGCCTAATAAAATGTTATTTTAGAGATTTTTTATCGATTTCATCTCAAAGAAAAACAATTCATAATGGTTGTAGGCCATAAATTAAGTTGGATGATGTTATTTGAAGTCAAAATACGATAGAGTTCTATTAGCTACTATAGGTATGAATGTTAATAATGGAATGGTCTCATTAGCATTAACAGTATATGAGATATAGAACATAGAAACCTGAACACGATTTTTAGAAATTTTGTATTCAGATTTTGAAAAGGGATCAAATTAGATTCCCTTTTCTTTGATGGGCAAAAAAGTTTATTGGGGCAATAGAGATCACATAGCCTACTACTATCATAGTCCATATTGTAGACATGTATATGCTAATTTGTGTTAGAACATCCTAGTATTATTTTTAGGAATCTGTTTTGGAGGATTGTCAGTAGCACTAACAAGTATGATTACATAAATGCAATGGAAAAGATCAAAAAAGAAAAATTAGAGGCATAGCAGTAGTTGGAGACAAAACTTGCTAGGTTTACTTGATCAAAACACGACTATGACAAGAATTGTAAAGTGGAACATGCAAATAACAACACTTTAAAGTGCTTTAACAGTTGGATCTTATCTCATAAAGATAAGCCTGACCTGACCATGCTAAAAAAGGTTAAGTGCATGTCATGATACAATTCACAAAGGAAGAAAAGAAGCATATACTTAGACAAGCAACATTCCTACTAGAGTGAAAAAAAGAATTGGATGATGCTTATGAAGCGAGATGAATATAATGGCCATTGTTGATCTTTACTTTTAAGTATAAATATGATTCGTTCCCATTATAATCTATTTTTCCTTTATTGCACAATTGATCTTGTTCAATTATTTTCAAGTTAAAGACAAGAATTATTATCCAGTAAGGAGGTTCATTATTCATCTAATGAGCAAGTCTAGTAATTATGGTTGTTGAGAAATAACTAGACTCCTATGTACTCCTGCTACAGCTACAATTTTTCATTCAAGACACATGACAAAACAGTACCTATCGAAATACTTTACCAAACAGGCATATTTGAATACTTATGCAGTAAAGTTTAAGCCAATACTAATAAGGTTACATGGGACCATTGTGATAGCCAAACATTCTCCATTAGAGATTTCTAAAAAGATTTGAAAACCAAAGAAGCCAAGGAAGAGAGCAGTAACTAAGCGAATGAAAAAAAAAACTAGAGATTTCTATATTTGTTACTCCTTTTGTGGTGGGATGAACCACAATGTCAGATAATGCCCATTAAGGCTATTGATATCAAGAGAAATAAGAGCCCATAATCAAGTGTTAATTTATTGTATTAATTACTTTTGCTTATATTGAGATTAATTCTTTATTGCTATACATGCAATTTTAATTAAGGTGTTAGTGGACTAGGAGAGTGTTCTAATATAGCAAGTACTTTAAAGATGACAAAGAAAATGATGAATGTTGATTTAAGTATGAAATAATTTTTAGTTTGTTGCAGTCATTGATAATTCCTTTGTATTTATATATTTCAATTTAAATAGGTTATAGGTAATCCAGAGGAGAGTTTACTATTAATAGAGGAAGAAGGTAATAGAAGAAGAATGGATTCTTTATTTACTACAACTAGATAAAATAGAAGAGGTATTGTTTGATATTTTTATATTGATGTCTGGAAATAACTAATGCTCGTTTTAGATTAAGAAATTATAATTTTTTTGTGCAGGTCAATATGAAGCTAATAATCTTTCTCCAAATCCAAGTCAAGTCTCACAAGCTTCACATATTATAGATGGTTACTGAAATGTTAGTATTATCATGTTTTGAATGCACAAAATTGTTAGTATTGCATTAGGCTATTGTGTATTATGCATTTTGAATGCACAAACTATTATTGGTACATCAGGCTATTATGTATTTTGAATGCACAAACTGATGGGTATTATAATAAGTATTTGAATGCATGTATTTTGAATGCACACACTGTTATTAGTTCATTATGATATCTCATCATATTTTGAAATTATGTTAGTCCATTGACTATTCCAAAAAGTTTAATGAAAAATACTTTTGATTATTTTTTATTTTCATTACATCTTAAACTACACCGCATGAATGTTATAGTACTTTGTCATATCCATTACATTATTTTCTCATGCATAAGCCTACCACAAATCCACAAATGAAAACTTGGACCAATTTTACTTTTACTTTAATGTATCGTAGTGTTTCGCTCATTTTCATTACATCTTTATTTAGCTTCATGTCATGACCATATGTGGTATTACACATTTCTATGTCTTCTTTTGCTGCCCATTGTAAAAAATTATACTTTTTAAACTATATGTCTGAAATAATTTATTATCTACTATGTTGGAAAATGCACAGTTGCAATATTTAGGGTAGTAAGTAATTTCTACACGTTTCTTAGCCTGACCCTTAGATTTGGCACTTAAGTTACTATTGGAGGCCATTATTTAGTTTGAATTTATATGTGTGAAGGTTGAAAGTATGTTTGGTTTTGAATGAAGATTGAAAAGATGTTGATATTTTGTGTTTATATGAATTATAGTGTTTGTAGTGGTTTATAGTTGCTGTTTTTAAATGATAAAGTGTTGAACTTAGAATATTTGACTTGCCATTGCAGTGATTGAAATGGTTTGGGGTTGCTGATATTGAACAATATTATCAAAAATGCAGTGGCTGACTTGTATCAGTTGGAATTTGATTTTTGAATGCACAGTAGCAGGTTTATATAATTAAAAAAAAACTATTTTTTAATCTAACTACTACTCTTCTAGGGTAATTTTCATAAATTTCACTTTTATAATTTCTTTCTTTTCAAAGGAAATTTTGACTTTTAACTTACATTTTGTTAGATATTTAGTTATTTTTAATATTTTGGTGGTAAAATAATAACTTTAAAAACTAGGCGGTAAAATATAGTTTTCAAAAAATCTTGGTACTGTATTATAGATTAGACAACTTTTGATGGAAAAATGATAATATTCATCTAATTAATTAATATAGAAATTCCGGGCAAATTATTTGCACATCAACTAATTAAGAATTGTGCTCTAGATTAGAGCTAAAAAATCAACTAACTAGTAGAAATTGCTGCCACTATTTTAGTTGATTACTAGCTATATCAGAGGAATAAAGACAAATAGAAATGATAATATGCATTATGTACATGCATGAGATGAAATAGCTGAAAAAAAGGGTTTTGCTAGAACAGGTACGTATTTGACAAACTAACCAACAGGCCAACCTGACACATGCTCCATGAATTAACACTAGGGGTGGACAAAATATTCGAACCAATCCGATCCGATCCAACCCGACCCAATCCGAAAAATTTCAAGTTCGAATCATATCAGGTGGTGAGGAAAACCCAATCATGTGAATTTGTCTTAATCCGATCGAATCATGATCAGACAAAGTACCCTAGAAGAGTAGTACACACTCACAATCTCACACAGTCACACTACACTAGTGCACTACAGTACACGGAGTCGCGAACACCACACAACACACACACAAAGTCAATATTCACAAAACACAAACCTCAAGACTCACAACAATTCACAAAGAACACACACAAACCCTCACGGCCTCACGTCCCTCACAAAGAACAAAGCTAAGTCTGCCATTAACGCTTAGTACACACACAAACCAGCACTCAAGCACAAGCAGCCAGCCCACTGCCGACCGACAACGTATAGGCCACACCCATTCACGGCCTCCGTTGCTCACCACACGCAGTAAACACACACGCAAAGTTCACGGAGCTAACTTCATTCGGCCACCACATGCAGCAACCACTGCTGAGAACAATGTCAACCGAAGCCGAAGCTGATTCGTGAAGATCGTGACCCAATATATGGATCTGCTGCAACCAAGCACCAGATCCATGCCTTGAATCCTCCACTCCACCATCACTCGACCCAATTGAAGATCCACCTGGCAAGCTACCCCCGATTCAAGCTCTATTTGCATTTTGGAGTTCTACTGTTGACTCTCAAAAAGTGTTTGAGTTTTGGAAGCCCAAATCCGACTTTTGATACTTATTAAGTGATGGTATATAATATATATGCATTAATTATAATTCTAATATGTTATATGATAAAGTGGAATGTTAATTGAAATTTTGTATGTTAATAATATATAATTATATGTTGTTAAATTTTAACAATAAAATGAAAATAATCGGGCATTAATTTTTTGTTACTTATTAATAATTATTTTTTTGTATGAATAGTAATGGTAGATTAAAAATTAAAATTAAATATTATGTTACAATATAAATTATAATTATATATGTCATATGATATGTGTACTTGTGCAGTAGTTTCAACTTCAACAAAAAATTAACCAATTTAATTGCAGTAGTTTCAAGTTTCAACTTCAACAAACAATTAATCAATTTAATTAATTGCATGATAACCAATAAGTAAATATTAAGTGGTTAAGTACATATAATGTGGGCATAAAATTTAGGGGTTTATAATAAGAATTAAGAATTTAAGATACGGATATGTAATTAATATTATATTATTTTGGCCAATGGATAATTAGATATTATAAATTAAATAATTACATTAATTTCTTGGTTTTCTTTTATGGAATATGCATATTGAATTCTTGATCATATATAAATATTATGGTGGAAAATTGGAAATATTGATTTAAAAAAGTTTCATAAAATTAAATTAACAATTATTTGAATCAATTTGTAATACTAACTATTAAGTAGATTTTTTTAATAATCTTTTTGTGTTTTGATTTTTGAATTAATGATTAATAATTATTTATTTGTATGTTTAGACGTCTGGACACTCAAGATCGAATTCGATGAGTGATGATGACAATCAAAGTGTTCAAGTGGAAGGAACCCAAAAGGCAAAGTGGAAAAGACCACTGATGAAGAAAAGATTTGAGACGTGGAATCGTTTTACTTTACTTGAGGACAATCCAAACAAATGCAAGTGCAACTATTGTGGTAGACAATATCACTGTCATTCAAGGCATGATGAGATTACAAATATGAGAAATCATATACAGACTTGCCCTGCATACAAGACATTCTGGGAACAATAAGAGGGAAGTCGACAAAACATGACAATTGAGGGTGGGGAAGGAAATGCAAGTAATATGGTTTTGGCTAAATGGTGGAGTCAAGACGCTTGTAGAAGGGTAGTCATCAAAATGATCATTATGGGTCAGTTGCCGCTTAGTTTTGTGGATAACAAAGGGTTTAAGCATTTCTGTAGTGTAGCCATTCCTCAGTTTGTTATGTCATCTCGGAGAACTATTGGTAGGGATGTTATGGATTTATTTTTGGAAGAAAAGATAATGTTGAAGAGTTTGATTTGTAATAGCAAGCAGCGAGTATCTCTTACCGGTAATTTATTGACTTTCTTTCAAAACATGAGTTATATGGTGATCACAGTTCATTTTATTGATAGTGACTGGTGTTTGAATAGAAGGATTATTAGTTTCAGTGTGATTGAAGATCATAGAGGGAAAACGATCGGTAAAAAGATTGTAGCTTGTTTACAAGATTGGGGGATAGAGAGGTTGTTTGCAATAATCGTTGATAATGCCACTACAAATGATGTTGCTGTTAATTATGTGACTATGCAATTGCTTGCTTGGAGGAATGATGATGCACTTGTATTGGCGGGACAGTATATGCATGTGCATTGTTGTGCACATATTTTGAATTTGATTGTTGTTTCGGGGTTGAATGAATTGCATGCTTAGTGTTGCCGTCATCCGGAATATTGTGAAGTATGTGAGATCCTCCATTACGAGGCTACAGACATTTAAACAGTGTGCTCAAAAGGTGAAATGTCCAAATGGAACAGTTGTTTTGGATTGTCATAGTAGGTGGAATTCCACCTATTTAATGTTGATGACTACATTGAAGTTTCAAGCGGCATTTGATAGAATGGCAGAGGTGGATAAACTGTAAAGACATACTTTCTCGAGAAAGAAAATAATGCTAAGAGGGTAGGCCCGCCTTGACCTGAGGATTGGGAGAGTGCAGAACGAATTGTGAAGTTTTTAAAGGTATTTTATGATACCGCATTGTTATTTTCTGCCTCTTTGAGTGTGACTTCTAATATTTGTTATTATACCATTGGCTTAATTGAGAGCTCATTGACTACATTAAAGGCAAGTAAAGATCCTTGGGTGGTGACTATGGCTTATAATATGAGGAAAAAATTTGATAAATATTGGGAGTCTTTAAGGAAGATAAATAAAATGTTGATTGTGCTAGCCTAAAGGGCTATACATAATGTAATTTTGATGATAACAAACATATGTATTAAGTTATTTAATAAATATTGTATTTCACATTTTCACTAGTTTTTTAAGGATAATATTTATGCAAGTGATCAAGTGAAATCAAGATTGAAGACACTCAACGGACAACGGCGACATCAAGAATATAGTTTAGAGCTCAACGAACAAATTAGTGTGATAAATTCTTGTAAAGCCCGTATGATTTAATTGATGCTTGATTTAGCATTTGAGAAGCTCAAGAGATTATTTTCATTAAATACTTTTCATTAACTAAAAGGTTTTATTTTTATAAAGTAAAGTATGTTGTGGATTTAAGTAATTTGGACTTAAATGCTAAGATTTGAAATCTTTGATTTTAAATAAGTATTAAATTTCAGAGTTGGACGTTTTTACAAACATTTGAAATATTTTAGGCTATACTATAATTTATGAATATTTTGGACTAAAGTGAAAGGTTTTGAGAACTTTGAAAAATATGGGTATTATGTTAAAAAGGAACTTTGTGTGAAATAATAAAATCTTTGGGGCTATATCATAATTTTAAAAAGTTTGGGAAAGTCAATTATTTTTAGAAAGTTCTGAAATTGGACTTATTTGTAACATTTTATGACGTTTTGGGTCATAGTATAATTATAGAAAGTTTTAGGCCAAAGTGCAATTTTAGTGAACAGTGTTACTGTAGCAAAATTCAAAAATAACGGTAATATCACTATTCCTAAGCGACTAGCCGGATAATCAAGCGGCTTACCGGTTCAGCGCGGGAATTTGCTTATAACGGCTAGTTTTTGGGCTTTCAATATAAAAAGTCAACTCAAACTTCATTCTAAGGACTAATGCACGCAAATATAAGATCATACAACATATATTGAGCTTCCAAAAAGTAAATCATCATTAATTGAATCATTGTTGAGCTATTAGTTGCATATCCACTCTTAAAGAGAGTTTTTGTTGTAATTTTTATTTCTTATCAAATTGTGAGTGTGTAAGTGTGGGAAACACTTGGGTGAAGAGATTGGGGAGATAATCTCTTTGTTGTAAAGGTTCATTGATACCTTGGAAGTCAATTGTAAAAACTTGAAGCCTTGAGAGGCTTGGATAGTGAAATCCTCGAACTTGGTTGGCTTGAAGGCGTGGACGTAGATGGGGATTGCCGAACCATGTAAAAATTCGCGTGTTTGTTTTTCTATTCCCTTGCTCTTTTATTTTTACGCTTGTTTGAATTTATTGTTCTATATTTCATTAAGGTGTTAGATTGATTTATTGTGCGAATCGTATTGCATTATTTTTAAAAACTCAATTCACCACCCCTCTTGGGTTGCGTTACTTGCATTTCAGATTGTTGCCTCTATTCTTGATCCACGAGCTAAAATGGACTTTGCCAAACATATTTTTTTATCTCATTTTTGCCAATGATGGTTGGAAAGTTAAAGAAATGACCAAAGCAGTAAAAGATTTGTTGAATGAGCTTTATGACGCATATAGTGCAATGTGCTCTAGTTCCACACCATCGATGTGTAGTGAGAGTGTTCCTAGCGGTAGCTATGGTGGTACAAGTTATTCTCCTTATTTTACAACTGAGGTTGGTTTGGCAGAGGTTCCTAGTGGTGATAGTGATGACATTTTCCGAGTTTCTCGCCTTTTCCTTGGGTATGCTCAGAAAGTGTTTGTTCAGAATGAGGGCAAGAGAGTAGTATATGAGGTGGAATGATATTTGAGTGACCCAGTTAAGGATCCGAGCAATCTTAAGCTCAATGTTTTGCTTTGGTGGAAGGATAATGGATTGAAGTATCCGATATTAGAGAAAATTGCAAGGGATGTTCTCGTTGTTTCTGTTTCTACAGTAGCATCTGAATCTGCCTTTAGCATTGGGCGTCACGTCATTGATATGTACTGAAAATTAGTTACAAGCTAAACTTTTTGCTAATCCTATCTACAACCTTCAGGAAGATATTAAGGAGCAAATATTCTATATGAAGCTACAAGAAGGTAATATTTTTCTCATACTTTATAAAGTTAAGATGTATTATAACTTTATAAATAGCATCTACATGTACTTAAGTTATTTATTAATTTCATTTTTTGTTTACATTTTAAAGAGTTTGTAAGATCACAAGCCTCAACGGTGGAAACAGTGAGCGCTGATATGGGTGTTATGGATATTTGAAAGGTAATTCTTAATACATATTATTATTTATAATTTTATATTATATGTTTAGGTTGTAATTTAAACTATAATAATAGAAAATAGTTGTTATAGTTTTAACTTTTAAGTTTTAAGTCAAATTGTAACATTAAAATTGTTTTATTTATTTTAGACACATTGAAGTTGGCAGAATGGTATTACTTAGGAATTAGGATTATTGTTAACTTTACTTGGTGATGAATGCCATGAAATAATCCGCGATTGAGTAAATTTTTTTTCTTATATTTAATCAAGTACACACATGAATTGGGCATATGTGTTTGTGTTTAATGTCCCTTTATTTGTAATGCGGCTTAAACAAAGTGGTTAAACATTTATCATATATTATTTTTTCAATTCTTCTCTAGGGGATAGATGCTTCAATTCTTCAACTTGGAGTAGAAGAAATTGAAGTTAAAAGTTGTTGAAGTGCTTGCAAGGAATGGTGGAGCCATGGAGGAAGTTGATCTAGATTTACATTTAAACTTTGTTGTGTTTTGGATTTTAGAACTTTGTCATTTGTGCTTTAGGAAATGGAAACTATTTAATTAAGTTTAATTTTGTAACTTTGTGTTCTAAAGATTAATGTTTAGAATTGGACATTGCGCTTAGAATGGAGACTATTAAATTTAAACTTTGTGTTAATTTTAATTTTATGCTTTGTGTTAATTTTTAATTTTCAATCATTTGAATTTAATTCTATAGTAGTTTTCTTTTTTTGTTGGTTGAAATGAATGGATGGATGAATGAGGGAGGACAAGAAATGCGGGAGGAAAGGTCTTAGTTAGCAAGGTGACAAGAGGGTTTTTGAATTGAAATTTCATTGGTCAACATTATTATTAACATTACTATTATTATTACTTTTCATGTGGATTAATGGATTGGGGCGGGTTTGCCTTAATGTTTTAGCTCTTGGATAAATTAAAAATTCTCTAATCTCTACAACAAATTGGTATTTGTTAAATGTTTATGATGAATTTTTAGGTGGGATTCATATTAAAGGCAAAGAAAATTAGCTCCAAATTGCTTAGACTCTAATTGACCCGAATTAACTTGAATTGACCCCGATGTGAGCTTAATTTATTTATGCATGTTGTTTACGTAAGAATTGGGTAGGCGTTCCATTAGTGTTGAGTTTTATTAGTTAAGTCAGTGAGTCATGTTAGTGAGTTGTAATGGAAGTTAATTTGTATTTTAATTACTATCTTCTAGCAGTTTCATTCAGTTATTGTAAGTTACATTGTCATGTAACATGTATTGTATTTAAACTGGAAAAGTGAATGAATAGAGGAGGTAATTCACTGAATTAATGCTTCTTTTCTGGAGAGAACGGTTCTCTCGAACAATCGTATTTTTTCTTCCTTCTTTATTACTTATAATACAACTTAGAACATAACATTTGCTATTAGAGCAGTCGTTCCATGGCTGATGCTACAAGACAAAAGAAAGATGCATATTTTAAAGCTTTTATTACTGAGAAGATTGAGAACCAAGATGCAATCATGTAGAAGGTCCTTAGCAAACTTCAAAGTTTGACATCTATGTGTGATAAATTGAGTGTTCAATATGCTCAAGTCAATACAAACGTTGGCAACCATTTGATGCCAAGAGATCACTCACAAACTGTTGAACCATCTAGCTCTTCTACTAAATCTGTTGACAATAACCTTGTGCGACAACTGAAGTTGCACTTTCTAAATTGTAATGGTGTGGACCTATATGGATGGATTTATCGGGCTGAAGAATATTTTGAGTACTAGAATATTGCAGAGGAGCAACAACTGCAACTTGCATCTTTCCATCTTGAAGGAGCAGCGCTTTAATGGTATCGATGGATGACAAAAACTAAGGGCCCAATCACCTGGACTGAGTTTTTTAGTGCTATTCTCAAAAGATTCAGACCAACAGAATTTGATGATGCAGCAGAGGCCTTATCCCAGTTAAGACAACAAACAAGTGTTATTGCTTACCAAGAAGAGTTTAAGAAACTTTCCCACTTGGTGGATGATTTACCTGAGCCCTTTTTAGCAGGCTCATTTGTTGGGGGACTAAAAGATGAGATACGATTGGAAGTGAAGATGTAGCGACCTCGTTCGTTGTCCACTGCTATAGGTCTGCTATAGGTCTTGCAAGGCTTGTTGAGGAAAAGTACAACCTCCATAAAAAGAATTTCATGCCTTGTTCTCTATCTCTTAGTTCTCTTCAAAAAGGTACTTCGAGTACAGGGTTATTGGGAACTCAACCTAATGCCACACCACCATTAACTTTTAAACGTTTGACTCTAAGTGAGGCAAAGGATCGAGGAGAACGTGGATTATGTTACTATTGTGATGACAAGTTTGCTCTTGGACATAGGTTTCGTACTCCTCGCCTATTTATGATTGAAGCATCTCATGAAGATGATGAAGTTTTAGATGAAGAAAGTCAAAAGGCACTTGAAAACGTTGCTAGTGATTCAACCTTGAGGGCAAGGTTCATTCCAAAGGGGGTAGAATGATGTGAGCTTAATTTATTTATGCATGTTGTTTACGTAAGAATTGGGTAGGCGTTCCATTAGTGTTGAGTTTTATTAATTGAGTCAGTAAGTCATGTTAGTAAGTTGTAATGGAAGTTAATTTGTATTTTAATTACTATATTCTAGTAGTTTCATTCAGTTATTGTAAGTTACATTGTCATGTAACATGTGTTGTATTTAAACTGGAAAAGTGAATGAATAGAGGAGGTTATTCACCGAATTAATGCTTCTTTTCTGGAGAGAACAGTTCTCTCGAACAACCGTATTTTTTCTTTCTTCTTTATTACTTATAATACAACTTAGAACATAAAATTTGGTATCAAAGCAGTCGTTCCATGGCTGATGCTACAAGACAAAAGAAAGATGCATATTTTAAAGCTTTTATTACTGAGAAGATTGAGAACCAAGATGCAATCATGTAGAAGGTCCTTAGCAAACTTCAAAGTTTGACATCTATGTGTGATAAATTGAGTTTTCAATATGCTCAAGTCAGTATAAACGTTGGCAACCATTTAATGCCAAGAGATCACTCACAAACTGCTGAACCATCTAGCTCTTCTACTAAATCTGTTGACAATAACCTTGTGCAATGACTGAAGTTGCACTTTCTAAATTGTAATGGTGTGGACCCATATGGATGGATTTATCGGGCTGAAGAATATTTTGAGTATTAGAATATTGCAGAGGTGCAGCAAGTGCAACTTGCATATTTCCATCTTGAAGGAGCAGCGCTTCAATGGTATCAATGGATGACAAAAACTAAGAGCCCAGTCACCTGAACTGAGTTTTTTAGTGCTCTTCTCAAAAGATTCAAACCAACAGAATTTGATGATGCAGCAGAGGCTTTATCCTAGTTAAAACAACGAACAAATGCTATTGCTTACCAAGAAGAGTTTGAGAAACTTTCCCACTTAGTGGATGATTTCCCTGAGCCCTTTTTAGCAGGCTCATTTGTTGGGGGACTAAAAGATGAGATACGATTGGAAGTGAAGATACAACGACCTCGTTCGTTGTCCACTACTATAGGTCTGCTATAGGTTTTGCAAGGCTTGTTGAGGAAAAGTACAACCTCTGTAAAAAGAATTTCATGCCTTGTTCTATATCTCCTAGTTCTCCTAAAAAGGGTTCTTCGAGTACAGGGTTGTTGGGAACTCAACCTAATGCCACACCACCATCAACTTTTAAACGTTTGACTCCAAGTGAGGCAAAGGATCAGGGAGAATGTGGATTATGTTACTATTGTGATGACATGTTTGCTCCTGGACATAAGTTTCGTACTTCTTGCCTATTTATGATTGAAGCATCTCATGAAGATGATGAGGTTTTAGATGAAGAAAGTCAAAAGGCACTTGAAAACGTTGCTAGTGATTCAACCTTGAGGACAAGGTTCATTCCAGGGGGGGTAGAATGATGTGAGCTTAATTTATTTATGCATGTTGTTTACGTAAGAATTGGGTAGGCGCTCCATTAGTGTTGAGTTTTATTAGTTGAGTCAGTGTGTCATGTTAGTGGGTTGTAATGGAAGTTAATTTGTATTTTAATTACTATCTTCTAGCAGTTTCATTCAATTATTGTAAGTTACATTGTCATGTAGCCTGTGTTGTATTTAAACTGAAAAAGTGAATGAATAGAGGAGGTTATTCACTGAATTAATGCTTCTTTTCTGGAGAAAATGGTTCTCTCGAACAACTGTATTTTTTCTTCCTTCTTTGTTGCTTATAATACAACTTAGAACCCTATATAACTCGAACCCTATTTGATCCGATTTCACCTTACCCGAATCTAATCGGAACCCTATATAACTCGAATCCGATCCGATTCGATTTGAATTTACGAATCCGAAACCGGATCGGGTTGATCCAAACCCGATTTTGCCCACCCGTAATTAACACCCATTCATTTCACATTCCAATTCCATTCATTATAATTTATAAGCAATTGAACTTTGTTAATGGCTATGAAGCCTTAAATTCTTCGGATTTCCATTCCCCGTCGCCATTTATCTTTTATTTTGCCATCATTTAAACTTTTGTTTGATGATGACAAGATGACAATCACAAAATTTGGGTGTTGTTTTACACTTTAGCTTCACTGTTTTGCTATATTCTTTAATCAATTTCTTTTTATCTTTGGTTTAAATTAGGGGTGGGCAAAATCAGGTTCGAGTCGGGTTTGGGTCAACCCGATCGGGTTTCGGGTTGTTCGGGTTAGACAAGAATCAATCCGAACATAACCCGAATTATTGACCCGACCCGAACTGACCCGAACTATGTTTAGGTCGGTTCGAGTCGGGTCAATAATTCGGGTTATGTTCGGGTTGGATTTAAAACGGGTAGGATTGAGTTCGGGTCAATTCCGGTCAGTTCGGGTCGGTTGAAATCGGGTCAATTTGGGTCGGGTCAAATTCGGTTAATACAATTTTGAGCTCTCTTTTTTCCTATTATTGTAATTTTTATGAAAGTTTTAAGACATTTTTCTTAATTGTAGTCATTTTTACTAATTTTCAACTAAAAAAAAGAAAAGAAAATGTTATTAAATCAAATGAATAAAGTTAAAATGCTATAATAGGATTATTTGCCTATTGGTTTGGAGGGTAGAATTAGGACTATTATTTGCTCAGTCAACAAAATCCAAAGTTCCAAACTTAATAAAAGTTAAAATTAATACAAACTTACAAAGTCCAAAGCACAATTTCCAAATATTAGTCTTTAAAAGTTTGAAACACAAACTCACAAACTCACAAAATTAAATTGTTTAGAAACATAAATCACAAAGTTCAAAGTCCAAACATTAAAACTAAATAAGCTTTCTTGGTTCCTCCATGGCTCCATGCTAGTACTTTGACAAGTTCTAAATTCAAATTTTTGAACTCCAAGTTCAAGTGCCGATTGCCTAGAGAAAGATTGAGGAAATGTACAATAAATATTTTCCTTAAGCCATGTTCCAAATGAACAAACTCAATTCATATAAAAAATTGAGCAAATAAACCAAATTCATAAGGTTACACATCAAACACAAATACAAATAAATAAATCCAATTCATATCTTTTATTTACTAAAGGGGTGTTACAATCTTTCTAATTTCCATTATATCATTATAAATTTATAAATACAAATAAATATATATGTTTACCAAATTTTTCAATACACACTTGATTATATATTTCTATTATATCATGCTTATTTTATGACATTTATCACCAAATCAAGTTAATAATAATACTAGACAATAATAACATTCTATTAACTTCAACTTGTCTAACTAAAACAATTACAAATTAGACATAAAATTTAAAACTATAACAACTATAATTATAGTTTAAATTACAACCAAATACTAATAGTACTATATTATCAAATTATGAATAATAATATATATTAAAAGTTACCTTTCAAACATCTATAACACCAATGTCGGCGCTCACCGCTTCCACTGTCGAAGCTTGCGATTTTATAAGTTCTATAAAATCCAAAAAAAAATTAATATGTAGATGTTCTATATAAAGTTATAATGCATTTTAAATATATTATATATTTAATGTATGATAAAAAATTAAAAACATTACCTTCTTGTAATTCCATATAAAACATTTGTTCCTTGATATCTTCTTGGAGGTTGTAGACGGGATTGGCAAAAAGTTTAGGCTGCAGCCAACTTTCAGTGCATATCAATGCCTCAACCATAGCCGGAGTTAAAGAACTCCTATACTCATCAATAATACGACGCCCGGTGCTAAAGGCAGACTCAGATGCTACTGTAGAAACAGGAACAGAAAGGACATCTCTCGCAATTTTCTTAAGAATTGGATACTTCAATCCATTCACCCTCCACTAAAGCAAAACATTAAGTTTAAGATTGCTGAGATCTTCAACTGGGTCCTTCAAGTACCTTTCCACCTCAAATACTACTCTTTTACTCTCATTCTGAACAGAAACCTTCCTGGCATATCCAAGGAAAGGGCGAGATACTTGAAAAGCGTCATCATATTCACCACCAGTAATATCCACCAAATTAACCTCAGTTGTAAAACGTTGAGAAGAACTTGTACCTCCATAGCTGGCACTAACACCACTCTCACCATACATCGATGGTGTGGAACTAGCGGAGAATGCACTATATGCATCATAAAACTCATTCAACAAGTCCTTCACTGCTTTGATCATTTGTTCAACCATCAAACTATCATTGCCAAAAATGATCTCAAAAATATGTTTAGCAAAATCCATTTTCGCTCGTGGATCAAGAATAGAGGCAATAATCAACATTTTGTTTATCTTTCATGTGGACTCCCAATACTTGTCAAATTTTTCCCTCATACTATAAGCCATAGAAGACACCCAAGGATCAATACTTTCTTGCAGGGCAGTCAATGAACTCTCAATTAAGCCAATAGTATTATAACAAAGATTAGAAGTCATACTCAAAGAGGCAGAAAAAAATAATGTGGCATCATAAAATACCTTCAAAAACTTCACAATTCGTTCGGCACTCTCCCAGTCATCCGATCCAAGTGGGCCCACCCTTCTAACATTATTTTCTTTCTCAGCAAAGTATGCCTCATAAGGTTTATCCACTTCTGCCATTCTATCAAATGCCGCTTGAAATTTCAGCACAGTCATCAACATCAAATAAGTAGAATTCCACCTAGTAGGACAATCTAAAACAACAATTCCTTTTGGACAATTCACCTGCTCAGCACATTGTTTAAATGTCCGCAGCCTCATGCTGGAGGATCTCGCGTACTTCACTGCATTTCGAATAGCAGTAACACTAGCATGCAACTCTCCTAATCTTGAGATAACAATCAAATTCAAAATATGTGCACAACAACGCACATGCATATATTGTCCCGCCAACACAAGTGCATCATCATTCCTCCAACTAAGCAACTGCATAGTGACATAACCAACAGCAATATCATTTGCAGTGGCATTATCAACAGTTATTGCAAACAACCTCTCTATCCCCCAATCTTGTAGGCAAGCCACAATCTTTTTACCAATCAACTTCCCTCTATGATCTTCAATTGCGCTAAAACTAATAATCCTCCTATTCAAACACCAATCACTATCAATAAAATGAGCTGTAATCACCATGTAGCTCATGTTTTGAACAGAAGTCCATAAATCAGTTGTAAGAGACACCCGCTGCTTGTTGTTGCAAATCAAACTCTTCAACATTGCTTTTTCCTCCAAAACTAACTCCATAACATCTTTACCAATTGTTCTTCGAGATGGCATAACAAACTGAGGGATAGCTACACTACAGAAATGCCTAAATCCTTTGTTGTCTACAAAACTGAGCGGCAACTCACCCATAATAATCATTTTAGTTACTGCCCTTCGACACGAGTCTTGACTCCATCCTTTACCCAAAACCAAATTACTTGCATTTTCTTCGCCGCCCTCGGATGTCAAATTTTGTTGACTTCCACTGTGTTGTGCCCGAAATGTCTTGTATGATTCACATGTCTTTATATGCCTTGTCATATTTGTAATCCCATCAAGCCTTGAATGACATTGATATTGCTTACCACAATAGTTGCACATACATTTGTTTGGATTATCTTCGAGTAAAGTGAAATGATTCTATATTGCCAATCTTTTCTTCATTGGTGGTCTTTTCTGCTTCGCCTTTTCCTTTCCTCTATGGGTTCCTTCCATTTGTACACTTTGGTCTTCATCGTCACTCATCGAATTCAATCTTGAGTGTCCAAGCATCTGAATATTCAAAATAATAATTAATAATCATTAATTCAAAATCAAAACACATAAATATTATTAACATAATCCATAAACAAAAATTAGTAATTTCAATTCAAGTTGTTCATGCTCCATAAACAAAAAGTAAGAAATTCATGATTAATTAATTAATTTATAATATCCAATTGTCCATTCCCCATAATAATATGATATTATTTGGCTATCTATATCTTTTTCTTATTATAAATTAAATCCTTTAATTTCAAGTCCAAGTTACTTGTACTTAACAACTTAACGGATGATTAACATACAATAAAATATTAATTGAATTTATTAATTTTTTTAGGGTTGAAAGCTTGAAGCTACTGCACAAGTACACATAATTACATAACACATTATAATTATAAAATATATACAACATAATACTTAATTTTAATATTTAATCTACCTAATGTGCTAATTTATTCATAAAAAATCAATTATTAACTATTATTAACAATTATTAATAATTAACAAAAATTTTATTATTCGCTGGCTAACAGCATTTTCATATGTCCTTTGTACTTGATTGTTATAGTCTATTCGCTAAAGAGAGCAAACGATAACAAATTAATAATCAATAAAATAAAAACAAAATCCACCAATCATCAATTCCTTTTTATATATGACAAGAAAATAATTTCTGATGAGTTCAATAATTAACAAAATTTCCTTGATTTAATTACTAATATTTATAAATACATAATTAGTTAATTATAAGAATTAAATAATAACCATTAACCAATTACTGAATTACATAATAAACTATTTAGCATATATAATTAATTAATTATATAGTGTATATATAGTTATATACCGTGAACTGAAGTGAAAACTAAAAGGACTTGGGAAACTTGAAAAAAGTTGAAGGCTTGAAGCTTGAAACTTGAAAGTGGAAGGTGGAAACCGGAAAGCTTCAAAATCGGGTTCAGGTGGAGAGGATTCGGCCTTCAAGCAGCAGATCGGTGGCCACGGCTCATGGCTGGACGGACGGGATTTCACTTGGCAGCAGATCGCGGCTTTACTTGGGAGTTGGCAGCAACAGATCGCGAAGATGCAGACGGCTCACGGCTCATGGCTGGTCGTGACTTCACTTGGCAGCAACAGATCATGATTTCAGCAGTTGGTAGCAACAGATCGCGCCTTGTGGTGGCTGGTTGCAGACTTGCGGGTTGCGGCTGCCTTGTTCTATTGTTCAGTTGTTTGTGTTTGTTTAGTTGTTTGAACTTGTGAGTTGTGGCTGACTCTGTGTGTGTGTGTGTGCATGTGTGTGTGTGTGTTAGGTTTGCGAGTGAATTGTTGAGACTTGAGTGACTGTGTGCAGCGTGGGTGTGTGCTGTGCAGCTCGTGTGTGTTCACTGAACGTCCTGACTCCTGTGACTTCTATTCTGCTCTATCATTCTGTCATTTTGTGTGTGTGTTGTGCAAGTGTGCAGCTTGTGACTTGTGTTGTGTGTGTACAGCAACGTATGTGTGTGTGGCTGTGTGTTGTGCAGCTTGTGACTTGTGTGTGTGTGTTGTGCAGCAGCCGAGCAGCGTATGTGTGTTTGGGCAGTGTGGCTGTGTGCTGTGTGCAGTGTTAGCTTAGGTTTTTTTTTTCTTTGAGAACCCGATCGGGTATTCGGATCGAGTTGGGTTTGACCTGAACCGATCACAACCTGATCGGGTTTGTAAATTTCAAACCGATCGGGTTTCAATCCCGACCCGATCCGACCCGAACTCGAAATTTATCGGGTCGGGTCGGGTTAGGTAAAATGCCCACCCCTAGTTTAAATATTATTTCTCTATTAATATTGAAGCAATCGATGATGAAAAACAATTTTTAGAAAGTTCATATGGCATTGTTTGTGCCCTGCCTATGTTTTTCTGATCCCATCTACAGTTTAAAGTTGGGTTTCATATTCAGATCCGGCCTACCAAATTACCATCCGGGTTTCGAACCGGAACAAACGAAACCGAATATGAAGCAGATTTTACCATCCTTACACACGAGAGTACGTGGGTCAGGCAAGAGGCCCATATCATTTTTTAAAATGATGCGATTTGAATCCAAAAAAACTATACAGAATGATTTATGTTTAGCAATCAAATTTTCCAATTCTAAAGCCAGCAGATTGTTGTTGTTATCATCATTAGAGTAAATAATTAGTAGCATTTAATTTATGTGCATTATTAAATCTCATAAAATATGTACTATTTCTTAATTTAACTTTTATGAAAAGCGCACGTGATAGAAGTTCACCTTTCGATAGTTAATGTGCTTTAATTAACTTTCTCTTTTTATGATTATAATGAGACCATATCAATGTTTATGTTTAGTGTTTGGCTGAAAAGAAAACGAAAGAAAATTATTAGGAAATGAAGTAAATGGAGAAGTTTCCAAAGAATTTCAATAGATCTGGATCAATACAAAACGTATGTACAAAGAGCTATTTATAGTAATATATGTTAATAAACTTACTAATTGATAACTAACTCTACAACAAAAGGACTAAAACGCATTAACATAATTTAGCTGTGTGTAGCTGCAGGCACGCTGGCAAGTCAGAGACAACAAGTCAACAAATCATATACTCTAACAGCCCCTCAAGCTCAACCGGGTGAAATAATGTTGAATTTAGACCTAAGATAATGAGAGGGCACAAAAGCTAAAGCCTTCATCAAAATATCAACGTTCTTATCCAAACTGAGAATGTAGCTAACCATCAAACTCTTGTTGGCTACCTTCTAACGCAAGAAATGAGGATCCAACTCACTATGCTTTGCTTTTATGTGGAATTTAGGGTTGCTTGCCAACGCAGCAGCACTTTGGTTATCACACCAAAATATTTGAATGGATGTTAAAAAAATAAAGAAAGAAAGAAAGAAAGAAAAATCCAAGTTCAATAACTAAAGACTTTAGGCAAAGTACTTCTAAGGCAGTTATAACAAAAGCTCTATATTCAGATTCCGTGTTAGACCTAAAGATTACTTATTTCTTTAAACACTAAGAAACTAGATTAGAATCAATATAACCACATTAGGGTGCAACTAATTTTCTATCATCTCTATCATTAGCCCAAAAATTAGGAGCAGACGAGCATGAACTCTTCTAAAGAATAAAGAAGAGTCTAATATGGAACTCGGGAAACCCCATTTAACTGCAGTGTTTAATTCATCAAGTTCACATGTTCTATTGGCAACTGTTTCAGAGTCTATTGTTAATTCTCTAATATAGTTCAACTATCAGAGCTCTTACTACCATTTTCCACATCGGCTTTTCTTGAACAATACATTCTTTAATATATAGCATAGATAGGTACCATATGATACATGTGAGCTAAATAAAAACTATACTAGGTTCTTACTTCACACTCTCAATCACCAACTTCTTTTACTACACAAATTCTAAAGCACAATTGTTAGTAGAAGATTTTTAGTATGCCCGACAAAGTTAAGAAAAGGAAAACAAAACTTTTAATTATTAAAAATATATTTATGCTATAACAAAATATAGGAAAAAAAATTTCACTTATAGAGTCCTCCATCATATTATACTTGAACCTACAAAAAAAACGTCTCCTTGTCCTACAAAATTTTCAACCAATCCTTGCATGTTTTTAATATATAAATTTATCAACAATAAATAATTTGAAAGTTAAAAGATTTAAAAAAGTTAATTAGAAATTTATTGTCACGCTTAATTGAATTTTCTCTTACTTCCTCACACTCATGGGTGGATGACTCGCTACAACAAAAACAACATCTACTAGCATCTAGAAAATAATACAAAAAATGAAATGTAGCATTTGGCAGACGCTTAGTTAACCCACGTAACTAAAAGTCTTTGAATATATATATTAGCATTTAACAGATGCAACAACTTATAATATATTGCATTTAGGATTTCTTTGTATAAGTGCTACATTGGATTACTCATAGCATCCAAAAAATACTTCCAAATTGCTTTTATAGCTTTATGAAAATGCTAAGAAATTGCAGTTATAGCTTTTTGAAAATGCTGTATAGCTTTTGATAGCATTGTATAAAGTTAAGAAATTGCTATTTTTTAAAATACTGGATCTTCACCGATGTTATCCATCTAAATATAAATATCAACTCATTTCCAAGGATGAGAAAAAATTTATAAATATGCATGTAGGATTATAATTTACCTGATAAACTTCAAAATACATTAAAAGGGAATAAGTATATTCTTTTAGTGATTCAACCAAAATAAAAGTGAAAAGGAAAACTGCCTTTATCTGTAATCTGCCTTCAGCACCTTGGAGGAAAATTTTCTTAATCTTCACAACCTGCATTATGAATTCAAAACAAATCTAACTGAATGAAAACAAAAAAAAAAAAACATATTCTTCTGAGTATGAATGAATTTTGAAAGGGTTTAGCAAGTTTGGTTAGATAATAATAGAGACACAAGGAAAATTTTAACTTAATTAATTTCGAAGGAACATTAAAGATTCTGCAGTAAGAATAAGTACAATTGAAGTGCAACAAAAATACACGTACTGGTTATGTTCTTGGAACATCGGCTTTCAAAACCCGTTACAAATAGAACATATATCAGTAGCCAACATATATGTTTTCTATTAAGCCAACATATATATATGCCTAATTAGATACTGTTATACATGATTATATTAGGCAAGGATTTGTGACAAATATCAAATAACCAAAGTTTAGATCTAAGTAATAAAAATAAATATTATTAGAAGAGTTGTAAAGCTTACCTATTGAAGAAAACTTACAGCAAGGAACAATCACAAGATATCCAGGTTGGAGTAGAATTGCACTCAAGGAGCATCCAAGCACGCACAAAATGTATATTGTGCATCCTTCTTAGCGAGGTCTAAGTTGTGTGGTACCTTGATGAGTATACAATGCCATAGAGAATCAATTCTGAAGGATCGAGAAATCCTAGGAAAACAAAGTTTATAACAATCCATGGAGTAAATTTTGGGAGGCCTTGTCATGAAATTGATGAATCAAAAATGAGAAACACACTAACAAATGTCATAACGAAGTGAAAGATTAGTGATGATGAATATTAATTTTTTTTTTTTTTATGATTTCCTAATGGGTAAAACTAGAGATGGCAAAACCCCGGGCCGGGTCCGGGTATTGCCATGACCAGACCCTGCCCGGATGCAACCGGTCCGGGTCCGGGTCCGGGCCGGGTTTTAATCCGGGTACCCGGATTTTATATTTTTTAATATTTTATGTGTATATATTTTTTATTTTTTGATAATTTTATAAGTTTTAAATTTATTTCAATAAAATTTGACATGAAAATATAAACTTTAAGTGTTTAAAACTTTATATATGTATAATAAATAAGTCAAATAAATATAAAATATTTAAAATAATATATATTTTATAATTTTTTTTAATAAAATCCGGGTTCCGGGTTTATCAAGTGATGCCCAAGACCGACCCGGCTTCATACCCGGACTGGATAATACCCGGCCCGCAACACCCGAGTACGGTCCGGGTCCAGACCGGACGGGTATTTTTGCCACCTCTAGGTAAAACAACTGGGCCTATTGGCTCTGGCCCTCTGTATTAAGCTCAACGATGTCATAACATGAGATGGCCAACTTCACCAAACAGTAAATGTTATATTATAGCCTTTGTTATTTTACGTTTTTTTACTTTTTTTGTTTATTTTGTGGGCCTAATTATGGTAAATTGCTCTTGCTGTCTCGCACAACTTATTTTTAGCAAATTATACTATACACTACCATTGAATGGCGTCAAGAAGCCCTGGCTCCGATAAATTCTGCCTGCAACGGTCTTGTACTTAGGCCTCATAAATAAGGATGAGGCCATTGAAAGAGATTTATTCTTAAAAGGCACACTGATTTCTAGTTGTTTGGCTTACAGCATGCATATGCGTGTCTTGTCTCTTTATATTCTCACCTTCGGACGTGTACATTTTTACAATTCTGGATCACCAGTTTTATGAATAGAAAATAGTTAAAAAGACAAGAGAGCAGATTCCAGCCATTCATTATGCAACCCTAGACTCCGAAAGTCGAGCCAAATTTGATTTTTTATGGATTCTTTGTACATAAATAAGATTTATCTGGATGGAATTTACTTCAGCAGAAGAGTTATGATAAGATTCTTCTCCAACGCCGAGAGTTACACTCCTTAAATGCACGGCGATCTAATAGTCGGGAGGTGAGAAAAGCCCAAAGGCTTTCAATACATGCTGTAAATATAATAACATTGAACAAATTTACCAATACATAAGTTTCTAGGCAATGCAAATCAAGTTTTGGTATTATTTACAAGAAGACAATCGAAGAGCCACAAACATAGTTGGATATGACACTCATTTCTATAATAGAGAATACTAATCTTTAACAAGTGTATAGAGACCGGAAGAAATCTATTTCGTTGGCATCAGGAACCACGGTTTGGGCATGCATTTGCAAAGTGTGATGGTTCACCACAGACATAACACCTTCTACCAGAAATAGGATCGCCAGTTGCTGATACAAAAGTCATACCAGTATTATGTCCTCTACTTTGGCCACCTCTGCCCCGGCCACCCCTTTGGCTAGGATTGGATGCCGATCCACTGACGCCTGCTTGTGGCATTCTTCTGGTGCCATTCTTGGCGTCATCTTCCCATCTGATTACAATGAATAGGATTCAGTCAATGGACAAAAGATTGCAACAAATAGGCAAGATCTCTCTCTGTGGCTGTGTAGATATTTATGTCCATTAAAACCATTTCCTAGTTAAAGAATCATCCGAGTAAAGCACAACATGATAATTGTTTATGTTTACACCTACTTATGTGTCAATCATAACAAGCACTAAATGCCAATTTAATTCCCCACAGCCACACATCTTTGTATAAAACTATCGATGATGCTAAATTAGTTATTGCATAGGAGTATAGAAAAAAGCTATTAGAAAAGGGTGAAGTAAAGAAGAGCAAAGATGATGTATGAAATAGTAGAAGAGGAACACAAATGGATTTATAAGAGCCCAGTTTAAATAACCGCCTAAAACAGATCAATATGATGAAGTAGAACTATACATACACAAAGAAGTTGCACTCTTGTGAAGAACACGAGTAGAATTTTCTTCCCCTATTATTTGCTGTATTAGCTGTTCTTAGCACACATGGGGTTCCACATGTGGTACACTGTATTGATGATTCTCCTGCATAATAAGAAAATTGTGAGACCCTACGAATTCAGTTGAAAGTACTGGCTAAGAGCAGCTAGATATAGAGTACAAAAGCAACTCATAAACACACAATTTAGGAGCCAACGCAAGTAACAAGATTCCGAGATAAATGTAAACGAAACCAGCGTTTGCTTAAGAAAGAGTAAGATCAGATATAATGTTATGTCAAACAAATCTAATGAAGCTTTTATCATAAATCTAAACACTTAAAATTCCACAAAAATATATACAACAGTAAAATTAAACCTGGCCTGTAGGGAATATGATTTCAAAGATTGGCCTGTATGGTCATGAGACAGGGATGAGGTTCTTTTACAATAACAAAGATGGGAGAAGAAGAGAAAAACAAGAAAACTAGAAAGCAAGATAGGAGGAAAGATCTATAATAACTTCTGTTTCAATCACCATTGCCTCAAGCAACACAGCTCTATTTTGAGTTCATATAGATGGGAAGGAGACTAAATCTGGCTTCAAAACCAAGAAACATAAATAAGACTATCTAGATGAAATATCTTTTAAATTTGATTGAACTTGCATTGAAAATTTGCACATAGGTTTTCATCATAATTACACAACAGTTGTCAAATTTTTATATCATATCTTCAATTAAAGAAATATTGTTTCAATTCCCTTTGAAGGAATATTGTAGACAACTTTCATTTGACTTCTTGTTTCAAACTTAAAGCTTGCTGTTATCTTTATAGTTTGTATTTTAAATATTTGTTTCCTATTTATCAGGATGTTATCTGTTCAGGATGCTGAGTCCTTGTTTATAGCTAAAGTTTCTTAGGTTGTATAAATATATCTTTGTAATACCATATTTCTTAAGATGGTATATAAGAATTCTATTTCTTCAAAACTGCGTTCATGGTATCAGAGCTGGCTGTTGAAGACCAGTGTTTTTTTTTAAAAAAAAAATTTGGTTTGTTCACCAGATTATAAGAGACTATTCTTACCCCCCCCCCCCCCCCCTGGCGTTTTGGGAGGGGACGATATAGCTGTTAGGAGGTGTTGGAAATCTGAGAGATTATTCAGTCAGGATTGTGAGCATAATATTAAGGATATGACAGCTGTAGATGTGATATGATAGATGTAGTGTACGCTATAGAATAGGAAAGTATAATATGTAATTATTTGGTTTCCTTTTATGTGTCTTGTATTTTACCTCTTTATATAGGTATCATGTATACTAAGAAAAGTAGTAGAGAATGAATTCAATTCTTTAATTCCCTTTCCTCTTCTTTATGGTATCAGAGCAGGGACTTATTCTCTGACTTTTACATATATATATATATATATATATAAAAAGGGGAACTAGTGTTGCTCCACCATGTTAGAAACTACATTTGCATCTACTTTCAGAACCACCCCATTGACGACCATAGAAACCCATGTCCCTACTTCTGATTCTCACTCTGTCCAAATCACTAATATCAAACTGAATGGTGATAATTTTCCTACGTTGGTCCCAATCTGTCCGGATGTATGTTCGGGGACGAGTAAAGATGGGATATTTGACTGAAGATAAGAAGGAACCAGCAAAAGAAGACCCATCTTATGCAACTTGGGATGCTGAAAACTCTATGGTGATGACATGGCTAGTAAATTCCATGGAGGAAGATATCAGCTCCAATTATATGTGTTACCTAACAGCCAAAGAACTTTGGGATAATGTAAACCAGATGTATTCAGATTTGGGAAATCAGTCCCAAATATTTGAATTGACAATACAGCTTGGTGAACTTCGCCAAGGAGAGGACATCACCAAGTATTTCATTTCTCTGAAGAGGCTGTGGCAAGATTTAGATCTGTTTAATGACTATGAATGGAAATCAACAGCAGACTACAATCACCGCAAAAAAATGGTAGAAGATTATTGTGTTTACAAATTCTTAGCTGGATTAAATGTAGATTTTGATAAGGTTAGGGGGAGGAATCTTGGTCGCCAACCTCTACCCGCTATTGATGAGGTCTTTGCGGAAGTAAGAAGGCAGGAAAGTCGCAAGAACGTGATGCTTGGAAAGAAGGGGGTTGCTGCCCCTGTTGAACTCCAGTCATGGTTGCATTAGATGCAACTGCAAATAAGGTTTTCAATCAGCAAAGGCAGAATGAAAAACCTCGGATATGGTGTGATTTTTGTAATAAACCACGCCATACTCGAGATAACTACTGGAAGATCCATGGGAAACCTGCTAATTGGAAGAGCAACAAGCCGAGTGACAAACCAAATCAAGCAACCTCCTATGCACATGAAGTTGAAAAGAGTCCATTCAGCAAGGAGCAGATGGACCATCTTCTTGAACTGCTAAAGTCCAACTCTTTATCTAGTACCCCTTGTGGGGCTCTTGCACAAACAGGTAGCAATCCTAATGCTCTATCTTGTAGTCTAAATCCTGCTCCCTGGATCATTGATTCAAGAGCATCTGATCACATGACTTCCTTTTTTAGTTTGTTCAATAATTATTCACGTTGTTATAAAAATGAAAGAGTAAGAATTGCTGATGGTAGTTTTTCACCTATTGTAGGAAAATGTCAAATAGAAATTTCTAATCAAATAACTCTTCAATCTGTCATTCATGTTCCAAAATTAGCTTGCAATTTGTTATTTGTTAGTAAAATTTCTAAAGACTCTAATTGTCGTGCTGTCTTTCTTGACTCTCATTGTGAATTTCAGGACCGGAACTCGGGGAAGATGATTGGCAGTGCTAAAATGGTCCATGGTCTTTATTATTTTGTTAGCAATCCTTTCGAGAATAAAATTGCTCAAGGCTATGGTGGTAGTGTTAATTCAGATTTGCCATTAAAAATTTTTGGTTGCACTGTCTATGTTCATATACCGAGCAAATTTCGATCCAAGCTTGATCTAAGAGCTGAAAAGTGTGTTTTTATTGGTTATGCACCAAACGAAAGGGGATACAAGTGTTATAATTCTCAAACACAAAAAATGTTTGTAAGCATGGATGTCTCTTTTCTAGAAAATCAGTCTTATTTTTCCAAAAATTGTCTCCAGGGGGAGATAGAGATAGGAAGAAAATTTTTGGCAGACAACTTTGGATCCCCTACCAAAACCTATTCTCTTATCTCCTTCTCTAGATGTTGAAAAACAAACACAACAACAGGCTGATCAAGATGTGGAGAACGAAAGAAATCCTAGTCAGACTTTACCAAACATAGTTGATTCACAAACAGGGGGAGAAACCTTACAGAAGAACAAAAATGCTCATGAACCTGAGTATTTGGTTTATACTCGAAAGAGGACTAGGCAGACGAATAAAGACCAGCCAGCCATTTTACCACAAAGTCAATCAGAATCTTTGGAAAAAGGTCCAAGTGATTCAGGTAATTTCAATCTTAGTCCTATTCCTTCTAATCCTAATCCTGTTTATGTTCTTCCTTCATCTTTATCCCCTTCAATTATTGAACCAAAAGATCATGATATTCCTATAGCCATTAGGAAAAGAGTTCGAGAGTGTACCAAACATCCCATTGCAAAATATTTATCCTACGATAGACTGTCCAATAGTTATAGAGCATTTACTTCTAATGTGTCTAACCTGTTTGTTCCAAGAACTATCAAGGAAGCCCTGGATGATCCAAGTTAGAAGTTAGCAGTTATGGAAGAGATGAATGCTTTGGAAAAGAATGGTACTTAGGAGTTGGTGAGCCTACCGAAGGACAAAAAAACTGTAGGGTGCAAATGGGTGTTTACTGTAAAATGTAAAGCTGATAGCAATGTTAAGAGGAACAAGGCAAGACTTGTAGCAAAAGGGATTGACTATCAAGAAACATTTGCTCCTGTTGCCAAGATGAATTCTATCTGGGTACTTTTATCATTAGCTGTAAATTATGATTAGCCCTTACATCAATTAGATGTAAAAAATGCTTTCTTGAATGGAGATCTTGAAGAAGAAGTGTATATGAGCTTCCCTCCAGGATTTGAGAAGAAATTTGGTGAAGGAAAAGTCTGCAAACTAAAAAAGTCTTTGTACGGCCTTAAACAATCGTCAAGGGCATGGTTTGAACATTTTAGGAAAGTCGTAAAAGGTCATGGCTACTGTCAAAGTCAAGCAAACTATACTATGTTTTATAAACATTCGAGGGAAGGAAAGTAGCCATCTTGATTGTTTATGTGGATGACATAATCTTAACAGGTGACGATAGATGTGAGTTGGAGAAATTAAAGAAGGAACTTGTTAGGGATTTCAAGATAAAGGACCTTGGAGCTTTGAAATATTTCCTCAACATGGAGATTGCAAGGTCCAAAGAGGGTATATTTGTTACTCAACGCAAATACACTATTGACTTAGTGAGACAGGTTTGCTTGAATGTAGAGCAGCTGAAACCCCAACAGATCCCATTTGAGACTCTAGCATGCTAAAGCTGAGAAGGTGGGGAACATAGAACAGTTTCAAAGACTTGTTGGAAGGCTGATCTATTTATCCCATACGCGACCTGATATAGCATTTGCAGTGAGTAGAGTGAGCCAATTCATGCATTCACCAAGACAAGAACACTTTGAAGCTGCGTTCAGAATCCTAAGATATGTAAAAGGAACTCCTGGTAAAGGTCTATTGTTTAAAAAACAGGGACATCTTCAGGTGTAAGTCTACACGGATGCAAACTGGGCTGGGAGCATTACTGATCAAAAATCCACCTCTGGTTACTGCACGTTTGTTGGTGGGAATTTGGTTACTTGGAGAAGTAAAAAATAGAATGTAGTGGCAAGAAGTAGTGTTGAGGCTGAATTCAGGTCAGTTGCTCATGGAATTTGTGAAGTGTTGTGGATTAAGAGGTTACTAGAAGACTTAAAAATTCAAAGTACTTTACCAATGAAAATGCACTGTGACAACAAGGCAGCAATTGCAATTGCTCATAATCCGGTTCTTCACGATAGGACTAAACACGCGGAAGTTGACAAGCACTTTATCAAAGAGAAGATTGAAGAAGGTGGGATCTGCATGTCTTATATACCCATTGCTGAGCAAATTGCAGATGTTCTCACAAAGGGTCTATGCAAAGGGCAGTTCGATTACTTAATTTGCAAGCTGACTATGGAAGATATATTCCAACCAACTTGATGAGGAATGTTGGAAATCTGAGAGATTATTCAGTCAGGATTGTGAGCATATTATTAGGGATATGACAGTTGTAGATGTGATATGATAGATGTAGTGTACACTATAGAATATGAAAGTATAATATGTAATTATTTGGTTTCCTTTTGTGTGTCTTGTATTTTACCTATTTATATAGGTATCATGTATACTAAGAAAAGTAGTAGAGAATGAATTCAATTCTTTAATTCCCTTTCCTCTTCTTTAGGAGGCAATATTGGTTGTAAATGATGATGAAATCTCTGGGGGAACCACAAAGCCTGAAGGTTCAAGAGATATCCGCTCCCTTCAGAATATCTCACACTTGCTGAAAGGAGATACTTTTCTACAATGGTCTCAATCCATGAAGCTCTTTATTAGAGGAAAGGAGAAGATGGGTTATTTGACAGGCTCACAAAACAGCTCCAGCAGAGACTGATCCAGGCTATCTGTTGTGGGATTCAGAAAACGCCATGATTATGACATGGTTGGTGAACACCATGGAACCTAAGATTGGGTAGACTTTTCTTTTTTGCCAACTACAAAAGAAATGTAGGATGAAGAGAGTGAGCTCTACTCTGATCTAGGCAATCTTGCAAACTTATGAGATAAAAAACAAAGAAACCACACTGTAACCAGGTCCCATAGCAATTTAAAAGGCTTATGGCATGAACTAGACATGTTTTGCAATCTAGAATGGGGTTTTGATAGTGCTCAATTTAAGAAGATGCTCTAGAAAGAACGAGTATTTGAGTTTCCTGTAGATTTGAATAAGGAGTTGGATGAGATGTGTGGACGTGTTCTTAGCAAAGAACCCCTTCCCTCTATTAGCGAAGTTTTTCAGAAGTTCGTAGAGAAGAGAGTAGGAACTCAGTGATGTTAGCAAGTCCACTAAACCCACTGTGGATCCTGAAAGTTCACCCTTAATGTTTCAACTACAGAAAGCGGGTCTATTGATGCTGGAATAGCAGCTGTCAGCCAAAGATCAAAGGTAGATAACAAAGGGATATGGTGTGATTTTTGCAACAAGGCAAAGCATACTAGGGAAATGTTGGAAGCTGCATGGTAAACCATCAAACTGGAAGGGGCAAAAATCTGTAGAGAAAGGGCCAAGGAGTGCAGTCACTAGTCAAAGGTAGCGGTAATCAGACATCACCATTTAGCAAAGAGCAACTTGAACACGTGTACAAGTTGATTAATGAATCTCTAAAAATTCCTTATGCATTTTTGCCCATAGGGATATCTTTCCTAGAGCCCTAAGTTCTGATTCTATTCATATATCTTGGATTATTGATTCAGGTGCTTTTGACAGTATAACTAGTCATTTTAAACTCTTCTCATCTTATACTCCATGTTCGGGAAATTTGAAGATCATGATTGCAGATGGCACTTTGTCTGCCATTGCAGGAAAAGGTTCTATTTATCTAAGAATCTTACTCTAAAATCAGTCCTTTATTTTCCAAATCTTGCTTGTGACCTTTTCTCCGTTAGGAAGCTAACTATGGATTCTGATTGTACTGCACAATTCTCACATTCCTGCTGTAAACTTCAAGATATGCATTCAGAGATGACAATCAGCAGTGGTAAAGAAGTTGATGGACTGTACTATTTTGATGAGTAGACAACCTCAAATTGCAAGTAGTAGTGACATTTTTTTTTTAACTGTTGACAATCAATAATGTCATGGCACTTTAGTCTAGGCCACCCAAGTTTTGAGTATTTGAAAAAGTTATTTCCTTCTTTGGGTAAGCATAAGAATCCTTTGTTATTAGGATGTCAAAGTTGTAAATTATCATCATGTTTATTTCCATTGCAACCTTATACGGAATCTAAACCTTTTTCTATTGTTCATAATGATATTTGGGATCTTCAAGAATGACAAATTTAACAGGTAGTAGGCAACTAATTACATAATGACCACACAAGGATATGTTGGGTGTACTCAATGAGAAAAAAATAAAAAACCGAGGGAATTTAAAAAAAAAATTATAAAATGGTTAAAACTCAATTTGAAAGACGTATATAGATCACTAGAACCAACAATGGGAGGGAACATTTCCATACCATTCTATGGTCTTTTTTTTAGGGACAATGGCATTGGTCACCAATCCTCTTGTGTGGACACCTCTCAACAAAATGGCATTGCTGAGTAAAAATAGACACCTATTAGAAGTATCTAGGGCAATTATGTTTACTATGAGAGTTCCCAAATACCTTTGGAGTGAGGATGTTCTTACAACTTCGTACTTGGTCAATAGAATGCGTACTAGGATTTTGAAGTTTCAAACTCCATTGCAGTGTTTTTGTGACTGTTTACCCCAAATTAGACTTTCACTTCCTTACCCTTGAAGGGCTTTGGGTGTGTTCCCATCCATAAACACAATCACTCTAAACTTGATCCAAGGTCAGTTAAATGTTTTTTTCTTGGTTATTCTCCAACCCCAAAGGGTAAAAATGCTTTGACCAACCTTGCTTTACCAAAATTCTCTTCAAGGGACGCTACATACTAAGGAACATCTTTATTAGGCCATTTCTAGTTCACTACTTATTCTTGTACTCAACCAAATTCAGGAGGAGAACCACTTGTTCAACCTATGTCTATGCCAAATTGTTCAACCTTGCACTGAACATCATGTCAACTCAAGGAGGAAAGATCAAGGTGTGAAAATCATACTTCTACAACCAACCAAGAATCAGATTGGAGTGTATGTTTTCCTAACACAACAAGTATTTCAGATTCGCACTCTCGTCGACCATTTCTTTCAGTTTCAAATACCATTTGTGATGATCTAAATGTTTGCATAGCTGTTAGGAAAGGTACTAGGACTGGCACTAAGCATCCTATGCTAAACATGTCTCATATTATAGGCTTTCTCCCAATATGAAGGCGCTCACCACTAATCTGTCCAACGTTGTAATTCCAAAAAATATAAGGGAGTCTTTGGTTGTTACCAGAATCAAAACATGCTGTATTGGAAGAAATGAGGGCGCTCAAGAAGAATGTGACATTGGCAGATGTTGGATGCTCCAAGAGGGAAAACACCAGCAGGCTGAAGTGGGTATTTAATGTGAAATAAAATGCGAATGGCAGCATTAAGGGATAGAAAGCGTGACTGGTGGCTAAAGGCTTCACACAAACCTATGGAATTGATTACCAAGAGACGTTTGCACCACTACCAAAACTGAATACGATCAGAGTTCTCTTGTCGCTTGCAGACAACTTGAATTGGTCTTTACAACAGCTAGATGTGAAGAATGCTTTTGTGAATGATAAGCTGAGGGAAGAAGTTTATATGGCATTAGCTTCCGGTTTTGACAGATTTGGTAAGTCCGTTTGAAGTCGTGGATACTCACAAACCCAAGCAGATCATACACTCTTCTACAGTCATTCCAGGGATGGTAAATTTGCTAATTTAATAGTCTGTGTGGATGACATCATTCTTATTGGATAGAATCTAGTTGAATTGGAGCAGTTGAAGAATTTTTTAGCTAGGGAATTTGAAATCAAGGATCTAGGGACCTTGAGTCATTTCTTGGGAATGGAAGATCAAATGAAGACATTTCAGTGTCTCAAGGAAGTACAAACTAGATTTACTCAAAGAGACTGGAATGCTAGCGTGTAAACCTGCTGAGACTCCAATTGATCCTACTTGCAAGTTAGGATTGCTAAGAGAAAGCAAGAGTGTTGATAGAGAACGTTATCAGAAACTTATTGGGAAGCTAATATATCTCTCTCACCCCCGGCCTGATATAACTTATTCAGTGATGTTGTAAATCAGTTCATGCAGTCTCCAAAAGAAGAACACCTTCAGGCGGTTTATCGGGTTCTCAGTTACCTAAAAGGGAGTCCAAGAAAAGGCTTGAGGTTCAGAAACAACAATAGTGTTCAGGTTGAAGCCTACAGTGATGCTGATTGGGCTGGAAGTATAATAGACAGGAGATTTACCTCAGGTTATTTTTCTTTTATTATAGGCAACCTTGATACCTGGAGGAATAAAAAGCAATCTGTTGCTGCTAGATGTAATGCAGAAGCTGAGTTTAGAGCAGCTGCTCATGCTATCCGTGAACTTCTTTGAACGGAAAAGCTACTTAAAGACCTAAGAATTCCAACTAAGAGGCCTATGGAGCTCCACTGTGACAACAGGGCCGCTATTGACATAGCACATAGCCCAATTCAACATGTCAGAACCAAGCATGTTGAAGTAGATTATTACAGGAAAAAAAGAAAGAGAAAGAAAAAGAAGCGTAGTTCTTTATAGCTAGAGTTTCCTATGTGTGCATAAAAGTATCTTTATATTACCATACTTCTTAAGATAGTACATAAGAATTTTATTTCTTCAAAATTGTATTCACACACATTTATTAACTATTCAGATATTTTGGAATTATAATTTTAATCTAATGCAAGTGGAAATACCTAAATCACATCCTAACACCAGCAGATTATTGCTGGTCATGTTTCCAGACATACGAGTGTGTTATAATGCATTGGGCAATCAATAGTACTCTTTACAAAAAATGATGAGAAAATAGGACTTCGGCAGTCATACCACTTTGTGGGTTCATTCCATTCGCACGAGCATTTCGAGAGCCTGAAAACTGAGAAGGACAGTCACTTGAAGAATGCCCCATCTGTTGGCAGTAAATACAAGCACGCTGCCTATGGTTACTTTGTTGGCCATTATTAGATGAAGCAGTGGGTCCACGCCCTCTAGCTGGATACATGTCACACATGTGGTAAGAGGTTAGCATATGACCACTTGGGCCATCAGCAAGAGAAACCAAAATGCCTTTAAGATTTGCATCCTCCCGCATTAAAGACAAGTTTAATGCAGTGAGGTTTTTTGTTCTTTAGCTTTTAGCAAGCATTTCACCACTAAGGAGCCTCTAGCACATGGCCTTCACTAAAGCAATTCAATTTTGCATATATAAATAGACCGTGTCAAGTAATTAGGTAAACATGCATTAATACCTGGAATGCGGGAACCAGTTCCACAGATTTCTATCAATTGTCGAAGCGTTTCATCACAGCCACCAATACAGCCTGCTCAAGTATGTAAGAACTTCAGTGATGGCTGAAAACTTCGACTTCCGCAAAATTTATTAATCAGAAGAATAGCAAATGGTTGATGAAAAAAAAAAATTGTTGCACAGGATGAGAGTTTATACATGTGTTTTTGTGCCTCCACCATCCCCCCCCCCCCCCCCCCCCCAAAAAAAAGATATTTAGGCAGATGAATAAAAGCACAAGGGATAAATTGAACAAAATAAATGCACATTGAAAAACTAGAGATGTACGGATAAAGGACATCATGAAGGGAAAGCAAAGATAATCTAAAGCAATAGAAGATAAAATGGTTCAGTCAAATGGATCAAGAGGACAAATAGTTAGGCAGTAGTCAGAATCAAGTTAAAGGTGTTTAAAATATGGCCAGAAAGAGTTTGCATGGCATCACCAATCATTGGAGGATATGGTCCCAATACAACTGAATGGGAAACTCAATGATCAGAGATGAAGAATTATGTAAACATTATCTTTAAAATCGTATAAGCTATCATCTTCAAAATTTCAAAAGGAAAAAGAATAAAAAAATACGCACACTTACAGATACAGACTCAACAAACTTGTAATAACTATCCTACATGGTCCAAGGTTCTTATCAAAGGAAACTATATAAGTGTCTTTCACAAACCAAGGAAAAGAATACTTCAGAGCTAGGAATGAACTTCAAAGTGTGTCAAATAGGATATCTAGAACTTAACCAAAACAATTTCCATTATTCATATCGACAATCGTAGTGATATAATGCTAATGATAACCAGTAACATCTAAAGCATGAGGTTAAGTTCAAAATAAAAACAGAATGATCCTTTTCATGTAGTATGATCAAAATATTTTAATTTAGAGAAACAGAGGGCACAGATTCATGGAGCTACACATACCCAAATGATTGACATTGAAGCCCGGAGGTATTTCATGCTGACGGAACTTGAACTGAATCAGGTAAACAGGACCTAAATAGACAATTTACTGTTATTAACATATGAAACTCAAACAAAATGAAGAGGGGAAAAAAAAAAAAAAAACTCACCAATATGCAGTGAAACTAGCTATTAGCAATGAAGATATAGTTACCAGCAAAACTATGCTAAAGAAACTTAATCATAAATAACTATTTAAAAATGGGCAAGAATATCCACTTCATAGGCAATATTACATCAAAGTGTAGTCGTTAAGGATGTGTCTTAGTATCAAACACAAATCCGTCGGAAGCATCCAACAATTGTACCTTAAGATAATATCTGGGAATGCTCCAATGTTGAGAAGAGTTGAAAGAATGATTTAATAAATAAACTGACAGTTTTGTGAAGGAAACACTACAGTGCTCTGGTGCATAGCCTTCATTCAGAACTATTCAGAATAAGACACAAGTTAGAACAGCAGTTTGTTTGCTTCCAATGCAAATCAAGAGGCTATATAAGTTTGCCTGTGTTAGTTAAAATCACTAGGACTCAAAGACTTGAGCTTTTAAGTAAGGGCACAACATTAGTTTTTGAAGTCTACCAGGCTCCTTCAGGTAGAACATGTATAAGATAAGTACGTGGAAATTTATGATATAAAGACCATGACCAGAGATTGTAAAGGGAACTGATTTGAAAGTAATGGATTGAAAAAGGGATTCAAACACAGGACAATGATTATGATACAATGTTTGTGAAACCACTTGATCCGAACTTTTAAGATATTAGGTAAGGACCCATCATAAGTACTTGAAGTCAAGTTAATGATCTCAAACAAACACTTGCATACAGAATACAGAACTGAAAACCATTGTCAAAGATATAAAGTAATAAAGAGTGGAAAAGGAACCAGGAGTGCAAGAGTTGCAAGTGTTTGTGGTCACAGCTGCTTCTGATACAGATCCAGGGAGCCAAACAGCATTCCTGCACTGCAAACATAAAGCACATGTATGATTATAATTGTTATAGTCAGTCATATGAAAAAACAAAAATTACAGTAGTGATACATGGATTTCACCAGATAATTAAGCATTGAAGGAACCAAGTATTTTTGTTTAACAGTAAAATGGAAATTGCAGTGAGAATGGTTTTAACTCTTATTGAGGATGCTTATCTAACAAGTTATTAGAGCAAGCTTGATCACATAGTCTTGTGTTTGAATCCCCTGATGAAGTAACTGAATAACAATAAGTTGTATTTTTATTTATACTTATTGCTATTTATTGTACTGTTTATTGTTTTGAATGTATTTGATAAGCATGCCTTGTGTACAAGGGGTTCGGTAAATTTGTTGCTCAGCCTTTATGTATAACCTTAAGCTTTAGGGGACTGGTTATTTGTCACTATGAACTATATAGCATTTCTGGATTCCATACATGCAATAAGGATGTATATATTTTCTGCATTGTCGTAATGCATCTGGGAATGGTGCAAGAAGTCTTGGGTTAAATCCCCCTCACACTAGGATCGGTTTAAGGAGTGGGCCATGTCAGGTTTATAATAAAAAATAAAAAATAGTTCAAAAGATATAATATATAGATTGCCCCAAAAGAAAACAGATCTTTAAGAAGTGCGTGCTTATAAACTGAAGTTGAAAAAATTATTAACCCAAAAAATTATTAACCCATTTATCTTAAGTAAACCACCTATTCTGCACAATGAGGTCCTTCAATATTATTTTTTCTGGACATTTGTTCCCAATAAGCCAAATGCGAAAAAAGACAAGTTCACAAACCTGTGGGAAAGCCAAGCATCCAACCATGAGATTTCCATCCTGTAAAGAGTAGAAAATGGCATAACTAAGCAGAACTTTTCGATACAATACCAGAAATAAAGATAGTTATGTGTTACAGAATATAATTAGTTGTATATAGCTGTCTTATTAGCTTCATTATAGGGATCCTAATTAGTATAGTTTCCTAAGATAGCTTCCTATTTTCTGTATATATATGCTTCAGTATTTCAATGAAATGTGTGGAATATACAATTCTTTTCCATCTCAAATAACATTATGAAACATAATACCAGGAATAAAGACAGTTATGAAACACATCAAAATTATTACAGATGCAAACATACATATTTCACAGCATCCAATTAATCAAGATGCATAACATTAAGACATTATATGCGGTATGCAATTTGATTATGGTGATTTTAAGGGGGAGAAAAAAGAGCAGTATTATTAGAAATGAAAAATATTTAGTTATAAGTACTTCCATAGTTTCATTATTTATTTAACTTATATAAAGACATCATATGATTTATTACCCGGCTTTTCTTGAGCACCATATTTGATTCCTGACAGATCCCACATTGACGAACAACTTCTCCCGCCGCCTGTTGGTCTTCACCGCCTGACCTGCAGTTGAAAGCCTTGGATTAAAATAGTAAAAGTATATAATCCACAACATATGAGGAAGAGGAACCACCTTTCAAAGAAAATTCCCATAGCTTCTAAGAGTTTTACTTTTTTCAGCCTTGCCTGCCATTGGTTCTAGTTTGGTTAGATGCTAGAATGAGATTGACCAAATATGCACACAAGGATATGCAAGTAGTATTTTGGAAGAAAAAAAAAAGGGCTAAGGTGCATGAAGGACTACATTTTGAAGATTGCAAGTCATGAGTAATCATCAAGCATTGAAGTAATGTATAATATTTATTTGCTGCCCTGGGCTTACCAAATAAAGACAGCTTATATGATCTAATTTTTTTATTAATGAAAGACATTGACAGAATTCCAATCTTACATCTAAAAAGCAAGCTTTCATCTGCTGCAAGCAATTTGCCAGAACGTCAGCTTTACTCTTATTGCCTACGCTAACTTCTTTCATGTCACTTTCCATCATTGATCTTAGATTTGGCTTCCAGAGTTCATACCTGAATTTTCGCATAATAAACATTAATGCCAGCATTGTAGCTTGTCTTAGATAAACTGAAGATAAGCATCATGTCTTCTATTAAAGCCAGAAATCTTTAATGCCTAAGTTTCACAAAATACTCTTATAAGTAGTACACACCATGACACTCACCCACACTACTATTCCAGGTATACAAGGCCACAATTTTCATTTTAATTCAAGGTGCGCTTTACTTTTGATAGTCAGCGAGATATAATTCAATGACATTTTCTGTTCTTTTTCTTTTTTTCCCCTCCCCTCTGGGTTTTCAGTTTTCATATCATTTGAACAATATAGAAATCAAAAAGGCATTGGCCAGTACACACCACTGATACAAACATTAAAAATTTTTGCACTAAACCTTCTTACTATAAAATGCTATTGAAAATTTTGCACAGTAAGCTACATCATTTCATACTATACTATTATACTCGGCAGGGGATGAATATTTGTCTAAAAAACTTCATGGGCTCACCTATGTTTAGATCACAGCTCCCAGTAATATACACTAGTTTGGTAGTTTACAGCCAAAATAATCTTTATCAAGTAATTGTGACAATTTAAATCAAGAGCATGCAGTAAATGGCAATAACACGTTTTACAGAAAATTATAATACGCAATCAGAATCGCCTAATTCCTGATCATGGTATGCAACTCTGACAATAATATTTCCACTTAAGTAATAAATCAGTTAAATATTCCCAAGCCCTCATCCTCCCTTCTCTAATTGAAATAAGTTGAGATTTCAGAAAGCATCTTTAAGACATAGAAATGAAGCGACTCACCCCATGTCATCATAGCCCATAACTAGCGCCTCTCCCTGAAATTACATTAAAATCATGAGTACTAAAGAAAATTACTCACTGGAAACAGGATGTTATCATTTTATCTAGTTTATCTCTTTTTTAACTCCAAGATTCTCGAAATTTTCAAATATATGGGAATGCGACTCAAGAATTAACCACTAATCAAGCACACAAAAGGAAGACAGCAATGACTTTGATAAAGCTTAATAGCAAGTAAATAGTTACATTAACCTACAAATTGTTCCAACCTTATTATGAAGTGAGATACTGTCAATAACATAAACTACTCTCGGCATTTCATTAGTGAATAAACCCTCCAGGCAGATCAACACCCAGTACCAAGAATATTGAAAGACAATCTTAGGAACAAGCACGGGGTACCCTCAAAATCCAAGGAAAGCTATGGAAGGGACCAATTTATATGCTAAAGAACTCCAATTTTTGAAGATTTATATAATTCAGTGACATACACACACATAAAAAAAAGGGTAAAAATAAAAATAAAGAGAAGAAGAAGAAGAAGAAAGGGTTGATGAAATATTGAACTGTACTAAACTTTGACCATTCTTTACTTCTACTCTACCAACTTATCCTTTACCACATGTTCATGAACACATGAAATAGAAAGCAAAGCCTATGATCATAAGCTGAAGATCACAAATGAAAAAGCAAAGAAAGATATCGCCCAGATAGTGCCAAATAAGTTACAATATTAGTTGGCGCAAAGCGAGTATTTGCATCCTTTATTGCGTAAAACCGATCAAGCAGCTTTTTTATGTGATCGTGCATTGTTGCATCTGTACCAATGCCTGCCTGATGGACAAACCAAAAGAAAGGTTTTATTCTAAATTATGATAATCTTTGTTTGATAAAACAATGAAATAATAAACCAAAAACATGCACCTTAGAGAGCAATACAAGAAATATTATAAAGCCAGATTAGAGAATAATCTTCTCACCTTGTCCATACAACTCAGCAAATCAGCTTCACTAAGAAGTGGTGGCGGTCTGGTGACTCCGGAATCAAGAGTGAGCGTCGTCGGGATGAACTGTAACATCAGTACATACCATGGATTATCTAAGCTTTAAAGCACATACAACAAATGGAAACAAGCTCTTGAGTGCTCAGAACATTAAAAACTGGTATTAAAGATGAAAAATTCTTGTAAAGTTTAAAATGTTCAATTATTTAAGAACAGTAAATAGGTTGGTATTTGTCCAGATAATAGTAGCGAACCTGCTGACCATGGACATAAGTCGGGATCACCAATCCTCCCCAAGATTCAAAGCGGTAAACATCTAAGTAATTTTTCTGAACAAACAAAAAAGTACACAAGTCAAATACTAGTATCAGAGGAAAAGTAAAAAAACAACAAAGATGATTTAAATAGATAAAATGAACTCTGTAATGCCAAACGCACCATTAGCAATACTATTTGACCTTTGTTTTCTATTTTTCTTTTGAGGACAACACTAAACTTAGTTAGCCAGAACACATTGGTCATTCTTCAAACACAAGGTAAATCAAACATGAGTTATAATGAAGAACTAGAGTTTAATTTTAGAACAATTAGTCAACAGAACTAATTTTCCGCTATTGTCTCCAGAATTAAAACTAAGATCTATTTCTTTATCTTGATAAGAAACAACAAAAAGGTTGTTAGCATCAATAAATCTGGTAGGTACAGGTGAACCAGACATCCACCTAAAAAGAAGGAAGACTCAAAAGAACAAGAAAACAATTACAAACACATCTGATGCATCAAAACTCCATCTTCATCAACCACGGCATCACACTACAGTTGAATTAACAGGTGCTACTTCTTCAGCCTAACAAAATTCAACTCCAACCTTGGACAATAGCTCATGAACAGATCAATACTTGTGATGTAATCCAACTATCCAAGTAAGAAGACCAAGTGTTTTTCAGTCCCATTCTTCCTAAGTCATGTCTCATTCTTCCTAAGTCATGCAAGTAAGATGTCGTAAGTATTGATCACCTACATTTCCAGTGTCCTACATCAAAGTTGTGGTTCATGCTTTTAACATTGCTAAGAGGTTGTGGGTGATAAATGAAAGTGGTTATTTGTTTACACCTTACAAAAATCAGGAAAAATAAATTGTTTTGATAAATTGTTGTAAAACTGCTTTTGTAAACGAAAAACATGCTCTCATAGTTATTACATTAGTATTTCAAAACAAGAAATTGTTCTACTATTTTAAAAGATAGGCAATGAAATGGAAAAAGAACTTTTAAATTATTACTAACTTTCAACAACAGTGTCAATTGCAATTTCACTATTATTAAGTTAGATAACTTATTTCAAAAAAAATGTTAACTAATGCTTTTTCAGTATTGAAAACTCACATTCCAAAACATCACCTTAATTTTGAAATGGCTTTAACAAACACTATTTTGTTTATAGTACCAAAAGCGCCCTAAGTTTCATTTCAGTCTCCCAAATGATTATTACAACCTTGATAAAATCTAATTTGTGTAAAGAATACACTTGGCATCATGGAGATAAAAAGAACAACTTTTAGGTTATCAAATCACATCACAGTAGCATAAGGACATTCAAAGGGAATGCCATAATCGCAACTGCTAAATAGAAATCTGTATTTGTTGTTAGTGTTAGGGTACATACAAAAAAACAACCCAAAGACTTCTTAGTGTAAGGTGGAGGACTATTATTTTTTGTGAAGTCATATCAAATCCTCTAAGACTTAAAGTATAAGGCAGAAATGATGGGGAAAAAGGAAAAAAAAAGAGCTTAAAAATTTACAGTCTAGGAACAAGGTAAGGAGGCATCAACAAAGTGGGCCACATATAAATAAGCTTTGACACCATGACAGAAAATCAACCAAAAAACTTATCAATTTTAAAATAAATTTGAAACATTGACCAGCTAAATGAAATCATATCATATTCAAAGTTGAATTGATATGGTATTAACTGACAAGATCCCTTTTCATATTAACAAGAAATATTGAATAATGCAACAAAAAACTCACAGCTAATATCACTCTCCCGGATGTGGAAAATACTTCACCAGCAATATTAATTTCGACAATAGTTTCAGCCCCTACTGCTGGCTGCGAGACACATGCTAGAAAATGGCGAACAACCAGCTCATACAATTTCTGAGACAAAATGGAAATAATTAACATTGGTAAAGGTAATAAAGGAAACCATGATGTTTTTTACTTAGACAAAAATCTAAATATCAAGAACACCAAATCTATTAATAATGACTTACATAGTGGTCCTGACTCCATCTAGATTCCCCAGAAGAAAATTTTGTAGGGTGTATGGGTGGATGGGCCTTGTCATCATGTCCACCACTACCAGGATTTCTCCAAAGCCCTGCTGCATGATCCAACAACCGCTGTGCATATGGTCCCCAATCAGGATGCCCTATTTGTTCTTGCACAATTCCCTAAATCATATTGAAATACAAAAGATATGTCTAAGTAATAACAGACAATAAATAAATGAAACAACAATACATACATTAAAAAGATACTCTCAATTTAAGAGAATTGGGGATCACACCAGATTATAAATAAATTAATGCTATGCCGCTATCTGAAGGAAAGGAGGAAATAATTAAGTTTCAATAAAAACAAGCTGAAGTGTTGAAGAGACATCAAGTAGATCCAAATTATATTAACCATATTTTGCAGGACAAATCAACATATCATCTGGATTACCTTAACTAGTTGAAAAACTTTTTATGTCAGTGGCTCTTCTACAAAAGTAGATCAGGAGAAGTCATCAAACATAGAGAGTAATCCATCAGATAAGAAAAGGAAACTTTGAAGGAAGCGAATCAAACTTGAGATATTGCTATTTTTGTATTAACAAAGAAAGAGAGAGACGTCGAATAAGAAAAATAAAACTTATACCAGGGATTAACAATTTAGCATTTGATGGATAGATAGTTGCTACAGATAGAGGTAGGGAATACAAGCCTAACAATAACAATAATGGGCCAGGAGATTAAATACTTCCTTCCAGGTGGTTCTCTACAGTGAACAATTACAATTCTCTCTAAACTATAAAGAAACTATTCCATCCAAGTGATTCTCTTAAACAAAAGCATGTCAGTGACACTATTTTGATTGTGTCTAAATTGCAAACACAAATACGAACAAGACAAGATACTTCTCATAGTTCTTATGTACATCAATGGCATTGACACATTTAGCCAGAAGAATAAAGATCTCTCCAGTTTTAAAGAAACTGACATCTCCAGTGATAGGACAATTCTCAGGGAGAGTCAAAAAAATACTGACAATCATCGTACTAAGTTTTCAGTCCTTCACTGATTCAGTTATCATTGTCTTGGCTTATAAAGTTTACATTTATTATGTCTTACGCTATTAGAGAGACGCAAGTTCCAACATCTAATTATAGGCATGCTTGTAGCCAAATATAGAAAAATTAACGTTTCACTTTACATAATATCTAATATATACATATATCCCCAACAATTTACCAGTATATAAATTCTTACTATTTTCTTCTTTGTATTTGTACTCAAATCTTTCAAATTTTATTCCTTTCTCTTTGGTTGTGAAATTACTAATTGACTTAAAAGCTAAACCTTATAGGCACAGGCCCAAAGAATAGTCTTAAACTCTAATAGACTCACTTGCATGCAATACTGGTGCCAAAAGGCTTGCTGCATGAATCATGCCCAAATAGAGACAAAAGACAGAAAGAGATAAATGCAATCACGTAAGGTGATTCAAACATGAAACCTCTAGGTCAAAACTAGCTCAGAAAACAAGTTAAGTTATCACTTTACCTAAAAGCATATATGCTTGTAGGAATGGACTCAAACAATAGTATAAAGCTCTAATAGGCTGCACAAATCACATTAAAGCATATGTTTCTTCCCCTCATTCCCTTTTTTCCACATATTTATTGCTCTCAACCAACAGCAATCCAAATTATTTTCTAACAAGATATTACATGTACCTATAATCATCTCAAGCAAAAAGACGCACGCTTCTAATAGTAGGGGACAAGGTTAGCAACATGCAAATTAGTCTTACTGAAAAAGCTGTCAGTCTCTGCACGGCAGAACCAGGTTCCTCCCCTCATTTCCTCTATTTTCCACGTGTTTATTGCTCTTAACAAATAGCAATCCAAACTATTTTCTAACACGATAATATGATTTCAAATAATCATTTCAAGAAAAAAGATGCACGCATCTAATAGTAGGGGACAAAGTTACCAACATGCAAATTAGTCCCACTGGAAAAGCTGTCAGTCTCTGTACGAGGATAGCTGATGAAACCAGCTTGATATAGATCTTCTGCTACCTATAAACAATAAAAATTTTTGGAAACAAAAAAGTTAGTTTCAGACTAAATGTGTAAAATAACAAGCAAATCAAGTCAATGAAACAACAGTAATGTGAAATTGAATTTCTTATTAATATTGAGCTCCCAAAACATATCAAACAAGAAGCAAAGGACGGATTTGTCTTCTTCTTTTCGTCAGTCAAGAGGGAAAAGCAGCAGAACTACTCCATATCCCAACTCCAAAACATACTACGTTGTTCTGGAAGCAACAGTGAGGGCCACTAAGTAGAGTTTTATTCACATGCAATAGAAATCTAATGAGCAGCCAGACCTATCTGACAATAAGCCTTCAGAACTAGTAGGGAGTAGAAACCTCCTACATCCACCCATGAATATTAAACAAGGAATAGACCTGAACAGATCTGAGATTGTAATTTACAATACATACACTTTTATAAATTTCTTTAAATTTTAAGTTAAAAAGGTTTTTTCGATTAATTATATTTCTGAAAAGTGGAGAACAAATCAAAGTTCAAAATCCGGAGCTCAAATTTAAGGTCAAATAAGCTGCTCAATACCTAATTTTTCTTGCGCAGCTTCAAAGCAATTATAAGGATGTGAAAATTCTTGCATTTGTCTTAACATACATCTAGAATGGACTAGATTTATTGAACTGATAAAGTATAGAAACACAAACAAAATATGACAAGAAGACTAGTGCTTAGTCCTGCCTTCATGGTATGTTCAGAACTCATACGGAAGTAACGAGAAGCACGTTTCTCAAGCTCAATGGTACTTAAAGGATATGGAGGGTACTTCAACTTCTCCTGTTGTCTAACCTTTGTAACCTGAATGACAATAAGACAAATAAATGTTGGCTAATTAAAGTAAATAATATCTGCAAATGAGCATTATTCTGAAGAAGAATATTTGAAAAGGACTCACAGTTGCAGTGGGTTCTTGAACACACATTTCATAAATTATAACTGCAGAAGTATAATCAAATAGATGCCCACGCCTGGAAAGTAAGAATGTCTTTAGCTTCAAACATTTGAGTAATATAACTCAAAAAGGAGACTGCAAAAGAATTCAGAGTTTACATCCAACTAAAAGTAGCAGTGCCTTCCTCTGATTTGTGAGAGCAGTTGATTGTCCAAAACTCTTCTGATTCATGTGCTTGTATTTCCCAATAACGTTCAACGACAAAGCCAAGTGTAGGAAACTGCAGGAAAATGAAAATGAATACGTGAATAATACATGCAAGGATATGCAGATCAATGAGTGTTACAAACCGTAATGAAGTCAACTTCAGCATACCTGACAAGGGCCGTAACTTAGGACAAGATTTCTGTCATCTGTAACAGAATCAATATGGAAATTTTTCAAAAGCATTGTCTGGAACCTGGTGAAAGAAGCACCAATCCGGAGATCAATTTCCTGTGAAACTTCAAAAGATTAGTTCATTTTTTATGATAAAGAAGAAAAATAAGTATAAGCATATTATGGCAATGTGCACATACATAGGAATGTATGAATTGAAAAGACTGCTGTGATTTGTTCATGAATAATCCAGCTGATGTAAAACATTTTCATATTAAACCCTCTAATACCATTTTACAGAATGATCAGCTTTTAGAACCCAATTGTAGGCTTTTGTGATTTTCAGATGCATTTTAAATTCATAATAAACAAAAACAAGTATGTCATTGAAAGTGGTGCTCAAAATTAATATTTTACTACATATTGAATACGAGATCAATGGATCAAATAGCTATAGAAAGTTGATAAGTATAAAAATCAGCATGCATTTCCTTACTGAGAAGGTTATTTAATTTAAGAATAACTTTAACAAAAGAAATATATCCAATATAATAAAGTTGTGATGGTTGGGACAATATCCATTTTCTACCAGAAGTGGAGTCTCGTCATAAATATTTACATATGGAAACTTATATACTGAATTCACTGGAACCAGAACAAAACCGATAAAGCATTAGTAAAGGTACTCACTTGCCTAGCATCCACAGCATCAGCAAACCACTGATTAGGATCAACAAGATTCTGCACTGCTTGATGAATTTCCCTGGCATTTACAGAACCAAACATAATGAAAACCTTAAGTTTGAAAGTAGGTGGAAATTGTAGCAACAAATGTCAGACTTAAAAACCTGTCAATCAAAGCAGAGAACCGTGCTCTCCGTAAGACTAGATGACAATTTACTGCTCTACAAACTTCAATCACCTCAAATGCAATGTTTTCTCCTTCTCTGTCACAATCAAGCCATAAAACTAGCCACTGACACCTCCTAGCTTCCTCCTCCAATGTCTTCTTAATATCCTTTTTGTCCTACATCATCAAAATTCTATTTAAATTAATAGTTAAAACCGATTAATGAAACAAACAAGATCAAGAGACAAGCATCAAGGAAAATCAAAAAGTTAAAATCTGCCCATATTTTTGTGAAGCACATAAAAATCAGAACAATTTGAACACAAATACGGGTTAAAATAAAATGTTAACCTTCAATCTATGAAAACATCAATGCACCCGATTCACCATTCAAAGATTAGGGTAAACGAGGTTGCATTGATAAAATTGTTGTCTTTTGAGGGGAAAATGGGGTTAAGATTGATGTTTTCAGCATTTTGGGAGTGCATTGGAAGTTTTCATTTTATCAAAGAGTAAATTAAAAGTAGCCAATAAGTACGAAGGTTAACATCTTGACAAATCTTAGAAATCCAGGAGAGATTTCAAACAAAATTTCGATATTATTCCAGTCCCCATGTGATTAACAGAGACATATTTGAATGATTCGGCAGAATTTTAAAAGAAAGTAGGGCTACTTAAGTGTTTCTTAAACACTAAAATAGTTCTAATTGACCGTTAATGCCTATCAACCACTCGTATACTTAACAACTAATTATTCGAAAAATACACTAAAAAGCACGCGTTACCTCGGGGACATGCTTACGAACGGGGGCGTGATAGAGATCGGCGGGATCGCAAGAGTGCCACTTGCGGTAGCGTTCGTCGAAATCAAGCTCCATCAGATGGCCAGTGACGGAGGTCATCAGCATGTGACATGGCTGCCCTCGAATTGAGTAATTGAACTCGTATATCTTGTTGTAGCGCGACCGCCCTTCACGAATGCGGAGGCCCTGGTTCTTTGAGAGAATGCCGGCCACCGACTTCGCCACCGAAGGCTTCTCGGCCACGTTCAGCACGTTTATTGGACGGCCACCGCCGGCCATTTGGGTTGAAGAGGTGAAGGGTTTCTGTTTGTTTGGTTTTTCTTTTGTATGTGATTTGAAAAATGTCAAAATGAGGGGGCTTGGGTTCATGGGATCGTGAAAGAGGGATTTTCCCGCCGTTTTCAGGGCGAGGCGTGTGAGTAAATTTGATGACGAAAGTAGCCTTCTTTGTATTGAGAATTGCGTTCAGATGTCCCTTGGGTTTTTAGTAATTTAACGAAGGGTGGTGATGTTACAAATTCCCCCCTCAACTTGTCTTAACCCAATCATTATTATAAACAATCCACATTATTTTTAATAATTTAAAAAAAAAGAAGAAATTTAAACAGTTAACCAATTAAATCCTCATTAATTTCTCTCTCTCTCTTTTTTTTTTTTTGTGATTTAGATCTCTTGAATATCTTTTATCATTATGACATCTTTCAATTTGACTATTTTACCTTATAAGATAAAAGTACAAAAATGCTCACAAATTGTTTAACTTCTTCAATGTTTTTAAACAAAAATCTAGATTTCTGAATGATTTATTGATACTAATTTATTAATATAATTATTAAGCTTCGATTAAACTAACAAATAGTATTTGTAACATAATGTCTCGTGAAATTTATTGGTTGTTGAATTTATACTATTTATAAATGAAATATTATTCAGTTTGTATTAAAAATGTTAGATTATATATGATGAAAAATTAAGTACCTAAATTAGTATGGCACAAAAGTTCACATTTTTGGATGAATTGGTCATTTTATATTATAATGGTAAACTAGTCAAATAAGAATAATGTTAAAAGAGAGGCTATTTAAATCCAACACTCTACTCATTAAACTTATTCTTAAGCAAACCCACCTAAATACCCAATATATCTTTAATGAACTCAATTTATATAAAATTAGTGTTTTTATTCATTAAATTCATTTATAAACCCCTATTAATTGATTTAGATCTTATGAATGCATATAGATGCAGTTTTTTATGAACTTATTTTTCCTTTCATCAAAATCCCATAACTGTATGGCTCATTATTAATTCTTGCAGTATGAAATTCATGTTGAGTAAATTTTTCCTATAATTAATAAAAAAACACTAATTTTTTCAGTAATGATGATAAAGATAAATTCATTAATAATAGATTCTCCCTTGTGAGCAAATATAGAGCTACGTGTCACGATCTGCTCAAATTTTCCACCAATAGAGGCTAAATTGGCGTGCACCGATACGTTCAGTAAAAGTCCGCCTATAAGTAGTCTGCGCTTAACAGTAGAGTGTGCTCAGCAGTGGCCCGCCTCACACAACTAGCCAACTGTAGTGCACTCAACAAGTGAACAAGCCCGGCCCAAATTTTAAATTTCTCTACAATTTGTAATTGCCTAAAAATTTCTATATTTTTGCATTCTAGTCCTATGAGATATTTAGGCAAGTTGTACCACTTGCTAGGAAGCTTTAAGAGCTAGGCAACCAACTCTATAAACAGAGCCTAACACCCACCATTTTGTTTATCACACACAACCACACCGGCACACAAGCAACTCAAGCACTCTTGTAAAAAGCTCTCTTGTAAATTCTCGAAGTAATAAAATTCACTTTGACAATTTTATTGTCTTCTCTCTAACATTTTCGCAAACATCTTTGCTTAGCTAGTTTGAGAAGTTCTCTAGGCTTGCTTAGCAACTTTTGTGCTAAAAATTATCTAAGTGCCTGCACGGGTTGTTGCACCAACAAAATTAATCTCGTATCACACTGCTTAAATTTTAGGACTGAAAAATCAACCAAGTTCTTTAATACTTCAACTTGGAGTGATTTCATTTTGTTTTGTTTCTTCTATTGTCTTCTTATTCTGTTCCCAAATGAAAACTACCCAACAACATTTCTATACACACACACACACACAACAACAATATATTATTTTTTAGCACCTTTCTGTTTTCTAAACAAATAGCCACACGAAATTGGTGTCTTTTTTTTTGTTTTTATCCTCACGTATAGAATTCATCATTACTAATTTGTATAAATTTAGTGTTTTTACTCATTGGAATTTTTTATCTATAAAACAAAACAGTCATGCAATTTTTATGAATTTTCTTAATAAAAAATTATTTTTTCTTTGGTATATTTTAGTGTCCATAATTTTGATTTAATTTAGAGATATTTTAATAGTTAAAATTTGTTTTCAATAATAAGTTTGGTGAGTAGGTTGGTAGGTTTTAATAGTCCCACCCTTATGTTAGGTCAACATTAATGGTCGACAATAGTCAAGAGAGTTAGTGAAAGAAAGGTTCAAATTAATTGACTGTTTAAACTTTTTTTTCTCTATTTCTAAATGTCGAAAAAAAATAATATGAATTTTTCGTAAATAATTTTTTTAAATAGGATATGTTTATATAAATTGTGGGATGGAAATATTCCCATCCTTTGACAAATTCTTTAAATAACTAGTGATGATTTTACCTTTTTTGTGAGATATAGCTCGAAACTTAAGCTTTAAGGTCGGAGTGTTTGTGCATCTAATTTTGTGAATTGGACATCAATGCATATCCAATCCGTTATTTTACAGATTATAAATTTTCAATCCAATCTAAATCCAATCCATACATTTGTGGATTGAATGTAAATTTGACCCAATCCATATCCAATCTATCATTTTACGAATTTGTTTGCAGATTAAAAACTTTTAATTCTGTCTAATCCACAAACTAATTAAATAAAAATAATTTTACTACCGACTAAATTCAAAATTGAATAAGATTTAAATAAATTAATTGTTTAAATAAAGGTAGAACAATACATTCAAAGTTTCAAAATATAACATTGAAAACAAAAAATCTCATTTGTTTAGATAAATACATGAAAATTAGTTATGAAAATTAACTGTTTAGGAAGCTATTTTTGTTGTAAGATATAATATGGTGTTAATATAACTACATTTTAACTTATTTATTTATTAGCAAGTAGTAATGTCATATTTACAAGTTTTATTTTTTAATTAAACAAATATTGTTTTATTTCTCAAGTTCGTGGATTTTTGCATATTTACATAAGTAAATTCATATTCAATCCAACAAATGCATATTTCTAAATTTTCAATCCAATGCAATCCATCAAGCTACAAATTGAACTTTTTACAATCAAATTTTTGCAGATTAGACAGATTGAGCAAATTGGATTGAATTTTGAACACTCCTACTTTAAGGTAGAGATGTGGGTTAGGAATTGTGATTCTTTTTTCCCCCTCTTTAAAAAGGATTTGTGTCCTTATAGAGGTTTGATTACCATGCTTAGTTGTCAAGCTATCTATCGTATAGGAGTAGGTTGGGTATTTTTGACGAAATTAGGGTTTGCAAGGGCTTTCTAAAAGATTTTCTAAAAAAAATAATAATTTTTGCATGAAAAAGTGTTTTTACTCATTTGAATCTTTTATCTATAAATTAAAATAGTAATACAGTTTCTAGGGGTATTTTAATAATTACAAATTATTTTCAAAAATAGGTTTGATTTATAGTTTAGCGAGTTCAAATAACATCACTCTTATGTTAAAATAATATTAGTGGTCAACAACTGTCAAGAGAGTTATGTGAAGGAAAGGTTCTAATTGATTGATTGTTTAACTCATTTTCTTTATTTTTAAATTTTTAAAAATAATGTGATTTTTTTTAACTATTTTTTTTAAATAAGGTAGATTTATACAAATTACGGGATGAAAATATTCCCATCCTTTGACAAATTCTTTAAATCAATAGTGATGAATTAACCTCTTTCTTAAGACATAGCTCGAAATCTAAGCTTCAAGGTATGTGGATTAGGAGTTGTGATTTTTTTTTTTAAAAGGATATGTGTCCTTATAGAGGTTGGATTACATTGCTTAGCTGTCAAGCTATCTATCTTGTAGGAGTAGGTTAGGTATTTGGACGAAATTAGGGTTTGTATGGATCTTCTAATGGTTTTGTTTTAGGCCTGGTTCAGTACTAGTTATCCTGTGATAATCTTGATTTGTGGACCTTGGATTAGCATGGGTTTTATTGGCGAGTGGTGATATTCAAGTCTCTTAATTTATCACACTAGTCCCTACTTTTAATTTAATATTATTTATTTCAAAATTATTTTATAAAAAAAAAATCAATGTTTTTCTTCTCTCTTATGCTTTCAATCTCTGTCATTTTTTTTTAATTGATTCATAATTTGAATCGAAAATTAATTTCTAATTGAATCCCAAATTGAAATTAAAAAAAAAATTAAATTATCATACAGTCATACACAATCAAAACCAATATCATCAATGGTAATAAAACCCACCGCTTGTTCATAAAATTGAAGAAAAACTCACTTGTTCATAAAATTAAAACTCATTATATGTTGGTGGAGGTGATGGTTGATGGTGAAGAAGATAGGTGGTAGTGGCCAATGGTGGTGATGACTTCTTGTTGATTGAGATAGTGGTGGGAATTATAGTTATGTTAGAGAGATAGGCGAAGAGAAAATAAAATAAAATAAAAATAAAAATTTTTAATAAAGGTAATTTTGAAAAATAATAAGATAAATTAAAAAACGGGTGCTAGTAAGATAATTTCATGGAGTCAAATATAATAACCAAATAAGGTGATTAGTTCTCCATTCAGCATAAATTGGGCCCTACAGAGGTATATCCACTTCTTCGAACTAGTTAACCTAATATAAAACTGGGGTTCACAATTACAAACATATTTGTGGACTGGGCCCGGCCTTTAGGCCTAGTGCCAATTTTTTGGTGGCATCAATGATTAACATGTGCACAACCTTAACTATCACCAATTAAAAAGAATCAACGAGATTATGTTGCTAACAACAAAAAAAAAAAAGTCAAATAAACGTTTGGCAAGTCAGTAGGCAAATAATCGCAGCAAGTACAGTTTTACAAAAACTTTTCACGAAAAATAAAAAGCGTCAATTATCAGTCCTTAATTTCTAATGAATTTTCAAGTATGACTATACTTTGTCCATTTACACCATATAGGTCCCTAAAGGCAAAGTAGTAAAAAGTACAGTAAATGACCTAATGCAAATATATAATTTCTCTTGCAAATTAAAACAAGTATACCAGCAATCATACGTAATGATGGCCCACATAAAACGTTTAGCGAATGGATGTTGAGAAATGAGAATCATGGGAGAAAGAGTGGGAGAGAGGTTTGGACTTTTGAGGCTTGGCCTGGCTTCCGCTTTAAGCTGAACTCAATTTCAATATTGGCTGGCTGGACCCCGGGGGAAAAAGCTTATTAATCGTAAATTGATAATATTAAAAATTAAAAGTTTAAAATAAAAAAGAAAAAAATGGAATATGAAATGAATTTGAGGACTCTCAAGTCAAGTGTAGACTTGGAGTCTTTGATTCAATGGGTTGTGGCGATGACTTTACTTCATCTCTAATCTGAGAGCTTCTCCTCATATTTCTTCTCTCATCCCATAAGTCGCTCCAGTTTTCAGAAATCTGAGATTTACCCAGTTGGGTTTTCAGGTGAGAATTGAAGAATTTGATTTTAGTTTCTGGGTTCATTTTTTTTCAATTTATGAACAAGAAGCCTTTCATGGGCAGTGATTAATTTTTTGTTTTCGTGAATAAATCTTGCAGCTGGAATTTGAAATTTCGTAATAATAAGTGAATTTTGATATGTTGTCTGAATCTTGTGGGTTGAGCTTGCTTGTAGCTCTCCCTGATGATATATTTTCAATTATATCGCGGTTTTTGTTCCCGAGGGACTTATGTAATCTTAGTGTATGCTGCAAGAGTCTATGTTCACTTGTGGCCTCTGAAAAAATTTGGCTCACTCAATGTGATATGGTGGGGATTTTGCCTCATGAAGAACTGATTGAATGGAGAAAAGGGGTCTCTTCTTATAAGGCACTTTGCTGCTTCCTCGTTAGTGTTAAGCCTTTAATTGGAATTTGGGTTCACCAGAATCCTGAGCTTGGCAATGTAGTATATGTCATGCCTGGTTTTGTTTCTGTTGTTGGGTGCCGGATAATACCTCAAGAGCTTGGACCGTTAGGAGTTGAGGATGGTCCGATCTTATGGGCTCCGGTGTTTGAAATTATTGCTGACTTTGATGGGTCAACCATATTTTTTCTACATGGAAGAGAGAAGGGACATGACTACTTGTATCCTGGCTTAATAAAGGCTGTTGAGAGGAGTTGCAATGTGTTATTGCTTGAAGTTGAGCCCACGCAACAAAAAAATCAAGGTAAATTATTGCAGAGTAGCAGCCTGGTTCAATATCCTGAGAAAGAGATATCACGGAAAGTTGCTAGGTCAAATAGTGGATTGTCAAGGTCCCAGAGGGTGTTAGAACAGAGTGAACCAGTGCAAGCGGTGCCATTCAGCAAGTTGGCTTTCAGTGACAGAAGAAAGTTGCTTGAGACTGTAACCAGCCAAGTTCGTCTAAAGGTATCTGATTTGGAAAGTAGGCCGTTATTTCCTCAGCTTAGGGATGATGTGGAGAATTTTCGGAAGGATATGGTGTTATTGTCGGAGAGGAGATCAATTCTTCTGAAAATTTTCAAGTTTGGTGGAGATGATATTGACTGGAAGGCAGGCCCTGAACTGCTTTCTGATCCTACTCAATTGGAATTGAGTGAAATCAGAAAGACTCTTGATATTTGGAGTAGTGTTCGTAGTACACTCAGTGGAGATCATGGTCACAAACATCTCACCAAGTCGAAAACTCTTGGTGGGTATTTTAGAAATAGCTTTAGACAGATTTTAGGCAGATCTGGTTCAATTAATGGTACTTGTACAATTTCAAGGAATAGTTCTTCAGCCAGTGAGAACAGGCATGAACTACTTCACCAGTTTCTCAAATCAGGAGATACAATAGGTTTAACATTGCATGCATGCACTATGAAGTTATCATCGTATCGAGCATGGCCGAACATGCATGACAGTCGGTTTGCTCTTTACAAGCTCCCCATGCAGGCACCAAGAACCGACCAAGAGTATGCTGGCCTTTGGGGAGGGACATTTGGTTGGCCACCTGGGAGACCTTCTGAAGATAAGCCTGGCAAAGCTCTGTTCTTCCTTCTGCTCTCTTATGAGGAGTCCCGAGGGCAACGACTTCTCATTGCAACCAAAATTTTGGAAGGCACGCACTATGTTCTGCATCCAAATGGCTCAGCAATGTTCATAGTTAATGTCGATGAGCCTTCACTGGATCCATTTCCTTGGGATACTGATGCAGATTCTTGTCCTGTGAATGTGAAGCATGCTTTTGTAGGAGAGGGTATTGCTAATGGGTATGGTTTCAGATATCCAGGCTCAAAGCCTGGTTCCCTCTTTGTAACACAAAATGGTCTACTTGCCTTCATCTGGAAGGAGTCCAGGGTTGTCTTGACCCTGCAGAGGCTTAACTTACCAGAACTGTTGAAGAAAGGTGAACAAGTGCCAGCTCTGCTTCCAATAAACAACTTTTCATATTTGACCAAATCGTATTCAAATGTTTTTGCTGGCTTCTCAAATATGTCGACATGTTTGTCTTCTCCAAGGTGTGCCTCTTCCCCTTGAATGTACAGCTTTTTCTGTGTTTTTTTTTTTTTTTTTTTTGCATTTATTGAGATATTGTCTTCTGTGTGTAGTCCCCAGATTTAGAACTCGCTGATTACAGAATGTCCTGGTTTTTCTGGCCACCAAAAAAAAAAAAAATAGCGTCTTTGGTGTATGCTATTTTCTGTCGACATGTTTGTCTTCTCCAAGGTGTGCCTCTTCCCCTTGAATGTACAGCTTTTTCTTTGTTTTTTTTTTTTTTTTTTGCATTTATTGAGATATTGTCTTCTGTGTGTAGTCCCCAGATTTAGAACTCGCTGATTACAGAATGTCCTGGTTTTTCTGGCCACCAAAAAAAAAAAAAAAATTGCGTCTTTGGTGTATGCTATTTGCTTTACCATACTTAATAAAATTGGATTTGAAATTGTATCTCCATGCTCCATTGTTCATATAAAACATTAACGCCTTTATGGTGTTTTCTCTTGACACTACTGTATTACCACACTGGTAATCATAAAAGTATTGTGTGGGAAAGATCTAAGACATCTAAGTTACAGTGAGAAAAAGACAATCGACAAGCATAATGGAGGGAGAGGGAGAGAGAGAATGTTATATTTTTAATTTTAGCTGTGAAAATAGCTGGAAAAAAACTGCAAAAAGAAATTTTTCAATTATCCATTAACAAGAATTAGCTATTTGTTCTCTTAGAGAGAGTGAAAGGGGAGGGATAGAGAACCTTTCATGTATATGAATTAAGATTAAGGATTAAGAGTTGATTTTGTCTGGTTAGTACATATGTGTTTTATGACTTTATAATGCAGCCTAATTTTTAATCCTTTTATCAGGTTAGTTTGTTGCTGTATCTTATTTTGCAAACTTTTAGGCCATTCTTACTCTATCACCATTCAGTTGAATCTATAAGCACTCAAAACAAATTGTCCATTTAAAGATAGTTTGCATCTACTTTTGGTTTCATCAGGTTGGTGACCTTTCAAATTTAGTTAAGCTTTGCATATATTATTCTTGGCTGGTTGATTTTGAGGTTGACTTAGTTTCCCCCCTCCTTTTTTATTTATTTTGTCATTTCACATGTTATGGACAATAGACTCCGTCCTCTGTTTGCGTTGTAATATATGTTGTGAATTGGTAGGACTTGGTCGGTAAAATTATGAGAGTTAAAAAGGATTTCATATGTTGCTTTGGCTGGTTATTGGGGGTTGTCACTTCTTCTCGAAAAGATTTTAAATGAATCACCTTCTAATTTGAGGTCTTTGTTTCTTCGACAGGCAAAACCAAATTTAGGCAATTTATAAGCATTTGAGTTAGAATACAAAGGTTCAAAGATTGCTGTACTAAAGCTTGTCATCTGCTGCTGATGGTTCAGGGTATTGAACATCATTTATCCTTGCATATGATATGAAACTTATTTCTCATAAGTAAAATGAGGATGAGGTAATCTTATTGTATTTATGAATATATTTTCATGACATTTAAGGTTCTTCTTACATTAATAAATTTTATATCAAAGTTGAAACGCAGAAGCTTGTTTGTATTTTACTGTTGTAGATAAAAATTGATACATTTAGTGAAACTTGGTCATGCTTCTGATTGAAAAGTTTTGGCAATGGATTTCCCCTTCTCCATTTCAATTTTGTTTCATATTGTTCCCTCTCTCTCCATGGCATATCGAGTAATTTTCTTGTCTGTTGAAGATCATAAAACTGGTCTCTCTCTCTCTCTCTTTTTTAGCTTGTTTATATTAATGAAGATAAACTGATACCCCAACTTTGATTTTAGCAAAATTCGATTGCATGAATTTGTATACCATATTAATAGATTTTACTGGGTGAACTGGTTGGCAGCAGCGTGATGGTCGAATAATGAAAAAGAGTATTTTGGCCTCTAAATTGTAGAAATATTGTCACTAGAGGAGACCAAAATAAATAAATAAATTGTTAGTTGCCATTCGAAAGGGTTTGGCTATGATAGAGTTGCCCTAAGGTAGAGCATCTCTTCATAACCATACAATTAAAGTTATAATGATTTTTTTTATTATTTATCACTTTGCGTGTGTGGCTGAGATTTATACTCCACCGTAGATCTGCTCCAACATAGACATAACCCATTCGAAATTATACAGACCAGTCATTTTGGCATTTTGCAGGATGTGTAATGTGTCGATGAATACGTAAAAATGTCGAGTGTCAATTACTCAAAACAGTTTTTATGGGGATAACAGAAAATGCTCGCTGGCCTGAGTCTGGGTGCTCTGGGTCAGACTCAAATTTTACTTAAGAAACTAAATTTTGGTCTGAAAGTCTAATTAATAAATGTCTAAAAAAATTTAAAAAATAAATTATATTTAGAAAAAAGATATTTACATTCTCAAAGTTTGAGAAAATGGATAATAATATTTATTTAAAATCGTACAATAAATAAAAATATATTATTAAAATAAATATAATAATTTACATTTTGAACTTTATTAAAATATTAAAAAATTTTAATATTGTTAGTCTGTTGCATGGATTACATTATTTTATATAATATTTGTGTTTATAAAAAATTTTAAAGTTAATTTTTTTGGAATAATAGAGGTAAAAGATATAATGGTACTTGTGGGTGTTGGTGACTATTTCTCTAAATCTTGGAATGTAGACAGTAGACGCCCTTTTCCTATTTTATTTTAATTAAAACATATCTTTTAATTTTTATTTAACTCACTTATAACATATATTTAAAAATTTAAATCCTTTTAACTCGACTTTTAATGACTATTCTAATAAAAATAGAATAAATTTTGTATTTTATAAATTTGTAGGACATAATAAATTTTTTTAACTTAACACATAAGTTTAGATTTTTCAGATTTGGCCCAAAAAAACTGGCCCGACCCAATATAAGAGATATGCTAAGAGATTTTACTAGGAGTGTTCACAAATAGGATTTTGTCGATTGAACGTCAATTCATATCCGATTTATAATTTTACAGATTATAAATTTTTAATCCAATCCAATTCACAGATTGGTAAAATTCAATTCACACATTTACTTATCGAATGCAGATTTGACTCAATTCATATCCAATCTACTGTTTTGCGAATTTGTTTGCAAACTAAAAATTTTTTAATTCTGTCCAATCTACGAACTAACAAAATAAAAAATAATATAAAAATAATTTTACTACCGATTAAATTTAAAATTGAATAAGATTTAAAGAAATTAATTTTTTAAATAAATATAGAAAATACGTTTAAATTTTCAAAACATAATACTCAAAAAAGAAAAAATCTCATTTGTTTAGATCAGTATATGAAAATTTATTATTTAGGAAGTTATATTTGTTTATTTACTCATTTTTTATTTTATATTATTATCAGATAAGATATAATATGATGTTAATATAACTATATATTAACTTACTAGTAAGTATTAATGTCATATTTACAAGTTTTTTTATTATTATTTTTGTGTGGATTCGTAGATTTTTGCGGATTTATACAAGTAAATATGTATCCAATCCACCACTTGTGGATTTCTAAATTTTTAATTCAATCAAATCCACCAATCCATATATCGAATTTTTACGAATTAGATTTCTGAGAATCAGACGGATTTAACATATCAAATTGTATTTTAAACACTCATTTTACTAACCCTACTTTTAAGATAATGTTACATTTTCTATGTTGTACGCGTGTGCTGTATGCATATGCAAACATCATATGACAGTTGTGGTCCAATTAAGAATACTCTAATATAGCAATTATTAAATTGAAGTGCCAGTTGAAATATTGATGATTCAATTTGGGTAATCAAACCTCAAAATTATTATTATTATTGTTATAATACACATTCAGACCAATAATGGAGTAGAGAGTAGACCAAGTAAAAAACTTGGGGTCAAGCAAGCCCACAGGAAGAATAAATTAAATAATCTCATTTGAAAATTAAGCTTCCTGCCTAAACAATGTGTGGACCTATTCAAAGTACTTTTTAATGATATATTTTAAAACTGCCAATTATCAAATGAACATGACATTAAATCATTCATACACATTCTGTCAAGGAAAAATAGGATGTAATTGTGTTTTTGTTAAGTAATTAATACCCTTTTAGCATTTCAAACCACAATCTTAAATAGAGTTTTATTAAGTTTAATAACGTTTAAAATGATAAAATTCATATACAATATTAAAACAAGAAGAAGAAGAAGAAGAAGAAGAAGAAATATATAGTATGTTTGGAAAAAAAAATCCCACAAATATATTTAGGCAATATCTTATGTATTAATGATATCATGTAGATGAATCACAATCTAACGAGAGTTTTCACACTTTATTAAAATATATTGCTTTACACAATATGATATACAAGTGTTTCCATATTTTATTAAAAGTGTGAGAACTCCCATTAAAAAATTTCTATCATACAAATTATCTCAATAGATAGAACAACAAAATAAATTTATATTTTTAATACAATCAGCTAATTTATTGATTATAATTATAACACTTTTAATAAAATGAGAGAGTGCTACTTGGTTTCTTATCAAAATTGTTTTTAACGCTTTGAACCATTTTTAAATTTTAATACTCTGTGATATGAATGTGACATTTAGCTTATAAATTAACTAGTTTTAATTTGTGTCTATGTTGGACAATTAATTATATATTTAGAAGATGACATTTTAGCTTTTAATACTTCTTTACATTTAAAAGAATATGTGGATGAAAATTAAAAAAAAACTTTTCTAACACAATCATTGTCCTATTGTTGAAATCAAAATTTTTTTTTTTTTCAATGGGCTGAGGGCATAATGCAAAAACTATCAACTTACTATATTAATAATATAAAAATCTATAAAATTGAAAAGCCAACGGCAGAAGTCATCACCTATTCAGAATTTTGGTACAATCGAAGTTATAATTAGGAGGTGGCAAATCCAATCAACAAATCAAATTGTAAATGAATTGGGTAAAATTCGATAGATTTGAATTTGATTCATTTAATAAATTAATTGTAATCTTACGTTTATTAAATAAATATTCATTTAATTCAGTCACTGTACAAAACTAAACGAATTGAATCAAATTTAGATTTGTTTACAATTTATTTAATTTGCTTATGCAGAATTATTTATTTGTCTTTGTTATTATAGCTTATAATTATGAAACTATCCTCCACATTTTTTTAATTTTGTACACAAAAAATTAATGGTAAATAAGTAACTTAATTAAATGGATATTAACAAATAGACTCATCTTCGATTCATTTACGAATTGTTTATCAAACGAATTCTAAATTAATAAATGAATGAGTGATCTCAAACTTGGATTCGATTAGTTTAGTTAGCGAATTAAATCGAATTGACATATTTATTAAATGAATCAATTTTTTCAAACCAAAATCTATATAATTTTACTTGAATGAATAGAATAAATGAATACTGATCTAAATTGCCACTACTGATAATAAGTTCTAAAGATATGACAATTGAGACCGAAATAGGTAGTTAATGAATTACCTACTTTACATAAAACTAAAATTATCATTAAAAGTTAAAAACAAAACATAATTAAATTAAAACACTTGATTAGATATTTGGCTTGTAATCACTGTGATCTTAGGCATCTCTCGCAATCCTCCCCTCCTCCTCATGTCTTATTTTACGTTTTGATTAGGAAATATTTGATGGAATGCATTTTCCAAATCACCCTTCGCATTTTCATTCAGATTTCTAAGAAAAATGATGCTACCATTCTAGTTTGCATGATAATTCCTAAAATTCACTACTACCTTTGCTTCACTCATATTAAAAATGGGGATTTTTTGGTATTTAATTAACTTTAGACAATCTTGCTCAAGGTTTATTTCACCCGCCAATCTTTTCTCTTTGCTTGCAACAAAAAATGTTGGTCTTTCTCACGCTCTTGTGTTTTTTTGATTCATTAGTTGTTGTTGGTGAAGGAGCCGATCTTTAGGATATTGTTAAATAATTCTCCTATTTTCTACTATTTTTTCTCGATCATAATAGTTTATAAACATTTCTCAAGATATTTTTTCTTTCTTCTAATTTAATTGTTTGATCATGATAAATAAATAAATACATACATACATACATACATACATACATACATACATACATACATATATATATATATATATATATATATATATATATATATATATATATATATATATATATATATATGAGCTTTGACTCTTTAAAATGCTAAATATCATGTGACTAATGTGTTTTTCCCAATGATTTTTTTTTGTTAGAACAAGAAATGTTTTGGTAAAAACCATCACCTATAACCTAAGAACATTCATGTTGTATTATCAAGAATCAATAACAAGTTATACGAAAGCGTACCTGAATCCATAACGCTGAATTACTCTCTAGGATTGTGTGGTTGACCTTCTAGATTTACACGTTCTCCTAGAGAATCTTTTAAGTTTCTCACTGCTCTCCCTCTGATGATGGAATGTCAGAAAGAATAGATACTTGTAACCTAGGGACCATAACCACTTATAATGACCACTTTTTCTTATTGTTATTATGTATTCTTAATTTTGCCCATCATAGAATTAGAATATCATTAAGTCTCTATATATTAAAGGCCCACACCCTATTAGATACATTAAAGCTCATAATACCAAAAACTTTAATAGATCACTTTTAATTAGACTTAACCTTATATGATAGTCTGCAACATATAATTATTCACTTATAAGCCTAACGTTGGATTAAGGATTCAACAATGTTATATTAAAAAAATTCAACAATCTTCCATTTAGGCTATATGTGAAACCTTATAATTATGCTTTGCAAAATAATCATATGAGCTCAACCTTTTTGTCATTTTCGAAATGTATCTAGAACCAATCTGGTCCATCAATCATACCAACATAGGATCAAAGCAACCTTCATTACAATTATCGTAACTCGACCCATCAATGATCACTATACCAATACAATTGAATGACATGATCATGATATGAATGTGTAGTATGGAAATTTCATGGAATGTGATCTTAACATGCCTATTTCTAACTAGTCCACCTTAAATCTTTGTAAGATCAAACCATACCAAAATTAGAGTGTGAATAAACTAAACTTTATGAATGTGTAGTATGGAAATTTCAAGGAATGTGATCTTAACATGTTTATTTCTAACTAGTCCACCTTAAATTTTTGTAAGATTAAACCATACCAAAATTAGAGTGTGAATAAACTAAACTTTATTTCTGAAGAAAATAACCATAAATATCCATAAACTAAAATAACTGAAAATGTCTATAATATAAGAGTATCTAAAATCACAAACTTCCACTAAAACTGAATATTCTTTAATGACATGACACCTATGCTAGCAACATGCTCATGAAATATTTTGGGTGGCAATCCCTGAGTAAGCGGATCTACAATAATGAAATTTGTACCGACATGCTTAATAGACAACTATCCACTTTGAACTCTTTTTTTAACAACAAGAAACTTAATGTCTATATATTTGGACTTCGTAGAGCTCCTGTTGTTATTAGAATAAAGCAATATTGACTTATTGTCACAAAATAATCTAAGTGATCTATCAACACCATCTACCAACACAACCCCATGACAAAATTGCATAGCCATATTCCATGATTGGATGTCTCGTAACATGTTACGAACTCTTTTGCCATCGTAGAAGAAGATATAAGAGATTGTTTAATACTCTTCCAAGAGACATCACCCCAGCTAACAGATCCAATAATACTAGATTAAAAAATCGAACATTTTTCTCGTTGTTTTTGTGCTTCTTTGTGATAATGTGCAGTTTCATGCATACCATACTTTTAGTTGTTTAGAGTCGATAACACATGACACCTTAAATATATTTCTAGTACCTAATTAAAAAGTGAGTAATGTTACGCAGGCGTAGGTAAATTTACATATTTAATAATTGAAAATTATTAATGATTAATTTATTAATATTCACTTTGACTGAACATGTTGTTTATTTTTATAATTAGGTAAAAATTAAAAACACTTTACTTAATAATATATGACAATCCTAAAGAGATAACTATTTGGACAGAAATAGTCAGTAAATATATCACCTACTTTACATAAAATAAAATTAACATTAAAAGTTAAAAACAAAACACAATCAAATTAGAACACTTGATTAGATAGCTAAACTATGATCATTGTGATCCTAGGCACCTCCAGCAGCAGCGTCCTCTTTTTCATTGTCTTTTTCAAAATTTTGGCTGGGAAATTTTTAATGGAATACATTTTTCAGATCAATCCATGCATTTTCATCTAAAGTTTTAAGAACAACAATACTGCAATTTCGATTTGAATGATAATTCTTAAAATTCACTACTACCTTTGCTTCATTCATATTAGCAATAGGGATTTTTTTTATATTCAATTAACTTTAGATGCTCTTGCTCAAGGTTTGCTTCACCTGGTAGTCTTCTCTCTCTACTTGCAACCAGAAAACATTGCTATTTCTCAAGCTTTTGTGTTTTTTGATTCTTTAGTTGTTGCTAGTGAAGGACGTGGTCTTCATGATATCTTTCAATAATTCTCTTTTCTTCAAATGTTTTTTTTAATCATAATAGTGTATAAACACTTCTCGAGACATTTTTTTCTTTCTTCTAATTTAGTTGTTTGATCATGAAAAAAAAATTACGAGTTTTGAGTCTTTAAAATGCTAAATATCATGTGACTAATGTATTTTTTCACAATGAATTTGTTTTTTTTTTTTAATTTTTTTCATTGTTTTTGTGCTTTTTGTGTGATAATGAGCAATTTCATGTTTGATGCACCATGCTTCTAATATTTTAGAGTCAATAGTATGTGACAATTTAAGCACGTTCTTAGTGGACAATTAAAAAAGTGAGTGATGTAATGTTAGAGTAGGTAAGTTTAAGTGTTAATTTGATTGAGAAGTGTTAGTAATCAATTTATTGATGTTCACTTTGAGTGAACATGTTCTTTGAGTGAGCATGTTGTTTATTTTATAATTAAATAAAAGTTAAAAATATTTTACGCCATAATATAATAAGGGTGGCAAAACGAATAAACAAACTGAACTCAAATTGAGTTGTAAATGAATTGGATGAAAATTCGATGGATTTGAACTCAATTCATTTAATAAACGAATCGTAATTTTAGGATTCGAATTTGATTTGTTTATTAAACAAATATGCGTTTAATTTGTTACTTTTTAAAATTAAATGAATCGAATCAAATTAAATTTGATTAATTTACGATTCATTTATGTAGAAATATTTTATTTTTCTCTTGTTATTTTAGCTTATGATTACGAAACTATCCTCCAATTTTTTAAATTTGTGCATAAAAATTTAATAGTAAATCAATAATTTAATTAAATAGATAATAAATGAATAGACTCATAGTTGATTCATTTATGAATCTTTTATTAAATGAATTTAAACAAATGAATAAATAAATCAGTCATCCAAAACCCAAATTCGATTCATTTATTGAGGAAATCAAATTCACTCATTTATGAAATGAATTAATTTTTCAAACACAAACCCATTTAATTTGACTCAAATTGAATCAAATAAACAAATCATGATCCAAATTGCCACCTTATCCATAATAGAGAAACAATAATCTTAAGTAGGATAATAACATAAAATTTATAAAATTGAGGAGGCCAACAAGTTACAAGAGAGACCATAGAATGAAACAATAACTTTTAGTAGTCTTAGAAAATATGTAATAGATAAAAGGCCAATCGCACGAAAAAGTTGATGACATTTCTCCATTTAAACTTTGTAAACTTACCTCACATTAAAAAAATATAAGCACAAAAAATTCTCATTCTTTTTAATAGTTTCAAAAAAGAAAGAAATTCGGACAAATAACTAATTTAATCTTCATTAATTTCTTGTTTTTGTGACTTATTATTTCTCAACCTTTTTTTGTGTGCATATCTAAGGCGTCTTTAACATAAAACTTATGAGATAAAAGTAATAAAATATCTAGAAAAATATTTTGACTTTAACATTATATTTTATTTTTCCTCAAAATTCTGATTTGATTATCAATCATCAATATTAAGCTGATAAAACATCTTTGTGACATAATATCTCATGAAATTTGCAACTGCCAAATTTATGCTATTAGGTGTAAGGGTATTGAAAAATTATTGGGTAACAATCAAATCATTATATTATAAATTTAAAAATTAAATACCTAAATTAATATGGAAAAATATAATTTTGTTGGACAATATAATTATCCTATATTATATTGGTAAAATGGTAAAAAAAAAGTAGCAATCTTACTAGGCAAAGATGGTTAAGACACAAAAGTGAAAAAAATAATTTAATTAATTATCTTAATTTTTTATTTGATTTTTGAGGAAATAATATGAGTTTTCTATAATTTTTGTTGAAATGAGGAGAGTATATGGAAAATATTGGGAGAAAATATTCTCATCTCATTAAAAATTAGATTGAAATGGATGAAATTTCATTTCTAAAATTCTCTTGGAATACTTTTGGATGGGGATATTTTCCCTTCACTATTTGTATAATTCCACCCCAATTATTAAATTTTTTTACTGTTACAATTTTTTCTTTTTATATATTATGGTTCATTCACATTTTTAATCTCGTTCTATTTAGTTGACTAAGGCCTTTCCCTAGTTTTATCAAACTAAAATCTTTATTGTTGATTTCAGTACGAGCGCCACAATTGACCTTCTCCAACATATTCATGTGTGCATTTTTATTTTTATTTTAAACCATTCATTTTCCTTAACTAAAGCAGAACGATCAAAAGCATTAGTAACCTATTTCATGTTGTTATAATTGATGAATGAAATATAAAATTGCCTAATGGGTATACAAGAATCATGTCACCTAATGAAAAATTAGTTAAAAAAATGAAACCAAAATAGTCACCTCCAAGTTCAACTAGTTTGTGGGTAAATAATAATATAAATAGTAGCAAAATTATGAGAAAGAGACTTCAACAACTCATGTATTTTTTGCGCCAAAACTAAAATGATAGCTGCAAATTTCTTCATGATGATGGTGGCCAATCGCTCCCATTTGTAGTTTTGTGTGGTTGGCTTCCTTTTAAAGCCTGGAAGCATGTTTGGGTGACGGAAGAGAGAAGAGAGAAAAAAAAATGTTGATGTGAAAGTAGTTTGATCAATAAGTGGGGGTTTATTTATAAAATAATGGGAAAAGAAAGTCTACACTCCAAAGTTTGAGAAAGTTTAAGGAAATGGTTACTAATACCCTCAATTTTCAAAAAGAATACCAAAATCTCCTTTTGATCATAATGTTTATGTCCTCTATTGTTTTAAAAAATTGACTAATGTTTTATAATAAATAGACATATAATAGTAAAATAAATGTAATATATATATATATATATATATATATATATATAATTTCAATATTTAAAAATATTTTAGAATTTTAGAGTTTATTAGTTATATTTTATTGTATTAAAGTAAATTTTATAAAATAGAAACATAATATTTAAATAAATGTATTAAAAATTTAAATTATTTTGGACATTATGTAAAACAATAATTTTAAGATTATTAGTATGTGAGATTTGTTTTATTTGTAAAATGTATTTAATGTAAAAATTAGTTTAAAATCTCTACAATAAATAAAAATATATTATTAAAATAAAATATTATAATTTATATATTAAAATATTTTAATATTTTTACTACTAGATCGATTACATTATTTATGTAATACTTTATTTATTAAAGATTTTAATGTCAATATTTTAATCACTATATCCAAAGGATATTATAATTAAAAAAGGATCTTAAACTTAAGGGTCTGTTATTTTCTTAAATCTTAGAGTATAAATGTCTTTTTTTCTAAAATAATTGGATTTACAATGTTTTTGTGGGGATTAGGGTATTGTTACAAAATAAATATGATCAAAATATCAGTACCTATACTTTTAAAATTTTTTTTTTTGTAGCTTAGTGTAATTAAACTCTAAATTTATGCATAATCATCCCTTTATGCATCACTCAAATGACCGCAAGGACAAACTACTTTTAATTTTTTAATGTAATACTAAAAATTTATAAAGCGTCTAAATGGTAAAACTTATGAAGCAATAGTGACGCATGGAAAAAATATTATATCTTTACAGGGACCTAATTGTTATTATCCTATTAATTTCATTCAAATATCTATAGTCAACCAGAGAACTGGAGAAGTGGATACGAGAGATTAGTTGAAGAAGAAACTTAACAGAGCAGCAGCAACGGCAACTTGTTGTCAAAGACGAAAATGCGAACACTCTCTATCTTGATTCTGCTGATATTTTCACCGCAACCAACATTCCAACAAGAACCCACCGTATGCATAATCGGCAGCGGCATTGGCGGCTCATCGCTGGCCCATTTCCTCCGTCAATACTCCTCAAAAAACTGGCACCCCCGGATCCTCATGTTCGAGCGAAACGGCGTCGTCGGAGGCCGCATGGCCACGGTAACCATCTCTGGCCAGACCTTCGAGGCAGGCGCGTCGATTCTCCACCCGAAGAATTACCACACGGTCAACTTCACCAAACTGCTCAACTTGAAACCCAAAGACCCTCCTTCGTCCGAGGATTCGACCGCGTTTGGGATTTGGGATGGTAGCAAGTTTGTTTTCAAGACGATCAGCGTCAGCTCTACGGTGCCGTTTGTGCAGAAGATTGTGTCGCTTGCGAATTCGGTGCTGATGGTTTTGCGATATGGGCTGTCGCTCTTGAGGATGGAGAGTTTTACGGAGAGTGCTGTTGATAAGTTCTTGAAGTATTATGAAAGCTTTGAAACAAGGCCTGTTTTTGAGAGTGTTGATGAGATGCTTAAATGGGCTGGTTTGTTCAATCTCACTGCGAGGAGTTTGGAAGAAGAGTTGATTGATGCTCGGTTGTCTCCATTGTTGATGCAGGAGCTTGTCACTGTAAGTTTACGGGGTAACTTTTGCTCTTTCTTTCTTATGTTTTTGCAGAAAAACTATTACTACTTTTGTTTTTTAGAAATGAAATTAGCTGTTAGCTAGATCTTGGAAATTGTAAGATATTGGAGCTTAATACTATTCTATAACATGGTATCAGAGCCAGGTTGACCAAGAGGTGATGAGTTGAATTTAATTTGTTAGTGTTCAAGCTTTAACTTATAGGTCAAGTGGTAATTTAGCATAGAATTGATAGGAGTTGTCTTTTGAGAGAGTGGATTGGTTATAATAGCTGACGATGAGGATAACTATGATTGCTTTTGGTACCGTCTGCAAGGCATTGAATCATTAAAGATGGTATTTTTTTCCAGATAGGGAACTTTTCTATTGACGATGAAGAATCATTACAGGATTTGGATCAGGTGTCCATTAAGAAAGCAAAACAATAAAAACTTTTCTGTCCTATTCAAAAGTATATCCAATCACTCCACTACAAGACTAGACCAGCCTAGACACCTATCTCAAAACCCCCACCTGCCTTAGATAAATGAAGAAAAAAGATGAATCTTTGAACTGCTTAGAACCTGGAGCCCAAAGTGAAGCTGAAGACGGACTCTATCCCACAATTCTTCGATATTATCCGCATTTTTCCCTTCAAAATACGTATTTCTTTCTTGCCATGTTTCCCAAAACAGAGCTGCCCCAGTACAATCCCAAAGCGTTTTGGTCTTTTTTTCTTTTACGAAAAGCAAAGAAATTCTCCATTAGAATAGAGTCATAAGAACTCGGGATTACCCGAAAAGTATTAGCCTCTTTTTACAACCTATTCTACAACTTAGAGGCGACTATGAAGAGAAAGATGATTATAAGTTTCTGCACTTGCTTTGTACATTACACACCAAAAAGGAAATAGACACATGTTAGGGAATTTTCTTTCAATCACTTCTCCAGTATTTAATTTCCCTTGAATTTTAGGGGGAATACTAGTCTTCCAGATTGTTTTGGAAAGTAAAAAATAAGCCAAGGAGACATCGTCAATCACCAAGCAAGATAAGATTTGCAAGAGTGATGTCCTGATGTCTCTAAACTCTATGTTCCTTTGTCTTTCTTTATTTCCTTCACATCAAAATTGTCTAACAACTTCAACAGAGAAGCATAATCATGAATCTCTCGATCATATTTGGTAGTTTAGAGAGGTATAATCTAAAACGTGATAGCTGAATTACTGAGTGTTGAAGTCACAGAAGAAAAGGGTAACATATGGGGCTGCGAGGCCTTAAAACAACTTGGGTGGTATAGTGAAGTCAGATTTGAATTTACTTTAAGTGTTCTTAGTCAGCAAGAAAAAGTTAAATCAACCTTGTCAAATGTTATCAGATTGCAGTGGAATTTTCATACCACGTGAATCTATATCTCCTTCTAACCATGAAGGGCCTTTGCGTTGCAACCAATAGTATTAAGACTGGAATATATGTATTATTTGAGTCTGTAAGTGACATAAATGGCTGATTATATGTCACATCCAGGGCTTGAAGCATGGATGGAGATAACAAACTTATCATTGGTTTAATTTACACCTAGTAAGCTATATATATATATATATATATATATATATATTCAAATCCCAGAATAGTTAGCTTTCTCTAGTCTTATTTTGAGGTTACAGAATGATGTGGCATGGATAATTATTTTGAGTACATGTGCCCGTCTGGACTCTCCACTGTAATATGCTTTGCATGCCAAAAATATGATATGGGGTCTATTATTGATATGTGGGAAGCTTTGGACGCAACATCTTGGACACTTCTGACTGTGTGTAGTATTCTCCATCACCAGTAATTTGTGTTGGAGATGTCTTTCCACATTTGCGTAGAGAACTTGAAAGGAACTGATGCACAACAGGTTGGAAATGCTTTAATGCTTTGTATTTGAGCGAACTACTTTGTTTAAATTAAACATCAAGTGAATTTTCTGTCCAGCCTTGGTAAAGTTCCGAAGCTGCTGTACCTTGAACTTTGAATCAATTGCCTCATTGGGAAGTTAAGGTAAATTTCCTCTGATGTAAGCTCTAGCCTCTTGGATAAACAAATACGACTGGTCTCCGTACATGCTTATCTTGTTTCATTGTAGCTTTTTTCATGCCTTAAGTTCGAGCGGAGGCTGCCTTGCATGTTTATTTGTCTGAGTGCAATTGCTATTTCTGCTTGACTGATCTGTAGCTTTGCTAAACCTCTAATTTTCTGGTAATTCTTGTGTGCTGGAAATGATATTGAAAACAACTATCATGCACTAATGTCTATAAAGTAGAAATTTTAAGAATAAATTTGAAATTGGTTGAAACATTCTTAATGTTTCATTTCATTGTGTCTTCTAGTTCAGTTAAATATCTGATACTTTTTTTAAATTTGTCAAATTCAATTTCTTTTGGCATGTGCAGATTATCACTAGAATCAATTATGGCCAAAGTCTCAGTATCAGCGGACTTGCTGGTGCTGTTTCCTTGGCAGGATCTGGAGGAGGATTATGGGCTGTGGAAGGAGGAAACTGGCAGATGGCTGCCGGATTAATTAATTGTTCTGACGTCGCATTGCACCTCCATGAAGAAATAGAATCTATCTCATACCTCAGAGAATACTATGAGCTTAACTCAACGAAAGGAAACAGTTACACATGTCAGATCACTGTGGTTGCTACACCACTGGATGAATTGAATCTTCATTTCAGTCCTCCAATTTCTATTCCAGAGAGGAAACTACAGCACACACATGCTACTTTTGTTAGGGGTGCTTTAAATCCCGTGAGTTACATATTCTAACTCCATATTCTTATGGGGACTCTTCTATAGTTAACTCATAGTTTGTTTTATGTTCACCCCATCTAAATAATTCATGTTTTCCTTTTCTTAAGGCATACTTCGGCCTCGATGGTGTCTCAAAAATTCCAGAGCTGGTTGCCACAATAGAGGATCCTGACCTGCCATTTACATGCATTTCAGTTCTGAAGCAACATGATGAAAATGATTTCACTTACAAGATATTCTCTCGTAAACCAATGACAGATACTTTATTAGATGACATCTTCAGGTAATATTTTCGTCAAGTTAGTAACCATCATTTATTTAGCAATGTTAAGAGATTCTGTCGAGTGGCTATTCTTTTTAAGTATCAAAGTAGCTTAGTAAATAGTAATTTAAGGAGCAGTAGACACTTCTTGATACCTTGAAGACTTGACCATCGATGCAATTAACAGAGATGGAGTCAAAGTGAAGTTGGTGCTAGATTTAGCAATACTGATCCAAAAATCATTCAACAATTGGATTTTGATTCCTGTATATTTTGTTTCTTTGTAGTGTGAGGAAGGAGACAATTCGTATAAACTGGGGGGCTTACCCTCATTACAAAGCTCCGGAGGTATTCGCACCATTCATTTTAGATGGCCGGCATTTGTACTATGTGAATGCTTTTGAGAACGCAGCTAGTACCATGGAGACAAGTGCAGTTGCTGCTGAGAATGTAGCACGGCTTATCCTGTCAAGATTTTTCAGCAAGCCGTCTGTGACTTCTTTAAATTTGAAGACCTCATCTGATGCTAGGGAGGAACTGCACTTAGATTTATGATTATGATCAATAACTCTTTTAGATTTGTGATTCGTTTTCATCAACGAATCCACGTATGGTGTAAAATTGTGTAGAACATAGAACCAATTTAAGAATGTCCGTACGCGACATGAAACCTTTTTACCCTGTCAAAATAAATTTGTGGAGCAATGCAACAAACTTTCTGTCATCGATTGAACTTTTTTTTTTCCTCTCCCAAATGTGTCTCGAGCAATGTGTTATAATTTCAATTCCCTTAAAATTTAGGAAAGTTAATAAAAATAACCTTAAAACTTTATGTTATTTTGAAAATGACCTCTCTAATTTTTTTCATATAAAAACTAGCCAAACAAAAATTGTTTTGGACCAATCACCCTCCTCGTTTGCACACGACTGAGACTCTCTCCCTTAGAAAACCAAAGCAAGTTTTTTCTCTTGAATCATCAACAGCAACAGTGACGAAAGACGGTGATCGCCGACAACAAAGGTGAGGAGAAACTCGAATCCACCCGAATCAACTCGAATCCATCCAAATCCAACGAATTGAAAAGAGTCCAAATGCCAAGTAAGCTAACTTCCTCATTTTTTAATGATTTGAATGAATTTGAATGGCATTGTAGATGATTATAGGTTGTTAGATTAATATAATCAAAAGAAATTTTGTTAAAATGATAAGTTACAACTATTGCACATTACATGTTTACTGAAATGCTTCTTAAATAGTCTGTGCTTAGTTTTTGTACGCGAAATGTTAAAAAACGCGGAGGGCTTTTTGTCGAATTGTGTTGCGTGTTTGAGGTGTGAAATTGTGCGACATGGTGCCTGACGTACCACAGCGCGCGCTCTGTACGCTATTGCACCACATTGCAATCTTTTTTTTTTATGTTCTTGTTAATGTTATGAAGTTATTACATCTGATTGTGTAATATAACAATTTCTTATGTGTAACTTGCATTAGATACATGGCCAAATCCAAAATAACAAAGCATAATCCACCTGATCGAGGAATAAACTAAGCATGATGAAGGTAACTTATGAAAATCACTTCCTGAGCGTACCATAAGTATGTGTAAATTAGATACAAGTGGGATCTTTGTTCAAAACTCAAGAAATGTGGCAACAAATATAGAGATGCATCCATATCTGACCACATTAGAGGCTATATGTTACACAACCTTTACTATTTCATTATTAAATATGTCAATAGGTAATAAACATGCACTATAGATTGTGTTACTAGACTTCAAAATTGTCTTTATCATGATACCATATTCATTAGAATTTATTTGCAAAACCTCATACACTCTTGTCATAAACTAATCAAATTTATAATCTTTCTAAACCAAAAAAATTGTATTCTTGGCTAGGAATGGCAATAAAATCCAGATCCCTGCATCCGCAAAGATCCGGAAGATCCGTATATGAAAAAATGAGGATTCGGATTTAAAAAATGAAGATCCATACGGATCTGGATGCACTTGCATCCGCAAAATCGGATATCTAGATCCGGTTTAATTTTGTTTTAAATTAAAAGACACACACACGCACACACACACACGCGCCCGCGCGCGCGCACACACACACACAGACTTAAATAAAAAAAAAAAATCTAACCTAAGTGGCTAAATTCCTAACCTTAACAATATTGCATCCAGTTTCACGCACACTCAAGCCTCACGATACCTCACCAGCAGCCGTAACCCCTCAAATCCCTAATGCCCAAATTTGAAGGGCTTGTAAAGCCCTCGACCTATCGCCGTCTTCCTCGTAGCCTTGCTTGAGCCTTGTGTCGCAGCCTCACCTGAGCACGTTGTTGTTGCTGCACACTGCAAGCCTTGCCTTCATCACCTCCCCTGAGCACGTTGCTGTCATAGCACACTACAAGCATTGCCGTTATCGAAGCCTCACCGTCATCGAAGCTCGCCACACTACTATTGCTGCACACGTCACCGTCGTCCAAGCGTCGCCTGATTAGATCATTCATGCCTGTAATTTGCTCTCTTGTTTCTATTAATTTTCTTTTATTTTTTATTAAGTTATGGCTTTTTTCTTTTTCTAGTTAATAATTTGGTATTGTGGTTGATTGATTGTATTTAATGAGTTTAATCTAATGTAAACCTCTTTAAACTTCAAAATGTTGTTGGCTCAATTTAGTTTCTTGTTAATTCAATTTAATTTGATTTTGATTAATTTTCTTTGCTGAATCATTTAATTACTCTAATTAAATGCATTAAATTGCAATATAATGTAAATGCTTAATCTCATTTTTTTTTCACATATGCTAACTCACTTTACTTTAATTACTCTAATTAAATGCATTAATTTTCTTGTTGAATTGTTAATTATTGCATTATGATTGAATTTTATTTGATATTATTAGGTAAATTGTTGAATTTTTAAATTATATATTAAATTATTAAATTTAATTTTATGGATCTAGATATCCAGAATATCCGCCTACATCCATTGCAGATATTGCCCATATTCGGATCCACATTTTTTTTACGAATCCGGATGCATATATGTAAATGCATATTCAGATTCAGATGCACCTACATTCGAATTCGGATTTGAATTTTGCCAGCCCTATTTTTGGCATTTACGTACTCTATACGACTATCTGCAAATGTCTTCCACCAATCGTCGTAACACAATTGAAGCATAACTAAATTCATTAAGTCAGTAAAATATTAAAAAAATAAAAGAATATCATAATACACTACAAAACATGATAAAATGAATATGCAGCACATTTTACTTGGATGTCGCACATAATCTGTGATTATGTGCGACATTGGTGACTGTTGCACATAAATTCAAGCAAATTTATGGTTCAACCATGTGGTAGAATGACATAAGCAGTTCTATGTTTGATTCGTCTCGTTGCAAGATTCAAACTGATATATAATGTCTGAAACAGACACATATAACTTAAGTTATGATCTCCAAAAAGTATCCAAAAATTATATGCGATAGACTGATTTAGTGTGACAGGCTGAAGGATAAGTGCCAATCACACATAATTAGCACTGTGTTGATGTGTGATAGGCACCTATCCCACTGCCAGTTGTACTAAATCAGTATGTCGCACATAATCTATGTTTTGTTTTTATTTTGAAGTTTAGTTATTTTTAATGAGTTTTTTCCTCAACCTAATTTACGTACTTTAAGAAATTACATTGTTTTATGAATGAAAAATAACAACATTTACAACAAAAACATATCAATTTTGAATCTAAACGCTAAACTTACCATATTAAAAGGTTTATATTATGTAAGATCAGTTACTAACCTTAAGAAACTTTCCAATTGAAGATTATATCTTCAGTTATACAATACTTATTTGATGAGATTTGGTGATTGTTGAGAGCCATGAGGTTTGGTGATTTGTTGAGAGCATTGAGAGTGTTAGATTTTTTTGGGATTTTCAAGAGTGGCATTTCTTTGTAAATTTTGTTGAAAGTTATTAGAACTATTTGGTAAAAAATTAATATATCGCTAGTTATGATAAAAAAAAGTCTGAATGGTCAAATTTAAATATCAAACTCACAACTTGGTAAGCTTTTGCTCTTTTTTTCAGTAGCATCCATCAAAATCTGAATGTCCTCCATGTTTATTTCACTTTGTATATGTGTGTTTATACACACACACACACACACACACACACACACACACACACACACACACATACATATATATACACCAATAACACAACTCAGTGATTCTTAAACCGGTTACTTTGTGGCTCATATAAAAAGAAGTGGGCCAAAACATTATATTTCTCATTTATTCACGATTTAGAAACCAAAATTGTTATTGCCATTAGAAAAAATGGCCATAATCATATATTACGACTTGTAACTGCCATTGAATTTCAATTAAATTTGAAATTGAATATGGTGACTCGTGATCTTTGTAATATGGTAACTCGTGATCTTTTTATTAATCCCAATTAACGAATAAGGCATTAACACTTCTAATTTCCATTCAATTTAAAAATTTCATGATTATAATTTTGAGAAAACTATTGTGTCTATATATACATATACATATATATATACACCAATAACACAACTCGGTGATTCCTAAACCGGTTACTTTTTGGCTCATATAGAAAGAGGTGGCCCGAAACTTTATATTTCTCATTTATTCACGATTTAGAAACCAAAACTGTTATTCCCATTAGAAACAAATGGCCATAATCATGTATTACGACTTGTAACTGCCATTCAATTTGAAATTGAATATGGTAACTCATGATCTTTTTATTAATCCCAATTAACGGACAAGACATTAACACTTCTAATTGCCATTCAATTTAAAAATTTCATACTTATAATTTTAAGAAAACTACTACTCTATTACTCTCTTTTGAATCAAAACATACATAATAACATGGTTATTTTGATCTTCCCTTTCGCTATAGTTCATTTTATTTGGAAGATTTTTTTTTAAATAAAATTTTAGCATATGTTTTATAGTGATACATAGCCATTGGGGTCTTTTTTTTTTTCCTGAAAGAGAATCATTGGATTTCAACTCATTTCCCTTAATGAGACTCCAATTGGGGTTGATATTTATATGCAAGTTTTCTTATGAATATTCATGATCATAATTTCATTATACAACGTTTCATCGTGGAAGAAAAAGGGGATGTAGTCAGACATTTTACTTTTTTAACTTTCTTAATTACTGAGTTGAGTAAAATATGTTGAAAAGTCAAAAGTAAAAAAAGGGGCTCACATGTTGGATTTTGAATACATTGAATCTGCATGTTTTTCTAAAAAAAATTGGCAAATTGAAGGTGGAGCCGCATGCATTTTTTATTTTTCAATTCAGTATCGAATTGCAGGACTTTTGCCAACTACTTTTGAGACTTTTAAGCAGTGAAACTCAACTATAAATAGAGCTTTATTCAGAGAGCAAAAGCATCCCAAAAATTTAGTGAATAACAATTGAGTTATATAATTGTTAAGAAAGTACGCAATTAGAGAGTGTGTGCAATTGAAAGGTTTTTCCTTTCAAATGTGTGAGTGAGAATACTGAGTGTATTTGGGTTCTGGAAAGTGAGGATTTTTTTACTCAAATTTTGTACTTTAATAATTGTCAGTAAAACAATTATTTTCTCTTGCTTTCGTGGGCGTAGGCAAAATTGCTGAACCACGTAAAATTCTGTCTTTTATTTTTCTGTTATTATTGGTGCGCTTGATTCTGTATTTTGCGCACAAGTGGTATCAGAGCTGACGGTTCGTACTTGGGGTATACGGTACTGTTCACATACACGGTATTGTTCACGAATACGGTAGAGTCAGCAGTTCGTATTTGGGAGGATCAATATCTTGTGTAGTAGTGTGGATTTGTGCATGTCTAGCAAGGTTTTATCACAAAGATGATAAAAACCTAAGGAAACTGGTCTTTAAGTAGGACCAATGTGACCCCTTCAGTCTTTCCTATGAACTTTTTTGGTGCATTTTCCCATACGTACTGATCACTAAGGTGGGAATAATTTATTGCGAAAATGGTAGAAGGTGAAACTTCCAGAAGTGGCGAGAAATTTACCCAAACTATTTTAGGAGACGCTTCAGGAGGGAGGCGAGACTTGTCACATCACTATTGAGTACTTATTATTGGAGGTCAGCAGATCGATGTTGAAAAGTTTGATGAAAAAATTAACTTCGGCATGTGGATGTGAGAATTTATGGATGCCTTTATCTAAATTCATCTTGATGTTGCCCTGAAAAATAAAAGACACTTGTATGACGAAGAAATTTAAGATCGTATGAATGAGAAAGCCTATAGTCAGATCATATCTTGCTTGACTAAGGAGGTGAAATATCTGGTGAAAGATGAGGAGTGCGTAATGACTTTATGGCGTACATTGGAGAAAAAGCACCTACTGAAAAGTCCTGAAAATTGCCTTTGTATAATGAGCCAGGTATATGGCTTTTGAATGAATCTGGGGTGTCAATGCACGATTATGTCTCAAGACTTGAGAAGTTATTTGCAAATTAAAAGAATCTTGATGAAGGTATTAAGAATGGAGTCAAGGCTATGATTCTACTGCACTCATTTTGAGAAAAATACAACCATTTTTGTGATTACTTTATTATATGGGAAAAGCGTAATTGCCTTTAAGGAAGTTTGCACAATATTGACTAATTCAAAAATTTTGAATAATGATAAACATTTCGAAAGAGCATCGTCTGAAGCTTTATTAGCCAGAGAAAGAATGATAGAGAAAAAGAAGAAGCGAGTTGGAAAAAATTCTCGGTCCAAATTGAGAAGTAGAAATATAGCTCGAGATAAGTGTACCTTTTGTCATGAGAAAGGCTATTAAAAGAAAGATTGTCTGAAGGCTTAGAAAAGAGATAGGAATAAACCAATAGTAGTAAATATGGCACATAAAGATGAGGACTCTGACTATTCACTAACTATTACACCCACAACATACGTGGCTAATTTAAGTGAGTGAATACTTGATATTGAACCAACCTATCATTTGTGTTCCATAAGGGAATGATTTACATATTTTCGTGATCTGAAATCTGGTGCAGTTATGATGGGGAATGATCAACCTTGTCGTATAATGAGGATAAAAACAATTCAGCCCAAAATGTTCTAGGAAAAATTTAGCTCAAAATGTTATAGGAACAATTCAGCTCAAAATGTTCTAGGAACAATTCAGCTCAAAATGTTATAAGAACAATTCGGCTCAAAATGTTCTAGGAACAATTCAGCTCAAAATGTTCGATGAGTGGTCAGAAAACTGAAAGAAATTAGATATGTTCCAACTTTAAAGAAAAATCTAATTTGTATTGATTTCTTGAAAGCTAAACACTATAAGGTTACCATTGAAGATGGCACAATAAAGTTTACACATGGGGCTATAGTGATTCTATAAGGGATTCGACGTCACAACTTGTACTATTTGAAAGGTGGTACAACTGATGAAACTAATATTTTTTAGGCACACAGTGACACCACCAAGCTATGACATATACGACTGGGACATACTGGAGAAAAGTCTTTTGAAAGGTACCAACACCTGTAAACTGAATTCTATGAGTATTGTGTTGTTGGCAAGAAAACAAGGGTAAAGTTTGGTCCGGTTAATCACGATACTCGTGAGATCCTTGAATATGTTCACATCGATGTATGTGGAACAAAAACTGCATTAATTGTTGGAAGCCATTATTTTATTTCTTTTGTTGATGATTTCTTTGGACGTATTTGGGTGTACACCATGCGAGCAAAGGATAAAGTTCTCGAGATTTTGTGAAATGGAAGAAAATAGTAGAAACTCAAACTGCCAGAAAGATCAAAGGATTGTGTTCTAATAATAGGGATGAATATACTTCTTATCAATTCTTACAAGTATGCCAAAGTGACGGTATAAAAATACATTTTACGGTGAGACATACTTCGCAGCAGAACGATGTGGTTAAGTATATGAATTGTACTTTACTGGAGAAAGTACGGTGTGTGTTATCTAAAGCTAGTTTAGATAAAAAGTTTTAAACTGAGGTTGTGAGCTACACAAGTCACTTAATAAATCAGTTGCCTTCTGATGCAATTAGAGGTAAAAATCCTATGAAAATTTAGTCTAGAAAGCATGCAAAACTATAATTCCATTAGTGTGTTTGGGTGGCCAATTTATTATTATATAAAAAATGATAAGCTTGATCATCGTGCAAAAAAAGCTATCTTTGTGAAATTCAAAGGTGGAGTTAAAAACTTCAAGCTTTGGGATCTCAAAGATAAAAAGTTTGTGTATAATATAGATGTCACTTATGATGAAGCTTCTATGTTAAAAGCTTCAAGTTCTCAATAGGTAGAGAACAAGACCAATGAGACATTGCAACAGGTGAAGTTTGATGTAACTCCGTATGTATTGAATAGTTCTACATGAGAGAAGATTTCAACTTTAGAAGAAACCCTAGGAGTAGGAGAAGAAGTTGTTTTTGTTAATGTCCCACAAAAGGAAGAAATAACAGAAGATGTAGAAGATGAAAATGACAGTATAACAATGAAGAGTCCAAAAAGATTGATAAAGAAACTCGAATGGCTTACTAAAGACATAATGGTACCCTATAAACTTTCAGTTACTGATGATGACATCCCCATCACTTCCACCGAAGTTATACACAATAGTGAAAGTGGTAAGTAGAAGTTAGCCATGGGAGAAGAAAGGAAGTCTCTTCATCAAAATCAAACTTGGAAACTTGTAGAGTTACCTAAAGGGAAAAAGACTATTGGTAATAAATGGGTCTACACCAAGAAACGAGATTCTCTAAATTAAATAACTCTTCAATAAAAGGTAAAGACTATAATAAAGTATTCTCTCTAGTTGTAAAGCATACTTCAATTCCTATCCTACTTGCCGTGGTAACTGAATATGAGTTAGAGTTAGCTCAATTGAATGTTAAAACAACATTTCTACATGGAGATTTAGAGAAACAAATTTATATGACTCAGCTTTGCGGTTTCAAAGTTGGTGGAAATGAGAATCATACGTGCAAATTGATTAAATCTTTGTACGGATTGAAATAATCACCAATGCAATGGTACAAGAGATTTGATCAATTCATACAAGGGCAAAAATTCACCAGAAGTAAACACGATCACTGTGTTTACTTTAAAAGACTACAAGATGAAGCTTTCATTTATCTATTACTTTATGTCGATGATATGCTTATAGGTTCGAAGAATAAAGGTGAGATTGAAAGATTAAAGAAGCAGTTGGCTTCTAAGCTCGAGATGAAAGACTTGGGTGATGCACAGAGAATCATTGGGATAGAGATTCGTAGAGACAAAAAGAATGGAAGGGTATGGTTGAATTAAAAGTCTTATTTGAAGAAAGTGCTAGAAATGTTTATTATGGATAATAAAACCAAACCAATTTATACTCCTTTAGCTCTACATTTCAAATTAAGTTTTTCTTAGTGTCATACTTCTCAAGAGGTGCACGATTACATGGCTCGTGTTCCATATGCTAATATTGTTGGTAGTTTTATGTATGCTATGGTGTGCATGAGGCTTGACATGCCTTAAGCCGTGAGTATGATTAGTCGATACATGCATAATCCGAACAAAAACCATTGGCTTGCAGTGAAGTAGATTCTCCGATATTTGTATAGGATAGTCGATGTTGGATTATTGTTCAAGAAGGATTGTGGCCAACAATGTGTTGGATATTGTGATTCTGATTTTATCGGAGACATTGACAAGTAAAGATCAACAACGAGCTACGTATTCACATTAGGTGGAGGTTCGATTAATTGGAGGTTGATTTTACAGTCGACAATTACTCTTTCCACTACGGAAGTATAATACATGGTAGTAACTGAGGCTGTAAAGGAAACTATTTGGTTAAAAGGCTTGTTAAAAGATTTGAGAGTAATCTAGGAGAACATTTAGGTCTTCTGTGATAATCAAAGCACGATATTCCTAGGAAAAAAGTAAATATATCATGCTCGAACAAAGTACATAGATGTGAAATATCATTATGTAAGGGAGGTTATCGAGAGCGGTGTTGTGTTGTTGAAGAAGATCAATACCAAAGATAATCCATTAGATATGTTGACAAAGGTGATTTTTGGAGTTTAGTTTCAACATTGATCGAGACTAATTCAAATCCTTCAAATGTATTGAGTTTGAGAAATTTTTTTGAACTACAATTGGCTTGATCCCAAATTTTGGGTTCATAGGCAATCAAAGAGATGCAACCATTTTGGGGGATAGTTCATTGGTAGTCGACTCGGATTTGAACAAATTTTCACTGAGGTAGAGAATTGTTGAAAAGTAAAAAAAGAGGGCTCACATGTTAGATTTTGAATAAATTGAATATGCATGCTTTTCTTGACAAAAATTGGCAAATTGAAGGTGGAGCCGCATGCATTTTTTGTTTTTCAATTCGGTACTGAATTGCAAGATTTTTACCAACTACTTTTGAGACTTTTAAGCAGTTAAGCTCAACCATAAATAGAGTTTCATTCAGAGAGCAAAAGTATTCCAAAAATTTAGTGAATAACAATTCAATTGTAGAATTGTTAAGAAAGTGAGCAATTAGAGAGTGTGTGCAATTGAGAGGTTTTTCCTTTCAAGTGTGTGCGTGAGAGTACTTGGTGTATTTCGGTTATCAGAAGTGATGGTTTCTTTACTTAAATATATTAATATAATAATTATCAATAAAACAATTATTTTCTCTTCCTTTTATAGATTTAAGCAAAATTGCCGAACTACGCAAAATTCTGTGTCCTTTATTTTTCTGTGATTATTTGGTACGCTTGATTCCGTATTTCGCACATAACAAAATAATGATCGGAATGTGATGTATAACAAAAACAAAGTACAACCTGAATATGGAAAAGAACAAACTAAAATTACAAACCATACATATGAAGTCTTAAACAAGCCTATTACAACGAAGTGTCTTGCTAACAAACAAAATTATAATCAAACATAAAATGATCTTCTATGTTTCTTCCCGTTACTTCGTCTTTTATTTCTGTTTGCAAACAATGGATTGAAAAGAAGTTGAAATATAAAAATTATGCACTTATCAAATAAAATTTGTTAAACCGATGACTTTGTTTTTGCTACATTATATTTAATTTCCCATAATATTTCAAATTTTATGTGAATTGAAAACTTGAAATATGAAAATTATGTTGTCAATGTGAAATTTGGAAGAAAAAGATTTATGTAAATATTTCATGCATATTATATGCAATAGTGATTGATATACGAAAATGATTAATTTTCATGCACAATATATATAGTAAAATGATAAATTAATTGAAAGATAAATTCTCATAAGTTTATACTCAACTGTTAAATTATTTATCAATTAAGAGCACATACAATATAGCAAGATAAAGAAAGAAAGCAAATAGAGACATATTGTCTAGAGAGGAATTTTATTCAATCTCAACTCTCAAGTGTATACAATTAAGGAGTAAAGACCTCCTTTTATAGTGATGTAATCATAAAGTGGTAAGTAATATATCATAATTATAAGAGATAATAATCCTTAAATTAGGGTAATAATAGGAGTTATAGGAGATGAAAGTTGTTTGTGAGAAGATAAAGGTTGCTTTGATGAGTATCCACATAAATTATAATAATTTTATAACACTTTTCCTTAGATGTTTATCATAAAATGAATATGCCTTGTTATTCTCCATGATGATTCATTCACACATGAACACTCACACTCTACAAAATAAGCTTTCTTCAACCTTAAACCTCGATTTACAGAGAACTGACAAGCTCTCTTTACCATAAAAAGCTCAAGTTCCTAACTTGAGCGTCGGAGTGCGAACGCTGGGGTACTTCGGCTTCACCTCTAACCTCTATTTCATTATTTTGCAGGCGTAGAAGCTCATTTTGAAGGATTCTTTTCCTTGATACAGACCCCTCATCACCACCACTAGCCTCTTAACCTTTTTAACCCCCTTTGAATTTAAGAAACACTGCACACAACAACATAGTAAGGTACCTCGATCCCCCGAAAAACAAATTTATTGTTCTAGATAGGTTTTATATTTTCCTACCCTCCAAAATCTGTCTAAAACAATTGGCGCCGTCTGTAGTGAATCCACAAAAAGCCTCCACGGCAGTTATCAAACTAGTTGTTGTGTGTGCTCCAATACATGGCACCCGACGTACCTTCCGAAGGTTTTAATGGCGGATCTTACAAAGATGAGAGATGACAACAGTGGTGAAGGTAGTGATCCCGCAAGGAGAGTAGCCCGTCTCAACAAGGATAAGTATGTCAAACAATCGACTGGTATTCGCCAAGATGAGGAACCCATCTCTCATAAGCATTTCGAGGATCTTATCCGTGCAATTCTTAGGGCGGTTAGATCTCTGGTACCTGAAAGTTCACTTCCGCCAATGACGCTAGATGCTCCCGCACTGAAACAGACCAACAATTTATGGTAAGAATAAAGGTACCTGAGGCCAGCAAGCCAAAACATGGGTCATCGGGTACCCGCTCTAAGTTTTAAATAGTGGGCTCTCGATACGAGCGTTCCACCGCCTCTTGTAATTCCCGCAGCAGCCAAGGTATGAGGGGTGCAAAACGTGCCCACGAGGATCTCCCTGCCAAGTTGAATGCCAAATGGGCTTCTCAAATGGCGGCGACATCATCAGGTGCCCCTACGGTACCCCTCAAACTCATGGAAAAAATGGAGAACCTGGAAGCCCAAGTGAAGCTCCTCTCCAAAAAGCAAAACATCACAAGTGCTCCAACACCAATGACTTACCACTCGCCATTCATTAAGGAGATTCGGACGACAGCTCTTCCCGAAGCATTCACCATGCCTCAGATACCCTAGTACTCGGGTACCACTGATCCCTCGGAGCATGCTGAGCTATACCGTGACCAAATGCTTATCAAGGATGTTGATGAGAATGCCATGTATAGGATGTTTACACATACACTCACGGGTCCCGCGAAGTCGTGGTTTCGGTCATTGAAGGCGGGTAGCATTTGGAAACCAACATACGCTGACACATTTTGAGAAAAATTTGTGGTTGGGCAAGTTATGAAGTTCTTTTCAAAATAAGCGCACACTTTCATATAGGGAAGCGCGTTCCAAGGCATTGCAGCAAGTGGAGATGGATGAGAAATGTCATTTGAAGCACCAAAAAATAAGGCCGAAGTCACAAAAAACAAGGAGAAGCTCAAGAGGACGAAAGCCTCTATACCGAGGGTACCCTGAGCACGGAACCCTCCACGGGTTGCCCCACGTGGATGAGAGTATAACGCTCCAGGTATCTCATGGGTACCCCAACCTCCAAGATTGCCACCATCAGAGTAGCGAGAGCCACCACCGACACCTCGATACGAATCTTAGCATCCGCTGAATCGATCCCCAGAGCAGATCTTCTAATAGATTTGGGATAGTTGCCTCCTCCATCCACCCAAGCCAATGAATAAGTACCCCAACATGAAGCGTAGCCTAAAGTATTGTGAGTTTCACGAGAACTTCGGTTACAGCACAACCGAGTGTTTCAGCTTGCGTGAGGAGATTGAATATTTGATTCTTAGTGGGTACCTTAAAGAATTTGTTACTGGCATGATAGAGGCTTGGAAATCCATGAAGCAAGATAAGGGCAAGCTAGTAGCTGATAGCAGCCCTGAACGAGAGGCACCCCTAGGACCTAAGAAAGGTGTGTATGTCCGGATGATCGCAGGCGGACCGACTCTAGCTGGCCAATCCAGGAGGGCCATTAAACGCTATGATATATCGTTGTCGTTAACAACCAATATTGGCGTAGAAGTCAACTTTACTGGATGAGGAATGCCTCAGGTACCCCACCATCCCCCGCCGATTCTTTTCACAGAAACATATGCTGAAGGTATTTCGTACCCCCATGACAATGCCTTAGTAATTATATTGAAGATTACTGCTAGTAAAGTGGCAAAGACTCTTGTAGATATCGACAGCTCCGTCGATATTATTTTCAAAAGCGCCTTGGACCAACATTGATTGAGTCGCCAAAAATCACCCTATATGCTACGCCTCTTATTGGGTTTGCCGGGGATATGATCATCCCAAAAGGCATCATTACACTATCCATTACCCTTAGTAAGGTACCGCACCGTGTTGTTCATATGATTAATTTTCTCATTGTGGATCACCCGGGTGCTTACAATATTATATTGGGTAGGCCGTTCTTAATAGCAACTAAAGCTGTAGTATCCATGCACTACCTTGCCATGAAAGTCCCAGCCGCCTATGAAGTTATCGCCATTAAAGGGGACTAATAGTCAGCTCGTGGTTGTCACTCTGTAGCCTTCAAAGTCACTTACCAAATAGCTTCTAATCCGCCAATGAAGGGGTACTCTAGTGGTAGTAAGCCTACGCTTTATCCTACAAAGCGAGCACTTGCTAGACGGCGGAGAGCAGCACTCAAAAAAGCTTCTCAAGTAGCAGACCCACCAAAGCAGTTCGGAACCTCGCTAATGAGTGTAGAAACAATTACTTCAGATGAGTTAGGGGTATCCCAGGGACCAAATCAAACCCGGATGTGAATTTGAGGCACTCTTGGATCCATGTATATTGAAAGATGAAAAACGGGGTACCCCGGTTGAAGACCTGATTTTAGTCTCGATTTACGCCGCTGATCCAACAAAGACCGTCAAACTATGCTACAATCTTTCAGAGGAACAAAAATAAAAAAAGTCACACTACTAGTAAAGTGATAACATTGTACCTCTTTCTGCTTATTTTGTTTTTTTTATTTAATGCTTGTGTGTTTGAAATATATGCTTGACCATGTGGGGTACTCTGTTTCCTAAGCCTTTAATGACAATAACAAGTGATCCCAAGATCCCCCATATTCTCCTTAGGATAACAAAATAATGTCATATAATAATCCATATCGCTACTCTCTATGAATGCATTTTCTTTACAAAGTTTGATAATGTGTACTATTTTATTTGCCTCTCGATTTTTTGATATGGATGAGTAGCTTGAAATGCTATAAGAATATGTTCACCATTAAACTAACTCTATTTATGTCGTTGAGTATTGTTTATTTATGACACAATATGGTATCAAGAGATTACCTTATTCCAAGGTACCCAAGGTACCTGACTTATCTTGATCATGGTAATTTACTCAACATCAGACCCAGCAAAAGGGCACGCTAGTAGCCGCCTTTATCATTATTTGTTCGCCATATTTAATTCTGAGCGAATGGTGGATCATGAGTTCGACCATCTCGCATAAGGGTAGGCGACCAGCTACCTGTATCTCAATCTATGTTGTCTATTTAATTCCACGCGAATGACAGATCATGAGATTTTCGACCATCTTGCATAAGGGTAAGCGAGCAACCACCTTTATTACTATTTGTCTTACATATTTGATTTAGAGTGAATGGTGGATCACGAGATTTTCCATCATCTCACAAAAGGAATCGCCACATGTTTTGTGAAGATTTGCTACAAGTATTTCTATGAAAATCGCCATACGCTGATTAAGGGTACCCGAGGTACCCCACGCCAAAAAGTCACTCCTCAAATATACCGAGAGAAACCCTAGGAAAGCTTGAGATAAGCAACAAGCATATCTAGAGGAATCGCCATATGTTTGATGAAATTGGGTTGTTCCGCCATGAATTAATAGCAACAAGCATGTCTAAGTAAATCGCGATTACACTGATGAGACAAAATTAAGGGTACCCATAGTACTCGGGGTACCCTATGACAGAAAACCATTCCTCGTATACACCAAAAGGAATCTTAAGAAAGCTTGAGATAAGCAGCAACTATATCCAGAGGAATTGCCACATGTTTGATGAAATTGGTTGTTTCGCCATGAAGTAAGAGATAGCTTAGTGAATATCCAAGCTTAAGGGTACCCGAGGTACACCATGCGCCTCGTCAATAATGTCGAACAAGGTTACACAACAAGATGGTTATCTTTAGCTTCATCCCTTAGGATGAGGGGATCAACAAAAGTGCTAGAAATAGCAGAAACACAAGCGTCGATGTTAGGGGCACCTTATGGTGACTTCATCTGAGGTACCCCTGCTGATCTCTATGGATTTTCAGACCAAGATGTGTGGGGAGCCCTGCTATTCTCAATTGCCTTCAAGATAGCTAGCTTATCTACTTACTTCTCAACTCTTGGCACCACCAACCCCAGATCAGCACTCCATTCCTTGGTCATGATGCGCTCAAAAGCATTTCAACTATGTTCTTCTGTCGAGGTACCAAGTCCTCAAGCTTAGCTTAAAGCTCCTCAGGGTCTTTCACCTTATGGACCTTCTCCTCTGAAACTTTATCAAAGTGTCTCCTCAAAGTCTTATTCACTCTAGAGAGCTTCCCTTCATGAGGTTGGAGCCCATCTTTCTTTCTTGTGTGCTTGGGGTACCCCTTAAATTGCCAGGAAATGAGCCTTTTGATTTTGTTTTTGTCCCCGCAGCATGTGGAAGAAATGTACCCTTAAATAAGGTGGATCCTGAGGTAACCGACTAACCGCTTCTCAAATGGCCAAAGAAGGCATGAAAGTCCTCACCACAACAATCTATACATTGCAATCGCTAAAAAACAAACTATGGGTAATGGTGGGGTACCCTAACAATACTCTCTACCCATATTTAGTGTTCGTCCCTAGAAATAGATGAAAAATTTTGATCAATCAGCTCTGTCATTTCCAACATGTCCAAATTGGTAGCCATTTCTGAGGAAATAGAGCCCATATTCCTCTTTTGGGTTCTCAAGGTACCCCTAGAGGGGTAATCTTTTAGCTTGGTCCAACCGTGCTAGCACTTTTACTGAGTAAGAGAGGATGTAATGTTTGAGCTTTTAGATAAGGGTGGCAAAACGAATAAACAAATCAAATTCAAATTGAATCATAAACGAATTGGGTTAAAATTCTACTGATTCAGATTCGATTAGTTTAATAAACGAATTAAACAAAACAAGATACATCTTATACCAACAAATTTGATTGAGGATATTATCATAGTTACTAATCTAGAATCGATAATTAAGTATTGGAATTTATAATCACCAACGAAAAAAAAAAAGAAACTCAATAGCTTAAAAATTTTAAAAGAAAAAAAACGAGATGAGAAGGGAATAAGAGCTTATCGTGCGTTAGATGAAAGCGAGATGGTGGAGACCAAAGCTTTGTTTCGTTAATTAAACAAAACAAGATGAGAAGGGAAGAACGATTGAGATGGTCCTTTGTTTTTTAGAGGATGCGAAGATCGATTGACGAAACGAAATGGCGGTGGTCGGTTGTGAACGATGGAGACGAACTGGCGAAGGGAAGAGATGATTGAGAGAAGGAAAAGAAGAGTGGAGTTGGAAATTGGAAACCCTCAAGAACAAAAATTAGGGCTGCCTATGCCCTAATTTTTGTTTCACTTTGTATATTTTGTATTATTATTGTTTTAAATTACTATATTAACCTTTAAATTTGAAAATTTTTGAAAAATAAGTTTGAGAAGAAATAAGTAATTAAATTAAATAAATAATAAACGAATTCTAAACGAATTGATTGTATTTGATTCGTTTATAACTCATTTATTAAACGAATAAACGAATTGATGTCTTCAAACTCGTATTCGATTCGTTTAATTAACGAATCGAATCGAATTCACCCATTTATTAAACGAATCAATTTTTTCAAACCCAAACTCATTTAATTCGCACCGAATCGAATTGAATAAACGAATCCTGACCCAAATTGCCACCCCTACTTTTAGATGACCTAGTTCACATCTCAAGATGTGAGGAGACCAGATACACCTCATAGAAGGAGTGGTACCTAGGCTACCCAAGGAGCTGCCATTAGTTTAGTTTAAAAAAAAAAAAGACAGAGAAGATTTCTAGCTTGGAAATATATAAGGTTTAGTCATAAAAGAAGCTAAGCAAGGTGCCCTCTATTCAGCCGCCCATCGAGCTAAACTTCATATCGCCACATGTCGCTACTACTTCTTATGTGAGTTTCTTTTGCCTCCAATATTTCTCGCCAAAAAGAAACTAGGGGGGATGTTGTTTAGGGAAAAAAATAGAAAATGTAGGGGAACGCCACGTGTCGATGAGTAGAATAACTCCAGTATAATTCGAGGTGTCCGACATAATTCGAGGTGCCCTGGATAACTCGAGAGTAACTCAAGGTACCCTGCATAACTCCAATATAATTCGAGGTATCCTGCATAACTCAAGAGTAACTCGGGGTACCTCACATAGCTCGAGGTTCCTCGTATAACTTGAGGTACCCAACATATTAGATTCGGGAAAATCCTCTGAAAAAGTCCGCCATGAGAAATGTCGCCACCGCTTGAAGGATAATATTTGATTTTGTCATAATTAAATATCAGAACATCGTACTGAAAAGTGGCGACAACCGCTTGCCACCTCTGCCAAAAGTGAAGGACACTATCCTAAGGACAATGGTCCTTAGCCGCCTTACCAGATAGCCACTGTTGGGAGGTACCCTGAACCACTCTCCAACGCGCACCACGTACCCAAAAGGATAATATACGCCGCGAACGTCCTCTTGATTCCCAAGCATGCATATAATAGCCCAAAAATCACAAAAAGGTAAAGGGACGCAAAAGGGCCAAAAAGGGACAGTCAATAGCCATAAAGATACGCCACGTGGTAGCTGAGGTACCTCATATAAAGGTTTCCAGGTTTTATTCTCCATGATGATTCATTCACACATGAACACTCACACTCCACAAAATAAGCTTTCTTCAACCTTAAACCTCGATTTACAGGAGTCGGCAAGCTCTCTTTACCATAAAAAGCTTCAGTTGTTAGCTTGAGCATCGGAGTGTGAACGCCGGGGTACCCCTGCTTCACCTTTAACCTCTATTTCATTATTTTACAGGCATAGAAGCTCATTTTGAAGAATTCTTTTCCTTGATACAAACCCCTCATCACCACCACCAGCCTCTCAACCTTCCTCACCCCCTCCAAATTTCAGAAACACCGTACACAACAACCTAGTGAGGTACACTGGTCCCCCGAAAAATAAATTTATTGTTCTAGATAAGTTTTATATTTTCCTACCCTCCAAAATCTGTCTAAAATAATTGGCGCCGTCTGTGGGGAACGCACAAAAAGTCTCCACTGCGGTTATCAAATAAGTTATTGTGTGTGCTCCAATACATGGCACCCGACATACCTTCCGAAGGTTTAATGGCGGATCCTACAAGTAAGGGAGATGACAGCATTGGTGAAGGTAGTGATCCCCCAACGAAAGTAGCTCGTCTCAGCAAATGTAAGTCTGTCAAACAATCAACTGGTATTCACCAAGATGAGGAACCCATCTCTCACAAGCGTTTCGAGGATCTTGCCCATGCAATTCTTAGGGTGCCATGTATTAAATTATCCATTGATAATTGTTCTAGATAGGTTTTATATTTGGAAATCCATTGATAATGCAAGCATTATTGAAACATATATTAAATTATCTATCTGATACTAATTTTTCTCTTTCAAATGTTTTAACCAAAATTTGTTATATATATATAGTCCTTCTTTAGTGAAAGCGGATATCGCTAAAATAAAAATAAAAATACAGATTTTAATACATTAAAAACTATGTTTTTTTTATCTGTTAGTATATTAAAATATTTATTTTTTATTTGTTAATAGTATCGTCACTTTAACAAAGTGAGATGCCCTATATATATATAGTCATTCTCTAGTATGGGTGCTCTTATTTTATTTTTTTTTTCATGCGAACACTCTTTTAAGATTTGTGATTTAAGCGACTTAGTTTTAATATTATTAAACTGCAAGACTTTGAAGTTCATTTAAAAATAAACATATTAAACCCACAGCTTAAGAGCGTATACATATTAAAAAAAATGAGAGGGACCACACCTGAATATATATATATATATATATAAATTCCCACACTTTATTAAATTGCAACCATATGGAGTAATAAGTTTCTGCACTTTAGTCAATTGCAGAAACTCTCATTAGAAATATATATATATATATATATATATATATATATACCCATATAAATATATTAAAGTTTTCTTATATTTTATTTTGTTCCTAGTCTGATTTATTATTAGTTTGGACCACTTAAAAGAGTACAAAAAAATTGTACTAATAACGGAGCTGCCTAAGGCTTAAATTAATGATAAATTTATCCAAAATTTTTATCCCCGTGAGGTTGAGAGGGTGCCCAACAAATTTAATACAGCGGGTGCCACCAAACGCACCCATAACTCGACCATACATTAGGTATCTTATCTCAATACTCAAAATTCTATTTAGTAACAGCTCATTTCATTTATTCTTAATTCAAAATAATGAAAAATAAAACATATATTCTGACAACTCAAAGATGAATGATACTAAATAGTACTTCATATTCAAGAGGTTTAAGGGGGGGGGGGGGGGGGGGGGGGGGGGAATTCAATTCATTAGTTCAAGGTGACCTTCGTAACCCTCAACTCTATAATGTTAAAAGTGCAAAAAGCAAAGCCTGCCTAGAACAATTACAACTTTCAGCTATTCCTATCCAACAACAACTCTAAACTTCTGTGCTAAATAAGGCCCATAATATGCCAGCTATGTAGTTACCAAGAGGACACGCCCAATGCAGTGAAAGAGCACTCCTGCAATTCCCTAAAATCATACAAACAAATTTGCACCCATACATAACCTCACATGCTGGGTCTTCGGTCTTTCTCAGTTTGGCAGGTTAAACCATCTGACTGACCGATTGTCCGCTTGAGAGCTTTGTGAGATTCCTTACTTGGTCTCAACGATAACTTGCTCACTTTACTCTCCAGTTCACACTCTTCCTGCTTCGGTTGCTCTTTCAATGTAGGATATGCTGTTCTCTCAAGTTTCTCTTGTTTAGGAAAATCCATATTAAAACTTTTCAGCATCAGACTGGACGTTCTCACTGGCGCAGTTAGGTGGTGATTCAAAGCTGTTGCACTGGATATCATTTTACTAGGTGAGCCTAAAAAGAGAGTATTACTCACGGTAATTATTCTCTCAGGTACAGCTTTTGCTTGAGCCGTTGAGCTAACTTCTCCACAAACAGCAACTTCTGTCCTTGCCATGGGCAACTTCTGACCCCTAGCCTTCTCTCGAACCTGAACATAATATGTCCAAACATTGAGATTTATAGATAAGCTGATTGCTTCATTTAGAAATAGAATTGGTGGGCACAATGCGTAATTAGAGCTGCAGCATTGTGAATTGCAGAATGCATTGTATATAAATAAATTTTAGCAACTGTACTCCTCATATCTAACTAAACTCCAGGTAGCCAATACAGGATTAGTTCACTGACCAATGATGCGAATCAAATTTATCAAGAACGTATTTCCTATCTCATAATGCATTTCTTAAATAAAATGTGTTATTCTTGAAATGAGGTTTTGACCCCACAAAGTTATTTGAAACTGACAAAAGTTCAAAAGGTACTTTTTTTTTAAAAAAAGAAAATTATAAGCAAAAAAGAAGCATGATAGGCAGTTGAATATTGAAAAAGAAGAGAAATGACGAAGCTTTTTTTTATTTATTTGTTAATATTTTACCAAAAGAGAAACAATGACTTTGTGCTTTTACCCATTTACATATGCAAAACTCCTACATTTAGAACTTCTAGAATCACAGGACTATGAGGCTCAGTTTGCAATCACAAAATGACAAGAGGATATAAAATTATCTTTAAGTGTTAGAAACAGAAGAAATTCTATAAGGGCAACACTTCCCCACAAACAAAATAACTCCTACTTTAGACTTAACAAATATCAGGATGGGCTAAATGGTTGTTTTAGGTAACTCTTAGGTGATATTGTAAGAAACCGCTAAAACATAAATGAATGATATAGGAAAATAACAAATAAAGACCGGAAGATCAAAGGGGTGAGGCCTTGATCAGTGATCACAATCTTTTTCCCTACAAAGATGTACAAAGGCAATGCGATCCTTGAAGACTATGCATTGGAATGAAAAACAATCTAACAGGTGTTTCAAAGGGTATTAGGGATTTTGCTGAGGCAATTAGGAGGATCCAACTATAAATTTTGGAACCATAAATTTTGTTTTGTACAGCAGCAAAGATTTGCGTCTGAATACTAGCCAGTCAAACCATTAAGTATCTTTCTTCATTTTTCTGTATATGGTTGTTTAAAATTAGAGTTACATATTCTATACCTCAAGGCATAACCTGACACACCTCTTTTAGGAACGAAAATCTTAATTCCCACAGAATTCTTTATACTTTTATCAGGTATCCACAATAACACCCTTCTTGTTCTTAAATGTACTATGAAATATAGTTCAGAATTTCACACAAGACTACAGATAATTAAGTTTCAATTAAATGTCCAAAGTTATCCATCATGGAAGGAAATATTTCTATACCTTCTCATCATCATATGATGCTCTTCTACGCTCCTTTGCCCTGCATATTGCTTTCTTTATCCCATGATTGTCCATTGTTCCCTCTGGCCATAATTCGGCAAGCTGAATCATTCACAAAATGACAAAAAATAGCTCATTAGCCATCCAGAATTTTCAATTGAATCATTGTTAAAAAAATAAGAATGAGATAATTGTTACAAGCATTGAACTGATTTTGAAGGCACCATGTCATTTATAAATTCTTGGAAACCAGGATAGAAAATAACACTTCAATTCAAAGGAAAAAAAAAACCAGTAAAATATGAGAATTTCCAAATTCCCTAATTATCAACCCACATTATTTAAACTAGCACAGTGGTAGTTAGAACGTAAGTTCCAGATGAAATGGATTACTGGAAAAAAAATCTACTTCTTACTCCAACAATAACTTATGAAACTCCTAGTTAACAAACATAACATCTTCCAGATGCTACTAGATATGTCAAATATTAACTTAAATATGTGAACAAAATTGTATTTTAGATGTCACTTTGTGCCAAAGACAGATGGAGCACATCAACTTAAATGTTCATACATGATATACCATTTTTTCTTAATGTAGATTTAGTATTTCTGTCTGTATGAACTCTGCTGGAGTGCAATTTCTGGAATCAATTGTATTCATACACTTCAACTGGAAAACCTAATGTATTCAGGTACGCTACTTAGCTTAGCTATCCATATCTTAAATACATTAGTAGCTCCATTCAGCTCAAAAATATCTAATTTACAGAATCCTGATTCTTAGTAAGGGTTACAACTATATAATGTAAAATAATTTCATTATTTTGACTTAAGGAATGTACTTAAAGCATACACCATCAGCCTCAAGGCCAACACTCATCAGATCACAATGTGTTGCCTTAATTTTATTCACCATTCAGCACCACACAGAAGTATTTGACAGGAATAGGTGTCAGGCAGTTCACACTGGCAAAAGGAAAAATAGAAACATGAAGAAATGAGAACCCTACCTCAGCGTATAACTTTCTAATCTGTGGACCTTTATCCTCATCCATCCCCTATGAACATCCATTAGTCACACTAGTAACACATTCAATACAGTATTAAAATTATTTATGCTATAACCTATATAACTATTTGACATGATACATAAGAACACCTGAATGTATAGATCATAAAGATCACAGATTTTGTCCTCCAGCATGCTGTTTATACAAAACTTTTCTTTCTGGAATCCTTTTTCTTCAGAATGAAATGTATCCTGAAAATCATCAGCTGCTCCATTGGTTAGTTTATTTGCCTGCAAAAGTGAAGCATAAGCATAAACACACCTTATCTTTATCTGAAGACTTTGAACATGCACTAAATTATCCAGTTCAGCTGACAATGGCTTTCTACATTTTGGAAAACATTGGAAAAAGAATCTGATTTGCAGTTAGAAAAATATAAATTTAACTTGATCTTTGAATCATATTACTCTTGGCCAAAAGGATGCATTGACCCTACCTTCAGCTTCATGAAATGAGTGTTTACATATTAAACATGTGAGAGGAAGCAGCAATTTTTGAACAACTGATAGCAATGCTCAGATAAAGTTTCTAAATAATTTTCATTCTTTTCCTTTGAAGTAGAAATTCAGGAAACCTGCAGTTTGATCATCTCAATGACCTCGTTCTTAATCAATTGAATTCTATCAGCCTTCTCTCGTTTAGCTGATAGTCCGAGTAAAACCATCTCTCTCAAGTTTCTCTGCAGAAAACAAAGATAAAAAGAATTGAAAGGAATGGAGAAAGAAAGAGAGATTAGTATCGGTGAAAATGTAACTAATTTAAAAGAACGCAATAAAATCAACCAAGATACCACAAATTCTTTTAGAAAAGTTATAATGCCATAAATCAATCAACCAAAGAGTTTTCAAATTCAACTTTTATCAAAAAATGAAAATTAAGTAACACTTTACGCAATAATTAGCAATCATTATTAATTAAAAAGGACTATCAATCAATGTTGTTTCCATTAACCAGAGACTAGTATTAGCAAGGCATAAGTGTTGCAGATGTCAGCTGTATTTTACAGCTGTGTGTTGACTGTTGTTGTAGATATCAGCTGTATTTTACAGCTATGTGTTGACTTAAATACTAGATTTTAGGAGATATAATCCCTAATTTTCAGGGATACTGATTTGCAATATCTTAGCTGTTTTTACCATTTTGTTCCTAGGGTGTAATATATATAAATAGGTATTCTTCTCTATTGTATAAGATGAGAAAATAGAGATTAAAAAACAGAAGAAATCTGAATTTTCACAATAAGATTGAGATTCTAAAATGAAAATTGAATCGGCAATTGTTTTTCAAAAAATTTCAAAATCATGTTGCTTCAAATCCACTTCTTTGAAAATCAAGTACCTTCAGTGTTCTCAGCTGCACTAAATGCCCAAGAATACTCATAAGGCGATTAACTAACTCTTCAGATATTTTCCCTTGACTTGATTGCTGAAATTACAATAATAATTAATCAGAATAATTAAAATTACAATAATAATTAATCAGAATAATTAAAATTACAATAGTAATTAATCAGAAAAATTAAATTTACAATAATAATTAATCAGAATAATTAAAGTGAAACAAAAAGCTTAACCAGATCAATAACTGATAACAGTAGCATATTGCACAACATTATACAAGAGAAAAAGAGATGATCTCCTTACCGCCAATCTAGCAACTTTAGCAAGTTTCTGCTTCACTTCATGGGGCAATCTTCTTTTGAAAGCTGGGGATGAGGTATCAGCATCTTGAACTTCTACATTTGGAGGTCTTGCTGTCAAAAGTGTACTCACATTATAGAGCAGAACAACAATTATTGATGTTAAACTTCACTAAAACTCTGATTAGTTAAGAATTTACGCTAGCCATCCCCTTTGTAATGTTTTGAACCAATTGATTTGTCTACCGAATGCGAAATTTTTTATTAAAAAAAATGGTTACTCACATTCTGCAACTACTTTCTCCAAATCCCTGATTGCCCTTTCAAGGGTCGTACCTTTTGGCCTCAAAGTAGGAATATCCTTCAAACTAGTAGCACTTTTCTGGGATATCTTAATATACAATCAACATAGATATAAATTAGCACAGACATTATATTATATTGTCGCAAAAAAATTGAACTTCCAGGGCAATGACTACGCAATGGGAACAGCAAATATCAAACACTTTTCACCTCATAACACCAGCTTGTGTTAGCATGCACGTCTCTTTGTGACTTCCTACTTAAAACCTCCTCAAAAGCCTAAAAGAGGAAACTAGACTACCTTATTTAATCATTTTACCATTAGAGAATATAAGTATACCATGTCAATTTGTGTACCAACATTCCAATCTAAAGAACAAAAAGCAATAAAATGAGGACAAATGACTCTATGTACACATAAAAACATTGTTAAGAAATCAAGACATTTAAGTAGCAACCAAAAATGAAATAAGATACAACAGTGGACCAGGCATCCACCCAAAATATCAAATCAAAATACCAGAGAATGTATATATAAATAAATATTACCACATTATCTGTGGACTTTGGACTTATAGCTAAATAGAAAACAACTTTAATGGTTGTAGGGAACAAATATAGCTTGCTAAACATGAGACTTTATTCATGATTGAAGGGGTGAAAGATCACCCAATCAAGTTGAGCCAAGGACAGATAGCACAAGGCAATAATTCTGATGAGACTCACCCAGGACCATTCTCCAAATAACAAACAGAAGGAAGTTAAAGTGAAGATCCAGAGATTTGATCTAACTGAGATGGAAATCTTACCACTGGTTCTACTGGAGAAGCTGGAATATTAAGGTCAGGCAGTCCACTACTTCCATTCTTCTCCCTCTGCCGAGCTTTAGTGGAGAATTCATGTCCACTGGTATCAGTCAACATTCTTTTGGCTGGGAACTCTAGTTGTTCGGAATCAATTTTTTCCACATATTTCCGTTCTTTTAAATTGTTTCCAGCATTCCTACATTGGCTAGTCACAGGCCTCTGTTTTTCAGCATATTGTGAATTTAGAAAACCTGCAGAAGCATCATCTGAGATTCCTGAATGCATGGAATACTCTGATTTAGTACTAGTATCGTCATGCTTCTTTTTGGAAAATCCTATTGGAGAATCCAATGGATGCTGCAATTTTCTATCATGATAATGTTCACGGCTAGCAGCTAAACTCTGAGAGTGACTAGAAGATTGTCCCACCACTGTTACATTCTTTGCGGCTTTTAGCCTTGCATGACCCAATTTTGCATGCTTATTTGGTACATGATCATCCACTTTCTCTACTAAACCTTTTGGGATATGTGTTTTCCGTTTTTTAAGTTGGCAATCAGAAGAAGACACAGGTTCATTTCTGGCAGTTAAAAAAAAAAAGAAGAGTCAAATATGGACTAAGATTAACCTAATAATAAGTAGCAATTAAAACTGTGGCTTCAGTAAGTTATAAAAATCAGTACGTGCATAAAGTAGAAATGACTATGCTTAACTTAAAAATCAGCACGTGCATGAAGTAGAGATGACTATGCTTTAGGCAAATTGTCAATTAACAAAGGTCTACAACAGTATTGGGCCAACTATTAAACCTAAGAAGCCCAAATCCATCAATAAGAGAGTAATATCTGTGTCAAAATATGATTCTCCCCGTAGTTACGTGTATATGTTTATGCATCTGCATACAGTTTTATTAACTATATCCAGAATCTAGAGTTCAGAATTACCAATCTACTACCAAAACATATCCAATGCATGTATGTCAAACATATCTTATTTTACGCTACCAGAGAAATTTCAAATAAGAACATTTTAATATTCACGGTGACAGTTTCTGCTAGTGTAAAGAGTTAGTATAAATTCGAAAAAAAGAAATATTATTATTTACTAGCATCAATACACTTAGAAAATCTAATATAAATCTCAATAACAAATAATTATCATTTAGTCGCATTTCCCCTACTGATGGTATTCTGCCATTCGAACACAGTGTTGTAACCACATAGTGGTCCCACCTGATAAAAGAGCGTCATAGCAACAGACGGACTATCTATTGACGTCAAGAGAGAAATTAACGAGAAATAACCAGTAAAGTATATCTAGTATGCTTTGATATGATAAGGAGTGTTTTAAAACGTGACTATATATAATTATTTTTGCAAAACTTTTCAAATGTTCAATTTAATTTAGATAATGCCTATTCCTTTTCATTGGTATATTGTTGATCATACAGTTAAGAATAAATTAACTCTACAGTTATAACGAAATAAAGTTTAAGAATAAATTAACTCTACAGTTATGACGAAATAAAATCAAATATATTCTCACACGTTCATAATAACTTTAGCTTCTAGGATTATTGTAGATAGAATCATATCCATGCAAAGAGTTTAACTGAATAACCTTGCAATGCATTATAAACACACTTTGGTCTGATGCCATATTAGGAAATCCAATAAAAAAATATTCAATAACTCAACATTTATAGTGCATAAGAATATAAAAATATAGCCAGAAATAGGGAAATTTTAGCACCATCATACATCCACCATAATTGCAACGTACCATGTGTTTGTTTTATATTCCACAAATGCATGTGAATCAGCTTTTGTTTAGATTCTTTTGGCTACCCTCATTTGAGGGTCTAAGGGTCAAGTGATGCTGCACAAAAATATTTGCATAGCTTGCTGACTCATAATAAACACTAAGACACATCTGGATTCAAGTATTTAATTTAGTCCTTAACCTTCCTCCTTCCATTGGCCTGGGTATCAACACAACATAATTAATGGTGAAGAAGAAACAACCTGAAGAAGAAACTAACTTGTGAATGACAGTATCCATCAATATATCTCTATCCTAAGAACTCGATATTACCAGTTAGATCAACTCTAGAAGCTCAATAATTGACTGACGTGAAATATACAACAAAGGGGAAGGTTTCGTATCACAGCATCTCTAACTCAATACACCTATCATGCCCATAATTTTGAAACTATTCAGATTTTAGAATATTTTTACACTGATTAACCAAAACTATGATTAAAGCAACATCAATATCAGTTTCATGGGGCCCAACCAGAACAAATATGAAAAACATACAAAGATTAAGACAACATCAAATTCCCCAACCAAGACAAGATATGAGAAGCATAACAACTGGAACAAAATCAAGTACCAAGAATAGTATAAAGATGATAAAAGACCAGGACACACACATACAAACAAGTATCAAAAACACATGCCGAAAGAGGAGGAAAAAGAACTCTTACGAGTGTTCCATTATGCCCTTTCTTATGGTAAAATCATTATACTCAGTGGTTGGGTTTTCATCTTGAAAATACTCATCCTGCATGAAAAGGGACAAGAAATTATAACTATGATTTAATAGATGTGAACATGTCATCATGTACTACTATGAAAAGTAACATTGTGAAAAATAAAGTAACAGAAGAAGACATCTTAAAAAAGAAAAAATGGAAAACACTTTTCCAATCATAGCAATTGTTCTACACTATGCTAATAACAGGACAATATATGAACAATATCTAATTTTATCAAGATTATGCATGCCATTAAGAAAAACTCTAAAAAGACAGGTATATATGGAAAGGAGATATAAAATATAATATTTTGCTAGTGCCTTTCCCATACCATAAATGTCAACCAGTAAATATCCACTAACCATGAAGAGAATGTAATACTAATATGGAAAGAGACGACGACAACAACGATAACATTAATATCAGTTTGGTTGCAATGACAATAACTAACAGGATACTAATTTCATTATTGCAAATATGGCCGTAATAATTAAAGCTCCATCATAATAACATTAATCATAACTAGCTAATTATCGTATTTATTACCATCCTTCATCTCATATCGATTCTCATTGGAAGCATGTTGAGTCCTTTTATGATTCTACTAGCTTAATATTAACATTATAAATGATATTGGGCCCTCCAAAACAATAAGAAAATAAATATTAAAGAACCAGAAAATTAAGCTTTTGCTAACTTCAAAAGTTTCAGAAAATACTATACTTGTACAAGACATGTCCAGTTATCTTAGTAACTAGAATTATATATACAGATTGTCTAGAAAATATGACTAACGTGAATTACGAATACACAGAAAGTTTTAAAGATCATAAAAAAAATTACGAATTGAAAAATGAACTCCAAAAGAAAAGCTATGGCTCAGCAATAAAGCTATTTCTTTGTCATCAATTCCTAGCTTACTGAGCAACTTTCTAATGTATCAGTGAACCGTCAAGTAATTCCACGGATGCAAAATTCGATTAAGGACCTATTCGGTATTGAGGTACTGTAATTTTTAAGCTGCTGTGCAAAAAAATAATAATAATAATTTTGACAAAAATAGTAAAATATTACGGGTTTTTCATTACACAAGTATAAGATCAATTCAACTTGGCTTCCAAGCCACAACAGCTAGTGTTTACTAAATACTTTAGTGAAAAGCTATAGTTGCCCAATCTCAATACCAAACGGGGATTGAATTCATCCAAACAGATGAATCAAAAGTGGTTTATATTGAAATTTTTCCTTTAGCAAGAACACGAAAATGATGTTTATTCATCTATCCTTTTTTGCAACTAACTCCTCATATAGCAAAACAGACTTATTCACCAGATTTTATGGACTTACCTTTTTGAACAATTTCTTTAGAAAAAATAACTTTCAAACAATTTCTTTGAAAAAAAAATTTATAAAAATAGTACGAATCAGCTTGCCGTAATTTCCTAATTAAGGTTTTTACCATAAACTGTTGAGTTTAATAGAGATGTTTTGATGCGAACACCAAGTGTAAGAAATGACTACTCCTAAAAGCTTACAAACACGCACATCACCGGCCATGACGTAAGACAATAAACACATATTTCATGTTGCAAAGAATAAGTTGTGAAAAAAAAAATCATAAAAGAAAATCTTAACATCAATATCTTGACAAAAAAAGCATAGCGGCCATAAAGCATGAATATGGATACGGGCTACAAATGAAGCACATATATGGATATGGGCTATGAAAGAAGCACAAAAAAGGATATGGGCAATGATTTAACAGCACTAATACGACAATTCATAAAAAATTAGGATAAATGGAATGTCACCATGGAAATAGATTTACAATTTATACATTTATCTCCTATATTTTTAAATCATTAAGCATCCTCTAGTTACAGCAAATCATTGGCCAATCGTATGAGTATTCCTAAACAGTCAACAGCTAAAGATCATAACATTAGCACTCCCCATGCTTGCAAATACCAATGGTATTCTTCATCTATGTTAGAACAGCTAAATGAGAGTTAAAAGGATGTCCTAAAGATATTAAAAGTATCCACAAAGTCTGACTCGCAATTTAAAACCAAACAACTCATTTTTTAAATATCCGTACACCTAAGCCATAACAAATATTGACAATTTGTCCGACACAAATACTAAACACATGACTCACCTCTATAAGCTATCCATACTCGAAGCCCAGTTTTAGGCACCTGTAGGTTATTTCTTCTAGATTGTCAATATAAGCATTGACTCTAAATGCCGTTACAGCTTCAAGACTATTTTTAAGCTTTCCTGAAAGCCCACAAGATCTTCTGTTCAAAACACCACATAATTTTGATTTCGTGCAAATAAGTTGTATTTGATTTTGTTGAATTCTTTGTGGTTGTAGTGATATTTGTCCATGTTCCTTGCATAGGGGCTTGATATACCTTAAATATTTATGGAATACTCACCAATAAGCTTAAAGTTTTAGGTTGAGCAGTAACTTAACAAATGGAAAGCAGCTTTGTGCCTCAACCTCAACCCATTCAATGCCAGAATTTTTTATATCATAAATATCCTACTAATTAGGTAACCTATTTCTAAAATGAAAACAGTGAGAGAGAGTGGAAAGTTTTAGAAACCATATAAGACATACAATAAATCACATTATCACTCAAACAAAAAAGTTTAAGCTGACAAGTATGGGCTGAATAAAATAACTGAAGCTCTAGCAAGCCTAAACTGATTCTTCCACAATAACGCAATTAATACGCTCAGTGTCAAATTAACTTCCATGTGAAAATCCAAAACTACAAGAGCAGAAAAAAATAGGAATGAAAATTATAACAATTAAGAAAATTTACCCTCAAGTGTAAAATGTTTTAAGCGCCATCTCCTTTGTGCTAAACCATAATGGTATATACAATCAAAACCAAAAAAACCCAAAAAAAGGGGGAAAAAAGAGTAAAACTTAATATTGAATCTAATCACAAAATGCATTTTTTTTTAAATAATGTCTTTTTACAAATTTGAAATCGACCCACATAGTCGAATAAAAATTAAGGCATGCACTTAGTTGGAACAAGAAAATTCAAACCTCAAGTCATTGAGACTTATCATTTCAACCTTCAGGGAAACTTTTATTAGTTGAAAATGGAGAAATTCAAATAAACATAAGATTCTTCCCTCAAGGAACAAAGTTGAGTTAAACTGAAAGAACATGTTTGGTAAATAGTTACACTGACTGAGAAAATTAGATTTGATTCAATTTTACACAAAAACTGTCTGGCTAGATAAGGACTGAATAAACAAACCAAATTAAATTTTGATATTGATTACTCCAATGCTAAATTATACATCAGGGGAGGGGGGTAGGTGGTTGTTTAGTTGCTTGTACGAAATAACACATCCTTTTCAAATTATAACTTCAATTATGCATATCTCCTTGTTCTTCCCAACTCTTCCAAATCTTCAACAAGATACTTGCATTTTCATTTTTACTCCTTTCTCCTTCTTCATACTAGACTGTTAAAAAAATATCAGAGTCTATCTTCCATTATATCTTCTTCCTACAAATGTTCAACGGACATAACCAAATTGGCTCCCCCCTTCCAATTTGTTCATCACTCATTTTCACTAGTCTCATACTTTCCTAGATCGTGAACCAACTCTAAATATTTTCAATTTTTTTCCTTACTCGACACCTCTTTTCTTTTCCTCCTCTAGCTTAAAAAAGACAAACAAAACAAAAACACATCACAAAAAAAAAAAAAACCCTTCTCTGTTTGTGAGGCTAGTAATCATGAACTCTCAGTTACTTATGGATCTTCAAACTAAGATGAGATGGTGATGTATTTGTATTAGATTTTCATTAATATTAATCTGTTTAATATTAAGGTAAAGCACTATAGACTATAAAACTTGTCAACTCTCTCAACTAGATAAAGCGTCAAGTGCAGTAGACTATTTAGCCCAATCAACTATAGTTTAATCCACTCCAATACAGGCAATGAGTAGTAATTAATGCCTAACCAATTTAGGCGAGTATTCATTACCTGTAGTCAAATAAATTTGGCAGTGTATACAGAGATTGATTTTACAATCTTCCAACCATGATTGGAAACTATCATTGCAAATTTATTACAAACTTGTCAAACAATGCAAATCATCAAAATAGCATTACAGAAATTGGCTCACACAACAAAGAATTGTAGATTTATCGTCTCATCTCTCAGTGCAAGTCATTAAAACTGCAGTGCATAAAGCAGCTCGCACAACATCATAAATTTTTTATCACAACTACAAATATGTCTCTTTATCAAACTAAAACAAAGGTCGTTACCAATGTTGATTTAATGGCAATTTCATAGAAGTTAAAAAATTAAGAGAGGCAAACCCTTTGTAAGCGAAACAAAGTTAAGTAGTTGGGGATATTATTTGAGGCTTATAGACATAAACTATGCTTATCACCATTGTCATAATGACGAGAATCAAATCTTGCAATAAGATATTTGGCACGCTAAAGTTACTCTACTCAGAGTTCTGAAGGATAAGAAGACTTTCGATTTAGTAGTAATAAATCAAAAGATACAAAACATCAACCAAGACTAGAACCACAATGAGAAAGCATTAAATAGCACAACCATAATGCAAATTTAGGTGCATCATCTGCTCCGTTCAACATAAACAATTAAACCATAATGATCATCGCAAAAACAAGATAGCAGTTCATTGGTAGCATTATAGTTTTAAACAAAAATCATAACAGAAGCAAAGCAAAAACCCAGTTGAGTTTACAAACAAGATTATGAATCCCAGATTGAATAGTAAAGTTACAGAAACGGGTATTGATCAAAATCTCACCAGAGCAAACTGAACCTCTTCTGCCTTTTGTTGAACAGAAGGAGTCAAAATTGTTGGTGGGTCAGTTTTATTGCTGTTTTTGTTGTTGTTGTTAGCTTCTTTGATAAGCTTCTTCCATGAAACAATAGTGGTCTCACCAGGCTTCAGCTCAATGTAAAACCTCAGCCTCCCAGTTCCAGTTGAAGAAGAGCTGTTGTCGATGTTGTTGTTGTCACCCTCCATTGACGACTTTTGTTGATGAAGTTCTTATTTTCTGTGGGGGCCAAACCAAATAGAGAATTGAGTTGAGAACAAATCAAACAAAAGGGCTATTCAGAATTGCCCTTGCCCATTGAATTTGAATGCAATTCGCTGTTTTTGGGTTTTTGGATACAAATGGTAATTGGCATTCCAGATTCAGTTACCTGCCATTTTTTGTGAGATGTGACGTGTCACAATGCTTGTTTAGTACAGGGACAACTTAGGCCTTTCAGCGTTTTTCTGTTCTGTTTCCACATTAAGAATGTTACCAAATGCGATTAGTTCCAACAAAGTAGGCATTTTTTTTCCTATTTTCTTTTTCTTTTTTGTTATGTCTTAATTTAATTTAATTTATTGATTTTTTTTTTTTTTGAGTTCAACGTGAAACTCTGAAGTATATGTATATTTATGGAAAATTTTAAAATGTCCTGATTAAAATTACAAAGTCAATGTCATGATAAATATAAAGTATATATAAGCCTAATAAATGAATGGTTAAATACGTAAATTAATATAAGAGTAGTAAATTGATATTTTAAAATTGTAAATAAAACAGATATTTGTAAAAATAACATAAATTTATAAATCAACATTAAAGTTTTATTTAAAAAATAGTTTATTTATTTAATTTATTTAAGCAAAGAAAAAATTACTCATCAATTGAAAAGGAAAAAAATTTATTGAAAACAATTAGAATAAATTTTATTAAATTAGTTTAACAATAAATTTTATATTCATGCTAGGACATTTATAAACTTTTATTTTCATTTTCTATCATAGTATTTATTTACTATGCAAGTTAATTAAGCAAAATTATTTTTCTTGATGTGGATCAAGCCAAAACAAAATAAAAGGATATTCTTTTATCACTAGACATATGAAATATTAAGAAAATAGTGGATCCAATTTTTATGTTACATCTATAATTTTTTGTCTTATTTACCAAAGTAATTCACTATTATTATGTTAATTTACTTATTTTTCCTTCCATTTACAAGTTTTACTTTCCCTTTAATAATTTATATTTTATTTTACACTTAATATTAATTTATAAATTTTATGTTAAATTCACATGTCTTATATTTCACTTACACAATTTATAATTAATTACAACATTGATGTCGTGATTTTAATGACGGCATTATAGAATGACCCATTACTTAATTCAAGAAAGAATGACATCTATTTGATTAAATTTTTTTCTTTTTAAAATGTCTTAAATTTATTTAAAATGCGGATATTTATGTTAGAATTAACTGCTCTTTTTGTTTGATTTCTTATTTTTTTTACTACCTCAAACAGCTTATCTAATGCCAAAATCTCTTCTAGATTTTTTTCCTTTTTTTGTACTGCTTCATTATAATTAGAGTAGAGCTTTGGAGTTAAAAAAAATGTTCCTATTCGAATTATAAATTTTGACTATTAGAGAGTGAGGTGTTGTTTGTCTTTTAGTCATATATTTACTTATTTTGTACTGTTTGGTTTCTTAACTTCTCATTTATTGTTAGATAATTTTACAATATAAAAAGTCCACTTTTTTCTAAATTTTGAAATCTAAATGAAAATTTTTAATTTTAAATCTCCAAAATGCCTTTAAGGAGTCATTTATTTCCTATATCATGCATAAATATAATATTTTTGTATTATCCTTGAAGCTTTTTTTTAATGTTTTAAATTTTTATTTACAAGGTAACATTAACTAAATCAAAATATTGAACAAATCAAATTATTGTTCATTGTGATGAATTAAAACTAAAACAACTTTTTTATTTCAAAATGAAAGACTGAAAGTTGATGATATAATTACATCAATTACATCTTTTATTATAAAATTAAATTAAGAAGCAATAATGGCATTATTTTTTTAATGCTATCAAATTAATCAACTTGTTAACTTTTTAGAATGTAATGAACAATAATGGCTTTAAATATTTTTGTTCAGATGTTAAAAAAAAATGTCACTTAAACATTTTCATTTAGATCTATTTAGACTTCAGCTAACATATTTGAAATGAAAAAAAAATTATAGAATTTTTGTAAACCGTTTGGAAAAGTCTTGTTTTATTAATTGCACATTCTTAATTTATTTCTGAGTTGTGCTGTTAGCAACCCCTCCATTATCCTTTTCAAACTCGTTTTCTGTTTATATCCTCTTTAATTCCTAAAATAATATTTACTTGTCCTTTTTCCTCAATAAACCCTAGTAAGTTAGTCTTTCTTTTCAATTTCAATCCCCTTTCAGTTCTCTCGCTTCAACCCCTCTCATTCAAGTTTCTTCTTTTTGTAGTTAAAGACTGTTGATAACAACCCAATATTTTGTGCCCCGTGAACTTAATTTCTTACTAACTTTCCATTTGTTTTGATTTTTTATTTTTAGTTTGTGGCATTCCATTTTAAAATAAATATGTATAAAATATGCACAAGACTCGATTGTCTCCTATCATTCTATAAAATTAATAATTTATGAAAACTTCATGAATTCTTAAGGGAAAAGAAAATTACTTTAAATCAAATTCTTACTCTTTTACAATCTATTTTAAAAAATTGAAAGTTTTAAGGGTTTTTAGTGGATAAAGAGTTAGAGAGAAAAAAAAATCATATGTGGATTTAATTAGATAAAAATTTAAACTTAATACAATTTAAAATATAGAGTATAAATTTTTTAAGTACATAGCAAGAGGGGTTTTGTAAGAACAATAGAGGGGCACTAGTGGTGTCACTCTTAACTGTAAGCAGTGTCAACAGAACACTATGAATAAGAATGGCAAAAGGCCCAAGGTCATAAGAGTGGAAGTGTAAGGGATAGGCTTGTCCCGAGTTTGAGATTTCACTTATTTTTTTATTTTTTTTTAAATTATTGTAAACTTAAAATGAGTTAATAATAATCAAGTTATTATATTAATAATAGATTAAAAAATAAATATTTTAAAATAAAATAATAAATAAATAAATGAAGCAAATAAAAGTTTAGACATTTAATTTTTTAGTACTTATTTTCTAATTCAAACATTCTCTTAATTAATTAATACTTAAAATAGAGTTTAATATTATAATTTAATTTTTTTTATTCATTATTGATATATAAATTAAAATTTTAAGCTTTCTTTTTTTATTTTTTTCATTATTTTTAAATTTTAATTTAATATTCTAATTTATAAATTTAATTTTTTAAAAAAAATAGAAGGCTTTGGTTTAATCTAAATTTTTTTTGTCCCTTATCGAGGGCTTGGGTTTAATCCAAATTTTTTTGGTCCCTTATCGAGGCCCTCAAATGGAAGGCCTGGGGCAAGAATGTGATTTTGGATTTGGGTTGGCCCCATTCTTTAATGGCCTTGGTGGCTGCTTCTTTGCCAAGCCTTGGCACCGCAACCACTCCCATACTTTGCCGAGCATCTAATGAAGACGCCATGCATGCACACACGTTAGGGTTTTCTTTCAATATTTCTTCTGTCAAGTACACGTACGATGTATCGCTTCTTGATCATGGATTTGTCACCTTCAGAAATTCATCACGAAAATTAAAATTAAATTTATATTTTGCAATCCTACTTCACACAGCAATTGAACAACTTCAATATTTGTACCTGTAACAAATAATTTAAGCCAAAGATTGTATTATATATGCCAAATTCAGTAATCAGTCTCATTATGATTCCAAATCCAATGTTTAGGTAGATGACTCGTTAAGATTTAAGAAGAATTATTGTGGTCCACATATTTTAAGTCAATATATCCCTATATATATACAATGAAGCAGTGAGTATTAAATTATTTTTAACTGAGGCAGCTGCTTTGCTCAGTTTTGGATACTGTATTGGACAATATTAGGTGCCTCAATCTCTGTCCTTTTTTTTTTCATTAAAAAAAAGAGTTACCACTAATTCTGGATTTTAACTGTGGGTGCAACAATTTTTACCTAAAACAAATAAAAAATTATTTCCTTTAATAACATATACAAATACAGCACCCCATTTAATTCATTCCAATTTGGAGTTCTGTCTCACCATATCATTATTATTATTATTATTATTATTATTATTATTACTATAATTATTATTATTATTATTATTATTATTATTATTATTTATTTTTCAAGCTATGAAGAATAAATTTTTCACAATGTGTTTCTTTTTCCTTGTAATATTAAAAAAACCCGCTTCAAAATTTTCATGCAAGCATGTTCATGTGAAGAATTGGACCTCATCATTGAATTTTATATATATACATATAATAAGATTCACTTTCTGCCTATTAAAAGACAAAAAAAATCGTAATCGTCTCAAACAAAAGCATGCACAGATGAAAAAATAAAGCTGTACATTTACAAAAACTTAAACAAAAAATTCAACATAACATATATATAAAATTATAAATGAAAAAAAAATCTTCCCCATGCGCTTGAATTTCTCGTTAAGCTCAGTCTTGTGTTCAGTATTTGTGATACGCGCTTTGATGATCAACACTCTTCGGAGGAGTTGCCATGATCGTGGCCAAACCTTCGGCACGTTGACTTTTGTGGTTGTCGTTCACAATGGCTACCTCACCACCACACTCTCAGACGGGCTATAAGCCTTGTGAACTCCATCGATGGTCACCATTGTTGTTGATTCAGATCAAATGATTCTCAGACATCGATACACGCTTTCACTCTCTTGTCGATTTTTTTTTTTTTAACTTTGTATGAAAAAAAAAAAGAAGAAATGTTAGTTTGGTCGTTATTTGCAAGAATTGGAGAATTGGGTTAGCTGAGGATCAAATGATTGACCCCATGCAGTATTGATAAAAATGTATGGATGGTATGGATGTCACGTGACACATGAGTTTGGTACAAATGTATGAACCTATCTATTAAGGGTGGTGGAATTTCAACCCCACAAATTTTATAAATTCACTCCATTTTCATAAAATTATTATAATAAGTTTACATTATTTTTTAAAATTTAAATTAAGAAGAAATTTAAAAAATTAATCAATTAAATATCTATTATTGTATTTGATCAATAAGGTTACTTTAACATAAATTAATATGATTATTTTACCCCATAAGGTAAAAGTACTGATATATCTAAAAATTTTCTTTAACTTTAATATTTTTATACAATTTTTTTTATATTTCAATGATGTATAAGTAATAATTTATTATTACTTATTAATATTCCAATGAACTAACAAGATATAATTAAGAAATATGAATTACTAAAAATTATTCAAATTTATATAAAACATATTATATTATTAAACATAAAACCGACTGCCTAACTAAGGCGTTGTTTGTTTTTTGTGTAAAGTCTAGATTTTAATTATTTTCAAATATTTAGAGTTTTTAGTTTATTTGTTATCTGTAACTTATGCCTGATTATGTGATGTTTAGATCTAAATAGAAAAAGTTAAATATTATGATTTTTATCTTAATAGTAAAACATCTGAATTGATAATATTCTCTCTCATTAATACTCCTATTAGATATATTTTCTTATTATATAAATTATCATTTTTTATTTTTTTATTTATCCCATTTCTTTGTTCTACGGATATTCAACTATAATTTTTTTAATTTTAAATGAAAATTTTAAACATAATAAGACTTTAGGTAAGTATATTTTATAATAAGTCTATCTCTTTCTATTCATAATTACTATTTTGATAATAAATTTTTGAATTTTATTTAATAAATTAATTTTAATTCAAATGATTTAACAACTCTTGGTTGGCTTACATAACTAACAAGAAAAAAATATCAATATAATATACTAAAAAAAGGGGCAATTATCCACCCACCATCTATTTTTTCATTATTTTTTAAAATACACATATCTTTTTTTTTTCTTTTTTGCAGAATTCTACATAAAGTTTACAAAATATATCATTATTCCACTAGCATCTCAATTTCACGAGAGAATTTAATAGAATATTATTAAAATGACCACTACCCTTTATTGCAAAATTACTATTTCACGTTAACTAAATAACAAAAAAAAAAATAGATGACTTTAGTTTTTCTTCGTGATTTAGATATTAAATAATAAATAAAACAAAATAATAAAAAATACAATAAAATGAAACAAAATAACCAAAATTAAAACGAAACTAATTAAAAAAAAATTAAAACCCAAACCTAATCCCAAACTCAATCCAATAACTGAAGAAGGTGCGGCTGGCCGACTGTGGCTGGGTTGCAGTGGAGATTGGCGCAGAATGAAATTTACTATAGGAACACAGCGCATGGGAGTGTGGCACCAGCGAGGGTGGCAAGGATAGCTATTGAATGAATTTGACCGTAGGCTTAACTTAAGCAGTATGCGCAGGTTTAGAAAGGTGTTCATTGATTCAGCCGCTAAGCATATTTTAGAAAATGTTTGAAATTAATAAAATTTCAGACTTCAGACATTTAACAAACAATCTCGTAGTTTAAAATCCTATAATAGGGATACGTTACTTGGATGACCAATGATCAAGATTATAAAAATAAAATTATTTGAGATTGCCCTAGGGATGGCAATGGGAGGAGAGGGTAGGAGACCGACATCCTCGTATTTATCCTTGACATTCTGCATATGTCCCCATCTCTACCCTATTTCCGTCAAAATTATTTGAGGAAATCCCCGTCTTCTCCCCAAATAATACCAGGCGATCCCCGACAGTTCCTGATCCTCAAATAACTGATATATTTTTAGTTTTTTATTTTTATTTAATTATATTAAAATAAAAAAAAATTAAATAAAAGTAAAGTTAAGGCAGCCGTTGGCTGCTGTCTAAAGTTAGAAATTAGGTTTTACGACTTTGCTTTAACTTTTTTTTAATTAGATAAAAGTTTAAGATATTTAATGAATATTATAAATAAAAAAATTGGGCCAACAGGATCGTGTTCGGCTTTTTAATGTCTTGAATAAAAATTTAAAGTTACAACTAGTCAACCAAGCCCAAAAGTCTAATAATATAAATATTTTGATATTTGTTATTTATACTAATTTTAATATTTTACAATTTAAATGTTATTTATACTAATTTTAATATTTCACCAATAACTTTTAAAAATTAAAATTAAAATGGATAAATGAGGAGGGGATGGGGATTCCACCTCATCCCCTTTCTTTTCCCCGAATAAGAAGTTGAGTAAAAAATCATCTCCGTCATTTCCCCAGAAAAGAAATTAGGTATAAAATCGTCCCCATACCCTCTCTGAGTGAAGAAAATCTCTGAGAGTCCCTATCCCCGTGGGGATTTCTGCCATCCCTAGATTACCCTTGTATTAAAAGCCCATTTCTTAAGGACTGACATAACGGTTTTGTTTTGTAGGATACTTTTACTATTTAATTTATATATGGATTTTCAACTAAGGTGGCATTTATTTTTTTACTTGAAATCTGAATAGATGTAAATGAGTCTGAATTTTGAATACAGCTGAATATTTGAATCTGAATAATATGTTTGTTTTCTTATTTGAATTACTAAAAATAAATATTAAGTTTACATTTGTTCCCTTACATATTATAAATATGAAACAAATAATAAACATCTCAAAAAATAAAAATAAGATAACATTTTATCATAACATAAATCATGTTCAATTAAATAGAATCCTTTAATATTTGAATTAGTATATCATAACCAATTTAATTGTGCTTTATGGTGTTTTTATATGAAAAATATTCATAAAATATTATAAGAATAAATAATGCTAATTTAAAGAAAATAAAAAGATAAAAATAATAATAGTCTATCACTAAACAACTCATTGATGCACCGAGTTGGAAAAAATCAAAAAAATACTTGTATTAATTATCAAATGGCAAAAAGTTGCTAACGATCTTTTAATTCTTCCAATAAAATTGCCAGTTTTCCTCTTGAGAAAATTCATTGCGACTTATGGGACCAACCCCAATCTCATCTACTTAAAAATTTAATTTCTATTTTTATTGATGATAGTAGCAGATTTATGTGGCTATATCTGTTGAAGTTTAAACCAATTTTTTTTTTTTTAGTTATTTCATGGAATTTCAAAGTTTTGCAGAAAACTAATTTGACAAGAGGATCAAGGTACTTCAAAGTCATGGAGGAGGTGAATTCTAATGAGGAATTCTGGGAAATCACTTGATAAAATGTGGAATTCTTTATAAAATTTCATGCCCATACACTCTAGAACAGAAAAGGCATAGCTGAGAGAAAAAACAAACACGTGGTACGGGTGTCACGCTCATGTATCAAGCACAATTGTGTTAGACCCATGAAAATTTATGTTAGGAGCAAATATAAAGAGGCAGGGGTAATTTAGTAATTTTATTATTAATTAGGGTTTAGCTATAAATAAGAGATTATGGAGTTATTTAGGGTTTATGATGTGTTTTGTCTGATATTAAGGATCATTAGGAGTTTTGAGAGAGATTGACCTACCTCTCAAATTGTAGGCTAGGATTGTTTATTTTCTTTTGATATAATCAATAAAAGTCAGCCCTAATTTAGCCCTAAGTCCTATCAAAGAATGTTAGACCAATAAAACTCTTGTTAGGCGCAAATATAAAGGGGCAGGGATAATTTAGTAATTTTAGGGGCAGAGGCAATTTATTAATTGTATTAATTAGGGTTCAACTATAAATAAGAGATTATGTAGTCATTTAGGGTTTTTGTTGAGTTTTGTCTGGTACTAGGAACCATTGGGAATTTTGGGAGAGATTGACCTACCTCTCGAATTGTCGGTCAGGATTGTTTGTTTCTTTTTTATATAATTAATAAAAGTCAGCCCTAATTTAGCCCTAAGTTCTATCAAAGTGGTATCAGAGCAAGAATCCTGAGACAATGGCAGCGAAGAAGGTAGACGCGCTTGAAGAAAATTAGAAGTAGAGGTCGGATCGCTCAAGACTACGATTGATGAGCGATTCAACACCGTTCAACAACAATATTCATATCTTGAAACCATGTTGCTGAAATTGACCGAACTCCACCTCAACCCACCACCGGTAACATCGAAGGGCTATGGCGGTTTGATAGGAAAATGATCTGGTGGCATAGAAACCGAGGTGGGCGGCGGCGCAGGAGTCGGGGTGACCGGGAAGGGTGAATCGGGGGCGTTTGGGGGTGAGGCACAACCTGGACATGCTGGATTTGGGCCCGTGCAGGGAGGATTTGGATCTGGACATGTTGGATTTGGGGTTGGTAGGCTAGGAGGAGGGATTTCTGGTGAGAAAGGGAGCAGTTATGGCTGAAATACAGCTAGGCAAGGGATTCCAACCCACTATGGTGCTGGGCAAAGAGAATTTTAGGCTGGATCTTTGGGATTTGCAGACACTGGAGTAGGTTCGGGAGGTTGGAGACCTCTGATGGCACGAAATTGGGCGGGTCAGACTCAATTTTGAGTGGATTCTAGGGTGAGAAAGTTGAAAATACCCATTTTCGAAGGCGAGGATGCCTATGGATGGGTGTATAGGGTAGAGCATTATTTCACCATCAATGGACTCTTAGAGAATGAAATGTTAATGGCAGCGGTGTTATGTTTGGAAGGAAAGGTGCTTGCGTGGTTTCAATGGCGAGAACAACGACAACCATTGAGGTTGTAGGGTGAATTTAAAGACCGACTATTGGAGAGATTTCGGGCCACTCAAGAAAGGGTTTGTATTAACAATTTTTTGTCTTGACCTAGAAGAGAACCGTCATTGAGTATAGAGAAAAGTTTGAATTGTTGTCCGGGCGTTTATGGGAAGTCTCAGAGGCAGTGTTAGAAGGGAATTTTATGAAGGGACTGAAACCGAAAATCTGAGTTGCGCTACCTTGCTGAGGCCGAGAGGGTTAAGGGAGACAATGGAGTTGGCACAGATGATTGAGGACAAGAACACAACAAATGGATTAATAAGAGCAATTCAGTCGATTTTTTATACAGAAATAGCACACTATCGGTAGGTCAGAAAACCCATACCTTGGGGTTCTAGCGAGAGTTCCAAAGCACACCACTAGGAGGTCAGAAAACACAAATTAAAGGGATGCAAAGAGATTCCCAAAGGGATCGGGCTAGTGGCGCACGACCGGGGGTGACTTTCAAACGCCTCATGGAGATAGAGATTTAAGACAAGAGGGCGAAAGGGTTATGTTTTCGATGTGATGAGAAATTTTCCCCAGGGCATCAATGTAAGGACAAATCACCACAAGTTTTGACTGTGTGTGATGAGGAGGAAGACGGAGAAGAAGCCGAGGAAAAAGAGGTGGAGGAAGAACATCCTCATTTAGATGTCGCTGAGGTTTCGCTTAATTCAGTAGTAGGATTTACACCAAACCATACTGAAATACTAACTAGGCAACCCAAGAGGGGGGTGAATTGGGATTTTAAAAATTATCCTAGACAAACCACACAACAATTTAATCTAATGCCCTAATAAATTCGAAAACAATAAATTCAATAAAAGCACAATAATAAATAAGTAAGGGAAGAGAAAGCAAACTCAAGGATTTTTACGTGGTTCGGCAATCTCCGCCTACGTCCATGCCTCCAAGCACACCGGGCTTGAGGATTTCACTAAGCTAGCCTCCCAAGGCTTCAAACGCTTACAATTGACTTCCAAGGTGTCAATGGACCTTTACAACAAGAGATTATCCCTAATCTCTTAACCCAAGTGTATCCCAACACTTACAATCTTTTAACTTGATTTTACAAAAAGGATTACAAATGAATCTCTCTCACACAATATGTTTGATCACAAGTGAAAGCTCAATGTGTGAATGAATGAGATGAATACAAAGATTTAAAGCTCAATGAAAGTTGTATTCTCTATATTTTGCTCAATGATGATCGTTGGAATTCTTCTTGTTTGAATTGGATTGAGCTTATTTATAGTTGGAGCTGAAAAACTAGCCGTTATAGACTGTCGGACAGAAAACGGTTCGCCGTTAACCCTAAACGGTTAACCGTTTCGGTCGGTCAAAGTTACCGTTGGGCTAATTTTCAAATAAACGGTTAGCCGTTTAGGCTTACCCTTTCGCCGTTAATTTCCAGAGACCTGCAAAACAAATTTGGTTTAACCGTTCTTACTAAACGGTTCAAGGTTAGCAAACTGGAAATAATCGGTTAACCTTTTTCAGTAAACGGTTCACCGTTAGTTTCCAGAATCATCATATTAACAATACTTTAAAGAACATGCTTTCTGGAAATTATCGGTTAGCCTTTTTAAATAAACGGTTAGCCGTTTGCTACAGTTATTGCTACAGTAACCTGCACAGTGCACTATTTTCTAAAATTACAGTTTGACCCCAAAACTTTACAAAACTATACCATAGCCCAACGCGTCATGAAACTTTGCAAATAGGTCCAATTTCAGAATTTTTAAGTAATGCTTTGTTAATCCCAAAACTTTCTGAAATTATGTTATAGCCCAAAAATGCTATGACACTTTTCAAATAAGTCCTTTACCAAAATTCAAGCAATACTTGTTTATTTCAAAGTTTTCAAAATTCTTTCAATTAAACCATAAACTTTGAAAAACAACCAATTTCATAAAATCATTTTTCCATTAAATATGAAACATTTATAATGTGAAAATAATGATTTGTTTAAAAAGAATAAAAACAATCAATTTCATAAAATCATTTTTCCATTCAATATAAAACATTTATAATGTGAAAATAATAATTTATTTAAAAAGAATATTAAATAATTTGAGCTTAAAAGATTAATCATTCTTAAACTTGTTTGTTATCATCAAAATCAATATTATGGAAACATATATGTTAACACATACAATGAAGATAAGAGGTTGAATATGGAAGCAAGGCGTAGTGGTGTTAATCGATAGTGGTGCAACCCATAATTTTATTTATAATAAAGTAGTAGATCGGTTGGGACCATGTTTGACAAACACTGATAGTTTTGCGGTGGTAATTGGTACCTGGAAGGTAGAAAATAGTAGGGGAATATGTAGAGGGCTAATCTCACTATTACCAAGGGTTCAAGTGGTGGAGGATTTTCTTCCATTGGACTTAGGAAATATAGACGTAATTTTGGGAATGAAGTGGTTGCAAATGCTAGGAGAGATGAAAGTGAATTGGAAACTATTAACAATGGAGTTTTGGGTAAATGGTCAGGTGGTAGTGTTACGAAGTGATTCGAATTTGAGCAAAACTTTGGTGTCACTAAAAACCATGATAAAGGTGATTCAAGACGCGAGGCAGAGATTCTTGGTGGAGCTACATAGCATGGAAGGCGGACGAATAGAGGCATCAATGGTTATTTCAGAACCAATTCAGCAGCTGTTGGAGTGATTTGAGGGGGGTTTTCTAGATGCCCAGTGGCCTACCTCCGCGACGGGAACATGAGCATGCAATAATGTTAAAGGAAAGGGCTTCACCTATTAATGTCCGGTCATACCGGTACCCTCAGATGTAGAAGAATGAGATTGAGAGGCTAGTTAGGGAAATGTTGGAGGCCGAGATAATACAACCGAGTATGAGTCCATTTTCGAGCCCGATCTTATTAGTGAAGAAAAAAGATGAGAGCTAGAGATTTTGTATCGACTACCGAGCGTTGAACAAGGAAATGGTACTTGATAAATTCCTATTCCAGTGATCAATGAGTTGTTGGATGAGTTGCATGGGGCGTCGGTATTCACAAAGATAGATTTGAAGTCGGGATATCACCAGATATGGATGTGACTAGAGGATGTGCATAAGACTGCATTTCGGACTCACGAGGGACATTATGAATTTCTAGTTATGCTGTTTGGCCTTACAAATGCGCCAACCACTGTTCAGTCATTAATGAATAAGGTATTTCAGCCCTATTTGAGGAAGTTTGTCCTGATTTTCTTTGACGATATCTTAGTTTACAATCGCACTTTAGAGGACCGTGTGGGTCATCTTGAGTTAGTAGTAAAGGAGTTACAGAAACATCAATTGTATGCCAACCGAAAAAAGTGCTTATTTGCGCAGACAAGGATAAAATACTTGGGGCATGTGGTGTAGGCAGAGGGGGTCTCAACAGATCAGTCTAAGATAGCGACAATGCTGGAGTGGCCTCTACCTAAGATACTAAAGGAGTTGAGGGATTTTTTAGGGCTCTCCGGATATTACCGAAAGTTTGTGAAGAGGTATAATACCATAACATAGCCTCTGAAAGAGCAGTTTAAGAATGATAGTTTTCAATGGGGGAAAGCAGCGACGCAAGCTTTTGAGAGACTAAAGCGGGCCATGACTAGTGTTCTGGTGCTAGCATTACCAAATTTTAGCCAATAATTTATCGTAGAGACAGATGCATTGAGGTATGGGTTAGAAGCGGTCCTTATGCAAAAGCAATGTCCAATCGCTGACTTCAGCCAAGTATTAACAGCTAGGGCTCGACTCAAGTCAGTTTATGAGCACAAACTCATGGAAATTGTGTTAGCTATTCAGAAGTGGAGGTCATACCTCTTGGGATGACGTTTCATCGTCCGAACCGACCAGCGGAGTCTCAAATTCATGTTGGACGACGAATGGTGACTGAGGAACACCAACGCTAATTGTCGAAGTTACTAGGCTATGGTTTTGAGATACAGTATTTGCCAGGGTTAGAGAATAAAGAGGCAGATGCCTTATCTTGATAGGAAGAGGAACCTTAGTTGGTAGCTTTATTGGTGCCTTTGGTGATGGATTAGGACGCATTTTTACGAGAGATTGAAGCGGACGAGGGGCTGGCAAAGATCCGGACAGCATTGCTATGTAGGGAACCGGGATATCCGGGTTATTCCATGGATTGACAGCAACTGTTATATCAAGGGTGTCTGGTGCTGTCGGGGACATCACTCTAAATACTGAAGTTATTACGGAAGTTTCACGAGAGTGCTATTGGGGGACATTCTGGTGTTCTAAAAACTTATTGACGTTTGGCTGCAGAGTTGTATTGGGTTGGGACAAAGAAGGATGTTGAAGAGATGGTAGCGAGGTGTGATGTGTGTCAGCGCCACAAATATATGGCAATGGCGCCAGGAGGGTTGTTGCAACCATTATCACTACCCAATAAGGTTTGGGTGGAGGTGACTGTTGCGTAAATTAGCAAGTGTACTAGTCGACACAAGTAATATAATGAAAAGTAGAGTATCGTCCCACAGAGATTGTATATCCTATTAGTTACCGAAATTATTCTAACCCTTATTTATTTGAACAATCGAATAAGCGAATTTAGATTAAGATTAAATAAAATAAAATAATTAAAAATTAAATAAAGATGCAGGCAGTAATAGAAATCACCAAGAGATTAAGACACTAGGACATTCGATTTCACCATAACCAATCCAATTTAATCCTCCATCTATGCTATTAAAGTTTATTACCCATGTTGACAGTGAATTTCCCTAATTTATTCAATATCATCTCTCGAGTAATATCAAAAATATCTCCACATATCAACCCACTATATCTCTATGTGAATTTAAATATGCAAAGATTCATTAAGTTCTATGGAAATTCTTAGATAAAACTGCACGAATCACGTTGGCACATCTCTGTCTTTCGTTCAATTCATGGCATCCATTACACAGAGCAAAAATACATAAATCTCCTCTCGGTCTCATTATGTATCCTCAAATCATTCAAATATTGGCCAAATAATTAAAAGCATTAAGCACAATAATGAACACTCAATCATGGAATAATTAATTAAAAATAACATAGATTTATGGAATTAAATCTTCATAGTTAGGCTACATCGTAGCCCTAGTAAAATAAATTAGTTCATGGGAATATAAAGAGAATCCATAAATTTAATGGGAAACATTCAAGTAAGATAATAGAGAAGAGAGAAAGAAAAACTCAAGAAGCTATCTCTCTCCAATCTCTGCAATTGACTTCCCGGATTTACAGTGGCTTCTCTTGTTCTTTTCTTGCTCTCGGTTTTCTCTCCAATTTTCAGTTGATGTGCGGCTGCCTCCTTCTCCCTGGCTTCCGCTTGGCTTTCCCCTTTTATAATGTTGTGGCTTGTAAAATCCTCTTATGACAAGAATTAAAAGCAAAAGTCCAGCCGCCTATTTCATTCCTAAGCCAATAAGAATTGAAACCAAAGCCCATCCACGTGAATAGCCTTTTCAAACAATGCCAAAATATTTGCTTCCTTTAATATATTGTAAGCTTGCCATTTAAATTGTCAAATGGGCTCCACGTAACTAGCTTGAAATTAAAAGCCAATTGACATTTTCTTCTCTTCCTTTATTCTTCACGTGACTGCCTGATACTTAGATTAAATTTTCTTTGATTTGGCTTTTTATTTCTTTCTCTCTTGTTTCCACATTATTTCCATTATACTCCAACTTGTTTCCTCTTTAAGCTTCTTTTCTCATGAATATTCCCAATATTCCTACAATGACAAAATATAAAATTTAAGATAAAAATTAATATAATAAAATATAATTTAACATAAAATTAAGTTATGGAAGCATTAAAATAATAGATAAATTATGAGCACATCAGTGACAATGGATTTTATTGAAGGATTGCCACGTTCGAATGGATACAGGGTGATCTTGGTGGTGGTCGATCGACTAAGCAAGTATGCTCATTTCATACTCCTACAATACCTTTACACTGTTGTGATGGTTGCAGCGACGTTTATGCGAGAGGTGGTACGTTTACATGGAATTCTGGAGTCGATAGTAACAGACTGAGATAAGGTTTTTCTAAACCACTTTTGGAGGGAGTTATTTAAGATACATGGTACAATTTTAAAGAGGAGCATATCTTACCATCCACAAACTGATGGGCAAACTGAGATAGTCAATCGATGTGTAGAGACCTATCTGCGATGTTTTGTATTGGACAAGCCTAAGCAATGGGCGAGGTGGTTAGCTTGTGCAGAATATTAGTACAATACCTCTTATCACACTGCTACACAGATCACTTATTTTAAGATCTTGTATGGGCGAGATCCTCCACATTTGGTGTACTATGGACAAGGTTCGACACATGTATCGCTGGTGGATCAATACTTGGAGGAACAAGATTGAATGCTTGATGAGTTGAAAAGGCATCTATTTAAAGCACAGCAGATAATGAAAAAACAGGCCGACGGTCATTGGAGGGAAGGAGACCGAGTTTATCTGAAGCTATAGCCATACCAACAGAAATCTCTTGCGCAACGGAAGAATGAAAAGCTCTCCCCTCGGTATTTTGGGCCCTATGAGATTGTAGAAAAGATTGGAGAGGTGGCGTATCGATTGAAGTTGCCACCAACATCGGTCATTCATCCGGTGTTTCATGTGTCTCCGTTGAGACGAGCTATTGGAGAACATACACCCTCTCATTTACTTCCGCCAACACTGACTGAGGATATGGAGGTAGTGCTAGAACCAGCTGCTATGGAGGGAGTATGCCAGGGAGTAACAGGACAATCTGCTGATAAAGAAGTGTTGATTACATGAAAGGACTTGCCAGACTATGAGGCGACATGGGAGCCCTATGAGATGATACAAACAGCAGTTTCCCAGATTCCACCTTGAGGACAATGTGTCTTTTTGGGAGGATGTTAGACCCATGAAAACTTATGTTAGGTGCAAATATAAAGAGGCAGTGGCTGTTTAGTAATGTTAAGGGCAAGGGCAATTTAGTAATTTTATTATTAATTAGGGTTCAGCTATAAATAAGAGATTATGGAGTTATTTAGGGTTTATGATGCGTTTTGTCTGGTATTAGGGATCATTAGGAGTTTTGGGAGAGATTGACCTACCTCTCGAATTGTAGGTCAGGATTGTTTGTTTTCTTTTGATATAATCAATAAAAGTCAGCCCTAATTTAGCCTTAAGTTCTATCAATTTGCCACAAAATTTATGGGTTGATGCATTCCTCTCTGCTATACACTTGATAAATAGAATGCCATTTAAAGAATTGAAGAAAAAGAGCCCATTTTTCCAATTGTACAATAAACAGCCAGACTACATATCATTAGGAGCATATGAATGTAGATGCTTTCCACATCTCAAGAAGTATGGTAAGAGTAAATTTACTTAGAAAACATACCCATGTGTTTTCATTAGATATAAGTTAAACCACAAAGGTTACAATATCTTGATCCGACAACTAAGAGAGTACATATATGAAGGCATGTGATCTTTGCCAAAATGTGCTTTCATTTTGTTGAAATCTTCTAAATATTCTGTACAAGTTCAAATAGCAAGGCTAGCATCTTTGGATGAGGAGGACAGTAAGACAAAAGAAAATAGCTCAGTCCAAAATAAGCTACTGGCTTTACAATCTTAAGATTCCAATCCACCTTTAACATGCTATAAAGAAGCTAAGGACAAAAGAAAATCCAAACTTGTAAAAATTCCTCAATAGAATTTAAGTCATGCATTGTTGCCTTCACCACCATCTATAACACATCACAGCATGGAAGGGACATTCAATTGCATTGAAACACAATAAATCTCATTGGAGGAACAAACTCAAACAGATATTGGAAAAAAGTTCCAGCCATATAACACCTACTAAAAATTTAATGAAGTTGTTGTATCAAAATCAGCAACTCAAAAGCAAACTTCGTCCTTATTTTCACATTCACAATTTAGAGGGAAAAAGTGATAATCTTGTGGTTGATTTAACCAATTCTTTTAATGCTGATACTTCTTCTAGTGATGCTGGACCAATTGCTATTTCTTTAAATCCGGACAGAATGATTATAAGGCACAAGCTAAAGAAAACTCTAGAACTAAAAAAACAAATGGCACTCATAGCTCAGTCTGACTTGTCAACCTTCGAACCAAAATCATTTAGATTAGCCATGAAAGTACCTTGCTGGTTAGCTGCAATAGAGGAAGAAATGCAACCTTTGCATAACAACCAAACTTGGACTCTTGTGCCTAGACAAAAGAACGTAAATGTCATTGGGTCAAAATAGACATTTTGCATCAAATTCAAAGAAGATGGATTAAGGCATAAATCAAGGATAGCGGTGCAAAGGTTAATTGAAATAGAAATATTGGACTTTGAGGAGACATATAGTCCAATGATAGAACTAACAACTATTAGAGTTGTTCTAGCTATTGGTATAACATCAAGTTAGAAAATAAAACAATTAGACATGATTGGTTTCCTTAATGAAATCATGTACATGGAGCAACAACTAAGCTTCAAAAGTTCTGCTTCAGTAGACCACATGTGCAAGTTAAATCGATCTTTTTATGGCAAAATCAAGCACGAAGGGCATGGTTTGATCATTTTTCTAATTATCACTTGAACTTGGTTTTCTTTGTAGCAAAGCTGATTCATCTATATTTCTTTATAGAACTAACACCATGATTATAATGATATACTCAATGTAGATGTTATTATCGTGCAAAATATCATTCAGTCCCCTATACTCTATATTATTTATAATTTATTTATAAGTATTATAAAACTTTTTGTATTGTAAAATTTCATTGAGCCCCTTATACTCTGTTTTATTTTAATGAAACTCTTGGAGTACCAATTTGCCCCTATAATGTTAAATTCCCAAAATACCCTATATTTAATTAAAAAATATAATTGTTATTAAATAAATTATAATTATAATAATTATTTTATTATAATTTTAATTTTAAATGGATTATTGTTATTATTATTAACAAGCATAAAAAGTATTATAATTAATTAATCTATTAAGTTTTTAGTTAAAATTTTAATAATAATAATTAACAATAATTACTATTAATAATTAATTTTTGAATAATAATAACAATAACAATAATTAAAATACAAAATAATAATTATGATAAAATTAATGAAGGATTTTATACTAATTTGTTACACTTTAATTTATTCTAATTTTGATTCTAAGACAAGTAAACACATAAATGGTAATACAGCTCATTCTAATTATGATTCCTACCGTTCAAGTAAATAAATTATTCTGATTCCAATTCCTCATTTGGATTCTAGCTATTTTGATTCCAACTCATTATGTTTTCAGTTAATTTTGATTCATATTTAGTGAATGCACTATAAATTTATAATACTTATAAAAAAATTGTAAATAATATAGAGTGATCTAATTGAATATAAAGTGATTTACAATTTTTATAGTGCATTCACTAAAAAGAAATCGAAATTAACTAGAAACATAATGAGTTAGAATTGGAATAGTTATAATTAAAATGAAGAATTGGAATCAGAATAATTTATTTACTTGAACTGCATGAATCGTAATTAGAATAAATTGTATTACCATTTATGTGTTTATTTTGTCTTAGAATAAATATCAGAATGAGTTAAATTGTAAAAAATTACTATAAAATCCTTAATTAATTTTATTATAATTATTATTTTGTATTATAATTATTGTTATTGTTATTATTATTATTATTTTAAAATTAATTATTAATAGTAATTATTATTAATTATTGTTAATAGATTAATTAATTATAATACTTTTTATTATTTTTGTTAATAATAATAATAATAATCCATTTAAAAATTATAATTATAATAAAATTATTATTATAATTATTTTCTATGTAATAATTATTATATTTTTTAATTAAATGGAGGGTATTGTAGAAATTCAAAATTATAGGGGCGTCTCAATAAAATAAAACAGAGTATAAGGGATTCAACGAAATTTTACAATACAAAAAATATTATAATACTTATAAATAAATTATAAATAATAGAGATTATAAGGGGTTAGTTGATATTTTATGGGTCGCCGTAAGTTACGTTAAATGTAACTTGCGGAGCCTTGATATAAATCCCACTACAGTTGCCGGTCATGTGTTTAATTGAGTCGAGGGGCGCCTCTAAGTTACGTTAAGCGTAACTTACGTTTTTTGTCTTTTTTCTTCTGGCGAATTTCACACGAGTCCTTGTATTCTTTATGTTTATGGATATATTTGCCTTCTTTTATCAATTATACATCTATTTTTCATTCTTTCCAATGTTCTTTTTATTTTTTTAAATAATAACATACGATTATCAAATGGCCAAACCTAGGTTACGTGTAACGCAACATACATTCAAGAAGTGAAATATCTATTGGCACCCTTGAATTTTATGGAAACTACATTAATTGAATTAAAATGGTAAATTAAAATATCAAATGGTATCTATTAATCAGAATTAATCAGAGTATATGTTGATAATGCCCTTTAATCAGAATTAATTCTTAGGAATGATTTTAACGGTAATTCTGAAAGCTATTGCATGTTAATTTTGAAGTCTGTCATGTATATTTTTTATATTTTTTATATAATTTCTCTTTAATTTAATTATATAATTAAATTACATGCAATAAACCTACAATTCAAGACTAGGATTAATAAATTTAGGACCAGAAGTTTATTCTGAATTTATAGATTTGTATGAATTTGATAATCATTTAATAATGTTTAAAGAAATAAATAAAACTTTAGAGAAAATAAAAAAATCGATAGGAGGGATGGAAGAAGACAAATACATCCACAGCTGTAAAAATTGAAAATAAAAAGAATTAGGAGGGCTCATATGATATTTGCCAAAAAGAAAAAGACAAAGAACGTAAGGTACAATGATTGTAACTTAGGCGTTCCCTTGAGTCGAACATTGTGGCCTATTTGCCCATAACCGGCCGCTTTTTATGTGCAAATGAGCTCGTAGCCCCACGCGCTCACGCTCGCTGAAACTTTAACAAACAGAAACTAGAAAAGAATGAGGGCGCTCTAGGACTGAAAAAACCCATCCCCCCATTCTTTTCTTAATTTAATTATCATATTTTATCGACATATTTGAAATTTCAATCATAATATACCTAAGTTTTTTTTAAAAAAAATTGAAAGATGGGAAATTTGTTTGTGAAGAAACCGAAGATCACAGATGTGGATCGAGCGATTCTGTCTCTAAAGACCCAGCGACGCAAGCTAGCTCAGTATCAACAGCAGGTTCCACAAATTCTTCGCTTTTTTTTTTTTTGGGTCAAATTTTGATGGGAAATTTTGAATTTTGAGGAGCTGTTATTTATGTTAGTCCTTTGGTTCAATTGTTGATTTGTTGTTCACTTTAATGACTTTGTTACTGCGTTCTGATCTTATGGGTCATAGTGGTTTGCGTGTTCTTAGCTGTATCACTAGACAGGGACATAGGCAATTTCAGATCATGGAGTTCTGAAGTGGGAATAAATTGATTATTGCGGTGTTTTTTGTTTTAACGGATTTAATTTTTCGATATGTAGAATGTATAAGTGACATAATTGACAGTACCCTTCTCATTAATTGTACTATTTTTTCTTCAGAGAATATAAATGTGTGTCCATTTGCCCAATTGTAACTTGAATGCAAGATTTCAAGCAGAGGAATCTCTCTGGTTAATTATCTTTAGGAAAATGTAGATATCTTGCACTATGATCTTAAACCCATATGGGGTAAATAATTTGGTACCGTATGATTTAATTGGTGAGGTTCAATTGTTATGAAAAGCTATCTTTAAATAATATGCATGAGAAGTAGTAATACCAGAGCGTTAAGGGCCTTATTTCACTTTCAATGTTACAATGGGGGCTGTGGTTGAACTTGGGAATGAAAGAGAAAGAATGTAGTCGTGGCATGGCTGGAGACATGAAAGAATCATTCAAATAATACAAAGCGTAGAAAGCAAGAGTGTTGATATAAGCGGATGTGGGGGCTGGGGGTCCTATTCTAGGATTATATGGCCTCCCATTTCACAGACTCAATGCTCAAACACGAGTGCATGCTCTCTCTTTATCTGAGTCCATTTATTTGCAACACTCCAGCTTGAAAGCTTTCTCTAATTTGGGAGAGAATACCTGTTTCACTCTAAGACAAAGTGACCTATCTTTATAAGGTCCCTTTTTCTTGTATCATTTAATTCCTTAGTTTTCAACAGGAATGTGTATGCTTTACTAGTTACACTGGTGTTTTTGAGCTTACTAAGCAGACACATCCTCCCACCCTACTTTGGCAAGGACCTTCATGGGCTCTGAAGTTGTACAGCAGATCAATCGATCTGTCACTCCATCAGGAAGCTACAGAGTGTCAGATTGATCTTCATGTGGACTGTGCAGTTTGCTGTTCTACTCTCCCTTATTATTGTTTGTCAATACTTAAACGGCCTAAATAAGTTGTAGACTACTGAAAAGCAATTCTTATACTAGTGATTCATTTACTTTTGAAATGGTGTGGAATTCCAATTTTATAAACTGATTTTGGGAGTCTTTGGAACACAAGAGCTTTATTGGTGTAATATTTAGACTTTTAAAGTAAGTTTCTTGAAGAAGTGTAATTCAGTTAATGTCCTGATTTCACTTTGTAATAATGTCTTATGGTCTTCCTGTCATGATCTACTCTTTCCAGCTTGATGCTGTCATTGAAGCAGAAAAGCAAGCTGCTAGAGACTTGATTCGTCAGAAGAGAAAGGATAGGGCGTTGTTAGCATTGAAGAAGAAAAAAGCACAGGAAGAATTATTGAAACAGGTTGATGGCTGGCTCATTAATGTTGAGCAACAAGTAAGTAATTGTTTCATGTATGTACCAAAAAAGCAATATCTTTTGATTCTTTTTCTTTTCTTTCAACTTCTCTTGGAATATTTTTGGTAAAAGTTAACTATCAGACTTATATTAACTCAACCATTTGAATGGCCATATGCTGTTATTGGTTTTTGTTTGCCAATCTATATCAGTTTCCCTTTTTCCTTTTTAAAATGAAAGATTGTAGATAGACTTATGATTTCTTCAGTTGGCAGATATTGAATTAGCGAGCAAGCAGAAAGCTGTATTTGAGAGTTTGAAGTCAGGTACTAATGCCATTAAGGCAATACAAAGTGAGATAAACCTGGAGGACGTTCAAAAGTTAATGGATGATACTGAAGAAGCTAAGGCTTATCAGGATGTGAGTTTGATTTTGACACTTATTTTTGCAATTCTAGTGAGATAATGTTTTCTTTTACTATTTGCCTCTTTATCTCTAGTGCATTTTGGTCCCTCGAAAAAGTCCTTAAAAAGTTATTGTTCTTTTCTGCTGGAGTTGTCTGATCTGCAATTTGTATCATGGGGTGGGAGTTGCATGGGATTATTCTTTATGACCCCGTTTATCATGTTATTAGACCTGTTTACCATGTTAATGGCGATCGTACGAAATCAAACTTATTTCAGAGGATTGAAATGTAAAAGGACCTATAGTTTTATTAAATATTGATAGTCTAGTCTGCCTCTGAATTACCTATCTGTTTATAGTAAAGTAAAATTTGGGGCGTGTAATTCACATTTAAAGTTCGACATGAAAGCCTCAATTTTTTTTTTGAGTAACTGTTTAATATTATGCAACATTGCAACTTAGTTTTATTCTTTTATGTTCTTTAAAGTTATCTTTTCATTCACTTATAAATAGATTTGATATGAGAGGAAAAGCTTACGTCACCTGATAAATTTATTATAAATTAACTAGGACATAAACTATGAGCTGCATGCAGAAGATTATCTCTTTTAAGACCTCTAAAATTGGATTCCCCCAGGACATTTGCCGTACTGGCACACCCTTAATTAGTCTAGAATTACATATAAATTTATTTTCACCCGAATATAACAAGAACATCACTCTCTTCGTCCGTTTGTCATTAACACAAATATGATGAGAACCTCATGTTGTTCCCATGCTTTATCTATTGCTTATATTGAGTTGGTGCATTCATTTTTGTGTTATATTTATCAAGACAACATGTAATGTTTAATTTTCATCTTGAAGGAAATTAATGCAATATTGGGTGAGAAATTATCAGCAGAAGATGAAGAGGAGATTTTGGCAGAATTTGACAACTTGGAAGCTCAGGTATTTGCATATATACAATTTGAGCTGGCTCATAACTTTTATTATTCTGTCCTGCCTTTTCCTCATTTTAGTCTGTCAAAACAATTTTGAACCTATTTTGTTCCAAAATTTGTGGTCATGATTAATATTTGCTGCAAACTTACTATATGCTAGTTACATTTGCAAGTCCATATCAAGTAGCATCATGATTGCATTCTACTGATCTCATTTTTTGATACCTTGTAGAGGCTACTGAATATGAAGCATGATGCCTGTATATTTGCAATTAAAATAAATAGAAGGATGCATTTTTTCTCATCATGATCCAATTCGGTTTATGCTTACATTTTTTCAAGGAACTAGCTTCTGCAGACAATTTTCAATTCTACTTATTATCTTTTGCCATGATTTATGTAAATGTGTACAGAGATTTTTCTTTCTTTCCGGAAACAATAGGTCATGCTAAGTGACACCAATCAGTTTTGCTTGGTTGATTTTCTGGTTGTGTGTTTATATGCAAGTTGTCGCTGTCAAGCTTAAGATAAATATAACTTCTCTTTTTTTGGGACAAACTTGACATTTCATGTTTATCAATTTTCTGATCTTGACGTATATCATACCGTGTATCATACCACTTAGCAATGCTCAAATGACCTACTGGAGTTGATTCTTTTCTTCAGCTTGCAGTTCAAGAAATGCCAGAAGTGCCAACTGAAGGACCATCCGAAGAACAAGAGAAGTTGGATCTTCCTAATGTTCCAACCAAAGTTCCTGTTGCTTCCCGTGTGGTTGCAGATGATGCTGAAATTGCTCCAGCTGAAGCCTCCACAAAGAGAAGAGGTCTCTCTCTCTCTCTCTCTCATACACACACACACACACATTGCTAGCTTTAAATGACTGACAAGTGATAACTTTTCAAATTGCAGTTATGGAGGAGCCGTTGCCGGCATAATTGACTGAACGTTTAAACATTATTCGAAATTGCGTAAACAGCCCTTGACGGACTATTTCCCGGTGGTGTTTGTCAGCTCATGTACTAATTCTTTTGGTTTGTTCTTGTGTACATTTCGGCTTGAATTTTAGGAATTACAATGGTTCCCAAATAAGATTCTTGTACAAATGTGTAAATTATTGTGACATATTATTTTTTGTGTAGCACAAATTGCAGCTCGTCGCACATCTAGAACTTGTCCACAAACTAAATTAATTAATAATTAACAGCAGTATTATCGGGTAGTTGTGAACACCATAATTAACCCCAAAAGAAAGAGTTTCGGCCGGTCAGTCTGAACATAAGCAAGAGCAAGAGCGTTTTCAGACTTGATATAAAGATTAAAAACCCTTGATTTGACAAGCTGGAAGTTTTGAGGAGAGTTTCAACGTCGTTTCCGATTACAATGTACACATAGCAAATAGGCTCCCGATCCGGCCCGGCAATGCCCTTAAAGTTTGTCTATTCTCTCGGTGGATTTTTAAGTTTAAAATTTGTCTATTCTCTCGGTGGATTTTTAAGTTTCATGTTTTAGGTTCAAGTTTTATGTATTAGTATATTACATTAATGTTGCGTGTTTGAAGTTTAATGCATCATGTTTCAGGACTTAGTTATGGTGTAACTGTGGTACTATACCATAACTACATATTCAACACGCATGATTACGTGTTTGTCAAACTCTGTTTTTTGTTTTGTATTCTAAGTGCCCCGCGTAAAAATAATTTCTTTTCCCTAGTCTCATATATTCTAAGTGCCCCCAAAAAAACATTAAAAAAATCCTATAAAATTCCTATATTTGTCTGAAAGACTAAAAATTTAAATTTATTAATATAAATTTGCACATAAATTTTAATGGCCCAATTCGACTAGTATCTAAATGATATATATAGAAATTTATTGGATAATATTATATTGAATTTAATTAACCTAGACATACTTGTATTGTTATCACAAGTGCATATCCCAAGCTCATACTTAATGTAATACCTACAAAAGAGACATGAGAGCGAGGTTAAACAAAAGTCTTCTTTTTTTTTAATTTGACTAAAAAAATTATAATTTTGCTAATTTAAGTATCTACTAATTGCTTTAATTTTGTTTTCAATATTAATTTGACAAAAAAATTAATTTAAATTTGTCAATGTAATTATAATAGCTTTACTTGAACATGGATTTGCCTCGGGTTGCTTGCGTACTACTAGACGTAAAACATATATCCGTATCTTTAATTTAGCAAAAAATTGAATTTGCCAAGATATAGTTTTTTTTTTGTATCTCAAGAGCAAATTTTAAGATTATGCTTAATGAAATACCTATGGAAGCCACATTACACATATCATTCATACGTTTTGGTTGAATATGACATACATACTTATGTGAGTGAATAGTCACTGAATACTACTACATATTTTTCAATAGTTTTTCTTATTATTACGTATTGTAATTAATGATATAAATTCAGTTGTTTTTATTTGTAATACAAATAATACATGTAGGGATATAACTAATTAACTGATTTGTATTTAACTGGTACACAAAAATTATGAACATGTTAACATAAGTAATACATTTAGATATATTAAGTAATTTGAGAATTATTTTAATTTGCTCTCAAGCTGATTGATGTAAATATTATCGAACGCAACTAATTCCTTTAGCTCCGTCTTTAATATCTATTTATAGCAACTAATTCCTTGACAATTGAAGTGATAATATATAATTTAAATTATTGTTTTGTTTCATACTCTTTAATCTTTTTATTAGTTAAATTTAATTAAGCCATTCTGTTAGGAAACAAATATGGAAATGTTGCGTTAGTGTTGAAATTATGTGATAATCCCAATCATATTTTATCATTTCTATTATTATTTGTTTCATTATTTTAGATGTAATTTGTTTGATTTTTTTCCCCCCCTAAAGGAACTAACCATTGAATGGTGAAAACTTTAAATTACCAAAAACTGTCATATCTCTGCATGATGCCTCTGTGTTGGGAAGACATAAACAGGGTATTTGACAGCGATTTTGAGACACATTAACAAATCCTTTTTTAGCCACTCGGGCCAAGGCCGAGTAGTCAAGGTTGGAGGGCAGCAATTCGAATCCCTACAAATGAATTATAGGGGTATTTTTTTCTTCAATTAAAAATTGAGTGAAGGTAAATTATTTCCTTACCCAAGAGTGAGGAGTAGACATTCTCGAATATTTATGAGGGTTAAAATCTAAGCAGAACTCCATTAGCATTGATGTAAGTTGATCTCAGTAATAGTCTGATTTGTAAATATCAGTTATAGTATCATGTAATATGAGTTGTAGTTTGAGCATTAGTCTCATGTAATCAAAAAAAAAAAAATCTTTTGGGGGTGGGGGGGGGGGGGGGAAATTAAAAATAAAGCCTTTGTGGAAATTGCATGGACTTATTCTTGCTCGTTTTCATCCTGGATAAACATTATCTTCAGACTATGCAACTAAATCTTGGTACACAGCATCAACAGACAATATATTCACAGTGATGCTAGCCTCATTACTTTTGATACACAGGTTAAAAGTTCTCTTCATCTGTCTATCCCTCTGTAAAGAGACAAGATCTTATTAATGGAATGAGGGAGGAAATGTCTAAGAATTCGACCCACTGATTCTAGCAATAGGGTGCAGTTGGAAGAATTTCTCCTGGACAAAGAACAAATATTACTTTCAAGTTTCAATATATGAGAAAAAAACTAGTTAGGAACTAACAGTTATTTTTAATATTCCACAACTCTTAATTGTTTACCAATCTTTACAAAACGCAACTGAAACTCAACCAACGCAAGAAATGAGTGACTCAAAATTTATTGCACAGAAAAACGGTGATCTATACGAATATGCAGCCATGATAATAAAGACGATGTACATTCATGAAAATGGTCATTAAAATACACCACCTGAGGAATCTTCTTATCCATGTGTGTTAGTTAATCTACCAAATACACCAATAGTTCAAAGGCAAAAATGTAGACCACTATCACTTCAAACAGAAATGGGAACCTGGGAGGAACAAGGGGTGAGAAGAAAAGGGAAATTAGCCGCACTTCATAATTCAGTCTTGAAAATAAGAGGATTTTGAAGGCTTTTACACTAATCTCTCAGAAAACGTACTTAATGTTTGCATGAAGCATAACTTGAGTCTGAAAAGGACAGTCTGACATCAATAAAATTTATCTGTTTCTAGTGTGATCTAAACAGCCTCCAAGCTGACAATCTGATAACATGAAGCATAATGAATTCCCCAGGATATGCCATGTATAACATGAACGTTTGAAAAACTGGAAAATCATGATTGTGCAAGATTTTAGAAAATTGTACATCATTTTACAAATCGAGGCCTGCTACAATGACTCCCCACAAGTCCTGCTATCAATCCTAGTCCACAATACTAATTTTATATCCAGAAAGAAGCAACTTTGTACAAAAGTAGCAAATATTCATTTGACTAGGAATGAAACATTTCAATTAACTTCTGGCTTCTGCCTTCATTACATTTTATTTCTAGATTTTACGATTTCTTTCTCATCTTTGTGAAAAGAGATTAAAAAGTTTACTAGCACTAATTCTATTCGTTGCTCACTTCACACGCTCATGTAGTCCTTTATCAGTGACGGCCATATGGAAAATAGCATTACAAATATATTTCCCATAACCTTCAGAATGAACAGGATGGCGACCATACTAATTAATTTCAAATTTGCAAAAAGCCGAACATGGCTTGCAATATTCCAAAGTTCTCTTTGAATCCACCTACTCTTTAAGTGGAATCCAAGCACTATCTTAGACAACAATATATTTTTAAAGCATTAACCTCATCAATCACAGCTAGCTCTACTGAAGAATCAGTCATTCAGTAGGTACCTAAAGATTCATTTTATATTTTTATTCTTTTAGTAAGACATCTAAAGTAACCATCACGTATGGCCCTAGATGATTGTCTCCAACAATAATAACAGTTAATTATGAATAAATAATTTACCTTGAGAACCATCAGCACTCTTTAACTAAAGACTCGCAATCTGCTGCCAATAGCTTGGGCCTCTCCTCTTTCCCTTAACTCTAAAGGCATCTTGAAAACACCCTGTATGAGTAAGGTGAACTCCAGCCTGTTTTACAAACATTAAAAAGGATAGAGAAACATATAAGCAACTTCAAAATGCAATACCGAATCCAGTTGGAAATGAGTCTTCGAGAGAATGTAACTCGAGACTGCCACCATTAAAAGCTGTGATAATTTTACGCCCAATTAAACCCGTATTCCCAATACTAAGAGCAGCAAGCATGAGGAGTGTAGAATAATACATTGAAAACGGAAAAAAAAAAAAAGGTTAAAACCTAAATATTAACAAAGATTAAGCAAAATATTTTTTAAGAACTTGAAAAAACAGACCTTAGGAAGCGATGCGTCCTCCTTTGACTGTCCAACAAGATCCATCAGCTTCATCTTTAGCCTTTAATTTTAATAAGACTAATAATGAAATTGTGAAAATAGAGGCACATATGTGCATGAAAATCGAACACGAAACGACGACTATTGATCTAGCAAGAGAGCTCCAAAAAAAAAGAAAAAAAAATTGAAAATCTAGCATGCAAGTTTTTGACTAACCGAGACGTGGCTGCTTTCGCGGCAACGATTCCGGTAGCCATCCTTTTTAATTCTGACTGACTACTAAATAACAACCGTTGGAATGATTTTGTTTTTAAGCTCAGGCATTGTAGCAGAAGCCATTTTTTTGGATACGGAGGTTGACAGTTGCAAAAATAGTACAAAGCAGCCGTCGCTAATAACGAGCGTGAAAAATTTTATGAAAAAAAAAAAATGAGACGGCTAGTTTACCATCGCAAAAGACTCAGATTTGGAAGAAAAAAAACACTCCAGTACATCGAAAAACAAGCTCCACATTATAATTTTTCCTGTGACCATTGGAAAGTACTAAGCCTGAAGCTGTTTTTATGTTGTTTGTAGCAGACGAAGAATACACGAATTCCTCAATGCCTGGGCTTAGATTGGATGTTCGAGTGGTGGATAATGTGATGGGGGATGATGTGGTCGAGGAGATGGGAGGATTTTATAGCCAGAACGTTGTTGTAGAGTTGGAAATTTTGATGCTTAAACGCAAGCCGCTCTGCTTAGCACTCTGAGTTGTCACTCCCTCCTCCCGGGGGTTATTTGTACATGACAGATTGTGAGGAAATTAAGAAAAGGAAGATGGCTGGAGATGCCAAATTCAATTAGGACATTACTGTTGAATTTTCTGAAAACCTTCTATAAGTACTATTCATCTCATCAACTAAAAAGATGAAGGTGAATAACAAAATCAATTTTTATGTACCACCACTCCTGGACACTACAAAAACAAAAGGCAGAATAAACCAAGACCACGTAAAACAATGGAGCAAATATCACATCACATGAATGGGATGAGGGCTTCCAAAAATCCAGTTATCATTTCCAGCAAATATAATACAAAAACATCGACCACCCAATTTAGTTTCTACCCACAAAAAGAAGAACCTAACCACCAAAAAATTACTGAAGAATTACTTAGAAACATCAACTACATGCATCATTTCCAGCAAATATAATACAAAAACATCCACCACCCAGTTTAGTTTCTGCCCACAAAAAGGAAACCTAGCCACCAACAAACTACCGAAGAATTACTTAGAAACATCAACTACATGCTTTCAAATACAATACCCCTAAGAATTATCACCAAGTGCCTTATTGATTTCCTCCACATGATCCCGAAGTGTATTCCACTACACAAGTAGCAAAAGGAAACTGGGATTAGTAAATTAACTTCATAACTGAAAATTATAACAGTAAACCATGAGGTGCTGAGGTACATACCTGATCCACACTCAATGATATACCTGCAATGGGATGCAAAATGTCAACACAAGAATTGAGAAGAATTGAAAATCTACTCACAGCTTCTCAACCTTAAACAGCAACCAGATCACATGAATAATAAACTCACACGCAAAGCATGAGTGAGCAAGACAAAATAACAGCCAATCAAAAGGGGCACGACCAAGTATGTGGTAGATGGACTTACTATAGGCAAAATAAATATGAACTCAAAGGGTAGTAACAAAACAAGAAAAGGATATTATAACCAATAAACAAAGACAAACAAAAAAGATATTTAACATTAAAAAACAAGTTAGCCAGTGTCATGTCTTTTTATAACTCCAGGTACACCCTCATTTGTAAAAGGCTATGTCCAAAAATTTCAACTGCACAAACTGCTAAAGCACTTGCAATTGTACTAACAATAATTCAACATCTCCAAACGGGCAAACAGACAAAATTATTGACTGCTTAATCTTCTAGTATTAGTGTTACCATTAGGCATTATACCCATCTTCACTACTTCCAATTGAGTATGGTGGATAAATGACTATTTAAGTGAAAAAAGGCATATCTATAGCGTTTCGATCCCTCGAGGCATAACTAAATCATCTAGGGTAGCTTCTTAGGTTAGATAATGTCATTGGTCTTTTCCTTATTTTTCTTCTTCATGCACACAAGCCCAACCACTTCTTGAACAACTAATTCCTATTCATGCGATAACAACACATTCTATACCATCTTCTTTGTACTCTTGATTAAACTAAACGATTTGTGTCCGATTGCACACGCCATTCTAAGGAAAATTAGACTGGTAGTAACAGCAGATTATTGTGCACCATTGGCAAGAATTCAGATAATATTTGACTCTTGATGAATTGAAAATCTGACCCATAAAATGTGCAAAACACATACTCATATACTCCTCACAAATCAGAAGTAAAATGTACAAAACATATAGTCCTCAAAAATCAAAAGTAAAAACTTGGATGAGGTAAACAACAACTAAGGCCCTAAAAGAGACATTCTGTTCCACGAAAAAGTGAAGCATGATACAGGGTAATATCAACTGAGTTGGGTGTCAGGATTTCGTAAAGACCATGGATTCAATTAAGCTAAGATTAATTATGAAACTGTGAGATAAGGGGTCAAGTATAATTGATTGCAATTTTAAAAATGCTACGAGTCTGAGAAACGAAATTAGAAAGAGAGAAGCGAACCTTTTTTGCCAGGAAATTTTTTGCCTTCTTTGACATAAAATTCACGAATGTCAACCCACACCTTGCCTTGCCAGTTCCTCACTGATACTCTTCTATTCTTCGATATCTACATAACATTTAGTTACATTTTATCAAACAAATACATATATAAACCCTAAACCCTAACCCCTAAACTTGAAAGAGAAAAAAAAATTAAATAAAGATTTAGACTTGAGCCCACCTCGCAGACGACTATGTCATCAGAGTCGTCGGAGGAGTCCGTCTTGGAAGCTTTCTTGGGTGGCGCGTGGCCGTCAACGCTTCCGTCTGAGTCGTACTCCTCTTCTTCCTTTCTCTTTCCCTTGCCTGACATTTTGTGTTAGACGACGTCGTATCAGTATCTTCTCAGTTCTCGGCTGAGTTTGCGTTTCCTGAGCAGCTGCTGCTATTTGTGCTTTCCACCGATCTCTCAGCTCATATATTTGACAAATTACTGGCGCGTAGAGTACCTGAGTCGACGCTCTCAACCCACCCACCAGTCCGCCACTTCGTAAAAAGGAATTACAAAATATTCTCAAAATTTTTAACCATTTCAAATACATAAGAAATTCAATTGATTAATTAAATTCTCACCAATTTCTTTTATATATATATATTTAGGTGCCTTGACCATCTTTAATGACTAAAATGTCTTTAACATTTATATAATTCTTTTAAAGAATATAAATTTCATCCTTATTAATTTATGAGCACAAAAATTTAATTTATACAAATATTTGAACCATGAAAAAGGAAATGATACAATTAATATAATTTACGATTAATGATTAATTAATAAAGATTGAGTAAATCAATTTTTATGTTGATTGACAATTAATCTTTCTTAATAACAATCAATCATTTGGTTGATTGTTTTAATTCCATCAATATTGCTTAATTTTTATCATTCTCCTCGAGTTTTTTTGAACTCCTAGCTTGCCTTTAAAAAATCTAAATTCTTGATTTTGATTTAGGGTCTCATCCAAGTGGGTTTAGCAATCGCAGTTTATAAGTGGGTTTGGATGAGATTAGAATAAAAAAAAATTATCTATCTGTCATATTCTTTCATATATAACACCATTTTTTATTTATTACATAAATTTTAATTCATTCATTCATTATTTACTTGAAATTTATTTTTATTTTATTTTTATAGTCTAATTAAATTGGTACTTTTACTTCAATAAAATTAACTATTTAATAATTTTTTACAATAATTGATTGTATTAAATTTAATAATCACTAATGTAATATTAAAGATAATCATGAAAATTAATAATACTAGTAAATAATTGATTATATATATATTATTTGCTAACGTTTTGATATAACAAAATATATCTAAAATATATAATAAAAATTAATTAAATAATTAAATATTTTATTAATTTATCTTTTTTATTATAATTATGACTACCCAATAATTAATTTTCTATATATTTAATGTTCTTATTAATTGCTAAATTAATTTTAATTATTCTCTAAATATTTTTTTGTATCTAAATTAATTTAACATTGTCTGACCTGATATTGTACCAAATATAAGATAATATTATATAATCCAACTTAATCCAATCCTTATAATCTAATCCAATTATAATTTTTAGTCCAATCTAATATGGGTGTCAAACGCAACCCAAAAGTGATAGAAATGTTTGATCGGTTAAACTTAAATTTGAGACATTATTTTACAGTTTCAAAAGAAGTCAATAGCAATGGAAAAAGAATTAGATATTGCATATTTTGATCCATTATTAGAAGACAATAGGTAGAACAAGAAAGCAAGTCTAAAAGCAATAAGAAACTAGGTAGCATAATAAGCTAGATAGCATTATGCACGAAAGTGATGAGTTAGACAACAGTAAATTAGAAATTTTAGATGATTGTGAGATAGACATATATTTGCAAGATGTTTGAACGTAGAAAACAAAATAAAATGCTTAGAATGTGATAGATGGCCCGAGGATATTAAGAAAAAAGCAGAAGAGTTAGAACAATTAGAAATAATAGAAAATAACCCAATTTTAAAAAAACAATAATGAAGTATATAAGTTAGGATTACAATAATGAAGTATATAAGTTAGGATTACAATAATGAAGTATATAAGTTAGAAATAATTAATCCAGAGATATCAATCAAAACATAAGATTTAGCATTTAGCTTAGAAGATAGAAATGAATTTAAAATGCACATACATGAGTTATTACAATTAAATGTAATAAGAGGTAGTAATCTAGTATTTATGGAAAATAATCATAATGAACAAAAAAAGAGTAAAAAGTAGAATGGTAATTAACTATAAAAGATTAAATGATAATACTCTATACAATAGTTACAAAACACCTAATAAAGATGAATTATTCAATTATATACGAAATACTAGATATTTTTCTAAACTTAATTGTAAAAGTGGATTTTGGCAAATATGACTCTATGAAGAATTTTTTCTATAGATAGCTTTTAATTTTTCAAAATGACATTTTGAATAGTTAGACATATCATTTCGATTAAAAAATACCCCACAAGTATTATGAGTTAGAATGGATAAAATTTTAAAACCCTTTTCAAAATTTTGTATGGTTTGTAAAAAAGATATTCTTGTTTTTAGTCAAAATAGATTTATGCATATAACTCATTTACATAAAATTTTAGATTGTTTTAATAATAATAATATTGTAATCTTTAAAAAGAAGATTGAATTACTTAAGTAAAAAATAGACCTTTTAGGACTATCAATAGATAAAGGAAGCATAGAATTACAACCACATATAGTAAGTAAAACATTAGAATTTCCAGACAAGATAGAAAATACTAAAGAATTACAAAAACTTTTAAAACTATTAAATTATAGTAGAAAATTTATGCCAAATTTTCAAGGCCCACACATAATAAGTTAAGCCAAAAAAAAAAGGACAAAAATATTTCAATACTGAAGCATAAAATTAATAGAAAAACTTAAAAATGAATAATTAGAAACCTTAAGCCATTAGCGTTATCCATAGACAATTATTATAAAATTATTCAAGCTAATGCTAGTAATTTAGGATGGACAAGAATAATAATACAAACGTCTAATAAAGAGACCTTGAGAGAAAAAGAGGAAATAGTAGTGTACACTAGTGATAAATTTACATAAATAAAATATGGAAAATCAAGTAAGAATTATAAATATTAGGAATAATAAATTCTTTAAATTCATTCCATTTATACATACAAAATGATATTGTTACAATCAGAACATACTATAATACTATAATAGAATTCTATAAAAATGTACAAAAGAAAAACTTTGAAAAGAAAATTCTTTTATTAGTAAAAGATGAATATACTTTTTAGAAGTAATAACAAAAAGAAGATACAAAGTAAATTTGACCGTATAGTAGGTGAAGATAATATTTTAGCTAATATCCTTTCTAAACTAATTACTCAGTGATTATTTTACAGGAATCGACCAATTTATGAATTTTAGACTAATAACACTTAGATAGTTCTCTTCAAATAATCTGCAATGCATTTAAGACAATTTGTGGAGTTGTCATAACCCACAAGATAAAGTAAAAGTGCTCAATGTACTAATGCATTATTTTAGAAAAATTAATGATCAAGTAAAGAGTAAAATTTTTGCATTTCTTGTATCAGTTAAAGTTGGACAACTAGGCATCTATAAATATTGGAACAAGTAGTTGACTTAACAATCAATTATCCCAATCTATATTTTAGAGGATTTTATGCATTTCATAAAGCGATAGAATTTACTACAAAGGAAATAAGACCAAATTGCCATTTAATTAAGCTTTTAGACAGTCCATTCATTGCCGTCGGCATCATCCATACAATTTTGTAACCACTGTGAAGTCATGAAACACATGGTTAGAAAGCTTAATGATACTAGATATCATTTAGACTGCAAAGTTGAAGCACGTAGACAAAAGATAGTTGCATTAGAAAATGCTAATGTAGAATTAATTAGATCGAATATTACATTACAAAATGAATATCATATTCTATAAACTTATCACCAAAAAATCCAAACACTTAATTAAAAACAGCCACTAGAAGAAGTATTTAACCATACCCCAACAGAGCAATTAGTAAAAATTTAGAAAATTTCTCCCCTTATTCATGATAGTATAGACATTGTAAAAGAAAAGATAATAGAAACCCTATACCAATATTTTGTTTCAGTAGCCATCTAAATATTCTATAGCAAGTTCAATTTTTTTAATTGAGTTCAGACGTAGATGTTCATAATTAAGAAACATCACTACTCTTGGACATGATTTTCCAGCCATTTCATTTGATTTCTCCTTAGCCAAAACACTAGACAATAAAGATATATTATTTAAAGCCTTAAGTTTTGAAATGATAAAAACAATTTTTCTTTTCAGTAGACAGATTTAAATTCTTTTCACCAATCTTAAACAGGGTCCTATCTATTCTAAAACTAGCATCTTTGTTATTAAACTTCAATTTTTTACCACAGAACCCCCAAATAAACAATAAAAAGAAAATAGCTGTCATACTGCTCCAATATCATGTCATCTTTATAAGCGAATGAGTTAAAAACTTCATAAGGAAACATTATCATGATAAACTAAGCTTATCTGCAAAAGACATATACATGAGAGCACATGAAATTGCAGCATTCTATAAATGGGCTGAGCCTCCTGACAAGATCATAGCATAAGGATATAAGTATACTACTTTAGCCCAAAAGCATCTTGTTTGTGAACTGTAGTTGAAAGTTGATGATATCAAAAAATGATGAAGAATATTTGACACAATAATTTGAGATCAATAACATGCCATTATCGAGAGCAGAAACAGAAGCTATGAGTCACCAGTCTTTGGATAAAGACATAGCAGAAGCTATTGTAAAATAATAATCAAGTAAACGACATTGCAAAAATAATATTTAGTTAGCTGTTTCAGAAAAATTAGCAAGAAAAATCAAGTAGTCAACTTTTTTTTTTTAATTTAATCTTTACAGATGTCCTTCATTTGCTCACTACTTGTTAAGAGAAAAACTACGAAAGCATCTTTTTAATTTTATCATTTTTTTACCGACACTTAATCATTATAAAATATAGAATTCAGTCAATCTTTTTTCTTATTTACTTTTATATTCAGTCTTTTGGCAAATTACTAGTTGTAAATATAAACTCTCTCTTTTGTAACTACAATTAGTCTTTTTATAATTAGAGTCCGTTAACCATGTAAGCTTTAATTATACATATATCTCTTAAACCATTGAAAGAAGGAGACAACCTTTTTGGAGAGGCTTTTCGAGAGGCTTTAACAAGCACAGCACCTTGTATTCAAAAGCAAAAGCAATAAGAATTTGGCTTTAACAAGCACAACACTTTGAATTTAAAAGCAAAAGCAATAAAAATTCCTTTTTCGTACACACTTAGCAAAATCTTTTAGACATCATTTGAAAAGTGATTAGCAATTAAGATATTTTACTTGCTTTTATTTTATTTATTTATTTTTGGGGTTAAAAATTTCCGTCTAGTTAACAAAAGTATAATTTATATTTAAAGCATCAACAAAAGCATGGTGCTTGTTATTATTCAAGAAAAAAGAGTTTGGAGAAAGAGTTTTTTAAAAAAGGTTTTTGTTTTGAAAAAAAATATTAAGAACTCAGTAAAAGTTTCTACTAATTTTTAAAAATTTATTGATAAACACGGTCTCCGTTGGCCTTGTTTTGTAGAAAATATGTTGTAATTATCCAACCTATTCTAGTTATAATAAACGTAAAAAGCATAAGAAACAATATAGACATTATAAGCAACCATATAGACAAAATAGCGGGAAATTCTATAAGAAAATTCATTAAGCATAAAAATAATAAACAAAAAGTTAAAATAGCATCTAATTCCAATATTAATATGTCTTAATTATATCACTATCGTCTATTAGAAAAGTTGATTATTAAGAATATTTACTAATGAGTAGTAATAGTAGATTAACATTTGTAGAATATGTTTCTCTTTTTTATTATTAATTATATTTAAGGGAACTGTCTAAGTGTTATTAAACTAAAATTCATAAATTGTTCTATTTTTGCAAAGTAATCATTGAAAAATTAGCCGAGAAAGAATATCAAATAAAATATTATCTTTCCCTACTATATGCTCAAATTTTATTTTATATCCTCTTCTTGTTATTGCTTTTTAAAAAAATATATCAATCTTTTACTAATAAACAATATAAAATTAATTTTTACAGGTATTGTCTAAAGTATTATCATTTAATCTTTTATAGTTAATAACATAATAAGACATATATTTTGCTGATAACTAAATCTTTTAATAGGAAGTGTTAATCTACTATTACTACTCATTAATAAAAATAATTATTAATCTACTTTTCTAATAGATGATAGTGAAATAAATTAAGGTATGTCAATATCAGAATTAAATGCCTTTTTTTTTTAACTTTTTAAAATTAAGGTATGTTAATATCATTTTTTGGCTAAAGCAACTTCCACTACTTTCACAAAATATCTTTCTACCTGAAACTCTTTTCTCTTACATACTCTTATACCAAAGAAAAGAAAAGGGTTAGAAAGATATTCTGTAAAAGCGGCAGAAGTTACCTCGGCAAGAACTGACCTTTCAGTTAATTGTAATTTAAAATACTTAGAAAACTAATTTAATCATATTTTTTATACTAGTAATAGTCAATAATACTTTATAGTAAACTTAATAATTAATTTAGGATAACACTTAAAAATCAATCTAATTTTTCTGTCAATAAAGTCATGTATGTGGAGACCATAAATTGTCAAGTCACGTGTGTGGGAATAGCATTCACTTTTCTTTATGTTACGTCAAAATTACTCACATCTCTTAATCATTTATGCTTGAATAATTTGGTTGGTAAAATAATTTAGAAAACACAAAAATCTTTTAAATTAACCACCACCATAATTGACGTTTGTAATTTTAAAGAAAAACTAATCATTTTTATTTCTTAATAGAAGTTTTAAAAATACCATTTAAAAAGATGACACCAAATAAGAGTATTACCAAAAAACTCTTTGAATAAGATTTTATTACTTATTTGAAGAGTCGCATTAATATTTAAGGTTATAAAAGACACTCCAATTAATATTCTTTAAATAAGAGACGATTCTCTCTCTTTAAATTTAGAGAGTTGATTTCTTGTTCTTTAATTTATATTTTATTATTTTTCATTGGAGAAAGAGAGAGAAGTGTTTTAATTACTATTAACTTTTCTTTAAAAAAATAATTATTTGATTAAAATAATATTAACTTATTTATATTTGAAGGATTTTTTAGAGAATAACATGTTTTTTATTTTTTTATTTTTTACATAGGTAAGTAAATAGATATTTAAAAAATAAAATTAATAGAGATTTTTAAAGATACTCTAATGTATCTACTTATTATTTTTTAAAAAGTTTATAAAATGAGAAATTCATTGTCGCCCAATTAAAAAACAGGACAAAACATGCTGCACGTTGCCACTTTACCACCGAAACGCTCCCCCCAAAACGCAACTTTACTCTTCTAACTTCTCTTTATATCCGTTCGATTGGGGGTTTTTAATTAAATACCCTTTAATAGTTTCAAAATTATTTAAATACCCCCTCCCTTTTTGGTTTTCATGGATACCCTAACAAATGTGAGCAAAGTCGGGAATACCCTTAATGAATGCATCAAATGCACTTAATGAATTCTCTTCATATTTCTTTCCTCATTTCTTTCACCTAAATCTATTTTTGCTGCCGATTCTTTCAAAATCTCTTAGAATCTCTCAAAATCTCTCATAACTTCTTACACAAATATAATTATGTATTCATTTCTTTAACACCCACTCTTTCTTTAAAGGTGCATTGCTTATTAAATAACCCAATAAGATATGTTAATGTTATTGGGTTTTAAATTTTTTAATTTTTAGGAAAATTTAGAAATTTTCCTCACATTACAATGTTTTATTTTCACCATTTTTTCTTATACGTAGAAATATATGCAATGTAGGTTGTTTAATTATTTTTTTCAGCAATATAACTTATTTATGGCAAAAATATTTCGAGTCGTGCATTCTTTTGATACCGTGTACGTCATATAGTTAGTCATGTAGGTCGTGTAAGTAATATAGTCGTGTAAGTCGTGTAGGTCATGTAAGAAATATAGTCGCGTAAGTCGTGTAAGAAATATAGTCGTGTAGGTCATGTAGGTCGTGTAGTTACTTGTATATGAAATTTAATATTATTATTTTTATTGTATCATCAGATATGGTTTTGGTACGTGTGTCTATTCTCTTCAATGGTGAATGGATTGAGCAAAATGACGAGTATAAGTTCAAAGGTTCAAAGGCTAAAGGGATAATGATACCACGATCGACAACATATGCCGCATTGGTGGAGAAGATAACTGAAGTTATTAATATAGATACTTCGGAATTCGAAATCACAATGAAGTTCAAACTTAAGACATATGATCCTATGCCACCAGTTACAATTCAAACCAATGATGATGTGGAATTTTTTTAGATTCCAATATAATTTCACTTCTTTTTTTAATAATTTTCATTGACATTTTCTGCATAGCAGCAAATATAAATTCTTAGCACAAATTAAGTCTTTAAAGAACTAAATTAATCTAATGATTAATGGAAAAATTCGTGTAATTTTAAAGTCGCAATTAAACATATTACAGCCATTTAAAAAGTTTTTTTCTTTTTTTTTTTATCTTCAAAGTGCTTCCTTCCTCTGGCCAAGCATACAAGCATACATGAGGAATGTCTGCATATAATTAATCTATGAAATCAATTAAGAAAAAAAAATATCAGCTATAGGAAATTAATGTAATGTTATACACATAAGAACACCATTCGCAGTGATAAAATATTTTCACTCATAACTAGACATATCATGACTTACCATGACTTATAATTGGAAATTAAGAATCTCTCTAACTAATGACATTTCACAAGGTAAAGGTATATGCACAATTCCAATTTATTGTGAGCCTAATTAAACTAAATGTAATGTGCAGATTCTATTGACAAGAAACAAAATGTGGAATTGAAGGTCGTGTAATTGTGTAATACAAGAAGATCGTATAATTGTATAATACATGAAGGTCGTATAAACATGCAATACATGAAGGTCGTGTAATCGTGCAATACATGAAGGTCATGTAATCGTGCAATACATGAAGGTCATGTAATCGTGCAATATATGAAGGTCGTGTAAAACACAACCTTGAATCTTACATAACCTTACACGACCAAATCTTGTGTTACATAACAAAATTATAATAAGCACAATCCATTAATTTTTCACAATTTGCATGCAGTAAAACAACTAAAAATTTGTTTTCGAACATGTTATGAGAGACCCACAACTAATTAATTTATTTTTTCAATATAAAACCCTAATTTTTTGTTTTTTTCCCTTGAATATTAACAAGAAAACTAATTACATAGAATTATTTGTCTTAACTAGTTACATTCTGACAATTTTACAGCAAATGATCAACTCTCTCCGGCGATTATGTAGTGATGAACTATGCTTCACTTTCTTAGTTGTGGCAGCTTCCCCTTCTCAGGCTTAGTTTGCTCGTCTTGAAGTTCGATTTATCATGCATGGAGAATGAATGTTTGTTTCGGTAGAGGTGATGCCGGTGAGGGAATTGCAGTGTTTGTTTGTTTGAGTTTGATAATGGAGGGGATTGCAGCAGATGAGTGTTTGTTTGCTTCAGTAGAGAAGGGAGAAGTGCTGTCCGTTGAGTTGAAATGTTTTAAAATAAGGATAGCTTAGTAATTTCCTATCAGTTTTTAAAAGGTATCGATGAAAATTTTGGCAAAAATAGATTTTAGGGTATTGAGATAATTTTTGAAGTATGGAGGTGTACCCGGCGCAATTGGCACGTTCGATTGTTGGCTTTCAATGCAACGGTTATAAGTGCTTGTGTAAATTCAGCGAGCCAGCGTAGATTTCAAGCCCATCCATTGTATGTTATTTTGTTGTTGTTGTCTGATAAAACGCGTCTCAATGAATGGTTTCGGCCACCCAACTAACCCAGCACACACTTGTACGTGAATTGGAGATGACATCAGAGCTGTGGTAACTGAGGTTTGCTGCTTTTGAATAGTGGTAGCACACTGTACTGTAGTGTTTTCCTAGAGAGGTTTTTCAACTTTTTGGGTTGTCTCAATTATTTAATTGTTCCACCGTTTCCTTGTTCCCAAAATGATGTAGTTATAATATTTTCTCAAAAGATTATGATTCTTGTCCGGATGATCTTGTAAAGATTCTTACCGCCGCACATTGAACGGCCGAATGGTTGTTCCGGATTTCTATCATGTTCATCCAACCGATATGTGAAACAGACTCCCGGTTTTGGACGGCTGCAACTGCTGAAGCATCCAATTTACCCGTTTGGGATTTCCTGGAAATAAGGTAACTCATAGCTCTTTCATGTGCCCGACTTTATTAGGAGTGAAAAATGACCAAATGTTCTTCGTTTTCACGTCTGCTAGGCTTGAGGCGGAACTTGTGGAGGTATTTGTCGAAGATATTTTGAAGAAATTGAAAGATATGTCGATCTTGAGTGATTCTAAAGGCTTAATTGGACTCAATTCACAAAATGAGTTATTTGAAGTGCCTGATTTTCAGATATTACTGAATTTGTGGCATGGGTGGTGTAGGAAAAACGACCATTGCTGGAGTTGTTTTTAACAATGTATTAAACATTCTTGAAAGCAAGTGCTTCATGACAAAATGTTAGATAAGAATTGGAAAAAAGAGGTGGCTTAGTACATCTAGGTGATTAAGTTGTTTACAAAGAAAATCTCCAAATAAAAACCCCAAATACCCCCAATATATGAAGGATATTATAGTTCTAGAAGATGTGAATAAATTCAGACGCTTAAAGTATTTAGTTGGAGGGCTTAAATGATTTGGTCCTGAAAGTAGAATCATTATAACCACTAGAGTAAAACATATGCAAGGTTGAGGAAAATCTAATATGATGAAACTCCAAACCCTTTTGTAACATTTCCCTCAAGATGTTATGATGCTCTCGGCTGGTAGATTATGACAAAGGCAATCCATTAGCTAAGTGTTGGTATTTTCCTTTTGTGGCCTGATTGGGAAAATGCATTGTTTAGCTTAAAACATATTTTTTGACTTCGATATATGTGGTGTGTTAAAAACTAGTTAGGATAAACTAAACTCAGAAGAGAAGAATATGTTTCCAACACATTACATGTTTCCACAAAGGAGAGAAGAGAGATAATGTGACAATGATACTAGAGGATTGTTATTCAGTTCACCATTGGTATTGACTGTCCTCATTGATAAGTCACTTGTAAAAGTATCAAACAGCAAGTTGCAAGTTCATGAATTTTCGCATGAAGATGGTCGGGGAAATTGTTCACCAAAAATCGCTTACTGAGCGAGGAAAATGTAGTAAAACAAGGTAATTTGATTTTGTTTCTTATATCAGATGTCCAGCAAAAGAATTAAACCTTGATTTTTTACCTTTTTTTACCTTCACTTGAGATGATCGGTATAAATTTAGTAAAAAAGCTTTGTTTATTTCGTCCTTACTAGTTTTTTCACTTGCCTTTATAAGGGGACTGCGTAGATATCTCCTCTGGTGCCATCAAATTTTAGTGCAGAGAATCTTTTTGAACTTCGCCTACCTTACAGGAAACTTGAATGACTATGGGATGAAGCAAAGGTATACTAAAAGTTTTCTTTCTTTGAGTATAAGTTATGAAATTCATTGATTTTAGTTATGTTGTGCTAATTTATCTTTTCTTATACAGATGCTTTCATGTTAAAATAGATTGATCTGCACCATTTCAAAGACTTAGCTAAGATCCTAGATCCTTCAACAACCCCAAATCTTCTGAATTGCAAAAGTTACTGTTACATTACCTCAACTCTCCAGAACTTGAACAACCTTAGTAGCTTGCATTTGGAGCTCAGTGAAATTCTTTGGTAGGTATGATAAATCATATGGGTTACAAGGTGAAATGCTGTTGGATTAGTCTACTATATGTGTTCCAACCAAACATTTTAACTCTAAAATTTGCTGCCACTAAGAAAGAGGAATGCAATTATTAAGGATGTCCATAATGACTACAAGTATTGGGTGTATTAGCAGATCTAACGAGGTAGAATTGGATCAAAATCCAAAGAGACTTTGCAGAGAGCAGATCAATGCACTTTAATATCAGATTTTTGTGAAAAGAGGAGCAGATCAATGCAATTATTAAGGATGTCCATTTCTTAGGTGGTCGCTCTCTTTTGCAAGTTAAAAGCATTTTATTTTCTGTTCCGTATTGGTTTTGTTTTGTTGTTAAATTGCAAACTTCAGCAGTGCAGCCCCCATTCTGTATCAATAAAGTTTCATGTACCTGTTGATTGATAATTCTGATTTCTACTATTGATTTACAAATTAAAGTGATAAGTTCTTGCGTTTTCAATGTCAATTTCTGTTGCATGTTTCTTTCCGTAAACTGTTACACGTTACATGAGATGACTGTCATAGCCAATTCACCAGCCCAGGACTGTTAAAATTTTAATCAATAATCAATAGTACTTGCTTTCTGACTGCAAAAGAAAAACTATTTATTTTTGTCAGGCTTCACAGCATGTCTTTATTTCAGATGCAAGTTATGTAGGTGAAAAGCACTTCTTTGCGCAAGCAGGATTTCCTGCATCAGGCACATGTAATCCATCAATCATAATTCATAGACTTAGGCACATCATGTACACATGATTCAAAAGAGTGTAAAAATCATCCCAAGGCAGAGAAAAATGCTAAAAAAATAGCTCACATCAATCATAAATATGATCCATCATTTGAATCAGGCTTTAGTTAGTTACACACAAAATCGATCACTTACAGTTGCAACATTGCCAGTGAAGGCCAGGAATCTGCCTTTCAGACAGATGTCAAAATATCTTTTGCTTATAATGAAGAAACAAGAGAGCTACACAGTTTTCAGTCCCTTTGTAAAGGGCAGGACCACACAACATACCATGCAGGCAAATGAACTCATTTTGCATGTAAAGTTCAGCCTCAACTACTTACCTGGAGAGGAAGAACAAATAAATGAATGGACTTCAGATGCATAAAAAATAAATGAGTATACGACAAACTTTTTGAGTCCTTCTTGGCGCATGACCGCATATTCAGCTTATTGGAATCAAAACCTGAGATGAGACAATGTAATTTAACCCATTAGCAACTAACAGAGTTCTGATACACGCTCTGGACTAGAATTCAAAATGTAAAGTGAAAATTCCTGGCATAGCAAGGGCTTAGAAAGCTAAAATGAAATAAAAGCTTTATATTGTTATAAAAAACCAGTGCATTCATCCAACAGAATCCTAACCATTAAAAATAAAAATAAATGAGGAACAGATCTATCTATTTCTGTTGGAAAAAAAACTTCACAAAAGTATAACGTTTTCATAAAGTATCCAAGAAAAATAAAAAATAAAAAGAGAGAGAGAGCAGAGTCCTTACCAGAACAAAAGGCAAGAAGATTCCATAGTATCGTTATCGGAGAGCAGGAATGCCGAGCGATCCGACATCAAGCACTCTAGGCAATATCTGTAACACCACGTGGCATCGTAGAATGAAGAAAGGCTGTCAAATAGACTGCAAGCTTGCTGTTAATTTAAGTTCTATCATACCTCTCCTAGACGAGCACTTATTTTCAAGGTAGTCAAATCATCAGCGCGTGTCTCTCCTACATTCACGATTGCAATTGTAGAACCTGCCTCATGAGCAGCTCTGAGAAATTCAAATTCCAACAACTTATCAGCTGAAGTTTAAACAAACTGGACAACCAAATTCCATAGGCCGGCTCATCATCCTTCCATTTTTGGTTAAATAAACTATTTTTAGGAGCAATTCCTAACTTTCTATATCAGTATCTTAAAACTAAGTAGCAGAGGCCGGATGGGATTAATTTAACCTCATCTTGCTTGGAAACTCCACATTGATATAACGCATATGGACATAATAACAGCTTATTGGATAACTTGTAGATATTGCATGGAAAGCAATAAAAGAACAACTGTAAACATCATCTTTAACCTATACCGAGTTAAAACCGAATACCTTTAGATCGTATACACCTTGGCATTCAGATTATCACTTGATCAGTGCCAGTACTTGAAAATTAAGACAAAAGCAGGAACAAGTCAAACTACATTCCCATCTTGCCAAAGAGGAAATATAGTTGTTTTATCTTAATTCTTCTAAAATTACACTTGCAACTGGTGCATACCATTAATTCATGTCACGATACATGATCTCCTTCAGTCATCTCATATGTCAACTGTGGAAATATTTTCTCAATTCTGTGTCCATTAGTGTTTACATGACTAGAGTACGGAAAAGCAAGTATTGGGGGGGAGGGGGAGGGGGAAGAAGAGAGAGAGATACTATAGTCTAAAGGTGTTTTCTACATATTCCACAAAAATAATTATAAAATTTACAGAACTTACAAGTAAAAGAAAATACAAAAGCAAACGATTACCTGACAAGGCGGTAGGCAGACATGGTCATCAAAGAAGATCCTAAAACAAGGAAAGCATCACATTCTTTGGCAGCCTCCATTGCTTTATCAGCTCGATCCTTTGGGACATTGTCACCAAAGAAGACAACCTTTAATGTTATGTTATCAATCACAAAAAAGAAAGAAAAGGTTAAGAATCAAAAAGAATCCTTAATTTATTTTCAACAACTGTAACTGAAAAAGAAAAAAAGCAATGAGGACAAAGTTGTTGAATTTAAGGAAGAAAAAAAAAAAGAAAAAAGCTAAAAAGATTGTATTAGATTAAAAAAAGAAAAAAAGAAAAAGGGGTTTACAAAAGGCCAAATTTCATCCAATGAATTTACCAATATCTATTCGATAGTGGAAAATTTGATTATTTTTATTCAAGTCTCAGATATGATGAATTATTATATTTAAGTTAAAAAAATAATTTAAAAGATATTAATCAATTACCCTACAATAATTCTAAATGAAGCCTACATGAAAATTTCCTCCATTGAGAATAATTGAATGATTTTACTTCAAGTATGTTACTAAATTAGACTCCCAGTTTTGCTTTCAGTATGCACATTGGCATAAACTATAAGCAAATTAAAGAAAACATATTGGCCCTTAAGTTCCATAAGCATGCTATCACTCAAGATCTCTAAATGCCAGTAAACTGTAAACGAGTAAAATCTATGCTTTGAGATATTTAAGAAGATTGAGAACTCCTAGATTGGTTATTCCCAGTGTATCATAACAAAATATTTGCTGTTCAATATGTCTATTCATCATAATCATCAGCAGGTACTAGTGTAAAGAAGATTGATATGCTGTTAACTTCTATCAGTGATAGAGAAGTACTTACATCAGGCTTCAACACTCCATTGCATTTTTGGCAAGTGGGAATGTGGAAATCCTCCTCCCAAAATTTCTCATCAATCTCAATATCACCATCAGGTCTTTGCTTCATGCCAAAGCTCCTGTCTGATCCAGGGCTCCCATAGTCCAAGCTTTCAATTGCTTCTGCCCACTGTAGTAAAATTTTATTCTTTGATTCATCCGCCACCGATAACAGATATGAAGAAGATGATATATCATACCAAATTTGAGCAATCCAATACAACGAGTTGAATTAGCTCAGATTATTCCAATCTAATAGCACAATGGCAAAGTCTGGCTTAAGTTCTCCAGTCCCAAATACAATGTGAGGCTGACTTGGTTAAGTAACTAGTTATTTCTGTATTTTTGCATATAGCTATTTCTCACTTCCTTTCTTTATCTTCTTACCATCTATCATAATGTTTAGAGCTAACTCCATATTCAAGGTGTGAAAATTCAAGATACAAAATTAATTGGTTTTGTATCCACTCAAGTAAGAATGATCCAATTCCCAACATATAAATTAGAATGATCCAATTGCTAACATATAAATTGGCCTATTCCTAAATGGTACAATGTTCACGAAAAGGGAGAGGTGGGGTTGGGAAGGAACATTGGTTTTGGGTTTGATGCCTGACTCCCAAGTTAGTAACAACTAGGAAAAATGTGATGTACTCTACTCCAGAGTTCAATGTGCTATCGGTGACTCGATTCTTTCTCTTTATTTCCCTGTAACCAGAAAGGGCTCGACTTGCATATGACTGCAATTAACTTTATTTTCTCATAAATTGATAAATTACCCCAAGAATAAAATAATTATCTCACAAAATTTTTATCCACTATGAATTCAAGGTCACTCAAAACTTGTCTCTTAAGCTACAAGAGTGAAAGTGAACTAGTACAAGAGGATATCAGCGTAGGAGTCTCAAAAGGTAATGGAACACCAACCTTAGGATTAAGGGCTTTCACTTGGTCTTGAAACAAATCCCGACAAAAGGAAAAACCACAATCTAAACAAACAACAGTATATACAGTCCCATGTAATTCGAGTGGATTGCTCCCTGCACGATGATGTAATCTGAATGATGTATTTATAAGTTAGAACTACAAGATTGAGATGAGCAACTGCTGAGTTTCCCAAACAATGGGTACCGGGGTTAACAACCAGTTTACCTGTCGACATTTTGAGTAATCATACAATCTATCCTCCCAGCTTTTTCAAGAGATGCTAAAGCAAAATGAGCTGGATTAGGCTGTGCTGCCATAAACCGTCTCCATCCAGCATAGCTTCTAGCCCAATACCGTCTACGAGCTCGACTTGAACGAAAAAATTGCTGGAATAAACAGTTTGACCAATGTAGAAGTTATAATAAAGATTTTGATGTTACAAGCACCACATATAATAATTAAATGATGCAGCATTCGACCACTTCAACAAACTATGTGAAAATAGATTAAAACAAATGCTACATGATTAGTAACTGATAACTTCTTGGATATCCGTTATAATAATCGTCATTATTATTATTATTATTTTTTCATATTATCTTTTCATAAGAAGCCTTCTAACATTGTATATTTGGACATAACTAAATAATTAATGCTACAGCAGCAAGAAATCACAGCACATGCCTTCAGATCACCTGATGGGTAATTGGTTTAAATCCAGAACTGTAAGCTCCATTCGGACTGCCAAAAAGATAATGAAAAGTAATTATTGTAACTTAAAGAACAGAAGAATTAAAAAAAAAAATGACACCAATTTTTTTTAAAAAAAAGGAAATTAAAGAATTATGCAAATCAAGTTTGGCAAACGAGACTGTCTTTGAATTGAAAACTGAGAAATACAATTGTAAACAATCAAGTTCAATTGCAGAGCGAATTCCACTACAAAGCAAAACCATAATCTCTCATATGTAGCAGACACAATTGTATGAACAGATGAATGAACCTTGTGATAAGCACATACCACATATTCAAGAGAAAAAATGGTTGATTTTTTTTTTTTAAATAAAAAAGTAGATCATAACCACTAATATCCACATGAACAACTAAATCAGAGTATGTGTGTGTGTTATTGATGACTGCCAAGTATCAAAATGCAGCATCACATATTATTAATGAGTGTAAATGAATGGTCAAAGTTTGATAACTGAGAATCTCTCGCAAACAACAGTTATACAAGAATGGAAAGGATAAGTGCTCAACAGTTGACAATAAATAAAGTGAACGTCAAGGATCAGTAGAAAATTGTTTAAGCTGCAATGCCACCAATATATATTGTAATGACAAGGTATTTTATATACTATAAGGTCATTAAAGAAACTGAAGACAAGACAAAACCTTCTATAATCAGGAATTCCACATTCTGTGCTAATTCCAGCTCCTGTCAATACAATGAGCTTGGCACTGCAAAGTAGAAAATCATGATGCACAAAAAGTGATTCATTCTAAGATAAGACTGCATGTATGAAAAAGACTAATATAGACCTGTTATCAAAGAAGTGGTACAATTGATTGATGTCTTCAATGCTTGGAGGGTCTGCATCAGGAACTGCCTTCTTGTCCCTCAAAACTTTAGGAGATGCAGGTGCCTTGTCTTCATGTCTTGATGATGGTAACCCAGGAATTGACATTCGGCATGATGTTTGTACAAACTTTACAGAACCCTGAAGAGGGAATACCCTTCTTCCTTTGCTCAGCAATTGCTGTGCTTTGATACTTGATTGAACAATTTCTATAGCAACAGAAAAGTGGAAGCACAAAACATCATTCAAACACACTTTAAAGCCAATCAGAAGCTATTAAAGAAATCAATTAAACAACATGAACCAATACACTTGCCTGACTTAACCCTCGCAAGCATTCCAGAAGAATTTCTCGAAGCCTGAAAATGCAAAAGCACACATTAACTAACAAAAAAAAAAGAACTTATTATCAAAAACACCAAACCAAGCAGAATAATGAAAATAAAATAAAGACAGCAACAATCACAAGACGCCCCCTTTCCCAGATGGTCCACACCACACCAATACGGATGATGATAAAAATCAGAGAACAGAGAAAAGAAACTTACAGAGAAAAAAGGCAAACGCAGAAGCATAGTTGTATTCTTTTGATTGAATTTACCTTGAAATTTGAAAATGGGCATTTGTTATTTACTTATGTCATGTTAGGTTCCTTGTCTTGTATTGGCTTTGAATGCAATGCCTCTACGTTGCTGACTTCCCAACCGTTCATAACTGTAATTTTCTCGACTTCATTTTTTTGTTTTTCTTTTCGTAATGATATTTTCAACCCCCACAAGTTTAATAAATTCACCATATTTTTTAAAAGATTATTATTACAAAAACCAAGTTTACAATTAAATAAAAACATTTTAAAAATTAATCAATTAAATCTTTTTTTCCTTTGACAATGTTCTTTCACAGCTATTTATTTATTATATGTGACAAATATGATTGTTTTAACATAAATTTAATATGATTATTTTATCAAAATACTCAAAAATTTACTTAACTGCAATAACTTTTTTATACAAAATTTTGTTGTTTCTAAATATAAATAATACTTTATCAGTATGATTATTAATATTCAACTAAATTTATAAAATGCATTTATGACATGTGGGGTATTGAAAATTATTAAATTGTGCTTAAAATATATTAAATTATAAAACATGAAACTAAATAACTAAATTACTGGTTATAATAAGAGTAACATAATCAAATTAAGTTTATCTTAAAGTAATCTTAATGGTCAAAGATTATTAAAAGACTTAAGTTAATAAAGAAAAAATATTGTAAGAATGATGTAATTATTTAATACCCGAAAATCAGGTGAGTAATTATTATTAGTATTATTTTGATTATATTGTTATGATTATTGGTTACTTTCTTAATTGGTCTTTAATTTTATTATCATGTTATTATTACCATTACCGTTATTTATTATAACCAATAATATCAGTGTGGGGTTTACTTGATATCAGTATTGCATTAGTGCTTAGACTTACTTGATTTTGGGCTTAGGATTTTGGTTAGGTCAAGTTCGAAAATATTTTGAATCAAGCCCAATTGAGCCCAACCAAGCCGTAGCCAAAACCATGACTGTAAATAGAAGAATTGAAGAGAAAAATGAGAGGGAGCTCCTTCTTCTTCCTTTGTAGGCTAGAAGAGATTCAAGAGAGAGCAGCCAAATTTTTTTCTTTTTAGTTTCTATCTCTTAGGTAACGAAGGCGTTAGATAATTGTGGAGGTGCTTAAGTTATAAATTTTTTATAAGATTTGAGTACTCAATTTCTTGTATAAACTTCGAATAATTGTGTTTGATCTCTAAGATAAATTTGAAGGTTTTGAATCTTTATGTTATTACATGATTTGCATGTGTATTATCTGCTGGGGAATAATTGATTAAGTGAAAACCATGTGGATTAATGAAATGTGAAGAAGTTTTATGATAGTCACTGATATGATTCAAAAGTGTTATTACTTTCAAGTATAAGAGAGTCTAGATATAATATAACCCGAAGAGTCCGGGGTCGAACCACAAGGAATTTAAAATCTAGTAATCAATTTTTGTTAAACAAAGAAAATTAAATACGGGGAAAGAAATTACTAGAAATCAATTTAAAACTATATTAAGGTTACGAGATCTACTCTCAGTATTCAAACTATAGTTTAAATACTCTCTCATTTTTATATTTTCTCTCACTTTTACCAGTTAATTGTTATTTCATTTAATTTTAACTAACTACATGTGCGGATAAATATGGAATCAAATACCTAATGTATCACAACTATATTAATATGTCGACATTATGTCAAAATACCATACAAAGAAATCTATAAATTAACATGACATAAAAATAACTAGAAAAGAATAAAATAAACTTAAAACTCACTAGAGAAAGTAATTCATTTTAAAATTTGAAACATTGAACTTCACCATTCACCTCAACTTAATAAAATTAACCACTCATATTGAAAGAATACATAACACTCATTTTATTTTACAAACTTTTGAAATATATTACAAGAAAATTGATTACACCAAAAAACAAGAAAACAAAGAAAATATTTTTTTAGCTTTAATCCGTTCTCTCTTGGCTTCCCCAGCTCTTCTTTTCTCGCTTGCATCCCCTTACCTTTTATAGGCAATGGACGCATCGTTTCTTTTATTTTATATTATTTTATTTTATATTAAGTATATATATTAATTTAAATGTGTGATGGTCAGGTGGCAACATGGCCACTTGACCATCACGAGCAACCAAAGCATGGTTGCTCACCTTTTATTATTATTTTTCTCTTTTTTTGAAATATATTTTTTTTATTAATTACATCTCCTCAATAATGCATTCCAAAAGGCTCCAGTTAATTCTTCTTTGTTCTCGCTTCTAGTTCCAACTCCTCTTTATTCTTGAAATATATCCACAGTATAAAATTAAAATAAAATTAACATATTACCAAATTACAAATTAATTTAACATAAAAATACATTTGGAGAGTGTTAAAATAATTTAAGAATAATGAGCGCATTAATCAACACAATAAGTGAAAAACTGATAATTTTATCCTTATTGAATGTTCATTTTTTAGTGTCAATCACTCACTCACTCTAAATGTTATTTGAAATTATATATTTTAAGTTAAGAAGATTTGTTTATGTCTAACAAAACTAGACATCTTAAGGGTCACATAAAATCTTTTATTAAAAAATGACTTATGTTCTGCTTTTAACGATTTTTTTTATTTAGACACTAAAATTCTGAAAAATTGATGTTTTTGCAGTGTTATCAAATGCAAAGAATGTTTTGGCTAACAAATCTTCTAAAAAGATTATAAAACTTTTCATATTTACCCTTCTATATGTCTAGTTTATCATATCCAAAATGGGGTACTAATTTTTTGTATTTTAATTGTTTTGAATAAATGAATGAAGGGTCCTCAATGCTAGATTATGGATTTTAAGATACATTAATCTTGAAATAAAATTATTTTGAAATAGATTTTGAATGAATTTGACTTTGAAATTTTTTACTACCTATAAATTTATGTGACTATGGAATCCTTGCAAAAATTTCATTATTTATGAGTTAATTTTTAATTTAATAAAAATCATAGATTGAGAGCTGATTAATAACTTTATGTTATTGTGAAAAAGAGATATTAAGATGTATAAGGTTATTAGGAAATAGTTTCTTCAGAAGAATGGAGTGTATAATTTTATTGGTATATGATGATATTGATGGGAGTTTGATTTTGATGCTAGGTTATAGTGGTTAGTTTATGCAGTTAAGCTTATTGTAAATGCCAAGACATAAGTAAACTAAACTTTTAAACAAATCACAATATATATATATATATATATATGTTTGATTTTACCCATTTGTTTATGTAATATGTTGTTATGTGTTAAGCGTGATTGTGTACATAGGATATGTATGTATGAATGTTTATTTGCATAAGCATGAATATGCATTATGTTTTCTATAAAATGAGAAAGTGGATTTTAGCAAATTGTTTTGAAGAAAGAAAATATTTTTTTCCCCCAAGTGCTTGAATTCGTTACTCACTTAGTCGTAGGTACTCTATATATTATGTCAATAAGATAAGTGAGTGAAGAACGTTTGTGTGAAGCCCAAAATGAGTGTTATATAAAAATATAAGTGTTAAATGAGAGTCCTATAATACATAATTGAATGAAAGTAGCTTGATAAGTGATTTGAAAGGAAAAGTGAAGTTTGAAAGTGACAAATGAGATTTTGATGAACTTGTTTACAATGTTCTCAAATGACCATGGCTTATCATGCATTTGTATTCTATAAATATGTATGTATTTGATATATGAAAAATTGGTTTTTTTACTAAGTTCTATACTTATTGTCATTATAGTTTATTGTGATTTTTAGAGACAAAGATTGATTTATGATGAGTAAGGAGAGAGACTTGAATCGAAAATGGTAAATGGTTTGGCAAATTTTAATTCTTCTACTATTAAAAGATTATGTTTGAAGATTGAATTTTTATTCATTGTAGAGAGATATGTAAGTTTATTTTTGAGTTGTATCTAAGGACCACCTCAAATTCTCTCCAGAGTTTGGGGCCGCTTGTTATAGTTTTCCAACAGTATTTGTAGTTTTTTAAGAACAAATCATTCACTTTTTTTCTCCCTCTTTCATAAAAGTTGAAAACAAAAAAAAAGTTCATTTCACATTTTATTTCTCAAATGTAGAGGATGAATCAAACTGGATCGAATTGTATTTTAGTAGCCCAGTTTGGGCAATAAAAATTCCAAAATGGTTTATAAATCTATGAACCAATTGGTTTTTATTTGGTTTGATTTAAAGTCAAAACAAATCGAAAAACCAAACGGTTTCGAGAGAAAATTAAAAATTAAAAATAGATTTTATCTTAGTTAATATAAATGCTCATTAATGTGATAGTATACACTTTACTTTAATTTATTTAATTGATATTACATAGCTCACTTTAAGAGATAATATAGGTATTATAAATGTGGATGTGTGTTGATAACTTGGTGTAGAGTTCGATCATTGTTAGAAGATATGATGAAGAATCAAGAAGTGATAAATGACGAGAGAAAATTGGTAATGGAACTTTAAAGTTTCTTTTATGTGTGATTTTTTTTTGTCTGACGTCGAATTTATTATGTTATTTATTATTTATTGATTGATGAACTCAAAATTGTTGTAGTAATAATATATTACTATTATATTATTATTTTTATTGAATATATATGGTAAATTACCTGAACAAAATAACACAAAAACAAACCAAATCAAACAAACTATAGAATAAAACGTAACTAAACCGAAATAATTTGGTTGGGCTCTAGCATTTGGTTTATATTTGGTTCACAAAATCATGAACCAACTGCTTTCGGTTTGGTTCGGTTTTGGCGGAGAATTGTCCAGCCCAGCCCAATCAAATGAGTCCCATGCGCATAAAGTGTTTGAGAGTGCTACTTGTCTTTTTTGGGCAGCTGCCTTGTGTTTTTGGGCTCAGCACCAATATATCGCCCTAGTTAATTTAATTATATTGTTTTTGCATATATATAACGGCATTTTTTAAAATGAGTATTTTTTTCCATCATTTATATCTTTCTAATTTAAACGCCACTTTCATAAAATGTCACTTTGATCCTTGTTTAAATAAAATTGATAGAAAATAAGATTATCAAAAAAAGGAATTCAATTCATCATAACTAATATAAATAAAATATAATGATTGATGATCTAATTTAAGTTATTTTCAATGAATATATACATTTTAATTAAAAATAACTATATAATTTTATTTTGTTGGGATTCACTAAAACTTATTCATTATAATATAATTTTTTCTCACTCTCTTTTATTGCCTCCAAATTTCTAGACAAACAATTACGCATTTTCAAATTTTTATTTTTCATTTACTATTTTAAAGACAAGCTACCAAGCTACCAAACATATTTTCGAATTCATCAAAGATTAATTATTTGAATATTATAAAACAAATACTAAATATCATTTAAAAAAAGTACCAAACGTGATCTAATTAATTAATTGACTGATAGGGGTTGACCTTCTTTTGAAGGGATGATGATCAGGAAAAAGAGGGAAACCACCTATTGTTTGACAAAATTAATTGAAACCTTCTTGATGTTTTAAAATACATCTAAACCCATTGAGTGTCAATTTTTTTTTTTCTAATCTTATCATTTTACTTTTGGTGATTTGTTTTTTATACAACTTTTGGTGATTGTTTGATGTTGGAATTTGAATACCTTTAATTATTTAATTAATTGAATAATTTTTAATAATAAGTAATTAAAAAATTAAGAAAAATATTTAGGGAATTATAATAATTTTTTAATTATATATATGATCTATTTTTTGGGAGGATATTAGTTAAGGGTATTTGAAACAATAACTTGAGTGTGTGTGAGTGTGTGTATTACTTTTTCCCATAATTTTTCATTTACTTTTTCAATTAATTATGATTAAAAAAATTAAAGGTATTCACATCCCCATTATCAAACTACTATCAAGGGTAAAATTGTAGGATTAGCAAAAAATTGTCACTTGTGAATGTTTACATGTGTTTTAATATATCAAAAGGGTTCCAATTAGTTTTGTCAATCGACAGAAGAGCTTTACTCTTTTCTTGATGATGATCCTAATGAGGAAATAAAAGTAATAAACAACTACTGCTATACTTATTTGCGATACCACCTTGAGTTTACAAATTATCAAATTATGTCACATTTTCTTTATTTATTTATTTATTTATTGTGCAAATATGCATACCTATATATTATTTGCGGATTAGAAAAATAAAATTTTTAAAATATAAGTACCCAAATTGTATTAAAAATTGATTTGGCTTTACCCAACCTCGACATTTTAAGAAAAAATAATTATTTGCAAAGCTACTGGGCTCGTAGCACAATTGCAAGCAACATGCATGGGTACGGGTAGACATTTTGTTTTCCCATAAATATGGGTAAATTATATATAACCCTTCAATATTAGGCATCTTTCTCACAAATGTATGTGGAGTTGATATATCCCTCCAATACTAGAGGTTAGGTGTACCTCAATATGATAAATAGATAATAGAATTGATCTAGGTTAGTTCGAGTAGATTTTGTGAATATCAATTGACTTCTAATTGAAATATATTAGTATTTTGAGGGGGGGAAAAGTTGGATCATGATTATCTTATTATCTAAACTTCTCCTGAGCAAAAAAATTAAGTGATGATTAGTGGTTCATAAAAAAAAAAAAAAGAACTTAAATTATACCCCATACATTATTACTTAAAGACACTTAAATTATGTCCCATACATTATCATTTTAAGACACATAATGCAGGATCTTCAAAAACTCTGGTGAGCTAAAATCAGGAAATGACCCTAATTTGGTAGTTATACACCCTTCTCTTCTCCCTTCACTTCCCCACCCCCCCCCCCCCCCCCCCCCCCCCCGCCCCCCGCGGCAAAAAAAAAATTTGTAAAAACATTGTACTTTATAAAAATAATTTCGAAAGATATACATTACTTTTGGACAATTAACAAAAAAAATCCTTATAATTATTTTTTATTACTTAAGTTTTTTTTACCATTGTTTACCACTACAATTACTTTAACGTATATTTAATCTAACTATTTTAATTGTAACATAAACTGACCAAATTATCTCACGATAGTTGTTATAGATAATATCCCATATCGGTTAAGGATAAATATTGGGTTAAGTATAAGACTTCAGAAACTCTCAACTTTGAGTTAGCCTTTAAGGAGGAGTTAAACATATGTGCTTCTATATAGTATCGGAACCAAACTCAACTATGAGTGGACCTGCACTTTCTTACCATGTGATAAGGATTAGGCAAAAAGATCGGCTTGCATGTGACAAGGGATGTTAGGGACAATATTCCACATCTGTTAAGGATGAATTTTGGGTCAAGAATATAGGTAACCCTCAACTCTTAGGCTAACTTTTGAGTATGAGTTAGGCTCATGATTATTATACAAGTGATAATCTGCATAATATAATTTAGATATTTAGTTTGTAACCTATATAATGGAATGTTTTAAAAAAACGTAATGATTTTTTATGCCCAATGTGTGAATGATAGAAATTTGGCTTCCTATTTAATTTCATGAGCTATCATGCAAAAGTATATTTTTTAATTTAATTGGAAATTAATCATGCTAAGAAGTAGTACCAATATAGCAACATTGAATGCTGCATAAAGTTAAAAAAATTATCAAAGTTAAAATAATTTTGTGGATATTTTGTACTTTAATAGACTAAAAATATTATATTGATTTTAAGTTCAAGTAGGGTTGGCAAATTGTGGGCCTGGGTCTAGGCTTGGATCGGGTTTTTCCAAACCCATGCCCAAGCCCACATTATTGAAAACAAGTCTAGACCCTTCAAATCCTATCCAAATTGGGCTTGAGCAGGGCTTGGACAGGCAAGCCTGACCTGGGTTTTTTCATTAATTATCAAATATTTTTTTTGATAAAATAAAAAAAATTATTAAATTAAAGATAATTATCCAATACATAAAGAATAATAATCGAATATACAAAATATTAGTAATACAACATAATAAATCACAAATACTAATATAAAAAATCATATTAATTTAATATTTTTATTTATAAATTAAAAAGTCCAAGCTTTTTTTTCCTAACTCTTATCTAGGCTCAATACAATTCTTCGGCCCATATTCAGGCTCAACTCATGAGGGTCGAACTTCAGGCAGGCCTAAACCAACCCAGACGTTTTTGTCAACCCTAAATTCATGCAATCTTAACGTTAAACATGATAAAGAGACTTAAACTAAAATAAATAGATTAATTGAGAATAATGTAACTAATTAATTTTTGAAATTTCTCCTTTATTTGATTTTTTTAGAAAAGTGAATTATAATTATTTTTTTGAAATATGTGAATTTACACAATTGGAGGAGAAAATGTTGAAATACAAGTGTGCAACCCAAGAGGGGGGGTGAATTGGAATTTTAAAAATTATCCTAACAAATCCACACAACAAGCAATCTAATGTCTTAACAATAATAGAAAACAATAAGTTCAATAATAGCACGATAATTAAAGAGTAAGGGAGAAGAGAAACAAACACACGAATTTTTACGTGGTTCGGCAATCTCCGCCTACGTCCACGCCTCCAAGCGATCCAAGCTCGAGGATTTCACTATCCAAGCCTTTCCAAGGCTTCAACAATTACAATTGACTTTGAGGTGTCAATAAACCTTTACAACAAAGAGATTATCTCCCAATCTCTTCACTCAAGTGTCTCACACACTCAAACTCTTACAAATAAATTGAAGAAATGAAAGATACAATGAAACTCACTCAATAAGTAGATATTCAAAGATGAAGAACAATGAATGATTCAATGATTTGTGTTTTGCAAGTTGTAAGCTCAAGATATCACGTGTGCTTTTTGTTTTTGCTTGTTGGAGAGATTGAAAATGAGTTGGATTTGAGTTTTTATAGTTTGAGCTCGAAAACTAGCCGTTATGCACATTTTGGTCGTAACCGGATTACCGGTTATGGACAACCGGAATTCCGCTTAATGTTACCGTTACAGCCACAAATTTGAATTTCTGAACATCCGGATTTCCGCTTTGTCACATCCGGATTTCCGCTTACGCTCAGTAGCTTACTGCCCAACAACCGGATTTCCGTTTGTCAGGATCCGGAATTCCGCTTTTAATTCGGATAGATTCTGCCTAAAATCCGGACTTCCGTTTGTCATAATCCGGATTTCCGCTTGCTACAGTAACTGCTACAGTGAATAGTTTTCCAAATTTATAGTTTGACCCCAAAACTTTATAAAACTGTAGTGTGGCCCAAAACGTTATGAAAGTTTGCAAAAAGATCCAATTTCAGAACTTTAGAATAATGCTTTGTCAATCCCACAACTTTATGAAATTATGACTTTGCCCAAACTATGTGAAATTATAGAATGGTCCAAAAACATTTAAATAGTTTCAAATAGGTCCAAATCCGAAATTTAAAATACTATCAAAGATTTTAAAATTACTTTCATTTTAGTCCAAAATGCTTTAATCCCATAACATCATTTTCTTATTATAAAAGCACAATTCATAAATCTTGACTCAATAAATACATGTGGTTTGTTATCATCAAAATCAATATTTATAAACATATAGGCTAACAAATGTTATCTTCCATTTACAAAGTATGGTAATATTTTCACCCCACAATTTTTGTAAAAGCACTCCACTCTCAATAAGTAATTACAAAAAGTTCACGCTGCTTTTAAAAAAATGCAAATAAAGCAGGATTTTGGATATTCAATCAAATAAAATTAAATAGCTAAACTATTAGATACAAAAGCATATGTTTCTTAGGACAATTCGGTCATGTTTTATATCATCACAGTAAAATAATCAAATAAAATTTATCTTAAAACAATCTTAATGGTGAAAAACACTTAAATAGAAAAAAAATAATAATAATAGTAGTAGTAGTAGTAATTTGAGAAGGTCTTAATTAATTAATTGTTTAATTATAAAAACATTTTGTTGATTTATTTATATTAAAAATAATGTGAACTTATTCGATTTACAAAAGTAGTGGCTGATTTTATTCATTGATCAGTTATGAGAAAGTCACACAAAACTCCATTAGGTTTGCATTTTTTTATTTTTTAATTACATCATTGTTTTCCAACCCTCAACCTTAAGAATATTTCATTTTCAGATAAATAATTCTTTTTAAATTTTTTTCATATATTTTTGCTTATTTGTTAAATTCATTTTTATCTCCTATGATTGGAATGGAAGCATTATTTTTTCAAATGTTTAAAATTACCAAATAGTTTCTTGAGGATATTCTTAATATCTTTTAACTATATAAATGGGTACATGCTCGTTTTTTCAATTATATTGCACCCATTTTTTTTCCTAATCCTCATTAATTATGGTCTTTTAACTTGAACTCATAACCTCAGGCTTCTACAAAATAAATAAATAAATAAAGGTAATTAAGCTATTTTTTAAGAATAAATCGATACATCCGTACATATCCTTAATCTATATAATTCAAGTCAATTACTTAATTAACCCATATATTTTAAACAATTATCCAAAATGTCTCAATTGTATGTTAACATTGTTAAAAATGAAATTATTCACCGTCTATCTGATTTTTCTCACTTTTTCAAAAATACACAATTCTTTATTTTTTTTTTACTACGCTCCACTTGAACTTATATTATTTTGCACATTTCCACCTCTGTCTTCAATCCGTTAAGAAAACTAATTGAATATATTATCCAAATTACCTTTTTACCCCCAAATGAAAAATTACATATTTGCCCAAAATAAATGTAAAAAGAAATTACATTGAACATTGTAGCCATTACCTCCCAACGGCTACAATTTTGGGTATATAATCCCATGAACCCAGTAACAAAGATGCATAAAACTTGTGCCATTCAAGCAATTATACAAGCTGCTCACAAACCAGCCACAACTCACAATCATTCGTTCATATAAACTTGCTCATACAATCTAAAATATGTTCATACAATACATAACCCATGATCTACACATTCAAGCCAACAATTGTCTCATTTATTGAAACTCATTATCTACACATTTAAACATCACAACCACTCAAACATTTATTCATTCAAAGACAACAACTGCTCAACTATCACCCAAATATCACCTGCTCAACAATTCTTTCAAACACATCATCCACACATTCAATTCAAAAATGGCATCAAGTTATAATTCAAGTTCTACCGCCAGTGGACAGCCACATAGAAAAGTTAAATGCACTCTAATTCACTACTGGTGTGGTGTGTAAGCATGTGCTATGGTTTCCACTACACCATAGAATCGTAATGTAATGTTTTGGTCATGCAGGTTCAATAAATGCAAGTTTTGGCAATGGTTTAATAAATGCCAGATGGCAATGGTCATGAAGTTTTGGCAATGGTTCAATAAATGTCAGATGGCAATGGTTTGCCATTGCCATCTGGCAATGGCAACCCAGATGGCAGATAATCAAAATTTAGAGCGGAATGCAGTTAACTTTCGAGTTGATGATGCGGGGAAGATAAAGAAAAGGCTAAGGGTCATTGAAGGAAGGCTTAAATGTATAATAATTATGCTAGTATGTGTGTGTGCAATTGTGTTTACTAAAATGTAATATATCCTACAAAATATGCATGAATGAAATGAGCTTAATTATGTCCTAATTGTCCTAGACTTGATTGTGCTTAAATACATCATAAATAATATAACTTCAACCATAATAAATAAAAAATAACATATCTAATTATCCAAAAAACAACCAAAATAACCATTAATAATGTCATCAAAATACAGCCCAAGTAATAATTAACTTTCATATAACCAGCAATATTTCAAAACAAATAGCAATATTTCAAAATAACAATCAAAATAGCAAGTTCAAACATTTTTAGTTTGTTCTCATTCAATATTACAAAGAACCTGTCACATTTGAAATTTGAGATGGATTTTCGGATTATGACAATCCCTGACTTGATTGTATTTTTCTTGATCCAGCATCTCTAGAGCCACTTTGAACCCTTCTTTTCCTTGTTCCAGAATTAGAACTCTGACCTAGACCACTTGGTATCTAAACATATGTTATGTTAGTTTAAGAGCTTAAACCAAAAAAAAAAAAGAACTAAAACAAAAAAACAATACCTTTCTTGCTGTCTGTGATGTAGCAGCTTCTTAAGCAATTGACTTTGTTGTTGATGCTTGTAAAACATATTGATATATAAATTAATCTTATATTATGCATAAAACAAACTAGACAGCCATAAAAAAATGAAATATACAAGCAAGTCAACACTTGTTTTCTTCTCCTTATTGCATGTTGTAAAGCATTTAATGACTGACTTGAAGTAGTTGATGCCTACAAAACATGATATCTATTATTTAATGACAGTATACATATAATAAATAATAACAATTACATATAATAGTAAACTATTAAAAAATAATAGTAGTATATTGCCTTTACTTGAGAGTTATTGTTTTTATCTCTATTTGCCCTTGCAACAGATGACCTTAATGGACAGGACCTCACATTATGGTTGGAGCCACCATAGAACGAGCAAATAATAAAGAATTTTCTTTTCTCTTTTTGAGGCTCATTTTCTACTCATTTTATGGATTTTTTTAGGCCTTCCAACCTTTTTCTGCACAATTGGTGGATCAATCAATGGTTTTCTTATACGCTCCCATGTACACTGATCCCGAACGGGGCTAAACATCACTGAATATGTATTGAGGTAAGCTTGTCTAGTAAACCATGTTGGAACATACTCTTTAATTGCATGTCTTGCATATCCAATGGTAGCTATTGCATGTGGAGAAATGAGGCTTGCAATTTCCCAATAACTCTAATCACATGTTCTGGTCTCTAACTTCACCACAAACCTTCTAGGTGGATTATAGGCTGCATCCATGACTTGAAAATTCAGCTCACCAGAAGCTTGTACAATCATTTTCTGTGCAAGCTTTCTTTTTTGTCCAACTCTTTCAAAACTTTAGGTGTCAGCTGTCCTTTCCAAATGACTGCCTCATTTCTTCTCTTTGTAAACCGTTTCATAAGTCTATATCTGATTTTTTCAAGTAAGGTCTGTCTCGGTAAGGTAATATCCAGTTGTTGAAGCACTCTGATGCATTGTCTCAACTCGGTCTACCATGCAATTTCTGTCATATATGTGCATCAACCAGTTATAACCATTTAGTTATCTTTCCAACCATTCAAACACAGCTTCTTTTACAGCTTTTATCTCTGCCATTCCCTCATCAAAATCATGCTTGTTACAACTCTTAGTAGCTTTCCGAAACAATTGTTTCAACTATGCACCAACAAATGACTTAGAAAAATTAGTATAAACATGCCTTGAACATGCCCTATGATAAGCAGTAGGCCATGTGTTTTTTGATAAGCAATAGACCATGTGTTTGAAATTACATTAATCAGCTTTTTTTGTCTATCATTAACAAAAGTCACCTGCCTTTCATCATCTATATAGCTATGTAAGTGCTCCATAAACCATTCCCATGTCTCCGTATTTTCAATCTTATAAACACATATTGCCAATGGGACAATCCCATTATTACCATCCATGCCAACAGTGGCTAACAATACTCCACTATATTTACCTTTCAAGTGACATCCATCTACTCCAATAAAATGCCTACAACTATTAGGAAATGCATTTCTTTGTACCGAAAACGAAACAAAAAATCTTTGGAATAATACCTTATCAAGTATAGAAACAGCATCACACAATACCTTGCATATTGTTCCTGGATCAGTTTTGTGAATGGCTGCAACATACTTAAATAATTTTTTATATCCCTTCAAATGATCCCCAAAAACCTTTATTCGTGCATTTGCTGTAGCCCGATACAATGTCATATTTTTAATCTTCAAACTATACGTCTCTTTCTTAAAATTCTTCAAAAGATTAATTTTCACATTCGGGTCAACAGTAACCTGACTTTTTATCTTAGTAGCTACCTAAGCAGAAGTAACTTTCACTGTTTTGCTGGTAAGTCTGCACTCATGCTTCTTATTGTATTTTCGCAATATAAAACCAGTTCCATCATTTAGTTTTGCACCCGCCACATACTATGGACAACCAACCTCTTTACAAGTACCCACAAATCTTTTTGGCTCACTATATACTGTTTTAATGGCAAACTATTTCCTAATCATCACCTCATGCAATATCTCTCTAAAATGAGCAATATCTCTAAAAATATGTCCTAATTTTAGCTTATTTTTCCCATCAGCGCTCAATTTATACTCATGTTGTTGTATGTAATTAGTCAATTTGACAGTCTCAAGCTCAATATCATCATTAGAAGAATCAATGATCCCTTTTACCTCCTTATTATCATAAGATAAACTACCATCTGAATCATAATCAACTTTAGTTTCAGTAGTGCCTTCATTGTCCTCATCAACAAGAGTAGTTTTAACAGTACCATCAATTTCAACTTGCATGACTTCTGCATTAATATCATCATTGTTGCAATCATTTCTATTCAAGCAGTCAGATTGTAATGCATCTTCGTCATATTCATCAGCCCCCAACAGTAGCCTGTTCCTCAACAACAGCTTCCCTAACAAAAGATTGTCTCCCATTAGCAGCTTTTTTCCCAACAGAAGCATTTTCCCTAATAGAATCATTCAACTAATTAATCAATTCATCAGGCAACACAACTCCTAAGTTAGTGAATAATGCTTGCAGTAAGGCAGAATCTTGAAACTGAGGGTACAACACTAGTGTAACTTCAACTGTAAGAGCATTGACATCTAAAGCCTGATGAATTTTAAGCAAAAACTCTAGCCCAAAATCTGAAGTGCAGTGCAATCTTAACCTTATTCTCCGGGTTTGTAACGTTTAGCATAATTTTTGAAGCAGAATCTAACCCATATGGACTCGTAAAATGTTTAAAACAACATTCTTAATCTTTGCAAGGGTACAAGCAGGTTGAAGCAACCTTGAATTCTTCTTAATGCCTTGAAAGGATATCACTAACTCTACTTGTCGCATCCTAGATGTCCAAAAAAAAAAAAGATTCAGCATTGGTGCAATTCTTGAGTTTTGAAACAAAGCCAAGTATTGATCATTCAAACTTCTTATATTTTATAGTACAATGTTAGTTACTGAACTATAAAAACACAAACAGATACCTGCAACACTATATTCTTTTTAATGTATTATTAATATTGCAAGTAAGAAACTTAAAGAAAAGGCATGGAAACAAACATCCTGCTGGATATGGATGCATATATAGCTAGGGGTTATAATTGTAGCTAGTTTTTCAGACATTCTAATTTTGCATGCAACATCCAAATCTTCACCAAGGGGCTGAAGGATGTGGATACATATATAGCCAGGGGTTAAATAATTTAAAAAACCACGGCCCATAGTTCAACAATTAAAAATTTTCAAAAGCCCTAAATTTTATATGTATACCACAGGCAGATACATGAGTAGGCAGGGGATAAACATGCATTCAACTATAGTAGCACAATCTTTCATGCATTTGCATCTCAATAGGTGAAAACAACATATTACTCCCTAATTTATCATTACCCCCAACAAATTTGTTACAAATCGATCTAATCTATATTCTAGGTTTCTAGTAACAGTGATTAACAACAATCAACATACATTGTTTCAAAAACATTGTTTCATGTGAAAAATTAAATGAAAATAAATAAATAAAATGAAACTTACTTGATTGTAGCTTTAAACACCCCAAAAACCAAAACGTCGTGACTTCTTAACAACTAACCACTTCCGTCAATGCCTCTGAATCTTCGAATTAGCAAAAGATTTGAAACTTAAGTGTGGTGCATTGATGAAAATGCATGGAAACTACAAGAAAAATGGTGGGATTTTGTTGCTTCTTCATGCATGGTGGTGGGGAATAAACTATGGCTGTTTTCGTTGCTTACTGGGCTGGTGGACCACTATGCCTTCTTTTTTTTTTTTTGCTTGTTACAGATTCTAAACGACGTTGTTTTCGAAGCATATGTGAAATTATCATTTTATTCTTATGACGTCAGTAAAGTCTTAACGATTTGAAAACAGAGGTGGAGAGGTGTAAAATAATATAAGTTCAAGTGGAGCGCAGCAAAGAAAATAAAGAATTATATATTTTTTAAAATGTGAGAAAAAAAAAGGTGGACGGTAGATAATTTTCCTTATTAAAATATGCTTAGTAATGGTAACCTTGAAAGGTAAATCCAATAGTATAATTTTAAAAACTAGAATGGTTAATTTGTTATTTCAAAAGATTAGGGAGTATAATGAAATTTAACTTGTATATATTGTATTAAATTTGAGACGTTTTGATAAAAAGGAAAATGGTTAAAAGTGCTAAAATTTGAACCAAGTGATGAGGGTGGTGAGGTAAGGTGAGGTTTGTATAATGGCTTTGCAAATATGCTTGGCCCTTTCAATCTCAAGCCACAACTCCTTGAACCACAGTCCAATGTCCTCTTCTCCATCAACCCTCATCTCTTTTTCAGTCCAAACCAAGAAGAAGACAGTTGTTGAGTTATCATCACTTCGTTTGAGCAAGAGAGAGCTCTGTTTATCAAGTTTTGTATTAATCTTGAATGGGTTATACCCAAAGCTTTCTAAAGCTTCTTTGCCTGAAGAAATGGAGCTCCAAAGATACACAGATTCCAATGAGGGTTTCACTTTACTAAGACCCTCTTCTTGGATTAAGGTGACTAGTCATAGCCTTTGCTTATTGCTTTTGTTTACATTTAATTTTATTTTACCATTTCTGTTATGAATTGGGTTTTGGATTTGGTGATGATAGGTAGATAAAGCAGGGGCAACAGTTCTTTTTGAGGAGGCAAATAAGGGAACTAATAACCTTGGAGTTGTTGTAAACCCAGTTCGTGTCGCGAGCCTTGGAGAATTTGGAACACCTCAGTTTGTAGCTGACAAGCTTATACAAGCCGAAAAGCGCAAGGTAACTGCTAAATGCTCACATGGTTGTGTTTAAAAATATCACATTTTATGTTATGGTTGTTGAATTTGGTTGCTTGGCTAATTTACGTAACCTATCAAAACTAAGCATTATAAATATTTAGCTAACACTGATCCACTTTTACTTGGTAGATAATGATTCTTTAATCACAATGGCAGTGGATTTCCTCAATATCTAAATGACCCTGTGTCTGTAAACGCTAATCTTTCTGGGGGCATTTTCTATACATATTTGTTGCTGATGGTGATCCTTGAATTTATTTATCTTTTTCACAGATTCTTGAATGAAATATTTGTTGACTTAAACGATTCTGGATAAAACTGTTAGAAAGAAATGTTTGTTGGAATTGCATTCAGAATACATTATTAGAAGACTTCCTTGATCATTGTCTTAGGTTCGCACAAGTCCCTGCATTTAGAATATGTCTTTTGTGCTTCAACTTCTCTGGTTTGTAACATGAATGGGAATTTAGAATTGCCATGCTCTTTCATCTGTTTGGGCATGCAAAGCAGGCAAGAACTCACGGTTTGGCTTTTCAAAGAGCTATTATGATAAATAATAGTGTTTTCCTTCATAACCTTGTATTAAGATACTTGAGGACATTTTTCAAGTCGATAAGGATAAAAGAACTATCAACTGCTTTTTTATGCATGGGTGTTGTTAAAGATTTCTTTCGGGTTTGTTGATGGTTTTATGCCTTGATAGCTATAGCAGCAGAAAGTTTATATTAAAGATCTAGATGGTTTATGTCAAGCTAATTTTAATCCTGAGCTGCGGTTGAATTTGATCCTAAAGACTAAGAAAAAAATTGTTAATTGTTTTTTGATAAGTTGATTTCCATTTAAGAATAAAATCTTAATTAACAGATGGGTCACATATGTCTTGGAAGTTACTGGACATATTTCTACTGTTATTTAAACAGAGGTATTGGTTAATTAGTTGTAATTCTACTACTCTGCAATGGAGATAATATGAACTTTCAATGAGAAACGAACTTCACATGAATTGTAATGATCATGAAGATTCTATAGTACACTCATAAATTAACATGGTGCAAAAAATTGCAGTAGATTGCATTGAATTTTGAAATAAGTCTTAGAGCAGAAAACAATGATAACATTATCATACCTGTCATAAATCAGTAATTTTCCTATTGGCATCTTATCTTTTCTCGTAGCATTTAATAAACAAGTCATGGTTTCAGCTTTGGTCTCATATCTTCCCTTTCAGCTTCAATCTCTTAGGGAGTTCCAAAATTTCTGTATTCCTTTGTTTGTCTTCATTGGGAGGGGATTTTGGGTAAGGTAGTAAAACTTGGTCCAGCTTAGTACAATGGTGGGTGTTCTTTATATGTCATGGTCTTTGATTGGTTTGAAGTTCCCCTTCCTTCAGTTTTTGCATTCCTTGTGAACAGCTGGTCAACACATACGTTTCCTATCAAAAGTATAAATCAAGATTTACTGAATACTTTGTCATGAATAATATATATGAAAAAGAAAAACTGAAAAAGTTCTGTGAATGCAGTAAAGTAAGGGTATGAATGAAAGTCAAGATCCACATTCAGAGATGCATAGGATGATCTTTGCAATGATTGGATGCTTTAGGAGGATAAAGATGGCATTACATGGCATTTCCACTGAATAATGACAGATTTGAAAGTTTGCGGTGGTGCTCTCGTTGTGCCTGTAGTTTCTTTCTTTTATGCTTGAATTGATATTTCGGATTTGATCTGAGCCTACAATACTTTGTCCACATTGTCAAGAAGAATGTCCATGACATAGATTTGGATGAAACGATGGTGCTGACAAATGTGTTTAAAGAGAAGAGTATGCGTGCTTAAATTGACGTAAGACCCACCTGATGGGAGAGTTTATAAAGAAAGCAAGTCAAGATGGTCTGACTGTGACAATCAAAAGTTGGAGGTTGAAAAGCGTACACTGAAAATTAGTAGTGGGGTTCTGTGGATAATCAAAATTGGACAGAAGTGTCCCAGAATTTCTTAGATTTTATCCATTGATAGAGAGAATATGTAGAAAAAATACTCAAGAGGTTTGGAACGAAAATCTCATTGTGCTGGCTCAAGTTTGTTGGGATTGTTCTGCCAATTATGCTATGCTGATGTTGCAATTCTCCATCATTTTTCTCTCTATCTTACTTGAGGCTTTTCCTTATTAAGTTATCCAACCAACTGTGGCCTGTGAGATATATAGAATTAGAGGTGGTGAAAGATTGAGCTGTGTAAAAGCTAACATAAATGAAGGCATATCTCCGCTGAGAACTGAAAGAAAGCAAGATGATCCATGCAGCACCTATTCTCTGTTTCATTCTCTTAATGTCTTGTGAGATTTGCTAGCTTTACATTTTCAGTTGCATGCAATTGGTATCATTTTTTCTCCTGTAATTTGCTTAAAGTTTTCAGACTGGACTTATTTTCTCTCACCTATATCCAAGGCAATTAACTTGTATGAAACTGAGACTAAGTGACATCCAAATAGGACAAGTCTTTTTCAAAAATATAGTTCCCCTTAATCTCTGCTGAGCTTCTTTGCAACCCAAAAGAAAATGCGTGAACTTAATGAATGAAAACTTCTAGAACTTTTTTTCTTTATAGGGAAATATGATGGCAACTAGTGTTTAACAGGAAGAGATTATCAAGGAGGTCAATCACTGAAGGGAAAACAAATACTATTGTAATCTTCCATCAAATGATAGAGGCCTTTTATACAACCAAATTTATGAAAACTTTACCTAATTACTGGCAGAAAGGACTTGATAAGGAAAGTCTTACCTGAAAACTTGGAATTAATCTCTAGGATAGACAACATGGCTTTCATGGTGTGTGATACTTCAAACTAATTGTAAAGCATTAATAGTATTACCAAAGTTGGACTTGCTGCATAATCAGGGTTTCGGTTATGCTTGCTTTTAAGTGGTGTTAGCGTACGATTCCAGAGTGGCTGAATAATTTTTTCAACCTGTTATTAGTGGGTTGAGAAACTGTGCAGTTTACTTACTTGCACGCCTTTAGTTTCCTGCTTAGAATTTTCCAACTTGTCATTTGGGGGTTGAGGAACTGTGGAGTTATACTTATTCGTGAGCCTTTAGTTTCTTGCTTAGACTTTTCTTTGATAGTATGAAGTCTTTGGCAATATAACACAGGATTAAGCTCGCAGCAATGCAATTCCGTATCAGATTTTCTGTTTTACATTTAATTCTTTTCTTTGTTTTTATTTTTTATTTTCTCCCTATACATTTGATTTATTTATTTATTTTGGTTGGATCCTGGGTGCACTTAAATGAATTCTTCTTGTAAAGGAAAGTACAATAGATGCTGAGTTGATTGGAGCATCAGAGAGATCAGGCCACGGAGGCCTGCAAGTTTATGAATTTGAGTACAAAGTTGACAGCAGTAGAGGAGGGTTAAAGAGAATTTTTTCAGCTGCATTTGTCGCCTCTAAGAAGCTTTACCTTCTTAATATCACTCATTCAGACAAGCCCGAGAGTCCTCTCGACACCCATACAAGAATGATGTTGGAAGAGGTTCTTCATTCCTTCGATGCAGCACCCACCACATAATGTTACGGCTCAATTTTGAAAAATGTTCGATTCTTTTTGTTTGCTTCGGTTTGATTCTTCAAAGTTCAAAGCCTAAGGTAATGCTATCTGATAGCAGTGTTTTATAAATATTAGCAAAATGGAATATAGATTAGAGTTCTAGAAATGGTAGTGTCGTTAGGGTGCACCAAATTTAAGACCTTACTATTAGTATAAATAATTAGTACAGAGCGAGTAAGGATCGATTCCACAGAGACTATGCTAGTTGTATTTATTATCAATCAACTCTAAAGCAGGACTTCAAATAAAATAATAATAGAAATAATAATATAAATTAATCTAACTAAAGAAAATGCCAACTAAAAAAAATGGGGGTTTTCGAATTTTTAACTAAATAACAAGAAATAAAGAAATTAAAACTACTAACAAGAAATAAAATCTAATTAAAGGATAAAGAACTAACAATGAGAAAAACTTTGGTTAAATGAACATTTGCCACCACCAAACATGTACATAATATATCAATTCTATCATTAATTCATATTGACACTATCAACCGTAGACAACAGCAAGTTCTGTTAGTCTCAATCTTTTCTTATTGTGTCGTTAGGCAAACAAGCTCTTCACTTAATCTCTAATCATTAAATAATTTAAAACAAGCTCTTTAAATTTAAGATAATAGAAGCATTAAACAGAGCAAGATATTAGGTTGATTTAAGCATTAAAAATTAATCATATGGCATGTTTGGGGTTTTAAATTCACCCTCAACTAAATAGAAAATCTAGCCTAACATAATAAAATTGGAAATAAGAGAATTGATAAAACCAATCATGGAGATAAATTCAAACGGCTGCCTTTTTCTTCAATTCCTTTCGGTTGCTGATTTTTTTCTTCTCCTTTGCGGCTGCAAATTGTTCAATTTCTCTTGCTGCCGATTTTCCTCCTTGCGTTGCTTCCGCTTGACCCTTATATAATGCTTCAATTGTGGCTTTTATGGGAAGAATTAAATCCAAAGCCAAACCGCCCATGCCATAACGTGCTTGCCATTTAAATTGTCATGCAAAATATTTGCTTCTTTTTTCGTCCTCATGCACAAGCTCTTTTGATTGGCCATGATTTCTTAAAGCCAAAAGGCTTTATTTCTTTTCCTCTCACGTGCTAGCCTTGATTAAGATGGCGATCTCTTTTTTCCAATTTTGCTTTCATGTGATGACTTAGCTTGTTAATTGGCTTGGCGTCCTTTTTCCATGCACGTGCCGCCCACTTTGACAATTTCCTTTTTTTTTTTTTCAATTTGCTTTTCATAATTTAATCCAATGCACGCAATCTTTTTAAATTGGTCAAGTAAATCCATACACATTAAACAATTTTCCAAATGTGCATCAATTAATTAATTGGCTTCCAAAAAATCTTCAGTTATTTCCTTTCTTAATTTCTTCAAGCAGATTTTTTCTTAAATGCTCCGATTTAATTCCTCTTTAATCTCAGAATATTACTTAAAATAACAAAATAAAAAAAATTAAGATAAAAATTTACACAATAAAATATAATTTACTAAATTAAAAATTAACTAAAATAACTATAATATTTAAAACCCAAACAAGAAAAAGATGAAAAACATTAATAGCAAAATATATGAAAAATATGCACTTATCAAGAAACTTACAAGATTGTTATTATGTGGATTGAAAATTTCTTAAGCTGTTATTTTTCAGAAGCATTACAAGCTTTCAACCTTTACAAGAGCATTTTCATAGTCAGCAGTAATGAAGTCTGAATCGCAGAGAATATCCTGTAGCAATCCTTTACACGTAATGTCATCCTTGTTGAATTTTTGTCGTATGGGCAAATTGCCGGAGAAGAAGTAGCGGACATATATTGTTTAATTTTGATTAATTGACTAATTTGTCAATAACAGATACCACTTGATGTTATAAAAATTGTATTGGCCCATTCTTTCTCTTCCTCTATGGATGCAAATTATTATTATTATTATTATTATTATTATTATTATTATTTTGTAGTAATTCGAAACTATTATCACATGGATAATCTGTTATTGTTCATTGATTTGATAGATAAGAATTCAACAATAATAATTAAAATTTAACGATACATGTGCTCCTAAGGGGTGTGGATCAACTATCAAGCATTACAAGAATGAAAAATATAAGAATTAATATTAATTTCAGTAATGGAGAATTTAAACACAAAACACCATTTGGTCAAACACAAGTGATGCAACGTGAGTAGATTATTAATTTTAATAGTAATAATCCATAATAAAATGTCTTTGTGCTAGTTAGAAATGGCCAGTAATTGAACTTAACCGCGTAGGACAACAATTTGAGTTTTTGGGGGTGGGGTTGATGGCTTACATCAAAGTTAGTGTGTGCTAATGATTAATAATAATAATAGGGTAAATATGAAATTAACCCTTACCCAAGTATTAGAAGTTCGTTGGTTTTCTTTTAACCGGATAATTACTGGTCAATTTGTCACGCGTCCGTACACGTGGCTGCATCTAATTTAGTCGTTTGTCATTTCAGTTTCTGTTACGTACAGTTTCTGTAACGTAGCTAGCTCGTAATCCATAATAAAATGGTTCATGGCTGGCGGCTGTATATGTGTGATTACTAATTAGCTGCGGGGACGCCCAAAGTCAAAGTCAACTTGCACATGATCTGTTTTCTTATTTCATGGGCCCCATCCTTGAACCTGATGGATTCAGCTGTATCTGACTGATTTTCTAATAAGAAAAAACTAAACCAAGATCTTTTTATTATTATTATTATTTGTTTTAAAAAGTAATAATAATAAATGCAATCCGGTCAATCTTTGCATTAATTAATTTAATTGAACCGTTTGTTTATAAAAATTTTTAAAATTAAAAAATAGCAAGTAACTTAAACAACGTAACATAAAAAATTGATTTTGGAAGCAACCTAGCAAAATGAAAACAAGTGTGAACCTGAAAACAAGGAACAATAAATATTCAAAGTATTCATTATTATACCATATAGTTAGTTTTTTTTGGAGGGAACTTATAATGATAAATCAAAGATTGCAACTGACAGGTGTGGAATTTTAAGATAATAAAAACAAAAAGACTCAAAAGTATTTCAATGAGTCAACCAAACCTTTTTATTCGCTTTCTCCAATACTTTCTTGAATCTGTTTTTATAATTCCTGTCCACAGATGACTAATTCAATCTCATCTTAACTAAGCTCAAATAAGAAAGCAAGTCCTGTGTTCATTGGGAAAACACAAATCATCCAAGAGATGGATTCGGGAGAGAAAAGACTAAATGAGCTTGGTTACAAGCAAGAACTCAGAAGAGAAATGGTATTTTCATTTTCATTCTTATGCTTTTGCTTCTTTCTGTTTTTTTGAGTGTTTTGAAGTTGGTTGTGTTTGAAAATAATTACTTTGTTGTTGCAGACTTTGTTCAAGACTTTTGCCATATCATTTTCAACCATGACACTTTTCACTGGGATAATACCACTGTATGGCTCAAGTCTATTGTATGCAGGTCCTGCGAGCCTTGTCTGGGGATGGGTTGTTGTTTCATTCTTCACTTGGTTTGTTGGATTAGCAATGGCTGAGATCTGTTCTTCTTTCCCAGTTTGTCTCTCTCTCTCTCTCTCTCTCTCTCTCTTTCCACCATTTTCATTTATCATGTTACTTTCTATTTTTTTGGAATAGCAAAACGACACTAGTGGTTTGGGGAAATGTTTCTGGAGTTTTCATTGGTTTGAGAAATGGTCACATAGTCTTTCTTTTCGAACAATTATATTCAGATAAAATACAGTTGGCTCGTTATAAGAAAAGGGTGTAATTATCCTAAAAGGAGTATATGTGACCATTTTTAAAAACAATGGGACGTTTGTGACTATTTCGCTAAACCTTGAAGTTCTTGTTGCCCTTTCTCCCTCTTTTTATATATAAATCTTAGATGCACTCGGTGTATATTCCCTCCTATGAAAGATTCTTGCCGCATGCATATTTACTGTGACATGATTGGTTGAGAAATATACGTTGCAAAAATCCAACTAGGGAGGATGCACACTGGAGATATTTCTCCTTCGTTTATACATCTGCCTCTTATCTGAAATGAACTGAAACTTCATTTGGTTATAAATTGAACAGACTACTGGTTCTCTCTACTTCTGGGCTGCACATTTGGCTAGTCCCAAATGGGGTCCCTTTGCATCATGGTGTTGTGCTTGGCTTGAGACTATAGGGCTCATTGCTGGCATGGGCACTCAGGTATCTACAGCGAAAATTTGGTTAGTTTTTATGATGAATGTTGCATGAATCGGATTATAATTTTGACAGATATTTTATTTGGTTTTGAAGGCATATGCAGGATCACAGACACTGCAAAGTATCATTTTACTGTGCACCGGCACAAATAAAGATGGGGGATATTTTGCGCCTAAATGGTTATTTCTATGTATGTACATTGGTCTCACCATCATATGGGCAGTCCTCAACACCTTTGCATTAGAAGTAATTGCCTTCATTGACATTATTTCCATGTGGTGGCAGGTAAGATTACAGTTCTGCTTTGATTTCCCTATCTTCTTTGTTTATCTTTTGCCGGTTATTTTTGTGGTGGCTTAAAACTTTAGTGTATATTTTCTAGACTTTGAACCATAATTTTAGAAAAATTTCTGCCTAAACCGCTTTTGCAGTCGCACCGGAATTTCTAGAACCCACAACAGCCCTTAACATGTAATTTTCAAGCTCATCCTTTGTTAGTAAAGCAGCAGTATATTGAAATAGAATGTTGATATTCTATAAAGTTTTGAACATTCATTTCTAATTACCAATTGGATTAAGTTCAGATGCTAAATCTATTCCATTTGCGTCTGGAAGTAAATAAAACAAATACTCAAACTAAAATTGTACTAAAAACTTTTGCTGATTCCCAGTTCACATTACTTATCCTCGTATATTTTCTGACTTTGAGCTTCTGTAAACAGAAATATCGAGCAAATAATACTGATACAGTATATCATTTACAATCTTACATTGGCAGGTTGCTGGAGGATTAGTCATTATTATAATGCTTCCCCTGGTTGCTCTGACAACACAATCTGCTTCATATGTTTTCACACATTTTGAGATGTCGCCTAAAGCAACTGGAATATCAAGCAAACCTTATGCAGTCATTCTATCTTTTCTAGTCAGCCAGTATTCACTATATGGATATGATTCTGCAGCACATTTAACTGAAGAAACAAAAGGTGCTGACAAGGCTGGTCCTATTGCTATCCTGTCTAGCATTAATCTTGGCTCTTTCTTTCAGCATTCAGGTTTGACACTACGGCTTATTCTCATTTACCTCCTGTTTCTTTTGACGGAAAAATTGAGGATGATAATTTGAAATGTATCACTGTTTGCATCAGTCAGCTCAAAGTAATGATAGGGTACTAGAAGTGATCTAATATAATGTTTCTCGTAGAAACTTCTTATGTACCGTACCTACTGATATGTGGTTGGAACTCTTCTCTCAGGATTTTAGCTACCTTTATGATACATCCAATGAGACTGCTGGTGCATTTGTTCCGGCTCAAATACTGTATGATGCATTCCACGGGAGGTATCATAATTCTACTGGAGCAATCATCTTGCTATTTGTCATATGGGGTTCATTCTTCTTTGGTGGCCTTTCTGTCACTACAAGTGCTGCCAGAGTTGTAAGTTTCCTACTTATCTTAGTATGACCATTTGCTTATAGCCTTGATTAGCAGTATTTCGGAAGTCATACTGCAGATAAATCCCATGAAAAAACTAATGGCGAGTTCTTACACCAATTCTTTATTAATTTGTTTCCATATTACCTGATCAATCCCGCATTATGTCATGCTTCAGGTTTATGCTTTATCAAGAGATAAGGGAATTCCATTTTCATCAATCTGGAGACAACTGCACCCGAAGCACAAAGTTCCTTCAAATGCAGTGTGGCTCTGTGCAGCAATCTGTATTATTCTTGGTCTTCCAATCTTAAAAGTCAATGTGGTCTTCACTGCCATAACTTCCATATGTACAATTGGCTGGGTTGGCGGCTATGCAGTTCCAATCTTTGCAAGAATGGTGATGGCTGAGCAGAAATTCAATGCTGGTCCATTTTATCTGGGTAAAGCTAGCAGACCAATTTGCTTGATTGCCTTTTTATGGATTTGCTATACTTGTTCAGTCTTTCTTTTGCCCACTTTTTATCCTATTTCTTGGGACAATTTCAACTATGCGCCTGTAGCTTTGGGTGTGGGTTTGGGTTTGATTATGCTGTGGTGGTTGCTTGATGCAAGGAAATGGTTCACAGGACCAGTTAGGAACATTGATAACGAGAATGGGAAGGTTTAACTTTTATCCTAATCTCAAATATTTCTTGTATACATAAGAACTCTTAGGTTTAATAATAATTACTTTCTTTTGTCAGTAATTTTTGTTTTCGGAACCTTGACTTACTAACCTGAGTACGTAATGAGCCTTATCTCGTGCAAAAAGGTGACGCCGTTGCATCTTGCCAACATTATTTATGCCTATGCATTTTATGAAAGTAATATACAGAACCCGGTAAGCAACATTATTGCAGATGCATAATACAATATCTTAAGGGACTAATTTACCATTCACCAAAGTTGGAACCTTAACAGAGAATTGCCGTAACTGGGATCTCAATTCCCTCAGATCATCCACCCATGAAACATAGCTTGAATTTCTTGCTAGAACATCTTTAGAAACCTGCTTACTTTCAACCAATCCAACTGCATGCTTTTCAAAATTGTTGATATTTTGCCAAAGCAAATCTAGCTTGTTTGGATCTCTCTCACTTCTAACATTATCTAGGCATTCTCTTGCTTCTTCTAACTCTGCCCAAAAGCATGAATCTTGAGTCAAGCTTGCCAATCTGCTTCTTTTATTATTCTCTTCGTTACTAACCCTTCTCTCTTTCCACCACCTTTCGAAAATCTCATACCTCCTTGGTCTTCCATGCTTCACATAATGACCTTTACTTCGATGATGTCCATTTCGGTAATAATCTGCAATGTCTAATGGTTCAACAAGAAGCATATAAAATTGAGAAGCGTTCACCCATTTTGATCTTCTGTGGAAATCGTGAGGAAGATCATTGTTTTCCAGCTTATCAATGACACCATCCCAGAATTTGCCAAGCATGATTCGATTCATATTCACTTTGGAATCTCTTTTTGAGACTCCCCTGAGCTTGAAGGAGTCGTAGTACCCCATTTGCTCATCAGAGTCATCACAGCATGCCTTGTACCACTCTATTTGAGCTCTGTAAGGATTGATCATCGACAATTTAATGGCTAGATCTGCAACATTAAGGTTTGGTGTTCGTCCCATTCTCCTCGCCATCTTTAGGCAATCTTTGGCTGCTGTTGAAACTGGTTCCTATTGAACAGAATTAAAGAAATTAAATATGCAAAGCCATATAACGGTAACTTAAGATACAAGGCATGTAGTCATGTACCTGGCTACTTATAGCAGAGGATTGCAATGCTAATGCAACTCCTGCTTCATAGCATGATTCAGGAATATCTCCATCCACAGAGTTTCTTTGCTTCAAGAACTGATAAGAAATTTTCCCAATATAATCTCCATACTTGAGATGATCCTCAATGCTAGCGCAAGGCGAACCTGTCATAAGCATCAAATGCATCATCTTGATAACAGAAGTTGCATTTTCCATGCAAATAGCACCCTCTTCTGAACAGAAGAAGTAGCTTCCAAATGGCCAAAATGCCCTTGTTTCTGACCCTGCTTCTTCAGCTTGTGCAAGCACTTCCAAGCAAGCCATTACAGAGCGAAAAATTTCAGCTTTTTGTTCATTATTCAACTGGGTGGCTAGCGTTTGGAATTGTGGGGAAGTCATTGACAAGTGCCAAAAATTAAGCAGAAATTTGAGCTGATTGATGAAGTGAAGCGGTGGAACAAAGAGAAGTCTTGGCATAATGTCATGTTTTGAGACAACGTGGCAAAAGTTTCCATCCCATCTTTCTCTGAGAATGGCTCTTGAAAGAGATGCATTGCCTAGCAATGGCGAGCCGAAGGTGATGCAGAGGATTGGTAATGAAGGAGAGTTTGATTTTTGAAGGTGAGAGAGGAGCCAAAGAGTAGAAAGAGATGCTGTTGTTGCTCTTACGGAATGACCTGTGATCACTATTGACTTGCTTTTCTGAATTATTTCCATCATCTGCATGTACAAGATTTAATCTTCTTAATTATTGAGAGGAATTTGGAAATTATATAGGAAGCAACCGTCATGCCATATTTCCTACAAATAATTAAACAAAAAGACATAGTAGTTTAAATTGTAAAAGTACGTATGTCTTGTATTATATTTGGATTAATAAACTATTAGAAATCGAATTTTATAAAATTTTCTGTCATGTTAGATTAACGAACAACATAAAAAGAAATGTAGATTATGAAGCACATAGCTTAGTTTAACACAAGAGGTAACAATAACATCTAAACTTAATAATTGGGACACTTGGTTTGAAATATCAAGTAATGTGTCATCTATTAGTAACTGCCAAATGCAAGGTGTTAATAAATGCCTTATATTAATGGCTAAAAAGAAATCAGTAATGGGTTTTTTTTAAGGAAAATAAAAATAAAAAATAAAAAGAGGGGCCTACTTGTGCCATTATATTAATGGCACAAACTTGAATGCAAAATTAATATCAAGTTGAATTAAGGGAGCTGAATAAAAAACGATGTGAATGCACTAACTTAAAAAATTGGTAAAGACAATCCAAAAATTTGACTTGTCAATCAATTTAAGAGCAACAAACCTGACCCGCAATTAGTGAGGTCTATTGTGTTTTGCGTTGACTTGAGTCATCTATTATTTTGGAGTCTTTTATGAGAACAATGAATATAGACTCAATATGGGTTTGTTGGTTTCTTGGTATTTGATTTTGAGATTAGGATTATTTGCACAATCTTTGGTTTTGATTGTTATAAGCCGCCGTGTAAGGATTGTTTTATTAGCATCTTTAGATATGGTCGGTTAGATATAATGCTACATATCACCCATTAGATTCTTCCCCTTTTTTCACTTCCCCTTTTTTAAATGTGTTTAATATGTTCATTATGTCACTAATGATGCCATGTTAATAATATTAATTAATTTTATTATTAATTATTAATTGTTGCTTTTATAGCCCATCTAATGAATAACACATAAGATGTCAAGATCATTAAGTATTTTAGTCCGAGCACTTTTTTTTTTAATCACTATGGGACTTAAAAAGCCTTGACTTTATATTTTATAATTTTATATAGGTATTTTTTAATTATTTTATAATTTTATTTTAATGAGATTAGACTTGAAAATATAAACTTTCAATATTTAAAATTTTAAATATATATAATAGATGGATCAAATAAATATATATATTTAAAATAATATATATTTTATAATATTTTTATAAAATTCAGGCCAAACCCTAAGCTAGTAAAGCTGAGATCAAAGTCTTACTTTTGACTAGGGATGACAATTTTTCCTAATGGGATGAGATCCTGCGGGATCTAGGGTTGGCAATGGGACGGGATGGGATGAGATTTACCAATCCCAGTCCCATCCCATATATGCAAATGAGATGAAAAAACGTCTCAACTCCGTCCTTATATTTTTTTTGGGACAAAAATATGTCCCAATCCCGTTCCAAAAGAGATGGGATCCTGCGGGATCCCATCCTAATTAGAAAATTTTCCATTCTTAATCGGTAATGAGACGGGATGGGACGGAATTTGTCAATCCCACTCCCGTTCCGCATACGTAATTGAGATAAAAAAATGTCTCAATCCCGTCCCAAATTTTTTTATGGGATAAAAATATGTCTCAATCCCGTCCCAAATGGGATGGGATCCCGCATCGGGAAAAATTGTCATCCCTAGCGGGATCCCATCATGTTTGGGACGAAATTGAGACATATTTTTGTCCCACAAAAAATATAGGAACGAAAGTGGAACATTTTTTTATTCCACTTGCATATACGGGACGGGACTGAGATTAGTAAATCTCATCCCATCTCGTCTCATTGCCAACTATAAATGAAAATTTTTCCAATTGGAATGAGATCCCACAGGATCCCATTTTTTTTGGGACGGGATTGAGACATATTTTTGTTTTAAAAAAAAAAAATAAATAGGAGTGAGACATTTTTTTATACCACTTGCATATACAAGACAAGACTGAGATTGGTAAATCTCATTCCATCTTTTCCATTGCCAACCTTACCTTTGACATTCCTAATAAACATAGTATTACTCTTTCATAGAGGTGTTCACGGATCGGATTTTACGGATTGAACATCAATTCATATCCGATCCACGATTTTGCGAATTATAAATTTTCAATTCAATACAATCCACGGATTGGTGAAATTCAATCCAAATCCAATCTATATGTTTGCGGATCGGATGCAGATTTAACCAAATCCATATCCAATCCACCATTTTACAGATTAGTTTACGGATTGAAAATTTTTAATTATGTCCAATACACGAACTAATTAAATAAAAAATTTAATATAAAAATAATTTTACTACTGATCAAATTTAAAATTAAATAAGATTTAAATAAATAAATTATTTAAATAAAGTTAGAAAATACATTTAAAGTTTGAAAATATAACACACAAAAAATCTCATTTGTTTAGATCAGTCTATGGAAATTAACTATTTAGGAAGCTATATTTGTTTATTTAATTATTTTATATTTTATATTATTATCAGATAAGATATAATATAGTGTTAATGTAACTATATTTTAACTTATTTATTTACTAAAAAGTACTAATGTCATATTTACAAGTTTTATTTTTTAATTAAATGATATTTTTTTTTTGCGGATTCGTGAATTTTTACGGATTTACAGAAGTAAATCCATATTTAATCCATCAATTGCAGATTATCAAATTTTCAATCCAATCCAATCCACCAATCCGCGGATAAAATTTTTACGAATCAAATTTCTACAGATCAAACGGATTAAGCGGATCAGATTGGATTCTCAAAACCTGTACGTCTTTCACATATAGGTTGATATAATTAGTAAAAGTGGGTGATTGTTTAAAAATAATAAATTATTTAAATGCAACAAATTTGTCGGCAAAAGTACCAACATAAAATTGAAAAAAAGAAAAGAAAAGAAAAGAAAACAACCGTGCCAGTTATGGTTGTTTAGTAAAAAGCAAGAATTTTTCATTCAAGACTACTAGAACTTGATCAATTAAATAGATAAAACAAGATTATTATTATTATTATTATGTATTAATAATAAAACAAAAAATTAGATAAAGAGGTAGTAATTACCTGGGTTTGAAAGCTTGGGGAGGCATAAATGGAGAAGAAGAGTCGCAGGAAGCCAGCATGCACCAAGACGGGTTCCTCTTCGCCTTCATTAATCTGCTTGTTTAATGGAGAGAAGAACTGATCATCCAAAGCCACCAAATTCCCATTACAACAACAAATACCTGCTTCCGCTTCTGAAATGATGCTTGAAAACGCCACGTAGCCGATGCTCCCAACTTGTTTCATCACAAAGCTCTGGCCTGGAATTGATGGGCTTGCCGCTGTTGTGATATCGCAGCATAGCCTCCATGACTCCGATAGCAACGGGCTCGACGCCACGTGATTTGCCAGCATCTCGCTGCTCTCAAACCTGCAGCCACATGTTGTGTCAAGATCGTGTTCTATAGAACATAATAAAAAAGCGTTTGCGTGTGTATGCGTGTGTATGTATATATATTTAAAGACTAAATTTATTGTCAACTTACGATGAAGCTTCGTGTTCCATGAACTGAAAACTGAAAATGGGTTGGTGTTTTTTTTTCTCTTCTTCTTAAATTTATCTTTGAATTGAATTGGAATGTTTGAATAATGGTGGGGGAAATCGATGATGAATGGAAGTCGGAATGGTTTGTGTTGAAATATAAAGGGGAGGGGCCCAGGCGGGTTGATTTTGATAACGAAAGTCCTGTAAAATAATGGGTCAATTTGTGATTTTCATATGATGGAGGTCCCAATGAGAAGTGAGAAGGTATTAATTATGATCCCTTTTTTTCAGTGTTCAAAGTAATGAAAAGTCTGAGTTGGGATGATTTGTGTGGTTCGAATAAACGTCACAAGCGGAGTCAGCTGGGTTATTGGACATTTGGTGTACAGAAACACGTTTACGTTTCACTTGGGGGCATGTTGAGGCACAAAAAGATGAGGAGCATTTTAAGGAATTATATACTTTTTATAGAGTTTATTTTTTATCTAAAATTTAAATGGGTTTATGTTTTTTTAATATTTATATATAAATATCTGAAATCCCATATTTTTTTTCTCTTATTTGTTTTTATGAATAAAAAAAATCTTAAACTTGATTATTTAATATTTATATTCTTTTAATTAAAATAGAAAAAGAAATTAGTTTTATATCCTAAGAGATAATTATATTTAATAGAAATATTTTTAAAATATAATATTTATTACTTATTCAGATTTTTTTATTTAAATAAAATTCACAACAATTCACTTTTCCATTTAGATATAACCATTTAAAAATCACACATAAATTTAAAAAAAAAAACTATTTTCTAGAAAATCTAATATAATAGTGACATACAAACCATAAGCTGATTATGCTGGCCATCTGGTGTGTTCAAAAAAAAAAAAAAACGCGGTTGCGTGAAGATTATATTGGCCATTTGCTATAAAAAAGACACGGCTGCGTTTCACGCGGGCATATTGTTTCACGTGGGGCTTATTGATACACAAAAATCAGGAGCATTTTAAGGAAATACATACTTTACATGGGATTAATCTTTTAGGACCTTTAAAGGGTCGCTATCATGAGCCTTTTTTTTTCCCCCTAAAAAAAAAATCTTTATTAAATGTATTTGACGTTTAGCACATCTGTATCTCATGTCGCGAAATCATTTTTTTATTTACGAAAACCAAACCTTATTTAAAAGAGTGATCTCATACTTTCAAAGTCTGATGTTTTAAAGCCCACGCCAATTACACGTTCCAATAGATTGAACCAATCTGCCATTAATCGAATTAGATGAATAAAAATGAATTTCAAACGGGTAATTTTTAAAAATGTCCCATGAGGTTTGGACTTGTTGTAAATAAATGGCGAGAATTTATTTATTTATAAAAAATCCCCTACCGTCAGTTAACTTTAATATTGACCGTTAATTAATTGTGCAAAGACAATATTACCCTCAACAATAATTTGTAGACGGAAATAATTAAAAAAAAAATTAAAATTATTGGCGCAAAAAACACAAACCTTATTTTTTGACAATTTTATCCTTGTCAATTTCAAAAATTTACAATATCATAGATAAAGATTATAACTATTTCATTTTTAAGTTTTTAATTTTATCTTTTTTGTAGAAATTTTAAGAAAATATCAATAATTTAAAGAGAATTTTTTAAATTTTAAATTTTATCTTTCTTGTAGGAACTTTAAGAAAATATCAATAATTTAAAAAGAATAAAATAACCAACAATTTTAATTTTTTTTTAATTATTTCCATCTACAAATTATTGTTAAGGATAATATTGTCTTTGCATAGTCAACTAACGGTTAATGTTAAAGTTAACTGACGGTAGGAGATTTTTTACAAATAAACAAATTCTCGCTATCTACTTACAACAAGCCCAAACCTCAGGGGAGATTTTTAAAAATTACCCGAATTTCAAACACAAAAATGGAAGGTGATCTAGCTAAAATCCCACTGAGTTTATTCATTCTCTTGGTCATCTTGAATCCAAAGTAAATACATATTAACGTAAGATCACAACAAAAGAATGGTACTCACATTTCCTCACCAAGGAACAAACTATCAGTAAATTTCACAGACATTCCAATCCTAATAAAACAACCAAAAAGTTTTGACAAGAACGGGTTCCTTTGTCCTTTTGCATTATGATACTCACTAAAACAAATTCTCCGCGAAAAAAGAAAGATGCGATGTGATCTTTTTGGTTTTTCTTCACACCAAATATCCTCTTATATTTCTGGAATGTGACACTAAAAGAAAATGGATTATACCCAAAAAAAATTCACATAAAATCATAGTCATCGAGAGCGTCGTAAGTATCAACAACGATATCATCATCTGGCCTATCAACATGGAGCTGTTTTTTCTTACCACCTGAACAAATGCAATTCAAAAACCAGTTCGTTAGCTTAACTATGACCTTCCAACTACAAAGAGTGATACCAACAGTAGATTCAGCCCCAGATCTCCCAGACCACGCAAAAGATGACATAATAGCAACTAATAGGAGGAGGAGGGGGGAGAGAACCGGGGAAGTAATAATAGAAAACAAAAAACTAAGCAAGAATAATTTACCTGTCTTCTTTTTACCAGCAGCTGCTTCTTTCTCTGCTTTTAACTTTTCATTCGCTATAGCTGTGATAGAAGATGCAACATCTTTTGCATCGGCTGCTTTCAGAGAAGTCATCGATAATCTCATTACTGCCTTCAGTAGACCTATATAGTGATAGCTTTTCTGCATAGAAGAATACACTCGTCAGATCAGAACTCTGCAAACATTTAGTCGAGACTAAAATAAGGAAAAAATAATAATAATAATAATAATTCAACAAACCTCATAAGGCCGAAGCTTATGAGAAATGAGCTCTGCATATTCCATGAAGTCACTTTCAGATTTGGGAATGAAATTATCAAGGTTCTTCTCATCACCTCCCTTACCAAACAGTTCTTTAGTGGACTTGTAATCTGCTTCTTCAACAAGCCTATTATATAGGGAAATTTTTATAAGAACCACTGGCACATCAAAATACAAGCCAAAGACAGATCCATACAGTTTATTACTGATATAATAATTCGATAGGTTAGCAGATTTAAGTCTACAGCTCTATCGTTCTCCAATCATGCTGCCATTGTCATACTATACAATTCTAGTACAGTAAAAACGTAACGCCAATTCCAACATTGATATCACATTTTGCATGCTCCAGATATGCTTCAGACACTACTCAAGCTCCAATTTAAAATTTTGGGCAACATTTGAAAATTTTTTTAGCTGCTTAATGTATTTGGTCATGTTATTTCTATGGTAAATCTTAAGAGTACTGTATGCCTTAACTCTAATAGAGGGGATAAATGCACAACACACTCTCAGGTAAAGGCAAAATATGAATGTTTAGGTCAGAAAAGCCTAGCTCCTAATATTAAACCTATCCAAAAAAATCCAACAAAAATCTCCAAACAGCTGCTAGTTCAGCTGGCTGATATCCTATAACAAGCCATCAAACTTTATCCTCATTACAAAAAGAGAGCAAAACAAAAGATGGTCTCAAATCACTTAACTATTGCAAAGTTTTGTTCCTAGCTGAGGCAGCAATCTCTTGCACAACTGAAGAATAGTGAAGCCTTATGCCAACCAAGAAGCCGTTGACAGATTAGCGTTTAGTTTAGTAAATGGTCCGTTTTCCCCTTCACTCTAAAGATGGACAGATGATCAAAGCCCGAGTCATTTTTTTAACCCCCACCTCCCCCGGATTCGAATTCAAGTGCCCAACCAAATAAAGTTGCTTGAAAGCCACTGGACCAGGCCCGCGGGCCTAGTTAATGGTCCTTTTATTACACAGTTTCATTCAAAATTCATGTTTACTGATAATTTGACAGCTTACTCTTACTCCACGAAATCTTATTAAGAATAGGGCAATAAGCGGATTATTAAATTATTAGACAGTCAAAGCGCACTTTTTTTTTTAGGTCAAATTTTGCCAACCAAAGTTCCTGATTCTTATGGCTTGCAATTACAATCTTGTTACCAACAACTCAAATTTGCACATGTATAAATATTTGGCTAAAAATGCATACTCACGAAGAATTTTCAAGAACTGGTTCTTGCTACTAAAAATTTTACTATTCCCTATCATTGTCCTTCTCTTCTTGGTTTCTGTGTTTAGTCTCATACTATCCTTATTCTAAACCCAAAACAAATCTTTCACCAAATGCGAAAAACTAATTTACAATTTAAGTCTCAAGCACAACTAACTTGGCCGTCCAAGAATGTTGCAGCAACAGAACTCACCTAATTGCTACACCATCATAACTTTATATACAAATCTATCTTCCAGGATTACCATCAAAAGACCAGGCGAAAAAAAGAGAAGGGGTGGGGGGGAATTGGGAATTCAAGATCAGCCAATTTTAAATGTTTCAAATTCCTCTTGCATTATATCCCCTTACAAGACAAAGTAATACCAAAATCCATTCTGTGTCAAGAACAGCAATTGCTAGCATGCTAATACTCCTCATGCATAAAATAAATACAGATTGTAAATTTAAGAGACAAATATCTAGAGAAAATCAGTTTTATTGAGCATATTATTTCATTACAAATAAATAATTCAAAGGAAAAAGCATACAAAAACCCAGTTACAAAAAGTATCGTCAGATCTCACATTTAGAGGAAATAAAAAATGAAAAGCTTCAAATTCATAAGAATTAAGGAGCAACGTTTAGAAGCTCAATTTACCAATAACTTTGGCAAGCTGAGATTACGATACTACTCACTCAAACAGAATCAACACACAAGAGAGCACCAGCATATGCAAATGTAAAATGTGTATGTATAAATTTCTATACATGCGTTTGTGTGAGATTGGAAATGAAAATATTAAACTTATACCTTTGCTGACGCAGTTTCTCAGCTAAAGGATCTAAAACCTCTTCCTTCCGTTCCTCTGTGGTTTTTCCCTTCTTTTCGGGAGCTTTTGATGCAGGCTTACTTGGGGCCTTTTCAGCCTTTTCGGGGGGTTTAACAGGAGGTGCCTGATCCAATTGCAAAACACTGAAAAATCAACAAACAAAAGAGAAGCCGCGGAAAGAAAACAGTTGCTAACTTAAATAAACAAATGCATCTTTAGATATCCATTTTAGTTTCTTATTCTACAATATACTTTGTTGCAGTTCATCACCACAAGCATTCTAGATATACATTAGTTAAAGACATTATTAAATAAACTGTTCAGGCAAAAATGATTCTCGCTGATTCTTACATTCAATTGCATCTTTCTGTAGAACCCAGAACCTACCATAACACCATTTCATCCGTTTTTGCTGAAAATAAATATTACTAACATAGCCACGGAAACTATTTCATTTCAATTTTTAGATTTCCAAGCAAATATAGACTTGTACAAATCATCATTTCAACAGTAGCCTCCTGGATACAGACACACCCAAAATTGAGACAATTTGAGAATGGAAAGGCCCGGGTTTCTCCCATCTTTTAAATGCACTTCTTAATAGGATAAAAAGTTTCAATCAAAATTATAGTTTGGAGCCCTAGCAATAAGAAATCAGGCATTGTACAAAAATTGTAAAATAACAGATCCATCAAACAAAACATGTTAATTAAGAGAAACAGAAAAGTGGGCCACAGGGAGAGAAAAAATAGATAAGAGCAAGTAGAAGACAGAGCATATAAAGTTTCCACCACAATATAACATGTGTATGCACTTCAAGAATCAATTAGGGAATTCCATCAAAAAAGTAAAAAGATTGTCAACTGTGACTGAAGTTACAACCATGCAACTATAGCATCGGATTTGCACCTAATGCCCCTCAAATTCAAAAAGAAAGATCATGCATTTTCATCTTCTTGCAAGATGGAGCAAGCACAGAACCTACAGACCTACATGGATACAACTAGCAGATGATGTAGTCTTAAAAGTTTGGCATGCCAGTAAAGCTATAAATATTTGTATACACCCATTATATGTGATAAATCTCAAGATTACAGAATATTCTACCAACGGATTCACTTGATGAACATATTAAATTTTTGGTAATACTCATTTCGTTTGTCTCTTAGCAAGTAAAAAAGAGGAATATGCTAGCAATTAATGTAGTGCATACAAGATATGTTATAAATCATACCGGAGTAGGTTCATCATCATCCTCCCATGATTCCTTCACATCACTCTCATCAACATCTTCATCGTCCCATTTACTTTTAGCTACAACCTTGGAAGCAAGGGGTGGAATTTGCTCATCCTCTGAAATGCACAAATGCATATTAAGAATTAAGTCAAATTTAAGAATACAGGGTGGATGCATTGCAGTTCAAAAGCAGAAAATGGGATGGCATCCAATTTTTCCCAAAATAAAGTTCTAGAAAATATCAGTTCAATGCATGCTCCACCAATGTAACTGCATGCCCCAAAAAAAAAAAATATGAAGCAAATTTTACTGAAGGGTCAAAGTGCAGTTGCTGACCAATATACATATCGAAAGCAAGATATGTTCAAGGGTTCACATGAAAGGCAGAAAGATGCATTGCCAAATGAACAGAGACAGTATATTGAGATGTATTACCTAAAAATTGAAGCCTAATAACCTGTGTGATACCAATAATGTATTTCAAATAAGTAAAATAAGATGAATAAATTCCTACATCAGATTGTTTATGTAATCTTCAAGAAACCATCGATAAAAATAACACCCTTGTTACAATTACGACTTTGCCTGCTAACTAATTAAAACTTTTCCAGTGTCTTCTACCAATTATCATAGCAATACATAAATTTAAGAACAATACATATTGTTTTTAAAATTAGAATACTCGTTACCGCTGTCTCAGCCAAGACATCAATAGCGAAAGGAATAAAAATCCAAAGCAAGAAAAATTACCCCAGTCCTCCATTACGACTGAACCTTCTTCCTAACCAAAAAGAAAATGGTAAAGTAGTCCTGCAAAAAAAAAAAAAAATATATCCATCAACATTTTTCAATTCAGCTATTATTAACTAATTCAAAAAAAGAAATGCAAACAGCTAAATACTTTTTGCGGACAACATCATCTCCAAAAATTGAAATTGCGCAATAAAAAAGTCACATAACCTTTAATCAACACAAAACCATCAGATTCAATTACAGAAAAAACTTCATAAATCGAATAAAAAATTAAAGCAAATAAAAAGGAAGAAAAACTAACTACCGGCGTTAAGCGACCGCTAGACGGACAGCTGTAGGTAGGCAACGGAAGGAAAGAGATAGAAAGAGAAAGCCAAAATTAAATAATAATTTAAAAAAATCAAATCTTGTAGGATAGCCGAACACGTAATCGCCGATGAACGACGACCGGCGATAGCGAGGGAACAGTGGCGAAGAAGAGTTGTAATCTAGAGAGAGCGAGCGAGCGAGCTAGCAAGGGGTGGGGGGGGAAGAGCGAGGAGAAAATCAAAATAGGGTTAGGAGAGAGCGTGAGACACAAGAGTAGAATCTAGATATGTCAAACGAGCGGGCCGATCTTAACCATCTCCTGTTGTGTTTTATATATTATGGGCCAGGCCCAGGCGGTTTAAATTACATATTAAATATTTTTATTAATTAAATTATTTTTTGTATTAAGAAATTTCATAAATTCTTCAATTTTTTTTTCTATTTTTGATTTTTGGGATGTGATTTAACATTAACTTGTTCAAGAAATTAGCCAGGAGCTATCTACAAGACTCCTATTAAAGCCATGCATATATTTTACAGTCAAATTGTTTTCAAATCCCACTATAAAGTCATCCATAGGAGTCCGTAAATGTAGATCCGCCCCAAACTATATTCACTTGTGATATTTGGTATTAAATAGTTAATTGACCTTCGGATACTGATCATATATCACAAAGCAATTAGGGTTAGTAAATTAAGGGCTTAGGCCGAGTTTTTTCAAGCCCAAGCCCAAGCCCATTAAATAAGAAGTGTAAGAGCTGGGCGTACGCTGGGCCCACTTCATGCGGGAGCTAAGCTTGAGCTTTTATTTATTTTTTCAAATTTTTAAAAAATTGTTGTAAACTTTGAATGAGTTAAAAATAATCCAGTTGTTATAATCAATAATAAATTAAAAAATAAATATTTCAAAATAAAATAATAAATAAAGAAAACACAATAAATAAAAGTTTAGAGATTTAATTTTTTAGTACTGAATTCTTTAATTCAAGCACTCTTTTAATTAATTAACACTTAAAAAAGAGTTTAGTATTATAATTTTAAATTTTTTGATTCATTATTGATGTATAAATTAGAAATTTAAGCTTACTTTTTTTATTTTTCATTATTTTTCAAATTTAAATTTATTATTCTAATTTATAAATTTATTTTTTCTAAATAAAGGGCTTGGGTCTGGCCCGAACTTTTTTTCTAAGCCATTGTCCAGGCCCTCATGTGGGAAGCTCGAGCTAAAGTCTGTGGGAATAGGGCCGGCCGACCCGAGCTTCTTTGCCATCCCTAATAGCAACAAGTTTAAGAAATTAACTTATAGGAGGATTAAAAAGAGAACAATTTGACTGTAAAATCTATGCATAACTTTGATAGGAGTCTGATTAGAATATAAATCGGACTCTAACTCTATAATCACTTGTGATGGCATGTATTAAATGGTTAATTGACCTTCCAATATTACCGATCACATGTCAATTAAGTATGGAAGAATAATACTGCATGCAATCTTGATTTGTTGGAAAGGTTAGCATTAGAATCATTTTGTTTTGTTTCACTTATGGGTTAATTTCGGCATATCCTCCTCAAAGAATTGAGAATCTTTAAATTGCCTCTCTTACTTTTGAAAACATTAAGTTAATCCATAATAATCATTATCTCTATGTTGTTTTTAATGGTTAAAAGGGTAAAATAATATTTGTACATTCTCCTAATAGTTAATTAATAGAGAAAGGTTAAACTGCTGTGTAGACTAAATTTCATGGGTCTAAATCTTTTTAAGTTTTTCAAACCACACATAAATATTTCAAGTATTAATAGTACGTACTCAAATACTTTAAAAAATTTTCATTTTGTACCTATGGATACCAAACCCTTGGCCGCAAGCGGCCATACTTCACTACATTTCTCACGCCATTACTGAAGAGTAACTTGATGTTTCCAAAAATAAAGAGGATAATTTAAAAATTGTCACTTCACAAGGGGGATACGCCGAAATTAACCTTTCATTTATTTGTAACATAGAAGTTTTGTATGATTAGGATATTCACATGTGACGAAATTCACACCACTTGTTGATGCCTAGTGAATTTCAAGTACTTAATAGGCCTTATTAGTAGGGTTGGGCATTTTAAATCAAATCTGAACGGTCTAATCCAACCCAACCATTTTAGTTTGGTTTAGATTGATTTTAAGAGGAATTCAATTTGGGTTGCGGTTTACAATTAGAGATGCCCAATGGGCTAAATGGCACGTGGCATAGCACGAGCATGGCATGTCACGTGTCCGTACAGGATGGCACGACATGAGCAAGTTTCGGTGGGGCATGCAGCACGGTACAACATGCACATGGGTTGGGCCGAGCTTAGAATTTTAGGCACACGAGCCCTAAATGCACGGCACGATTAGAGATGAGCTAAGCATGACATGATGAAAAAGCCTGTAATAAGCACGTTTTATTTTTAAAGAAAGTAAACTTAAAATTTTATGACTTTACAAATAACTTGAAATTGAATTTTTTAAATTCATTTAATTCTTAGGTTAAAAAAAACTATAATTGATTTATATTTATAATTTATTAAATAAATAATTGATATCATGATTTTAATGAACAAGATTATAAATATCATGATTTTATAAATATGCATTAATATTATTGTGAACTATAATCTATGACTTTATGTTAACCCTTAAGAAATTTTTTTTATTATTATTACTATTGTTGTTGTTGTTAAGAATTAAAAAAAATTCTAATACTATAACATCAAACTTAATAATTAATATTACATTCTCTTACTATTATTAGTTTATTATTATTGAATATGAACTTGAGTTTTGAATTTTCGATTTTATCAAATTTGAATCAAGGCATAAATCGAAAAAAAATTCCTTAGACTTAAAAAAAGTATGCCAACAGCTTGGCACACGCTCTTAAAAAATTAAAAGAAAAGAAAAAAACTTATTGAGCTTTTTTTCTTAGGCACAGCACGACACGTATAGGCATGACACGTGTGCTGGGTCAGGCTTAAGCAAAAAACAATTAGGCACGGCACGAAACACATAGTGGGCATGACACGAGACGGGCACGGCCATGCATGGGTCTTGCTTTGATGGGTCGGGCCAGCACGGTTAAGCCTATTGGCCATCTCTATTTACAATATCTCAATCCAAGCTTGTTCCATTCGGAGTCGGTTTAGCCAAATTCAAACCGATTGAATCCGACCAAACCAAAAATTATAAATAAAAGCTTGTAATTCGCTGACTTTGAGCTTGATACTTCTTTATTTTTTTTCTTTATTATTATTATTATTATTATTGAGATCAAGCACCATTACGACATTACCCACTGGCTTGCTATAACTTCTAGCGAGACAAATGAATCAACCACCATTACCTCATTTTGGTTATGAACTTTTAAAAGATTAGGCAGTCTTTTTTAATTTATTTTTTTATAATGCATACTTGTTTTAATTGATGCATCTAATTGAATTTTAACTTCTCTTCCTACTTAATTTATTTGTAAAATCAAATGAAAATTTGGATATATTGTTACAATATTATCTATCTTGGTTGCTTAATATTATATCCTACCTATGACAGATTTAAAATTATATGTTGCTTACTAGTTTTCTCTCCTTTTATTAAATGTAAATAAACTTGCTATGTTGATTTTGTTTTCTTTTAGTTTGTGAAAATGCGATGTGGGTTAGTTTTTTTTTTTTTTATGTATTGATATATTACAATCAGAACTCTATTGATATTTTTACAACTTGACATCAATCAAGACTCTTTTTTGTAATTCTAAGATGGCATAGCGTGAACAACAACCTTCACTTTAATATGGGAGGGAAATCTATTCTATCCTTAAAGCGGGGAGTCAAATAAATCCCTATCAAATGAGAGTTGAGTCTCAGCCATGCCAATGGTCCTAGTTCAAGATATGATAGTTTCTCTCTTTTGAATAGGTTTGAAAAGAAGCACGTAGGTTGATGACTACTGATTACTTTGTCCTTAGTAAGAAGCTATTTTGAAGCACCGAGATTTTGCCTTCGGTTGAGCGCGTTGTGTCCAAAGTCTGAACCCTCATATCAAAGAACTTCAGTTAGGGATATCTTTTAGCTTTTTTGGATGAGAAAAAAGAAATTGAAAAGCTATTTTATTGCAAATTAGCAAAGGATTAACATCAATTCTAACACTTGGACTTCGACTAATAATATGGGGTACATGGTGGTTGCTGCTGTTGGGTTGATGTAAATTAGGAGTTGCAAAAAAGGTTACTAGGTTTTTTTTTTCAAACAACAAATCATATAAGGGATGCAATTGAAAAAAATCATTGAAACTTGATTTTGCTAGATTTGGAGGATAAAGCGTTTGATAACCATTACACAATTAATAGTTGAGTGCTAATGATGTGGTAGTGAGTTATGTGAAGAAGAAGCTAATGAACTAGGATAAAAGTGGCTTGATTTTAGAGAGGGCAAATATTTTACATTTTTGATGGTGTGCACGTTGTTACCAGAGGATAAAGGGATGTTGGTGTTAGATGTGCCAACTTGGTGGAATTCTACCTACATGATGTTGTCTACTATACTGAGATTTCGAAAAGCATTTGACAGATTAGGCGAAGAAGAAAATGACGGGCCATTTGCAAACTTTTTCTCTGAAACTAAAAATAGGAATAAAAGGTAAGAGGGAAAGACCGCCAACATAAGTAGATTGAAAGAATACTGAAATTTTCACTTTGTTATTTGAAGACTTTCGATGATATGGTCATGTAATTTGTGCTTTATCGATAGTAACTTCTAGCTTCATTGACAGTAACTTCTAATTTGTATTTTCATCATCTCACTACCATCCTATCACAAATAGTTTTATTGTTGGTTAAAATCAGGCATAGAAAAATAAATTTTCTAGTTTATAGAATAAGCAAAAGTTAGGAACTTTTTCTTGATTATATATACATGCATAGGGTTGGAGAAATATCTTGATCTCTTGTTGAAGATTTGAACAAGGCGATTGCAATATTTTCCACCACCATTGTTGAGATTTGCATAATAAAGTTACTATCTTCTCTACTATCCTCAATTGTCTCCCTTACACGTGTGGGCATGTAAAAAGCCCTAATTACTGTGTAGGAGATGGAAACAGTAAAACTCTATTTTTTCTTCCAAAAATATCTATATATAAGAGTCATATTTCTATTCTAATTTCCTCTTCTTTATATAGACATTTTTTAGAATCAGGGTTTGACTAGGAATTGATTTAGCAGAAGTACTGAAGGACTAATGACCCATGGGCTTTTTGTCTCCAACTCAGAAGTCAAGGTCAGTCATCTCATGACACACTAAAACTATTAAGTTAAACCCAGACTATTCCACTAAAAGTCTAAAGGTGCACTCTAGTAACCCATGCAATTAAATAAAAACCTAATTAATTAAAACTCCTTTTAATTAATTTTAACTTTGGTCATAGACTAATAATAATCACTTAATTGACCTTCTATTTGACGCTTGTAATTAAAGGTAAGCAATGACAAATGTCATGTCTCTATAATTACATATGTACCCTTAAGTACTTGTTCTAATGATCACTTGTAATATATCTATATTTGTAAATTTATTTATAAATAAATATTATTATTCAATAAATAATTTATTGAATAAATTGTGGCCACAGATTTAAATGATCAAGCAACACAAATAACTTAGGTAAGCATCATTAGTTTAGATTCCATCTTGTAAGCATATGTTCCCATGATCCATGAAATTGCATCTTCAAGTATCGGGATTTTGACCATTTATATGGATCTCATTCCGTGATAACTCAAAAGACATAATATATGAATGCAATTTCATTTCCAACTCAACATTAAGGTTGATTAACCTTATTAAAGCTTATGTGAATTAAGATCAACAACATTTGTTAAACTATATCATAATTCACTATAATCTAGTTCAGTATGCATATCACATTTATATATTAACTACTCTACTTGAAATCTCCACTTCAATGATCAAAATAAAATCATTCACAATAAAAGTAGAGAAGTTGCAGTTTTACATAATGAAATGCACATTTTATTAATAGCGGTAAACAATCTTTTATTTATAAAGAACCTGTGATTTATATGTTCTAGTAGAAACATCATATGTCCAAGTTCGAATAAATAAGGTGGGTAATATATGCTCAAATAAATAATGAATAAATAAATTTTATGAATTTCAACAATTGTTATTTTATCACATGCTTTTTTGGACACAAAATAAAACTAAGTCTTAGCATTATTCACGTGAAAATGATGATGTTGTTGTTTTGAGGAGTGGGCATTGTAAAATGAGAGCAAAGTTTGATAAGTATTGGGATACTGTTGAAAATATTAAAAAAATTCATCATTATTGTTGTACTTTATCCGCAGTACAAGTTAGAGTATGTGAGCTCTTGTCTTGAAAATCTAAATGATGTTGTAGAGGTGGAGAAAGTGATGGCAAAGATTAAGGAGTCATTCGTTGAATTTTATGAGCATTACTGTAGTTTAGATTCAATGTCTAGTGATTTTACACATGCTGCACTTCCTAGTGATATCTAATTGTCAAGTGAGGTAGTAGTTAAAAAGTAAGTTGAAAGTGGATTTATTAACATGATGAAGACCCACTTTAAGAAGTTACGAGGAAATATGCTATTGATGATATGAAAAAAGAGATAGATCAATATTTGCTAGACCTCACTTGTGATGATGGTGACCCATTTTGAGTTTTGCATTGGAGGAAGTTAAGTTGCACTAAGTACTGAATTTTCTCAAATATTGCTAGTGATGTGTTTGCTATATGTATTTCCATTATAGTGTTTGAGTCAGCTTTTAACACTGGAGGATGGATGCTTGATTCTTTTTGGAGTTCATTAACTCGTAAGATAATTTAAGGCATTGATACGCACACAAAATTGGCTATGGTATAAGTTAGAATCATGTGGCGATAAAGAAGACGAGTGAAGAATTATTAGCTGAAACCTTTAAGGATATGACAATTTTTGAAGCATTAGAGAAATGTTAGTGTATTGATTTAATTTTTTCATTTATGAAGATGTATTTAAATTTGTAGAGTTATTTCTCGTACAATATTTGTTGTTATGTAGAAATGGAAACACCATAATGCCAGTGACGTGCATGAACTAGTGACGTGCATCAAAATTGAAGTGGAGCCTTCGGCTTTGAAGACATCAGATGACAAGAATAAATTATGGTTTTTAATTTTTTTACAAGTTATTGTGTTTTGTTGTGTAACGTTTTATTTGGATAACTTTAAATTTCTAAAACGATGATGTATAATTTTTTTTTTTGGATGATTTGAAATTATTATGTTTATATATATATATATATATATATATATATATATATATATATATATATATATATATATATATATATATATATATATATATATATATATATATATATGACGGACTAGTGTGTTAATTTTACATATTGATGATGTGTAGGGTTGGCAATAAACTCCGCATCCGCAAAGATCCGGATTCGGATGCAAGTGAATTCAGAAAACTAGATATCTCGATCTGTATTATTTTATAATTAAATTATTTATTTAATTAAATTTCAATTGAAAAATATATAAATTAAATTATTTATTGAAATGTATAAGCATAATTAGCTCTATAATCTTCATTAACTATGAAAAATATGTTAAAAAACTAATAACAACAACAACAATAATAATAATAATTAGAGAATATTGTAATAAATCGGTTTACCTTAGATTTTTTTTATGTTGATTTATATTGTGAATTTATTCTTTGTGAATTTATGGTGTTGTTATATGTTATTTATGTTGAATTAATGTTAAATTGTTGATTGTTAAATTATAATTGAATTTTATTTAATATTATTATGTAAATTATTAAATTTAAAATTATATTTAAATTTATTATTGTGCGGATCGGAATATCTGGAATATTATTGCAAAATTTGCAAACTCGCATGAAAACCCAAAGTTTTTAAGTATTGGGCTACTTTGGATGATGACCAACAAATGAGATTTGGTCATGATTTAGAAGAAAAATCAATCGCCAATGGTTCCAGCTGAAGATATGATAGTTTCTCTCTTTTGAATGGATTTGAAAAGAAGCATGTAGGTTGATGACTGTTGATTACTTTGTCCTTAGTAAGAAGCCATTTCGAAGCACCAAAATTTTTCCTTCGGTCAAGCACATTGTGTTCGAAGTCTGAACCCTCATCTCAAAGAACTCTGGTTAGGGATATCTTTTAGCTTTTCTTGGATGAGAAAAAAGAAATTGAAAAGCTATTTTGTTGCAAATTAGCAGAGGATTAGGATCAATGCTAACACATGCAGTTTGACTAATTATATGAGGTACATGGTGGTTGTTACCCGTTGGGTTGATGTTAATTAGGAGTTGCAAAAAAAGATACTAGTTTTTTTTTTTTAAATAACAAATCATATAAATGATGCAATTGAAAAAATCATTGAAACTTGATTTTGCTATATTTGAAGGATAGGGCATTTGATAACCATTACACAATTGATAGTTCGGGTGCCAATGATGTGGTAGTGAGTTATGTGAAGGAGAAGCTAATGAACTGGGATAAAAGTGGCTTGATTTTAGAGGGCAAGTATTTTACATTTGCGATGGTGTGCACATTGTTAACTTGATTATGAATGAAGGCTTGAAAGAGATTCAAAAATCTATTAATGCCCTTAGAAATGTAGTGAAGTATGTATCTTCTCCATTAAAGTTGACAAAGTTTAAATTTTGTGTAGAGCTTGAGAAAATTGAGGATAAAGAGATGTTGGTATTAAATCTGCCAACTTGGTGGAATTCCACCTACATGATGTTGTCTACTATATTGAAAATTTCAAAAAGCATTTGACAGACCATGAGAAGAAGAAAATGATGGACCATTTGCAAACTTTTTCTCTGAAACTAAAAATACGAATAAGAGGTAAGAGGGGCTGACCACCAATATAAGTAGATTGAAAGAATGTTGAAATTTTCACATGTTATTTGAAGACTAATTAGCCTTAAAAATTGTATGTTTATTAAGGAGTAAAAATGTTATTTTGTGTTTATAATATAATTTACATTTATAATTATGTAACATATTATGAATTTCTAATTATTTTTTTAAGTATTTGATTTTGTGTATTTTTGTGTGTTTTTAGGTAAACATAATAATTTCACGCAATTTGGGGCTCCAAACAAATGTACGGATGTAAAATTTGGATTCTGAAAGTCTGAAAAATTAGGTCATTGTCGAGGAGGATTCACGACTTTTGTTATAAAATTATAAGTTTTTACAACAGTGAATGTGGTAATTGTGAAATTATAAGTTTTTATCTTGTTAGATATGGTAATTGTTAGTGAAATGTATTGGATGTGTTTAAGTGGATTAAGTTAGGTTTGTGTTTTGTTAGTGGGACAAACGTAAGAATAAGATATAATTAGTTTTATTTATTTGTGTGGTGTGGATTTATCTTGTATTAGTATAAATAGAGATGAGGAGCACACCTCTCCACACCTTTTCTTTTCTTCTTTTCCTTCAAATTTTTCTTCTCATCTATTTTTGTAATATATTTTCAAATTTTAAATGTTTTTAATTATGTTTTTTAATTTTAATAATTCATTTTATTTCAATTATATTTAGCTAAACACTAATAGTTAGGGAAAATGAAACTCTTAGTAAAAAAATATGATTTAATCATATTCTAGTTTTAATTATACAAATTAAATTATTTTCTATTTAATTTTATCCATATTTTATATTTTGAAATTTGATTTATTGTAGATAAACATGAGATTTTGGCACAATAAATTCTTAATAGCTTAGTATAAAGTATGGTAAAATGATATTTTGACTTATTGTAGACAAGTTAAGTTTTGGTAGATTAAGTACTTAATCCATAATAAAATTAATGGGAAAATAATTGTAATTTATACAATTAGTCTTTTGGGCAATAAAATAAAAATAAAAAGAATTTATTAAATTGTATTTATTACTATGAGTTGATACATAACCCTAACTAATTCAATTTCATAGTTTTTCTCAAATTAAATTACATATATTTAAATTTTATTTTCATTTTTTTAGATAAATTTAAATAAACAAATTAAATCATTTATCTGTGTATTGATCTCAGACTCACCAAGATATAGTATAATTATGCACTCTTATACTTGGGAGTAAAATTAAACACTTTTATGTCGTGTCAAAGACTTTCGATGATATGGCCGTGTAATTAGTGCTTTATCGATAGTAACTTTTAGCTTCATTGACAGTAACTTCTAACTTGTATTTTCATCATCTCACTACCATCCTATCACAACTAGTTTTATTTGTTGGTTAAAATCAGGTCTAGAAAATATTTTCTAGCTTATAGAATTAGCAGAAGCTAGGGACTTGTCTTGATTATATATACATGCATAGGGTTAAAAAAATATCTTGATTCTTTATTAATGATTTGAACAAGGCAATTGCAATCTTCTCCACCACCATTGTCAGGATTTGCAAGATAAAGTTACAATCTTTTCTACTATCTTCTATCCTCAATTGTCTCTCTTACACGTGTGGGTGTGAAAAAAACCCTAATTACCGTGCAGGAGATGGAAACCATAAAACTCTTTTTTTTTAAAAAAAAATCTATATATAAGGGTCATATTTCTGTTCTAATTTCCTCTTCTTTATATAGACAATTATTATAATAAGGATTTGACTAGGAATTGGTTTAGCAGAGGGACTAAAGACCCATGGGCTTTCTATTTCCAACTCAAAAGTCAAGGCCAATCATCTTAGGACATAGTAAAACTATTAAGTTAATCCGAGACTATTCAACCAAAAATCTAAATTTGCACTCTAATAACCCATGAAACTAAATAAAAACATAATTAATTAAAACTCCTTTTAATTAATTTTAACTTTGGTCATAGACCAATAATAATCACTTAATTTACCTTCTATCTGATGCTTGTAATTAAAGCCAAGTCATGACAAATGTCGTGCCTCTATAATTACATATTTACCCTTAAGTATTTGTTCTAGTGATCACTTTTAATATATCTATATTTGTAAATTTATTTATAAATAAATATTATTATTCATTAAATAATTTATTAAATAAATTGTAGCCACATATTTAAATGATCGAGCACCACAAACAACTTAGGTAAGCATCATTAGTTTAGATTCCATCTTGTAAGCATGTGTTCCCACGATCCATGAAATTAGATCTTCAAGTATCGAGGTTTTGACCATTTATATGGATCTCACTCCGTGATAACTCAAAAGACATAATACATGAATGCAATTTCATTACCCACTCAACATTAAGGTCGATTAACCTTATGAAAGCTTATGTGAATTAAGATCAACAACATTTGTTAAACTATATCATAATTTACTATAATCCAATTTGAAATACAAGTATGCAACCCAAGAGGGGGGGTGAATTGAAATTCTAAAAATTATTCAATTTATAAAGAAAAACTTAATGCAAATATAATCCAAATTCAAAGCAATAACAATTAAGTTTATCACAATATAAAAAGATAAGGGAAGAGGGATTCAAACACATAGATTTTTACGTGGTTCGGCCAACCTCGTCTATGTCCACGCCTCCAAGCTTTCCGGGCTTGAGGATTCCACTAAGCAAGCCTCTAAGGCTTCAAATGCTTACACTTGACTTCCAAGGTGTCAATAAACCTTTACAACAAGAGATTATCCCTAATCTCTTAACCCGAGTGTATCCCAACACTTACAATCACTCAAAATAAAAGATTACAAATTGATTTGCCTCTCACAATATATAGGATTACACAATGATGCTTAATATGTGAATAGATGAAGCAAGAATGTGTTCTAAGCTCTATGAAGATTGTATTCTCGGATATTAGCTTAACGGTCGTGTTATGATCAATCTTCTTTGAATTTGAATGAGCTTATTTATATTTGGAGCTGAAAAACTAGCCGTTACAAACTGTTTGCCCGAAAACGGTTCGCCATTAACTATTAACGGTTAACCGTTTAGGCTGATCAAAAGTAACCGCTAGGCCAAATTTCAAATAAACGGTTTGCCATTTAGGATTAACCTTTCGCCGTTAATTCTCAGGGACCTGCAAGATGAACATCAGTTATCCGTTTACACTAAAAAGTTAAGGATTTGCATGAAGTGACTTCTCTGGATGTTATCGGTTAACCGTTTGTAATAAACGGATCGCCGTTGGTTTCTAGTAACCTGCAAAACAATTCAGTCTTAATATCCGTTTATATTAAACGGTTAAGGATTTGCATGAAGTGACTTCTCTGGATGTTATCGATTAACTGTTTGAATATAAACGGTTCACCGTTAAGTTCCAGTAGCCTTCCCATCTTTTGTGTTTTCCATTTTTCATAAACGGTTAGAGCTTTAGGCAATATGTTGCTCTTTGGTATTAATCGGTTAATTGTTTAAAGGAAAACGGTTTACCGTTTATGTCCAGAATTACATTTTAAACCAAATTCTGCAGAGAATCTTTTTCTAATTTGAAAGTCCATCTTTTATGAAAAAATGAATGGAATGATTATTAAGGGTTTTGTTTATTAAGGAATAGCTCCAACATTTTTATGAAAGAACCATTTAAAGTTTGTTATCATCAAAATCAATATTATTAACATATTCATGTTAACACAATTCAATATGCATATCACATTTACATGTTAACTACTCTACTTGAAATCTCCACTTTAGTGATTAAAAAAAAATCATTCACAATAAAAAGTATAGAAGTTGCAGTCTTATATAATGGAATGCCCATTTTATCTATAGCAGTAAACAATCTTTTATTTATAAAAAACTTGTGATTTATATGTTCTAGTATTAACATCATATGTCCAAGTTAGAGTAAATAAGGGTTAGTAACATATGCTTAAATAAATAATGAATAAATAAATTTTATGAATTTCAACAATTGTTATTTTATCACATGCTTTTAGGGTACAAAATAACAATGAGTTTAACATTATTCACTAGAAAATTATGATGTTGTTTTGAGGAGTGTGGCACGTAAAATGAGAGCAAAGTTTGATAAGTATTGGGATATCTGTTGAAAACATTAAAAAAATTTGTCATGATTGTTGTACTTGATCTGTGGTACAAGTTAGAGTATATAAGCTTTTTGTCTTGAGAATCTATAAATGACATTTAGAGGTGGAGAAAGTGATGGCAAAAATTAAGGAGTCATTCATTGAATTTTATGAGCATTATTGTAATTTAGATTCAATGTCTAGTGGTTTTACGCATGCTACACTTCCTAGTGATGTCTCATTGTCAAGTGAGGTAGTAGTTAAAAAGTAGGTTAAAAGCGGATTTATGAACATGATGAAGACCCACTTTGAGAAGTTAAGAGGAAATATGCTATTGATGATGTGAAAAAAAAGACAGATAAATAATTGTTAGACCTCACTTATGATGTTGATGAGCCATTTTGCATTTTGCATTGGTGGAAGTGAAGTTGCACTAAGTATTAAATTTTCTCACTCAAATATTGCTAATGATGTTGTTTGTTATATCTGTTTCTATTATGGTGTTTGAGTCACCTTTCAGGAGGATGGATACTTGATCTTTTTTCGAGTTTATTAACTCGTAAAATAGTTTGAGGCATTGGTATGCACACAAAATTGGCTATGGTATAAGTTAGAATCATGTGGAGATAAAGAAGAAGGATGAAGAATCATTTGCTGAAACCTTTAAAGATATGACAATTTGTGAAGCATTGGAGAAATGTTAGTGTATTGATTTAATTTTTTCATTTATGAAGATGTATTTAAATTTGTAGAGTTATTTCTCATACTATTTTTGTTGTTATGTAGAAATGGAAACACCATAAAGCTAGTGACGTGCATGAAAATTGAGTGGAGCCTTCAGCTTTGAAGACAACAGATGATAAGAATAAATTATGGTTTTTAATTTTTTTTACAAGTTATGTTGTTTTGGTGTGTAACTTTATATTTGGATGACCGTAAATTCTAAAACAATGATATGTAATTTTTTTTTTCGATGATTTGAAATTATTATGTTTATATATATATTAGTTTGTTAATTTTACTTATTGTGTTAATTTATTAGTTATATGGAATTTGAGCCTAAATGTGGTAATAAATAGTAAAAAAATAATACTTTTCATTTATATAAATGTACTCCTTTAAGATTTTGATGGCGCGCGATCTGCATGGGTGAAGTTGTTGGCATGGGTGAAGAAGTTGTCGTGTGCGTGGATTAGATTGTGATGGCGCGCGATCTGCGATAAGCCTGTCGCACCAAATTACAGTTTTTTTTACGTCAAGTTAATTTCTCTTTTATTTTATTATAAATGCAATGTAATAATGTTATAAACATTACAAATACATGGCGAAATCATAAGTATCAAGAAACGAATTGAGTATGATGAAGTTAGCTTATGCCAATCACTTCCCGGGGCGAATTTCAAGCATGTGTAACTTTTCTACAGTCATAAAAGTTATCGAGCGAAAATTAACAAAACGACAATTGCGTCTGTTCAAGGACGACATATTTAGGCATTTCTTGGAGTGCCGAATCTTTCCGTTCAGTGGTGTAATTTTGCACAATGTTTTGCTTAGGCAAGTGGCCCATGGAGAATATAAGAGGGGGATCAATTATGGTTTTAAATTGGTATCATCTGAGTTAGAACTGCTAAGAAAGCTTGGCGCAACCATGTTCGAAGGTAAAATTGGAGCAAAACTTGTGAGGGGGTCAATCCTCCTTTTCGAACCGGCCATTGAGAAATAGATCAATTGTCTCTGTTATTCACAAGAATATCGTCTTCATACTCATCCTAATGCTGAAACGACCAAATATTAGAAAAACCAACACCTCTATCATCACATGCATTATTAAAATGAATGCCCTCATACTATTAGAAGGTTCTACACAAACATTATCCACCTCCGCGTTGCTAATGTCATCAACATGATCATCATTTTCACGGAAATCATTATTGTGATACGGAGAATACCGTTGCTCCAACGGTGTCATTAGTGGTAATACCTATTTTCCAACATCCACTAACGTAATGCCGTTGTCATCAATATTGTCATTATTGTCATGGAGTGGAGAGTAATATTGCTGCAATGATGTCATCCTTGGTAGGACCTCTTCTTCAATATCGGGAGTAGACATATTTGCTATAAAGGAAGTTTTTGTTTCAACGGGTGGTTCAAGATCTTCGCTCGGAACTTGAGGAGATGTGGTAACAAATATAGGAATGCATCCATAGTTGGCCACATCGGATGCCATATGCAATATAACCCTCACCATTTCATCATTAAATATTTCAATGGATAGTGCACATGTACGATAGAATGTGTTATTAGACCTCAAAGTTATCTTCATTGTGATACTATATTCATTAGGATTTACTTATAAGACCTCATGTACTCTTGCCAAAAACTGATCAAATAGACAATTTTTTCCAATAAAAAAAGTTGTATTTTTACCATTCACATACTCCATACGACCATCCCTTAATATCTTCCACCAACCATCATAACACAATTGAAGCACAACTAAATCCATTAAGTCTGAAATTATTAAAAAAAATTTAATTACACACTATGAAGTTAATAAAGAGAATAAAATTTTATATATAAACATTAAAAAAAATTATACGTTGGTATGACAGATTACCTGTCGCACTGTCGCACCAAGAGTGAGTTACAGTGAATCTGCCTCTTAGTGCGACAGGTGCAGTTTCGGTGCAACTCACTCTTGGTGCGACATGCAACCTGTCGCACATATTTAGTGTAACAAGTGCCTGTTGCACCAAGATGCAATCGCACTGAAATTCTTGCAAGTTAAGAAAATATCTCTTCTCACTCAGTGATGCGGATTGGTGTTGGATTCGGATGGATTATATTGTATTTGATCGAAGTTCACTTTTATTATTTGTCGTTGCCATTTGCTGTCGACGGTGATGATTCAAGAGTGCAAGGCTGCATTTAGTTTGATAAAGGGAGAAAATGAAAGTTGCTTTTGTTCGTAAACAAGGGTAATTTGAGGAGAAAATCTCGTGTTTGGTTAATGTTGAAAGGAAAAAGTTTGGAGGGCTAATTGTAAAAATTACAAAAGTTTTTAAGTTATTTTTGTAAATTTCTGTTATTTATGTTGTTTTATTGCTTTTCAATCCTTAATTTCCTTTATATTTACAATTACGTTATAAATATCAGGACACTTTCCATTTAGATCTGCAACAAATCATTATTGCTGTGAGATGTTGGAACACGACGAGAAAGTCAAAGAGAGTGTGTGGAGTAGAATTGAGCAATGTGAAAAATGAAAATCGAAAAAATGGTGGACCTCCCACCCTCATCAATGCCGTTGTGTCTGCACTACCTGCCCTGTCTGTCTTTACTCTGTATTTTCTTTGGCAAACAGTTGTTAAAAAAAACTCTCTGGTGAGAGCCTAGTCTCGTCTTCTTTATGTGATGCACATGTGCAGCTATCTCAATCAATTTAAATATCTCTTACCCACTTTCTGATCATAATTCATTATCACCTTTCTCTCTTGGAACTGGAAGGAGAAGCATAAGATCCCACTTCCATCTTTCGTTCGTTCTTTCTTTCTTCATCGCTTGTAAGAAAAGAAACAATAGCAATGGCAGAGGCCTCTGCTGCGAGCGAAGCCGCTAGTACCACTGCTGCTCCATTTCGTCCTGTTCTTCTCATCTCTGCTGGTGCTAGTCACTCTGTTGCTCTACTCTGTATGCTCCTGCTTCCTCCTTATTAACCCTTTTTTTTTCTTTTCTTTATTTATTTTTAGCTTATTTTCTTATGGTCAATATAATGGAATGCAAAGTAGAAGAATGTTAAGATCCCATGTTTTATTTTCTTTTGATTTTACTCAAATGAAGAGTCTTTCTTCAAGTTACAGCTTTAAACAAACATATTAATTAGATTCAACGTCTTGTGTACACCGTTTAAGTATAAGTTTTTAAAATAGAGTTTAAAAAAAAAAAGTAGATTTTAGTTATTTAATGGTGAATGAGAGAGCTATTATTAAAAATTGGAAAATTAGTTTAATAAGTAAATTTTTAAAGCTATGCATGAAAGAAATTAAATAAAATTGTCAAATAAATAAAAGATATTTTAAATTTTTTAATATTTTAAAAAACTTTTTATTCTCAGTTTTCAAAAGTTTAAAATTTAAGTTTTTCCTAATGAAAGTAAAATAGCTTATTTAATTGTTAAACGTTCTATTAAAATCCTAAGTAAACAACATAAAAAATTTGAAAAGATCTCATGAGATTAAATAAGCACTTATGACAATTAAATAAGTCATATCAAATAGACACTTAATTTTTTTATGTCCAACTTATGCAAATTGTGTGATAGTTATAGTGGTTGCCGCATTGTAAAAATGTCAATTCATGATGACAAACTTTTCTGATGATATAGGAGGTATTGGATTTTGGTTTATGAACTCAGATACTTTATGTTCTAGTAGTGATGCAAAAGTGAAGTGAAGAAACTTTTCATGATTAGCCGTTGCTGATGTTTTGAGGATGAATATATAATTAGCATCATGTTCTTGCACTGTTCTGAATCATTGCCTGATCTGTCCAGAATTGCCTCTGTTGCTGTCATGGGATTGAACTTGGTTGCTAGAATGGGATGAGATTGACTGAGATTTATTTCATTTTTTTTAATGATTTCTTCCAGTTGATGAATGCCTGTATTTAGCAGTGTCATTTATGTACTTTGATGTTCCTTTTTTCTGCATAGTTCCCTTCAATTGAATTTGCATGCAAGTATCTGATTCATCAACTCCTAAAACTTCTAAAATAATTGCATTAATTCATAAATCACTATCACTATGTCATTAATGATTTGCAGCTGGAAACATTGTGTGCTCCTGGGGACGAGGGGAGGATGGTCAGTTAGGTCATGGGGATGCTGAGGATCGACTTTCTCCTACTCAATTGAGTGCACTTGATGGCCATGAAATAGTATCTGTTACTTGTGGAGCTGATCATACAACTGCGTACTCTGAGTCATGCATGCAAGTTTATAGTTGGGGATGGTTTGTTCTCTATCTTTTAATTTGCATGTGTGAAATTCAGATTTTAGATGCTTCTGCTGCAGCAGGGGGTCTGTATTTTCATGTCTGTCCTTGAAATTCCTGTTCTACAAAGCCTAATTGTTATTTGTTAGGGTATTTGTTTCTTTCAATTAATGTAAATGTTAGCATGATTGTTGTTTTTTTTTTTAATCCTTTTTGCTTGTCACTGTGATTTAGTAATTTCATGGTCTTGCTGGAGCAATCAATATTGGCATTCACCTGATAATCATATGGCATTCTTCATGTAACTTCTGTTAATGATATTAAATTGTGCTGATGCATACACCTCTATTATTTATAAGAGACTAGAGGAACTAGAAATTATAGTATAATGGTGAGATGACATTTAAGTAAAATATTGTACATACAATTCTTGCTAGAAGTTTACTAGTTAGAAATAGAATGTAAAACTGATATTTAGATTCTATATAAGAAGTGTGACCACCGAAGATAGGGAATGAGAGGCATTTCCTTTCTCTGAAAATCACTGGCTGAAAGCTATTTTAGTTGTTATGCCTCTAGACATTTGTCTGTGATTTGGGATCTACTATTGTATTCATTGGGGTTGGGCATGTTAAGAGGTGATCAAGGGACTTCCCCCACTCTTTTGTCAATCTTTTGGACTAAAACGAAAAAAATGAATGAAAAAAGATACCTTCTTTTGAGAATAACTGGTAGAGACTCGAGATTATCCAACAATATTAACTGTATGTTTTTGGTAACTTATTTGGGAGTATTTACGGCTGTTGCATTTTGAATGATTAATTTGTGAACTCTGGGTCTATAAATGTACTCCTTTAAGATTTTGTTAATAGCAGATATAAATTATATTCACGTTTTGGGTTATGGCCTTCAGATATCTCTACTAGACTGTGAGATGCTAATATGTTGGAGTTCAGAGGTCCCTTTCCATCATCACTCTGTCAGTTGGCTGCAAATCATGGTTTATGAATCATGTCTTAGTAGATTGCATGTTTTATGTTATCTTATCTTGTATTTTAAGGTTTGAGAAATTTGTTTGTTCGTGTCTGGATCTGCTTGGCAAGTAACTTTTTCTACCATTTATTTACAGCCTACAAGCAATTTAGTTTCTTTACAAATGTTTCAGGGGTGACTTCGGGAGGTTGGGTCATGGCAATTCTAGTGACTTGTTCACTCCTCTACCAATTAAAGCATTGCATAGTCTGAGGGTAAAGCAAATTGCTTGTGGGGACAGCCATTGTTTAGCAGTGACTGTGGAAGGAGAGGTGCAAAGGTTAGAAATCTCTGTAAAATCTTTCATCCATTCTTTCCATAATTATTGATTTTAATTTTCTCAACAGAGTGCAGGTGGTGCAGTGGTTCAACTTTAAATTATTTGCTTTAATATATAGTTTTTTACTTTTGGTATAATTTCATTTGTATTTGCTGTGTATGGAGAAAGTGTTTTATAGTAAAGAGAATGAAACCTTGATAATCTTGATTGTGGCTGCAGAGTGATTATGCACTGCTTCTTTAATCTTATTAACGTTTCTTGTATCTGGATGACCATTGAAGTATTTTTAAATTATTTTGCGGACTCCAAAACAAGGCAAATGATGATCTTTTCAACTTTTCTCTGTTTGGAAATATATGAGTTTCAAAGAATAAATTGGGTTGTGGTCATGGTTGTCTTTGATGATAGAGATGGTCCCTGTGGCAGAGACATAGCGTTGGTGATTGCAGCTTGTGGTCAGTAGAATGATAACTGGAGGTTTCAAAATTTCTTAGATTTCTGTTCAATCAGAGCTTCTGTTTTAAAACCAAATGACTATAAGTTCCCTTTCATTCTTCTTCATTAAAACTCAGCTCCGTGATCTTTTCTTGTGTGAGCAGAATCATGAATAATTCCTTGTTTGCTCTGGAATGTTTACTGGTTATAGTGTTTACTATTTAAAAGAATTTTACATTCACCATTTTGTTGAATTAAAAGAGACGGGGGAAAAAATGAAGATTTGCAGTCTTACTACCATTTTAATAGCAAAGCTCTTTTTCTCTTTTCTTCAGCAATAATTTATCCTAGTTCCGCCTACACACCAAATCTCCATAACTTGAAAGAAAAATGGGAAAAAAAGACTTTCCATGACCTGCCTCCCGCTTATACATATCATACGGAAAAACACTGCTTCATTTGAAGAATGGCTGTATTTTGAAGGTATTCTTAAACCTTTGGGGCTGGGTGTTTGTGGGCTGACATGTGATTGTTTTAGTGAAACGTATTAATCTGAATGGAAACATGAGGTGATATTTGGTACTACTATAGATTGATTAAACGTGTATACCAGGTTGTCCCCTGGCAAGAACCAAGTTTGTTTGGCCTCTTTCAATGGTAGTAAGAAGTCAAGGGTTCCAACAGGGATTGGTTTAATTTAGGATGGAATAGGGTGGGGATGCATAGTTTAAAAAAGAAAATGGTATTAGGTTGCCCTTTTGGTATATAATGTTTCAGTTATTTCTTTTACCTCCCTGCAGAAGCTTTAGGTCATGCCAACTTTTGTTTGGTTTATTATTGCCTACTTCCTGCACTTTCATTTTACAATGGTATTCTTTAATTGTTCCACTGCTGAAACTGTTTTACATGTTGGGGCTGAGCTATTTTGAGCAGGAAACTTAAACTGCGGTATTGCACCTTTGGCTTACTGATCCATCTAATATTTGTATCCTTACTGTGGATTACATTTCACAGTTAGCTGAACTTTTTTTTACTACCAAATGACACATTTTCCTTTATCTCTATTAAAAGATGTTTGATTGTTTAAATATTTTGCCAGTGGTTCTGATTCAATGTGCTTGTAAATTAACCTAGAAATAGCTTGAATATGCTTTACTGATTGGTTTTTTGTGTTCTATTAAAGCTGGGGGCGGAATCAAAATGGTCAACTAGGTCTCGGCACCACTGAAGATTCCCTTGTGCCTCAAAAACTCCAGGCCTTTGAGGTACTGCATGATATTTTGTTAATTATATGGACATTCATGTGCTCCGCACTTCTGTAAATTTATCCTCTTTGTAGTGAAGAAGTTCAATATACTTTGTGACCGTAGATGACCATTCTCTGATCCCGCCCACCCCGAGCCGTAGTTAGCAGGATGTATAAAAGCGTGAAATTAATTTGTTCTCAATGAGAGAATACAGTTTATATAACTGATCAAATGTCCATGGATGAGTGAATAACTTGAGTGCTTAGGTTCATAATAACTCTTGATCATAAGCACAAATCCTATTACTATGAAGTTGGAAAATGAAATGATTACTTATCACTGGAGATACGGGCTGTGTAATGCTTAGGATAGGAGGTTTATGAAAAATCATTATCAACATAAGGCAGGATGCCATTTCCATCATAAAATATTTTTATTTGAGTCTTGATAGAGTAACTTCTAGAAATACATTTTGTACTTAAACTTTATGTCTTTTGTAGGGAGTATCAATCAAAATGGTTGCTGCTGGTGCTGAACATTCAGTTGCTGTTGCAGAAGATGGAGAACTCTATGGATGGGGCTGGGGCCGTTATGGAAATTTGGGTTTAGGTGATAGAAATGATCGCTTAATCCCTGAGAAAGTTGCTACAGTCGATGTATGTCCACAGACTGTTGTCCTTTACTTGATTTTAATATTTATAAAAATTCTAAAGCAGCCGGTAAAATTTAGCAATGCATAACTGTTTCACTGCAACTGAATGCATACCTTTGTTTGAGTGAGTTCACTATGATATTTCTGTTCCATTGATCGGGATTGCTAATACAATTTGATGGTCTCCTGATGCTGACACTTGCTTGGGAAGAATCCTTAAAAAATATCAATAATCAAATTAAATGTCATCTAAAGTTGAGATAAAATATTTCAATATGAGCCCACTATCTGGTAGATTCATTTCATTCCCAGTGTGTAGAATTCAAAAAGATTCTTTTGTTTACAACTCTTTATCTCCTAGTGATACTTAGTAAATTCTTGCTGGAGAAACATGGGGAGATGGATTTAATTGGTAGTTTGTCACTTTTCACTTCTTTATTTGTTAAATATTTCTTCCCTTTCCCCTCCTACTTTTTCCTCAAGTCTTTAATTGTTCTAAAGGTCAAGTTGTTATTATTCAAAGTTGCAGAGAGAAAAGATGGTTATGGTTGCTTGTGGATGGAGACACACCATATCTGTTTCCTCTTCTGGTAGGTTGTACAGTTATGGATGGAGCAAATATGGTCAACTAGGCCATGGGGATTTTAAGGATCATCTTGTTCCTTGTCAGCTGGAAGCTTTGCGTGAAAGTTTTATTTCTCAGGTTATCTTCAATCCTTCAATTTCTTTAATAATGGTGTCTGAGTGAGTAGGTATTTTCAAGATCCAAATTCTTTTTCTTTTTGAAATGAATATTATTCTCCTGGTTTGTGTAATATTGATTGGAAAAGTGTAAATGATATGCGATCAGCTGTGAAACACGGACATATAATTTTCTTGAATCAATTATTTTTTGTGTTCTTTTGATTTAGCTAAGTGGAATCCTAAATGTTTGGGAGCACAATTCACAACAGTTTAAATTGATGGGTAATTGCCTGACAACCATAATGTAGGCGCTAAAATGTTTGTTCATATGGAAGGTCAGGTGTTAGCATAGGCCCGACTTGTGGATTTGCAAAGACATGCAAACACCCAAAAATAAAAAATAAAAAAGGTTATAGTTTAAGTGATATATTTGGGGTTGGTTTGGGGAGAGTTCCATTACAAGAACTCTTGATCAAATCCGCTATGGTATAATGTCGAGTACCCCCAAAATCCAGAAGTTTAAATTGATAGGCAGTCGAACAACTAGATGATTAACACCGAAAATCTCACGTGGCTGCATTCCTGATAAAAGGATTAAATTCTGATAGTTCTCTCATTCATGCAGACTAAAAGTAGATAATCATGCATCTGTATTATTTGAATTAATCTGGATTGCGGCTTTCTGCTCCATCGTTCCTTTGTCTTGTTCACTTTATCTTTATTATTCATTTATGATGTTTCGTGTACTTGTTAGATAATAAATCCCAAAACATGTTGTGTGTGTGTGTGTCTGTGTACTCTAATTATTATGATTTCCTATCTTATCTGGTTCATTGCACTTCAATATTTCTTGGCTTGAAATTTTGCAGATCTCGGGTGGTTGGAGACACACTATGGCACTCACATCTGATGGAAAACTTTATGGCTGGGGATGGAATAAGGTTATAAGCATTATAATTTTCACCTTCAACGTAGTTTGCCGAAATTCACTGTAAGAAGTTGGTTGTCTTGGTGAAAATGTGTCCCCTTCTCCAACCAATACCCCACTTTCACCCTGGTTTTACATGTAAATGTATCATTCTGTAGACAATTTATGTCACTGAGAATTGTGCATCAATAAAAATTGTCATTTTTTTGCCCCCTTACAGCATTCAGTTTGCTTTATTTCATTTGTCTCTCATTCTCCATTATGTAATATAGTTATAAATCTTTCCTAAATGTCTATATCTCTATTTTTTGTACAGTTTGGACAGGTTGGAGTTGGTGACAATGTTGATCATTGCTCTCCGGTGCAAGTCAAATTTCCTCTTGACCAGGCATATTCTTGTTACTGTAGCTCCTGAAAATTGGTTAAAATAGCCCATGGCATTGGTTTTCAGTTCCTTAGGATTTCCTCCTTTAACTTATCATACAGGGTTGTTTTCTACTAAATTGGTAATCAGTATCTTTTCCTAGTCTTATTTTTCTGTTTTGTTTATGTTTTTATTTGGCAATTAACAGAAAGTAGTCCAGATTTCATGTGGTTGGAGACATACTCTTGCTGTCACCGAAAGGCAAAATGTATTTTCTTGGGGAAGAGGTACGAATGGGCAGCTTGGGCACGGGGAATCTTCTGACCGGTAATAAAATTTACATCTGGTTAAATGTTTACCTGAGTTTCTTGTTTCAGATATTATCATTTTAAGCTGATATGAATGAATGAAGATATTTAGACCCTTTTTTGGGTAGATCCTAAACTGCCTCACTTTTTTGAAGTGACACTAGAGATGTTAGCTCAGTTGGTAAAGGAATAGGATGTCATTAGTGGAGTGCTTAAGTTCAAATGTAAATAATGAACAGATCGATGAAACTTAAGGAGGCAATATCACTTTCATTTTCCTTGTCAACATAAACTTTGTGTATTTTATGGGCATCTGCTTTTACATTAATGCATGCACAGGTTGGATACATTAGGTAGATTAAGCCTTACTGAAGATGAAATGATGCATTTTGTGCTTTCAATAGCCTTGAAGAAAATAACCATTAGCAACTAAGTGTTGGCTATGAGCAAGCTTCTGTCCCTAAAGCATACTGTAACCTTTGCTAGGATGTTGGATAAAGTTAGTTAATTTTCTATGAGATCTATTGTGGCCCATCAGCCTGTCCCGCTGAATTGAAATGGGAATTCTACTCAATGCTAAGAAGCTTAGTCCAGTGCTAGTTAGCCCGTTGGACCTATAATCTTGAAATAATCCATCAATAATTTCTCCTATTGTTACTGTGATATCAGATTCAAGATCAATAATAATCCATGTTTTTAGTTTAAACTAATACATTTACTTAAGCAAAAAAACAAATAATCCATCAATAGTTTCTTGTGTTATTATTGTGATACTGATTCAAGATCAATAATAATCCATGTTTTTAGTTTAAACTTATACATTTACTTGAGCCAAAAACACAAGTGTTTCCTGATATTGTTCATACAAAATTTGTATTTCAAACTGATGATGTTTATTTGGCATTTCAACAGAAATTCTCCAAAGATCATAGAGCCGTTGAGTCTGGATGGATCGAGAGGGCAAAATATAGCATCCTCAAAGTATGATCCATCATCAGGTACTGTGTCATACTACATAACTAAATTTCTCTCTTGATATCAAATTGTTATTGCTCTTGTCATTCTTGTTCATTACTTTTTGATTCACCTTGCACAGGAAAAACATGGGTCTCACCATCGGAGAGATATGCAGTTGTTCCTGATGATACTGTAAGTGGTTGCTTCTGAACTCCTCCCAATATCATACGAGCATGTTTTATTGACCATTTAAATGATGCAGGTGTTTTGCTACTTTTTGTTTGCAATTGTATTTTAATAACCACCTGCCCCAATCCCATCCATGCATGCATTATTGTCGAATTCTTGATGTCACTGAAGGCTTCAAAAAGAAAATGAATCCTAAGTCGGCTAAGACTTTAACTATATTTTAGCAGGTCCAGGGGCAAACAAGTGTTACGGGAAGGGGTAACGGGAGTGAGGTAAGTGTCCCCGAGGGTGATGTTAAACGGATACGGGTCTGATGTTCTCAAACTTCTGTGTATCAGGAATGACCTGTCCAGGCCTTCTAATCTTCGAGTGTCGACTATGAACCGGGCAGTGCCATTATTACCTTATTTTAGGCCCCCTCGATTAGTAAATGCCTTTCACTTGTGGATGTTTTTCCTTTTTTGGGTTTTTTAAGCAATGGGAATGTACTTAATCGTATATGTTAAATCCCTCTACCAATGCTATGTTATTGTATGTTAATCTCAAATTTTTTATTTTTTATTTTTTAAGTTTTTAGTGTTTTTTATTTTGTTTGTTTTGGTGAAGAGGAAACTTCTTTATTCTTTTCCGTGCATTCCCTTAAAATGCAGACACTAGCCTAGTCCTCGTGTATATTCATTAATGGATTGAGATTTTCTCCTAACCTAATATCTTTTGAGCATTCATACGTTATGACACGTTGTATTTAATTTGTTTTAGACTTTCTTTATTTAAAAAACCATAATATCCAAAGAAGAAAAATTAAATTCTATCCTTAGAAAAATTTAAAGAGCATGTGTCAAAACTTCAGACAATGCTTAAAAAATAAGATGGGTTATTTGCACTTCAAAAAAAATAAAAATACTGAACACTCTTTATTTTAAAATATGCTTTATTCCAGAAATAATTTTTCATAAAATTACTAAAAGGGACACATTTACTTCAGCTTGAAAACAAAAACACATTCCACGCCCGTTTATTATAAATCCTAAATATGTATTTTCTTCATATATTTATCGTCTGAGGCTCATGGAACTATGGAAGATACAAAATCAGAATTGTACATTCTTCATTGGTACACGGATCAACACCCCAATTTTCACCAATGAACTTTAATTACATCTCACAAATCGCATTAATAAAAAAAAATAATAGATTCTGTAAGCTATAGCTTACACTGAATATTCAAATAGCAAGAATGATGATTTATAAAGGATAAAAATAAACATTCACAAAAGAATTAAACAATTTGCTGCAACTCTCAAACTTTTGTGAAGGAACTCAGACCTGCATTGTTCGCCACCACCCAAAAGGCAAAAGATTTGAGAGTCCAGGCTGAAAATACATGCATAGATAGTGGTCTAATGACAAGGGCCGATGATGGAAGTTCGGTTTTTCAATAAGAGCAACTATCAATTAATAGGGGAAACCTTAGGTGCAACTGTGGCACCGTGCCACAGTTGCATCTAGCCGTTGGATGCTAGTGGACTCCACCAATCTAACTGCATCCAACGGCTAGATGCAACTGTGGCACGGTGCCACAGTTGCACCGTAGCCTGATCCCAATTAATAATATATCTACAGCCACAAATTGATCCTGAAAATATTTTAATATTGTGAAAGGGTTGTGATCTCTTTCTTTAGATCTTATCTTCGATATTTGTTTTAAGAAAGCAAAATAAGAGAATAAAAATAAAGAAAACGAAGAAGAAGAAGCATGCAGTGGGTGTTGAAAAAAATAATTAAGGTTATTTTTTAGATTTAATAAAGTGTCTCTAGTAAAAGTTTAATTTTCGATTTTTATATGTGAGTGTTCTAAATAAATAAGTGTACAGAAAAAAATTTTAGAGTGCAAATAGTCCCACCCTAAAAAATATTAGGAGAAGAAAAATTTTTGTTATGTCGTAATTAAAATTAAATATTAGGAGAAGGAAAAATTTTATTATGTCGTAATTAAAATTGAGGCATTAATATTGTGATTAACATAAATTTGGTATATTACATATAAAACTAATAAATAGAAGGTAAAACAAATAAATTAATATAAGATTATTAATTATTAAAGCAATTAAAATAATTTTTTTTAGTGAAAAATAAATTATTCGATTCGTTTACTTTGATTATTATTATTATTATTTAATAGAGAAAAAATCACTTGTCAATTAAAAACATTATTGAAAACAAGTGAAATAATTTTTATTGAATTGGTTTACTCATAAGCTTTGTATTCATTTTAGGATATTTATACTTTTTTTAATGTTGTATAATAGTATTTGTTTACAACACAAGTTAATTAAGTAAAATTATTTATTTTGACATGGATCAACGCTAAAACAAATGAAAAAAGATATTCTTATATTATTTAGGAACATATTTGATATATCAATAAAATTAAATTTAATTGAATCTTATTTATACTTCTTGTACTTTTAAACTTTACCCCTTAGTTATACTTGAAAATTATTTGGGGTTGCTGATGAGGAGTAGAAGAATACAAAATCACCTCATCTTAGGGATGGTAATGAGTTGGTCGGGCTCGGGCTTGGCCCAACAAAGAGCTCGAATATTTAAATTTTAGGTTGGGCCCGATTCAAGTTAAAGTTGGGTCCAACTTTCATTCAAGTCCCAAGTCTATAATTTTTTAAAGATTTTTTTATATTTAAGTAATTCAATTATTTTTAAAAAATGAATATATATTAAAATTTAATATAAACATAAAAATTACTTAAGGTCTCAACCACATAATTATATAAATAATAAAGTAAACATAATCCAAAATCATATCTTATAAAATTATATAAATGAAATCATTTTTTTTTTGAATTTCAGGTTTGGTTGAATCAGGTTAGGCCAGATAGGGAATAAACCCTAACCTAAATTTAATTGGACCTTGATATTTAGGCCTGATCTCGACCCAAAACCCTTAGGTTGGATCAATCGGGCCAAAATGAGAGCAGAGTCATTTTGTTATTCTTACCTCATCTTACAATAGCTTTGAAAAACATTGAAGGATTTTTTTTTTCAAAATTCAATTTTGGAAATAAGTTTTATCCTTAATACAATATTACATGTAACATAAATTTAAAACTATCATTAGTGAATTTAAATACAAAATTAGTAAATATATAAAGTAATCAATATTGTAATAAGTTTTATTTTACACTCATAGTTTTTTATTGTTTTAAATAATCTTAAATTAATGTACTTATTTTAGCTTTTATTTATAAAGTTTAGGAGTAATCTACAAAATTTATTTTTTATTTCACAGTTAATGTTGACTTACTAATTTTATGTTATATTTGTAAGTTTTTGTTTTTCTTATCAATAAGACATCGCTTTACTAGTTTTATATTATTTTATTTACTCTACCTTCGATTTAAAAGTCTTGTGATCCATTTACAAAATTTATATTTTATTTTACATTTATTGTTGATTTATTAGTTTTGTGTAATATTTATAAGTTCTTATTTTGCTTACCAGTAAGACACCAATTTATGAGTTTTGAATTAATTTGCTTGTTGTACCTTCTATTTATAAGTCTTGTGTTTCATTTCTAAAATTTATGTTTTATTTTATAATCAATGTTGATTTACTAGTTTTGTATTATAGTTATAAGTTTTATTTTGTTTACCAGTAACATATTGATTAACTAATTTACTTCTTTTATTTACAAGTGTTGTTACATTTCCAAAATTTATATTTTAGTTTGCACTTAATGTTGATTTACTAGTTTTATGTTATATTTGCAAGTTTTTTGTTTTGTTTTCCACTAAAACACCAATTTACTAGTTTTATATTAATTTACAAGCTTAATATTTCATTTTCAAAATTTATATTTTATTTTACACTTAATATATACTAGTTTTATGTTATACCTGCAATTTTTTTTACCACTAACATATCAATTTATTAATTTTATATTAATTTACTTGTTTTACCTTCTATTTATAAGTCTTATGTTATATTTCTAAAATTTATGTTTCATTATGCACTTGATATTGATTTATTAGTTTTGTGTTATATTTGCAAGTTTTTATTTTGTTTACTAATAATTCATCGATTTTATATTAATTTGTTTGTTTTACCTTCCATTTATTAGTACTATGATCCATGTTGAGTGCTGGAGAATGCATATTTACAAAGGATAAAATCATCATTTTGCACTTTAGGCCTTAGTAACATTTCTACTTTTATGTATTTAAGTTTTTTAAACTTTGATTGTGTATATTTCATTATAATTTGAGTATTTTATGCATTTTAGGATATTTTGGTCATTTCATGATTAATGAGAAGTCGGACAGCAAAGTAAATAGCATTTTTTAGCTCAAAATAATTGAAAACTTTAGGAAGGGCATAAAGGGCAAAATTATAACTTTGGGATTTTGGTGGGGCCCAGCTAACATAGCATTGACCAATGATGTGACAGCATTCTATTAGATTGAAAAATGTTGATATGACATTAACCAATGATGCAGCAGTATCTTATTGGATCGAAAAATGCCAATGTGGCATTGATTAATGATGCGGTAACATGTCATTGGACATGATGATGTGTTCCAACCAATCAGATCTTGCCACGTGGCACTTTTGAGCAGCCAAATTATTTTTATCTGATGGTCATAATTTACTCATTGTATTTCTAAATAGGGGGCTCCCTCTGATTTGACAGCTTTGAATCTTAATTTGAGTTCCATTTTCTATAATTTTCTCTCCATCTTGTATTTTCTACGTATTTTAATAAAATTACCGTTTTGCCTCTAGTTACATCATGAGTGGCTAATTTAATTTCTAGCTTGAGTTAAAAGTAAAGTATCAATATGATTCATGGGCTTAATTTGGTAAGTTTATTTTCTTTTTCTCTCTGATTGATGTGGTTGTTTTGACTCATTATTGACAATGTATATTGTTTAGATTTTGCATGAAATATCGGCTCCCTAGTGAAAGATCATTAATATCTGGCACAATGAGCACTATACTCCATATTTATTAGAAAAAGACTCCCCTATAGTATTTATGGGTCGTCTTGATTCAATGTTGATAGAGAGTGCATCTAAGTGTTATTTAGTGGACGGTCTTGCCATATTGTCAACAGAAGGATTATTATCATTTGGCACAATGTGTACTTAACACCACACTTAGTAGAAGATTAGTACCCTCTAGCACACTAGGTACTTGATAGCATATTTATTATAGTGAGGCTTATAAGGATTGGAAATATCCTCTCATAAATTAATTAGAACTAAAAAGGAATATTAGACCCATGGTGAAGTGTTGAGTGTGAATCTAGAGAGTCAAATGTTTTACTTTAAATTATTTTCATCCTTAATTTATTCCTGCCATTTTTATTGTAAATTTTAGTATTGGTCAAAAATCATCTCCAGCCAATTCACATACACACGTATAAAATTAACCATACACATAATTAAATCTACCTTTTCGTAGGTTTGACACTCATCATCATAAATTTGTATCACAATAGATTCGTGTGCTTGTGAGTACAATAAAATTTACACAATATTTCATTTCTAAAATTCATATTTTATTTTACAGTTAATGTTGATTTATAAGTTTTATGTTAAATTTACAAATCTTATTTTTTGTTTACATATACTATACTTTTAATTACATTATCGATGCCAATGATTTTTACCACAACATCATAGAATAATCCATATAAAGCCACTATTATTAAGGTGCACAGAGTCATCCTCTTAAATATCTATATGACATCATAGGAGGGGTGTTTGCAAATCGAATTTTGCAAATTGGACATCAATCTATATCAAATCCACAATTTTGCAGATTCTAAAATTTCAATCCAAACTAATCCACAGATTGGTAAAATTCAATTCAAATCCAGTCCATACGTTTCAGATCGGATGCAGATTTTACCTAATCTATATCCAATCCGCCATTCTATAGATTAAAATTTTGAATTTTGTTAAATCGATGAACTAATTAAATTAAAAAAATCTAATATAAAAATAATTTTACTATCAATCAAATTCAAAATTGAATAAGATTTAAATAAATTAATTGTTTAAATAAAAAAGAATAATAAATTTGAAGTTTCAAAATTATGTCAAGAAAAAAAATCTCATTTGTGTAGATCAATACATGAAAATTAACTAAAATTATGCATTTAAATCTATACAAAAGTTGAAATTTGAGAGTTTGGATAATCTGTTAAAATGTCCACAATTTGGTACTTCATACTTTAACATGAAAAAAATAGATATAATTGAAATAAACAACAAATAACAATATTTTATTTAATAAAATAATTAATAAATATTTTAGCCTTACTTTTTTTTAAGCAAATATTTACCCTTACTTACTATCCCATCAAATGCTATCAAGTTTTATCAAATGTATTCTTATCAATTCTCAAAATTTCCGTACATGTAAGACAAAAGAAAAAAATGTCGATTTATAAAAAAATAGAGTAATATATAAATCTTAACTAGGGGTGTTTGCTGATCGGATTTTGTAGATTGAACATCAATTCATATTCGATCCACAATTTTGCGGACTCTAAATTTTCAATCTATTCCAATTCATGGATTGGTGAAGTTCAATCCAAATCTAATCTACATGTCTATAGATCAGATGCAGATTTGATCCAATCAATATCCAATCCAATATTTTACAGATTAAAAATTTTTAGTTTTTCAAATCCATGAACTAATTAAATAAAAAATCTAATATTAAAACAATTTTATTACTGGATCAAATTCAAAATTGAATAAGACTTTGTTATGGAATTTTAATCCCATCCAAGATCTTGTACGCAAAAATATCAAACAAATAATAAACAAAAAAAAATAAATGGAGAGTAAAATCAATCACACAACACAAGAATTTACATGAAAACTCTTATACTTGATTAAAATCATGGCCATCAAGGACGAAGAGAGAAAAATCCACCATGTGAAAAATTATTACAATCACTCTAGTATTTTTCCTCACACTTAAAGCCCCAATAATACCCAATCTCTCAATAGACTTACTGTTTCTCTCACACTAGAAACTTTCTATTTGTAGAGAAATAATTACTATATTATACCAACAAGTGAATCCAAACTCCCTATATATAATGATTATTTCTTGTGGGAGAAGTATTCCTTTTCTTATACTAGTTGTACTCCTCTTTGAATAAGTCAAATCCCAAAAAAAAAATCACTTATTCCTTGAACAAGAATCTTACTAAATAAGAAAATATTATATGAAATCCTTATTGAAAAATAAGATATATTTCCTAACAGATTTAAATAAATTAATTGTTTAAATAAAGATAGAATAATACATTCAAAGTTTCAAAATATAATACATTGAAAAGAAAAAAATATCATTTGTTTAGATCAATTTATGAAAATTAACTAAAATTATGAATTTAAATTTATACAAACATTGAAATTTAAGAGCTTGGATGGTCTATCAAAATGTCCACCTTTAATTCGGTATTTCATATTTTGAACTGAACAAAATAAACATAATTGAAATAAGTAACAAATAAGAATATTTTATTTAATAAAAATAATTAACAAACATTTTAGCCTTAACTTTTTTTAAAAAGTAGATATTTACCTTTACTTACTATCCCATCATATGTTATCAAGCTTAATCAAATATATTCTTGCTAACTCCCAAAATCTCTGTACATGTGAGACAAAAGAAAAATGTCAATTTTAAAAAATAGAATAACAACATAAATTTTTACATTAAAATTTTTACTGTTTAAGAAGTTATATTTACTTATTTAATTATTCAATTATTTAATTATTTTTATTTTCTATTATTATCAAACAAAATATGATGTGATGTTAATTTAAAAACATTTTAAAATATAATGTGATGTTAATTTAACAACATTTTAATTTATAGTAAGTAGTAATGTCACATTTACGGGTTTTATTTTTTAACTAAATAAAGATTTTTTTACTTTTTTTTATAGGTTCACTGATTTTTGTGGATTTACTTCTAATCTATTGACTACGGATTTTTAAAATTTTAATTCAATTTAATCCATCGATTCATGATTGAATTTTTTGCAGATTGGATTTTTGTATATCAAGTGGATTGAGCGGATCATATTGAATTCTGAAAACCCCTAATTTAACTTTAGAATTTTTATTGTTTTGGAAACTATATTTGTTTATTTAATTACTTTTATTTTTATATTATTATTGGATAAAATATAATATGGTGTTAATTTAAGTACATCCTTATTCTCATGTGTAGTTATCATCAAAAGTTTCAAAAATTAATGTCTAATAAGTTGTATTTTTACTATCTTTCTATAAGATTTAAAGAGAATCGATATTGTGATAATAGAAAAATGCCATTAACATTCATAAAATTAGGCCCTATGTTCAATGATCGCATGCCAATGTGATTTGAGTTGTGTCAAAAAATAATTTTATCGGTAGAAAACTTCACATGCAATATTGCTGCAGTTTGTTTTTGTTTTGGACACAGGGCTGCTGAATTTCTAATTATATTGAAAAAAAAATTCAATTTGTTTTTCTCTTTGAAAACTATATATAACTTTTCAGTCTTTTGTAATTTTTTAATAGTAAAATGTCATAGCGTAATATTTATTGTACTTATTTATTATAACCAAATTTTATTTGCATAAGCCATCCAAAGAGTATTTGATGAAATCCCATGAGTTAAATGTTCAAACAGAACTGTTGAGAGTGTATTTGGCTAAAGTTGGTGGCCTCTTCTCACATTAGCATTCAATAGCAGGTGTCTTAGTAATAAAACTGATCTATAGGGAAAAAGTAAAAAAATTCATTTGGTCTAAGATGTTTATCGAATTAGAGTCTTCTTTCGAAAAGCTCTCTCTCCTCTAGAGAGGCTTGAATGGAAGTATTGAGGGGTCGTAAGGACTTATTTGGTCACTCCTTGTGAGTGGAATGTAATCCAAAAAAGTCAGCTGTTGGGGTTGGTGAGCTGTTTGAGAAAGCTTCGAAAGCAAAGTTAGTGTAGGGCGTTGAGGCTCGAGTTAAAGGTAGTGAGCCTAAATAACTTACTCCCTGTCCAAGCATTAACTACCATGGATACTGAAGAGCTAATTCGCAAATGTAAAGCAATAACTATCAGAGAGGAAGACAAAGCCAAAATAACGCTGGAGGTGAATTTGAAAAATAAGAAAGAACAAATGATGGCAGGATGCTTAGTGGGCAAAGTACTTCTCACAAAGGGAGTAAACAAAGATGGACTTAAGGCTACGTTACAGCAGTTGTGGAGGACTTTCAAAGAAGTCAAGATCGAAAGCGTGGGGAACAACATCTTCATGTTCAAATTTGCTGAAGAAGCAGACAAAAAAAGAGTACTAAAAGGGGGACCATGGCACTTCGACAGGGCCTTGATTGTTCTTGCTGAGCCAAGGGGGATTGGGGAAGTCGCAAAACAATCCTTTACCCATACATCCTTTTAGGTGCAGATTCGTAATGTCCCACTAGCATGTATGGATAAAGATTTTCTCCAGGACTTGGGCGGGAAGATTGGATCAGTAGAGGAGGTTCAAACGGATGATAATGGAGATTGTATTAGGGAATTTGCCAGAATAAGAGTCTCCATTAACGTAACACAGTCGCTAGAGAAGATTTTATTTCTAAAGCAAGAAGGTGAAACTGATATCCCAATGCCGGTGATATATGAACGCTTGCCGAACTTCTGTAATTGCTGCGGAATTATTGGACATCAATACAAGGAGTGTGGCAAGTATCAAAACCAACCAAGAGAAGACCTACCATATGGGAGTTGGATGAAAGCGATTACGGTAGGAGGGTTTACAAAGAGGAATTGGAACAAGGAAAGGTGGAACTATGGGGCTGGTAAATCGGATGAAAAATCAGCAAGCTTAGAAAACCACAACTTCCCGCAACAGCAAGGGCAAAACCAAGATAACCCGAGAAGGGCAAATGGGTCTGAACCCATTGAGAAAGAAATAAGGCAAACCATGGAGCATGCCAAGAAGGATGTGATAGGAGGAGTAGCTGGGCAACAATTAATGCAAGGAGTGATATAGTCAGCGGAAAAAAAGCAAAATGACGGCAACAAGCAAGCTGGGGAAACTGGCAATGCAACAGTCCCTAGGAAAATGGGCACACAAGCGGGAAATGGCATTCCAAAAGAGAGGGAAAAAATGCAAATAAGTCATGAAGAGGAAGCTGAAATAAATGATGGGCCAGAAGTATCTCAACTACAGCCCAACAAGAGGAAATAGAAGAAATTAACTAGAGATCTAAGTGAGGGGGGGGGGGGGAATTGAGTTACAAGCTCGAAAAAGGCCAAGGGTGAAAAAATTCGGGCAAAGCCCAAGGAAAAAAACAAAGCTCTCTAGCCTCAATAAGCTCGAGACTAAAAATCTGGTGCATGTCTCTCCAACAGCAAGACTTCAGCTGGGTTGGGAACCGTTGGTACTGGAAGAAGTGGTAGTCATGGAAGCAAACAATATGGAGATATCGACGGAGGCTGGTGGTCAGCCCCGCCGGAAGCTATGAATATTCTCAGTTGGAATGTTCAGGGTCTAGGTAATCCCCAAGCATTTTAAGCCTTAAGGAAAATCCTCCAATTGCATGGTGCTTAGCTGGTGTTTTTGTGTGAAACAAAGGTATCAACCATGCAAATGAATGTGATTGCACATAAGCTGAGTTTTGAGAATTGCCTCGCGATGAACTGTAATAGAAGAGGAGGAGGATTAGCAATGCTCTGGAAGTCAGATATTAGGTTGCAAATCAATTCATACAGTCAGCACCACATTAATGCCGAAACTCAAATGCCAAATGAAAATCGATTGCGAGTTACAGGAGTGTACGGACATCCGAAAATAGGACAGAAAAAACACACTTGGATGCTCCTCAGGCGGCTTGCGGCTTTATCTTCTAACCCTTGGTTGTGTTGTGGAGATTTTAATGAAATTTTACATCCGGATAAGAAGAGTGGCGGCAATGACAGGAACATGAATTTAATTAATAATTTTAGAGAAGTTTTGAGAGATTGTGGCTTAAAGGATGTAGGGTATCAGGGGTACGCTTTTACTTGGAATAATGGAATATATGGGTAGGGATTTGTGGAAGAAAGGTTGGATAGATTTTTTTGCGATAAAGCTTGGAGTGATAGATTTGTGGACTGTGAAGCAAGCAACCTTGACACCTAGACCTCAGATCATTGTCCAGTGCTGATGGCTGTTCAGGAGAGAAGTGGGGGCATGAACCTAAGGGGTAGACATTCCTCGTGAATCCATTACGAGGATATGTAGAGCTCGTATGACGTGTGTAAAGAGATAATCAAGGAGGAATGGAGCTCGTATAGAAATTGGAACAATGAAAATTCAGCCCAATCCTTTCGAAAAGCAACAAGAGATTCGATGGGTAGGCTGTTGGGGTGGAGCAAAATGGAGTTTAGAAAGCGTGACAAAAACTTGGAGAAGCTAAAGAATTAGCTGCGGGAGTTAAAACAAAGAAGGGTGCAATATGAAAATGGTGAGGAAATTCGGAAGGTGGAAAAGCAAATCCAAAATATCCTCATGGATGAAAAAATCTACCGGAAGCAGTGCTCAAGAGAAGATTGGCTCAAGGAGGGGGACAAAAACACAAAATTCTTTCACGGCAAGACGTCGGCTAGAAGGAAAAAAAAAAACAGAATTTGGGGGATTGAAGATAATTTTGGGAGATGGATTGAGAAGCCAAAAGAAGTGGAGCATGAATTTTGCAATTATTTCACTAACCTCTTTACATCAACCCAGCCGAGAAAAGAACAAATTGCAACAGCCTTGAAAGGAATAACTCCGAGAGTTTCTGCCAGCATGAATGAGAGTTTGGAGGAACCGATTATAGCGGAGGAAGTCTTAGAGGCTGAGTCAAATGTGTCCAACGAAGGCTCCGAGGCCGGATGGTTTGCCAACAGTGTTTTACCAAAAGCATTAGCATACGGTTAAGGAGGGAGTGCTCACCACTTGTCTGCATATTCTCAATTCACAAGGTACCATAGCCCCTCTAAATCACACTTACATTGCTTTGATATCAAAAATCGGGAAGCCTAGGAAAGTGATAGATTTTAGGCCTATTAGTTTGTACAATGTTATATATAGAATTGTAGCTAAGTCAGTAGCCAATATATTTAAGCAAATTTTGCTCAAAATCATCTCTCCGTTGCAAAGTGCCTTCATCCCTAATAGGTTGATCACTGACAACATCATAGTTGGCTGCGAATGTTTGCACAAGATAAGGCATTGTAAAGGAAAGCGAAATGGTTTAATTGCATTAAAGCTTGATGTTAGTAAAGCCTATGACAGATTGGAATGGAATTTCCTAGAGCAAACTTTGAAACAACTAGGCTTCTCGCATCAATGGATTAGCTTGATCATGAGGTGCATTAGTTCGGTTTCCTTCTCTGTATTAATAAATGGTGCAGTGAAAGGCTTAATTAAACCCCAAAGGGGCTTAAGACAAGGTTGCCCCCTCTCTCCGTATTTGTTTATTACATGTGCAGAGGCTTTTTCTTCCTTGCTACAGCAGGCTGAGCAACAACGGCTTATCCATGGGCTATCATTTGGAAACGATTTGAAGATTTCACACCTTTTATTTGCTGATGACAGCCTTGTCTTCAGCAGAGCTTCTATGGTCGACTGTCGAAATCTGAAGATGATCCTTGAGTGCTACTCCACAGCTTCCGGTCAAATCTTTAATTTCGAGAAATCTTCTCTTTTTTTAAGTGGAAATGTCTAGCAAGATCAAGCTGATGCAATTAGGAATCTTTTTCAGCTCAATATTGTGTCGAGACATGAAAAATATTTAGGCTTGCCGTCTATGATCGGGAGAAAGAGAAGCAGCTTCTTCAATGACATCAAGCTAAAGATTTTCAACAAGATTTTAAGTTGGCAGCATAAATTTTTTTCTTGTGGAAGGAAAGAAGTCTTAATTAAAGCTGTTGTGCAAGCCATCCCAACCTACGCAAGGAGCGTATTTAAAATTCTGATGGGAGTTTGTGACGATATTCAAAGAATGGTGGCAAAGTTCTGGTGGGGTTCCAAGAGGGAAGGGATGAATATTCATTGGGCAAAGTAGGAAAAGATGAGTCAAGTTAAGTGTAATGGAGGGATGGGATTTCGTGATTTTTCAAACTTCAACCGAGCTCTTCTAGCAAAGCAAAGCTGGAGGATTCAGCAATGTCTAGACTTGTTGGTGGCAAGGGTCCTACAAGCCAAGTATTTCCAGTCAAAAAATGTTTTGGATGCAAAGCTCAGCTCAAACCCCTCATATATTTGGAGAAGCATTATGTGGGGAAGGCAAATTATCTGCTCGGGCTCTAGGTGGAGGAGAGTGGGTAATGGTCAGAAAATTCAGATTCATAAGGCTAATTGGATTCCAAAGACTTCAACTTTCAAGCCAGTGTTTAAGCCAACTTTGCCATCTGATGCTATGGTCTCTGAATTAATCAATGAGGCAAACTGCTGGGATGAGAAGAGGATTTATGAGCATTTCGACAAGATGGATGCTGATTTAATTACTAAGATTCCTCTGCCTAGAAGACCAAGGGAGGATGAGCTAATTTGGCATTATGGAAAGAATGGCCATTTCTCGGTTAAAAGTGGCTACTAGACAGCTCTCCAAATAAAGTTTCCAGCCATGCCTTCAAGCTCAGTGGCTTCAAAGAATGAATGAAATATTATTTGGTCTCTTGCTTTACCTCAAAAGATCAGAATTTTTGCCTGGAGGGCAGCCAAAAACCTCTTCCCCTCAGCTGAGAATTTGTGGAAGAAAAAGATAATCCAGGAACCCACTTGCCAAGTGTGTAAAATGGGAATGGAAAATGTATTTCATGCTCTAGTGGCCTGCAAATTAGCCAAGAAGGTATGGAGGCTAATCTATTTTGAAGATGATATTAATGCAGCTCACAGTCAAGATATTTTAAGGCTTCTGCATGCCATGAAAAGAATAAGAAGCAAAGCTGACCTGGAGCTGCTGGTAACGATTTTTTGGGTAAAATGGAATGCTAGGAACCAGTTGCTATTCAAAGGAAAAAAAGGGAGAACCCCCAGATTATGGTAGCTAAAGCTGAAGCTATGATTGCAGCTTATAAGAGGGTGCTTTCTTTAGCTGAGGCTTGCAGTGAAACAGAGCAGAGGGTACCCCCTCAAACATGGAATCCCCCTCAAGATGGCTTTGTAAAACTCAACATTGATGCAGCTATCAACTCCAAAAAGAACCTTGTAGGGCTGGGGGCTATGATTAGAGATGATTTGGGGCATGTACAGCAGCTGCAATCAAGATTTCCAAGTTCCATGGAGATGTTGCTTATGCTAAGGCAGAAGCTATGGAATGGGGTATGCTGGTGGTGAGAGAAGCTAAAGTGAAAGTTGTTATCGTGGAATCAAATTCTCAAGGTGTGGTCAGTTTAGTTAACAACAAGCAGGGCAGCAGATCCGAGATCTATTGGGTTGTTTCAAAAATTCAGAAGTTAACGGAACACTTCGAGTGTGTTAGTATCAAGTATACGCCTAGATCTTGTAATGTTATTGCCCACTCTTTAGCTAAGTTAGCTTTAGAGAAACACGAGACTGTTGTGTGGAAGGGTTCATACCCTTCACAAGTGATGTATCTTTTTTCATCGTTGAATTAATTGAAATCTCTTTTCAAAAAAAAAAAAAAATTGATCTATAGGCCCTGATATTTAAGCTTGTTCATTCTCAATTCTTAGTCAATTTCTTTGGAATTGGTTTCTATTGGGCTTGAACTGTGTTATTGTGAGTCATTAAATGTTTTTAATAACTATTTTTTTAATAAATTAAAAATATTCAACTAATAACTATAAATAACTAATATTTTTATTTGTTGTTTCTTAATTTACTGATCAATATCTCAAAAATTGTGTGAGGAAAAGATTCTCTGGTGTAGAATGGTTGTGTATTTCGAGTGAGTACATTTTAGAGCACATAACTTGGGCTGCAGGTGTTTATTTTTTGTGTATAATATACTATTTCAAAGCTTGCGATTAGACGAACCAAATCAAGATGCTTATACTATTCTACCTTGTGGTTGAGCCAGAAATTCCACTTATTTTCTGGTCGTTTTTAGTTTTAAGATTTTTCTCTTATTTTTTGTTTCTTTTAAGATTTTATCTTTTTTTCCTAGAACTCAGATTTAGACACCATTTATTTTTTTTCCTTACTTTGATTAAGAAAATTTTATTATAAAATAATATTTTAGATTTGTCTATTTTGATGAATATCACAATACTTAGGGTTATTATATAAGAGAGTCAAAACATCATCTTCGTTAATTCAGAATTATTTAATAAACTTCATTACTCATAAACTTTGTTTCAACTATCTTCAACCTTTTATATTTCCATTCTGTCAATCTCTCTTTAATTCAGACAGTTTTTTTAAAAGTAAAGCTATTCATAATGATTGTTTTAAGTTGAATAGTTTATATAATGATTACAAGCCATATTTTTTTAATCCCATAACGAACAAAAATATTACCCACATGACCTTTCTATAACGGATTCCACGAATCACGATTGCACTTTCATACACATTTTTGGAGGTCTAATTGTTATACTTCAGGTTAATTACTATGGTGAATCAAATTAAGAGATTCTTGTTAATGTAATTCTCGACTTTTAACTAACATATTACCAAATTGAATTAATACAATTAAAAAAAAAGAATGACAGTTCTCTTAACGAAATAATAAAAATTCATCGAATACTCAATAGTTGTGACATTGAAATTGATCTCGATTACTTGTTCCAGATGGGTTTAGGATATAGTCCATTTAGATCCTATTTCAACCAAAAATCTTTACAGCTCATTCCAACCCAACCCAGCCTACCCTAACACATTTTAATTTGATTTAAATTTGGGTTGATTTAGGATATGTTTCAGATTGCATTAAATTCTGAAAATAATTTAACTGCGTGCTTGTTAAATTTAGATCATAGATGAAGGTCTAGCTACTTTATAAGTGGTGTTAGGTGTCCCTATTTTGTCACTTAGTGATTTCACCATTAAAATATGGGCAATTGCTAAGTTATGTCCAGATTGTTTTAAATTTTTTTACACTTAAATCCCTGGCCTAGTTTGACTATTATAAAAAGTGTTAGTGTATGGGCAACAATATAATCTCATGTAAAAGTTTTAAAATGCATAAAAAATGTGTTAATAAATATTTTTATAACATAATATCTATGTAATGAACAATGAATTATTTGAATATATTAATTAAAAAGAGTACATAATAAAAATATATTAATTTGTTACTAATAATAATATATGACCAAAGTGAACATGTATATGCCTAAATTAAATATTTCCAATTGAAATTCTATCTAAGTAACCCAGCTAATTTTTTTAAAATTTATTAAACATTAATATCGCAATCTAATACCAATAAGTATCTTAACTAACTAATAACAATAGATGCAACAATAAGTAAATTTGAAGAAGTAAGGGTAAAGAAAACAAACACAATATTTTTACTGGTTTGGCAAAACCTATATACATTCCAACCAAATCGTGCTTGAGGATTCTAATATCCAAACCTTACAACCTAAGGCTTCAAGATGTTTACAATTAACTTCCAAGATATCAATAAAACTTTACAACTAGAGATGATCACACACCTTTTTCTTAAGTGTTTCCCACACTTACAAACACTTATTTTTGGTGTGGTATTGAAGTCTACTAAGACTTCACTCTCACAAGAGTATATTAGCAAGTTATAGCTAAGTGATAAATCAAACTCAAAGTGATTTGTATGAACAAGATTAAGCTTGATATAGATTGAAGAAGTATCAGTAATTTAAACGAGTTTGATTTGGCTTTTTACAATTTGGACAAGAAAACTAACCATTATTCACTTTCTGGAAGTTATTGGGTCACCATCAATCTTGAAATGGATTGCCATTCGATTACGAGGCAAGTTACTATTATGAAATGATTTGAAAATTTTGTATAACCATATCACTACTTAAAAATTATTTGTTAGCCATTTGAGTTCTTGAAACTCTAAAAAATTTATTGATTAGCCGCTTAAAATAAACGCTTCATTGTTTGAGTTCCAAAAACTTTCTTAAAGTTATTAACTAGCCCCTTAAAGTTAGCGGTTCGCTCTTTGCATTTCAGAAACTCTCCCAAAGTTATCGGTTAGCCCTATAAGGAAATGGTTAGCTGCTAAGTTTTCCAAAATTATAATTTTGTCCTAAAATGTTATAAGATTCAAATAGGCAGATTTGCAGAATTTCAAATGATACTTGTTAAATTCAAAGTTCTCAAAACATTTTCAATTTAGTCCATAAACTTGGAAAAAAAACTCATTTCATAAAATCATATTTTTCTTTAAACATAAAATCTTTTCTTATGAAAACAATGATAATAATTTGAGATTTTAAATACTTAATTGTGCATTTATTTAATCATACTAGCTTTACAAGAATTGCATAAAAGACTATATTCATCATGCGCAAGTTAGAAAACTTACCTCCTGCCATAGTTATCAAATTCAATTGTACACAACCTTTCTGCTGGAATGCAAACAAAACCAACGAAAACAAGCGATGCTTTTTACTCAGAATTTTCTAGTCTATCTAACACTTAATTCCTGAGAGTAGATGGTATACACAGGCTCTATTGTTAGACCAGGGACCCTCAATATTTTTCTTGAAAAAACATGACCTTAAGTCATCTCCCATCAAGATGACATGTTTAAATAAAAGAGGAAGTTATGAGCCGTTATCCCCTTGATTTTAGTAAACCACCCGTAACGTGTATGAGAGATATTAGGAAGATGTGTTTTATCTTTATTCAAATTTTAAACCAAACCCAACGTTTCAAAAGTAAACTAAATAAAGATAAATATCAATGTAAATTAGAAAACTAATAATTAAAATAAATTAGATGGCCACATTATACACGTTTTTGAAAACGTGTCTAACATTCTCCCACTTGGTCATCTAATTATAACTCACAATATCTCTCTTTAAACAAAATTAACCATATACTCAAACCAGAAGTTGAAAACATGAATCATGGCGACAAGTCCTTTAAAATAAAGTATTGTCTTCCATGTATCACAATGTAATTTTCTCCTGGAAAGAATACTTTATGTGGTATATGCTTTATAAATGAGCTTCTAAACGCTCATTTTGGGTCCTCACTGAATTCAAATATCCATATTGTCATTCTCCAAACAAAATTTATACAAACTATCAGAGATGACATATTTTGAAAACTTTTGGAGTAAATTGAACAAATTGCAATAAAAGAGTATCTCAATTACATTAATATGATCATATAACTGAAGTGAGTCCCATACGCACTACATGTTCTTTATACAAACTTGGTGGCAATCCTTTCGTCAAAGGATCCGCAATCATTACTTTGGTGTTGATGTGTTGTATAACCACCTTTTGTGAATTAACATGTTCCCTAATAGCTAAGTACTTAATGTCGATATGCTTGCTTCGACTTCCACTTTTGTTATTTTTAGCTAAAAACACTGCAGCAGAATTATCACAATAAATCTTCGGTGGTCTAGAAATAGAATCAACAATCTCTAGTCCATAAATAAAACTCCTCAGCCAAATAGCCTGTGTCGTCGCTTCAAAACAAGATACAAACTTTGCCTCTGTAGTTGAAGTAGCAATAAGTGATTGTTTTGCACTTCTCTAAGAAATGGCTCCTTCTGCTAGTAAGAAGACATATCCCGAAGTTAACTTTCTAGTGTCAGAACAGCCAGCAAAATCAGAGTCTGAATACCCAATCACTTCCAATTGATCAGATCTTCTATACGTAAGCATATAGTCTTTTGTCCCTTGAAGATATCGCAATGCTTTCTTTGCAGCTCTCCAGTGATCCAAACCTGGATTACTCTGGTATCTTCCTAACATCCCTACTACATATGCAATGTCAGGTCTTGTACAGACCTGAGCATACATTAAGCTTCCAACTACTGAAGAGTAAGGAATGTTAGTCATCTGTTCCCTTTGCAACTTATTATCTAGGTATTGTTTCAGACTGAGTTTGTCACCTTTGACAATAGGTGCCACACTAGGTGAACAATCTTTCATACGAAATCTCTCTAGTACTTTATTGATATAGGTTTCTTGAGATAGTCCTAAAATGCCTTGGGATCTATCTCTTTGAATTTTTATGCCAATGACATAAGAAGCTTCACCCATATCTTTCATGTCAAACTGTTGTGTGAGAAATCGTTTAACCTCATGAAGCACGCCCAAATCACTTGATGCAAGTAAAATATCATCTACATATAGGACTAAAAAGATAATTTTGCTCCCACTGATCTTATGGTAAATACATTGATCCATAATGTTCTCCGTGAAACCAAATGAAGAAATTACATTATGGAATTTTAAATACCATTGTTGAGAAGCTTGTTTTAATCCATAAACAGATTTCTTGAGTTTACAGACCAAGTGATCATTTCCCTCTGAGATGCACCCTTCAGGTTGTCTCATATAAACCTCTTCCTCTAAATCTCTATTGAGGAACGCTATTTTCACATCCATTTGATGTAGCCCATGTCAAAATGGGCTACTAATACCATGATTATCCTAAAAGAATCCTTCTTAGAAACTAGAGAAAAGGTGTCATGAGAATCAATTCCTTCTTGTTGAGTGAATCTTTTGGCTACAAGTCTTGCTTTATATCTTTCAATATTGCCTAAAGAATCTCTTTTGGTTTTGAAAACCCATTTACAACCAATAGCTTTTGCTTCTTTAGGTAATTCAACAAGATCTCAAACTTGGTTATTAGTCATAGAATCCATCTCATCATTCATGGCATTGTACCATAAAATGGATTTACTACTACACGTAGCTTGTAAAAATGAGGTAGGGTCATCTTCAGCACCAATATTAACATCAGATTCTTGTAGATACACCACATAATCAGAAGGAATTGCTGGTTTCTTTGTCCTTGTGGATCTCCTTAATGCTATATCAACATCCTCTTGAGGAGGCTGCTGAATAGCTAGATCTTCAGGAACATTCTCTTCATGATGAGGCCCTTCAGTGGCTGGTTGTGGAAATTGTTGAACTACAACTAAATAATCTGAAGTATCAGGAGTAGTTTTTGAACTTTGATCTTCCTCAAAAACTATGTTTTGAGGTTGACTACTCCCATTAATCCCATCATTCTCTATAAACCTAACATTCTTGGCTTCTACAATTTTAAAAGCATGGGATGGACAATAAAATCTATATCCCTTAGACCTTTCTGCATAGCCAATGAAAAACTCACTGATTGTCCTTTAGTCTAACTTTTTCTCTTGTGGATTGTACACCTTAACTTTAGCGGGACAACCCCATTCTCGTATATGTCTTAAACTAGGCTTACAACCTTTCCATAACTCAAAAGGAGTTTTAGGAACAGCCTTAGTTGGAACTCTATTTAATACATATACAACAGTTTTTAAGGGTTCACTCCATAAGGATAATGGGAGATTAGAGTTGCTAATCATACTCCAAACCATGTCCATTAATGTTCGGTTTCGTCTTTCAGCTATGCCATTCTGATATGGTGAGCTTGGAATTGTATATTGAGTAACAATACCATTTTCTTCAAGAAACCTAGCAAAAGGACCTGGTTTTTGCCTTGATCCTGTGTATCGACCATAATATTCTCCACCTCTATCTGATCTCACGATTTTGATTGGTTTCCCTAATTGTTTCTCTACTTCTGCTTTATATACTTTAAAAGCATCCAATGCTTCACCCTTATCATAAAGCAAGTAGAGATACATGTATCGTGAATAATCATCAATAAAGGAGATGAAATATCTCTGACCATTTAAGCACACTTTTGAAAATGGGCCACAAATGTCAGTGTGTACGATTTCTAAAATATTTGAACCCCTCCTTGCACCTTTCTTGGTCTTATTGGTTTGCTTTCCTTTAATGTAATCCACACAAGTACCAAAATCAGTAAAGTCAAGAGCCTCAAGTGCTCCATCATTTACTAACCTCTTAATTCTCTCAATGGAGATATGACCTAATCTCATGTGCCACAACATGGAGGATTGCTCATTTAAGGCACTTCTCTTAACACCAATATTACCATGCATAGTCATAAGGTTAAAATCAAAAGTGGGGTTTAAATGAAGTTTAAACATACCATCATCTAAGATTCCATCACCAACAATGACAGAATCTTTTAACAAGTGAAAAATTATCCCAAGAAAATTAAAACCAAAACCAAAAGGTAAAAGTCTTGAAACTGAAACAAGGTTTCTAGAAAAGGATGGAATGTAAAAGGTTTTATCAAGGTCTAGAACAAAGCCCGAATTAAGGACAAGTCTGTAGGTCCTGACAGCTTCAACACGTGAAGGCATCTTGTTTCCTGAATAGATAGCTCGTTCACTTTCCATCGGTTTCCTGTGGTTTAGGAAGCCCTGCATGGTATTGGAGATATGGATTGTAGAACCAGAGTCAATCCACCAAGTGTTATGAGAAACATGAACCATATTAGATTCGTAACACACAAGAGAGATAAGATTACCTTTCTTTTCAAGCCATTTCATATATTTGGGGCAAACTTTCTTCATGTGTCCTTTGTTCTTGTAGAAAAAACACTTGATAGCGTTCTTATTAACCTGATTAAGAGGCGCTTTGCTTTTTCCTTTCCCCTTCTTGTCAAATTTCTTTCCAGCAGTCACTGTATGGGCACTTTCCAATTCTCTCTTGATTCAACCTCCCTTCCTCTTGTACACATAAGGTCAAGAGTTCATTAATTGACCACTTTTCCTTATGTGTGTTATAAGAAATCTTAAAAGGTCCATAATCTTGAGGGAGTGAGTTGAGAATAAAGTGAACCAGAAATGACTCAGAAATCTCAATTTCTAGTGACTTGAGTCGAGCAGCAATATCCCTCATTTCCATAATGTGCTCACGCACTCCTTTGGTGCCAGTAAACTTCATAGATGACAATTTACTCATTAAGGTGCTTGCCATAGCCTTGTCAGATGTGTTGCTCTATGGCATTGAGATAATCTTTCACCTTATCACAATCTGGAATAGAGCTACGAATGCTTTTCCCAACATGAGCCTTAATAAGCATCATGCTCAATTGATTGGATCGCTCCCATCGTTCATATGATGCTTTCTCTTGTGGGGTACTTAATTCCGTAGGCATTGGTGGCTCATCCACTCGAAATGCTAAGTCAAGGTCATTACACCCTAACGTTAGGAGAATTTTCTCCTTCCATTCATTAAATTTGTCACCACTCAGAAAAGGGATCCGAGAAGTATCACTGTTTGGAACAGACAAAGATTGAATAGCTACAAAAACAAACAAAGTATAAGCTTACAAAACATATTGAAGCATAAATTATAAGGAAAATTTACACATGTAAATAATTTCCAATAATTTAAATAAATCAAAGCATCATTATAACTATCCTGTGGACAAATTATAACATGCAACAGATTTATATCCATATAATAAGACTAGCATATTATTTATTATCTTGATAAATAGGCCTGTGGGCAGCTATTATAATTAAAATAATAAGTCACTATCTCATTCTAATTGAAACACAAATAATAATAATTTCCCTGTGGGGTTAATTATTATGTTTCATTTTACTATCTTATGTCATTAAGAATTTATATGACTAAATTTGCTTAATTTAGAGTGCTGTGGCTATCTCTCAATTAATCAATTGTAACAACTTTATAAATGACATCAAATTTATTCCAATATGCAAACAACATGCACACGGTAAATAATTCAGGCATGTGAATAACATCTAATAAATTCCTTATAATCCAAAACTTACAGAGTTGATAATATCACAAAACAGAAACTAGTATTATCACTTTCCATGGATTTATATCATCAAAGTACATGCCAAGGTTACCGAATATAATTTTAAGACACCCAACAATTCTTCACAGAACCAATAGCATGGAAATATGACATCTGTCATGCATCAGGTTTCCAATCGTAATATTATGCTAGTTAAACAAATACAGGTGTCCTTTATCATTATTAATGCAATCCAAGAATACAACAAATATATTATCATGCACGCATTTATTTACATATTATAATGTCACTAAAACTTAATTTAGTAAATCTACATATGTAAGACAACCAACATGTCATCATCGTCATTAACCGAAAACCGAATGTAGACTATTGAATTAATTGAATTTATATAATAACATGCTAGAGTCAAACGAAATAATTAATTATACTTATATCAACTCTGCAGACAAGTCTCAAATAACTATTATTGCATAATTCCATTCATGCATTCCATATGAAAAGACAACGGAAAAATTTTAGGCTATCCTGAAACTATATATATATCACAGAATATCACAAACTCATATTCATATGTTATATCACGCATGCGAAACAATTATTCATATAATAATCAATCATGCTTTAAATTATTCAGATTCTAACATATAAGAATCGAGAACTAGACGAGAAGCATGGCTCTGATACCAACTAAAAGACTATATTCATCATGCGCAAGTTAGAAAACTTACCTCCTGCCATAGTTATCAGATTCAATTGTACACAACCTTTCTGCTGGAATGCAAACAAAACCAACGAAAACAAGCGATGCTTTTTACTCAGAATTTTCTAGTCTATCCAACACTTAATTCCTGAGAGTATATGGTATACACAAGCTCTGTTGTTAGACCAGGGACCCTCAATATTTTTCTTGAAAAAACGTGACCTTAAATCATCTCCCATCAAGATGACATGTTTAAATAAAGAGGAAGTTATGAGCCGTTATCCCCTTGATTTTAGTAAACCACCCGTAACGTGTATGAGAGATATTAGGAAGAGGTGTTTTTATCTTTATTCAAATTTTAAACCAAACCCAACATTTGAAAAGTAAACTAAATAAAGATAAATATCAATGTAAATTAGAAAACTAATAATTAAAATAAATTAGATGGCCACATTATACACGTTTTTGAAAACGTGTCTAACATTGCAATGAAAGGAACTACCTAAGCTAGTACCCTTAATGCTTTTTCCTAATTTGATTAGCTTTGGGTCTTTTCCATTTGAATGCTTTGAATTTGTTCTCACATGAATGATTTTTGACTTTTTGTCCTTCAAGAACTAGTGAGATTTAAAACATAAGTTTACCAATATACCCTTGACATATGATTTGTTATCATCAAAATAAAAAATGTATAATCATCTAGGTCAACACCAATAATATTATTAATGAACATGTTTCGTAATTCCTAAATTATATTTAATTAAATCTTTTTATTTTAATATAAACATCTTTTTCTATAAGGTAATTGAATTTCATTTCTCCTCTTTCTTTATTCCTAATTAGCAATTTACCACAAATGAACTTTATCCTTTATTTTTTTCCCCTTCTTTTCATAAACTCAAACCTAATAAAATAGTTTTAATTAAAACCATCACATTTTAGAAATAGATTTTTTTGTCAACAATAATCCCACTATTGATTCTTTGGTCCATATGTGGTGTGATTTAAAATTATTATTGTTCTTTCGTAGATGCCATTGAATAAAGATTTATAGCTCTTAAAATTTTATTGTTTATAAAATTGTCATTCATGTTCTCTAAAATTCTTGAAATAAGCCTTCTCTTGGGGATTTTTTTTTTCGAATCTATATGAATGACTATTTTGTGTTAAATAAAATATAACATAGGTACAGAATAAATGGTTGTAAATTATATTTGCTTATCCTTTGTCCTTGATAGTAATTTAATGAATGGGTGTTTTTGTAATGTAATATAAATGATTTAATTATAAGATGAGATTATTTGAATGCACCAAATTAATCTCTACACCTAAGTACTCAAGAAACCGTTAGCCTAAACTTAAAAAATAAAATTTTGACTAAGCACACCTCATAAACGGTAAGCGGCAACAGTGAAACAATTTATCGCTAACTTTTAAAAATTATAGTTTTGCCCCAAGACTTTTAAAAATTATACTATTGTCCAAAGCTTTATAAAAAATTTCAAATAGGTCCATTATAGAATTTCAAACAATACATGTCGATTTCAAAGTTCTCAAAAACAATTTCAATTTAGTCCATAAAATTGGAAACAACCAATTTCTTAAAATCATTTTTCCTTTAAGAATAAAAATCCATACATTATGAAAATAATGATTTATTTAAAATTTAATGAAAAATAATTTGAGTTTTTAAATGCTTAATCATGTAAACATTCAATCATACTATCTTTACAAGAAATGTAACAACAAAAATCACCTAAGTGTGTACCCTTGAGGCTTGTCCTTGACTTGATCAGCTTTTGCCTTTGTCCATTTGAGTGCCTTGAACTTGATCTCACATAAATGATTTTTATCCTTCAAGAGCTAGTGAGATTGTAACATTTTATCTTTAACATGTAGTTTGTTATTATTAAAATCAAAGTCCGTACAATCGTTTTGGCCAACAATAATCATTATGTAATTATTCATATATGTAGGCTTCTAGTGTTTTTGCAACTTTTAAATATTCCTCCATTGAAGGATTCCATGAAATTCCAACTCACGCCTCGTAAAATTAATGCTATAACTTGCTTAAATTAAAGGTCTCCCAACAACAAATGTGGACAATAATTCAATTTGATTCCTTTGTTTCATTGCGTTCTTAAATTGGTTTTCTTTTTTCTTTTTGAATGAATTTTATTTGTTTACAATGGAATTATGTTTAACTTAAAATAAATTTTGAATTTAAATTAGGATAAGAATAAAAGAAAAAATATAATTAATTAAGTTTTTATCTTGTCCTTCATATTAAATAATTTCATAGGCATTTTAGTAATAGAAATTTTAATTAAAAATAGGTGTAAAACGTATTTTGAAGTCAAATAACCTAATAATTAAAAAGTGGTATTACGAGTATTTTTATGATTGAAATATCCACAATACTTAATTTATTTTTTTTTGTAAGGGTAAAAATGATAATTCTATATTCTACTAAAATTTTGTTAATGGTCAACTCAGTGACATAAGTATAAAAAATTAAAACAAATAGGACTTGAATGTCAAAATTTAGAAATACTATTTATTTATTGATTTTTTAATTTTGAAGAACACATAGACTGTATTGCAATTAAATGAAAAAAAAATGACAAAGCAAGGGGTTGTTTATCTTGTTAGTAACGTAGTTTTGCCCTATTTGAAAAAGAAAGTAGTTTGATAAGAGGAAAGAGAGTAAAAAGATTTATAAAATATATTTTGGTACTAACTTCTCAAACTTTGTTTGGACTAGATGAGCTTTATTCGAGGTGCAACTTTATCATTTTATTATAAATAATTCTCATCCCTCATATTTAACGATCCACAAGTAATATTAAAACGGAGAAAATTGGGTAAAAATAATGTTAAATGAATAAAATCGGGCTGAGTAAGGAGAAGAGGTGAAGAAGAATAGGAAGATAAAATTACCGTTATAACTAAATTGTAAATAACAAAGAAATCAAAGGATTCATTAAAAATAAGTCAGAAGAGGGGTATGGTGTCATGGGATACCCAAGCTTTGTCCTATAGATGAATCAATTACCAAATAATTTTCAATATATGTTTGATAAATTACTTACTTAAGTGTGATTTATATGGAGATAACAAAAGTGGATTTTTTTATGTCTTTCTTAAATAAATAAAGCCTAAATTTTATTTTAAAATTATTTAACTAAAAAATTTAATGACAAATAGTTTTCTATTTTTATCTAATGGCACTAGAGTAGGTATGAGTTGGATCTACTTTACTTTAGATCTAGATTTATAATAAAAATTGAGATTCATATCTACTCCAGATCTGTCATGGATTCATATTTTTTGGCTCTATATATTGATCCAAAAAAAAATTAAAGATATATATTTGCTCCAAATCCCAAAAAAATAAAATTCAAATATGCTCTAGATTCATCATGAATTCTATCCGTTGTGAATTGTAAAACTCAGTAATAAAATAGCTATAATTCTTTTGAAAGAAAATTAAACACTAACATACATTGATAGTAATTAGATTATATAATTTGTGTAAAAAATTAATAAATATTGTAACTTATGCTTTTACACCAAAACAAACAAATAAGAAAGACAATAAAATATCCGTCATGGAATAAGATTAATGTAATATTCTAATTTCTCCTTTATTATCATGATATCCATGGTGCACCCATCATCATTCTTACAATACTAAATAATGACATATAAATTAAATATAATTTATAGTCAGTGCTTTATTTATTTTATCATGATCATATTTAACTAAATATATGAATAACATAATTTTTTATACTAGATTGCCACAACGTCTTAGTGATTACATAATATGAATAAGGATATGAGAAAATAATAGAATAGAAAACTCATGTCTAGAGATTTACCTAGCAATTAAAAGACTGATCCAAGCATTCACATAGACTGAAGAAGTGAGAGTAGACTAAATAGAAAGAAAGAGGCTCAACTAAAGAGTCAAAGGCTTAAAAAAATTACGGCCGGATGCCCTAGTTTTACTTTACATTTAACTTTTTTTGTCTTGTTATCATTTAAATTTACAAAACTAACTTTAAGTTTTAAGATTTTTAAATACATGCTAAGTGGCACTAATATGCTATGATAAAATTTATTATCATTTATTATTACACAATTCTTAAGAAATTTTTAAAATAAAATAAAATTAAAAGGTAAGCGGGCATGGATCTAGATCTAAACATTAAAATAGATTCAGACTGCTTCAGATCTCCCTTAGATCTACATGGATTTTGGGTCAAATCTTATCCATTACCCTGCTTAAATAAATACATGTGGGACCAAATTATTCTAGTAGAGGAAAACTAAATTGAATCATATATAAGAGATTGGCCTAGTTCGAGATAGCTTCTTCATTGTACTTGAAGGGAGGGCTCAATCTTGTGTTTAGGATTCTGCACATTTTGTAGTTATTCATGTGTAAGCAAGTGTTAATTACCTAAAAAATTTGAGAATTGATTTATAAAATAGTTATATTGTATTTAGCCCTCGATATTGACATACTTGAATTTCACATCAAAATTAATGAAAACATCAACTATTTACTATGCAAAAGATTGACTTGAATGGGGGCCCATGTTGATGAAATTCTTCATCAAACATTTATTTTAATGCTAAATGGGTGTGGATTAATAATAATAATAATAATGAAATAAAGCGAGAGTAATAATTATTGAAAAGTCAAGCATGCAATTGACAACTAACATGCAATTGTTGAGAGACAACTAGCTTTAACTACAATTTGGTGAGAAAGTTGGCACCGATTGCCAAGTTTTTCAATTTGGCAAATTGAAAACGTATGATAGGTTAGCAATTCTCTCTATAAATAGAGAAGCACTTTGCAATTGTTAGTATCCCATTTTGTGTTGAGAGCGATTGCAAGTGAAGCGATTTGTGAAATTTGAGAGAGCTTCCACTTGAATGTTCTAGTGAGGATACAATTGAATGTATTGGGGTTCTGGATCTTGAGAACTTTTCCCACTATTGTAAATTCTCATTTGTTAGTAAATTTATCTTTCAGTATTTGCCCGTGGACGTAGGCATAATGCCGAACCACGTAAATTATTGTATCATATTTTCTTTGTATTTTTTTAGACCACATTTATATTTCTCCAGAAGTTACAGTTGCAGTCTATAACCATAAATACTTTTGTGCTGACAATATTATATAAACTAATGTGGCATAATATTATTAGCTAAATAAAAAATGATCTAGATGATTTATTTTTTATTACTATATATTTTCAATCATCCAACCATATTATGTCACAACAATTTCTATAAAATAATTTATAAGTGTTTGATGCTTTAATATTATTCATAAATCTAAGCTAGCTAGCACCAAATAAATAATTAATACTCACCATTTCATTCAACAATTGTCATATGATGTCATTGAGGTTGCCATCCTAACATCCTTCGTCGTCATCTTCTTCTTCGGTGAGTTTCATTATTATTTTCTTTGCTTAAAGAAATTAAATAAACAATCTATTATTTAAATTAAAGTTTAATGTTGAGTTACAAAACACCAATTTACCACTTTTATATTAATTTACTCGTTTCACCTTTCATTTGTTAGTTTTATGTGCAATTTACAAAATTTATGTTTATCAGGATATTGTTATCGTAATTTTAATCACATCATAGAATTTTCAGTTGAATCATATATAAGAGATTGGCCTAGTTTGAGATAGCTTCTTCATTGTACTTGAAGGATGGGCTCAATCTTGTCTTTGGAATTCTGCACATTTTGTAATTATTCATGTATAAGCAAGCATACATTTACAAAAGGATTATTTTATGTTTACCCCTACATATTGTTTTGTTAATGCTACTTGTGTGTGGGTTAATAATAGTAATTTTTTTTTAAAAAAAGCAAGATTAGTAATATAGCCACATGCACTTTTGTACCAACAGTATTATATAAACTAACGTGACATAATATGATCGATTAAAAAAGCATAATTCTGATGATTTATTTTTTATTACTATATATTTTCAATCAACCAATCATATTATGCCACATCAGTGTCTAAACAATAATATAAAAGTGTTTCGGGCTTTAATATTATTCATGAAACTAAGCTAGCTAACGCCAAACACTTAATTAATTAATACTCACTATTTCATTGAATAATTATTGTATGGTATCATTGAGGTTGCCTTCCCAGCATCCTTCATCATCATCGTCTTCATCTTCTTCGGTGAGTTTCACTTTGTTTAACTCCGGTGTATTTGCAACTCCTTGAGAGAAAATCTTCATTTTTGGGCATTGTCTCACAACTACTTGTTCCAAGGATGGGAATTGAAGAGTGTATGTACCCGAACAAAAGCTTGTTAGGCTTGGCAAACAATCTAGTCTCAAGTACCACAAATACTTGAAAACAATACAATCTTTTGCTTCTTCTCCAACTTGCAATTGTATGATCTCTTGGATCATTTTGCAGTCAACTATCTTCATTCTTCGAAGATTCACTAGACTTTCAGATGTTCAGAGCGTCAACAAATTTATCAACTCATGACAACTTGATACTTCCAAATCCCATAGATTTTCTAAATGCCACGAAGACAGTAATAATTTTTGCAACTTACTACATTCTGATATTTCTGGAGTTTGTAATTTTGTGAAAACTTTGTTGGATTCCAAATTTTCACTCCAGAGATGCAACACTTTGGGTAATCTAGACAGCTTTAATGCATTCAAACGGGGGAATGCAACCTAAAAATCAACAAAATTAAGCATATTTCATGAACAAGATTGATCACAACATTTTATATTCAAATTAGTTTGATTTTTAGAAGGAACCAAAAAATAAAAATCAAATCAATTACCGTTGAAAACACATATATCAAATCTAATGCTAAATCCAATATGAATTAGTTAAGAAAACAAAGATCTAACCAGCAAAATGGATATAGTTAATCATCCCATGTTACTAGTCATCTAATTAACTAGAGACATTTTTATAATTCATGCTATAAGTAAATTAGTTAATTACTGCAGTAATAGTATTAAATCAGATATAAAAATGAGGATAACAAGCAGAAAGATGAGTCATTAAATTTGATTTTAATTCTAATGAAATTACATTTATACGAATGAAAGTGAAGGAAAGTAGCATTAATAATAATAATAATAATAATGATCATGATGATGACATTGATGATGATGATGATAATCACCTTTCCATCAAAGAGAGGTTGTATATGGGCTAGTGGGAAGTTCTCCTCTGATGTTATCTCTTGATGTCCCTTATTATTTGCTGTCATGTGCAGTATAGATGTAGAATTAGAGATAAATGTTTCTATATTAGGGCAATTCTCAATAGTCAGATTTGATAACTCTGGCAGTCCAATTATATTCTCAGTGAAGTTGCAGAATCTTTTGAGTCTTGGGAGATCTATGAGTTTTAGATCCAAAAGTGTAGGAAATAGTGGGCCAAAATGTTCTTCATCAACATTTAGCTCTTCCAAATGAAGCACCTCTTCTAATGAATCACAATTCCTCACTTCCAGAACTTCCAAATTGTTCAAGCACTGTAGCAGATTGGCTGGAAAAGCACTCGACATATTCGTGCAGTCATCCACCACCAACTATCTCAAATTGTTAAAGAAGCTGATAGGTAGTGCTTGGCCATGCCATATTTCTCTCAAACGTGGAAAATGTGAGAGTTTCAAATCCCATATGCCACGGAATCCAACCTACACAAACCAAAACAATTGCACTAGACATGCACATTTTTTTTTGAAAGGTACTAGATACATAGACAATGACGTATCCAGGATTTTGATCGAGTTAGGGCGTATTCAAAATCAAACATGATTAGGGTGCACGATTGCACGTGTAGTAAGCTATCATTTGGGGAACTCTGTTGTGGGCCCTAAAACCTTGAAATGGGACCTTGCCACGTGCAAAGCCGTGGTCTGCGTGCATTTGATTAACACTCTATTAATAGATTTACTTATTACAATTATTCTCATCGAAGACTTCTCGATAGGATTTTATAAGTCGAAAAGAGTGTATCAAAATTTCATTATCAATATAATCAAAAATATATTTTCCAATATACAAAACTAAGTTGTTATTTAATATTGTTCGTAAAATCTTTTAATAATAACGAAAATATTCATATACTGCAAGACAAAGAGCAAACATGAATACATGATAAAATTAGGGATTTCAAGACAAGATAAGAGATTAATTAGAAAATTAAAAATTAGAATTAATTAAACTTATAACTTATGGATCAATGATGAAAGACTAAATAATTGAAGGAAAGTGCTTTGATTGTGAGAACTGGAATGAAATCCAAGCATTGACACTGTAACAAACAAATACAGGTAGTATGTTTTTAATTCGAAGTATTGGAAAGAAGCCATAAAAAAAAAGAGTAAAGTGAATTTGTTTTGTTTTTAATTGGTTTTTTTTTAATTTACCTTCATAATCTATTGTCTATTAAGTTTTATAATATTTTAATAGTTGATCAAATTATTTAATCTAAGGACAACACGAATTTTTAAAAAATTAATCGGGGTACTTTCATAATTTTATAAATTAGTTCAAGCACTTTCTTAAATAATAAATAAAATACTTTTTTTTAATGACCATAAAAAAAATCCAAAAGCCAGTTGGGGCACAGGTCCTGGTTAGTCCTATACTGGATAGGTCTATATTAAACTTACAAGCCTTTTGTTTTAAATTCTAAAAATATTCATGTATATATGCAAGGCAAATGTAAATATAAATGTGCAAGTGCAAGGGAGATGCATGACCAGTTTGGGTGAAATCGATTAATACGTACCATTTCTTCGTAATGCTTTTGTATAGTGGAATTAAGGTTGCCTTCCCAATGGTGCAAGTCATCCTCTTCATTTTCAATCATTTGCACTTTGCATAGTTTCGGTATGAATAAGGCTCCCTGTGAAAAGGTCTTCATATTTCGACATTCTTTCATGGAAAATCGTTCCAAGGATGGGAATTCAAGAGTGTAATTCTCCAAACAAAAGCTTCTAAGTCTTGGTAATTTATCAAGTTCCAAAAATTTTAATTCGTTGAAAGCAATATGATTCCCCTTCACTTCTTCTCCAACATGTCCTACGATTTCTTCTATCTTTTTGCAATAAGATAGCTTAAAATTCACTAGACTTTGGGGAATTCCAACCTGAAAATCAGCAATGTGTATGTGTATGTGTGTGCGTATATATATTGAAAAAATAAAAATGTAAGAGTAGCATTCAACTAGATTCAAAGCATGTTTAAATTATATAATTATGCTTATGAACATAGCAAACCATGAATGTCTACTAGATATTTTTTGATAAAGAAAATAGGCAAAAAAAAGTTAAAAAATTAAAAAAAATATATCATAAAACAAAGAAAATGAAAATGCATTTACAGTTTTTAATATTAAGAACGTAGAAAGAGTTTCAGATAATTTTTAAATATTTTAGATTCATTTTTCATCTTGATGCTAGTTTTTAAACATAAATTTTCAATTTTCCAATATTCATGTTTTTTTAAAAACTAGACCATAATGCTGTTTTTCGCCTTTTTCTCAATATTTTTTTTATATGGGACTACTGTAGAGCGGATCTTTGTTAAGTATTCCCAGACTTGAGGAAATTTGTGCTTAACTAAAGGCATAATCAATTCATAACTAAACTAGAGATATTAATTAAATTTGAAGAATTAAGGGAAAGAGACTCAATATCTTTTAATTTCTGAAATTTATATTTATTAAGATTTAAGAAAAAATAATTAAATTGAATTATATTACGTTGTTGAATCGTGTTTAAACAATTATATTGTTGATTTTAATGCAGGCAAACCTAAATATTGGACTAAAAATGTAGATTTCAAAATGTCTTTCGAAATAAAAATTCAAAACGAATATAGAAACCTTACCAATGGAGGAAAAATATTCATTAGGTTATTACACCTAAATATCACCAAATTCTTCAATTTGCTGAAAGACTCCGAAGCAAGCAGGTGGTGCAATATTTTTGTCAAGTTAATGGCATAATAAATTGATAACTGAATTAGAGATGGATATTAATCAAATTTGAAGACTTAAGGAAAAGAGAAATTAAATATTGTGAATAAAATTAATTTAAAGAAAAAAAACCTTTTCATCAAAGAAAGGTTGGGGTTGCATTTCAGTGTGAGCATTGTCTTCCGATGAGATCGTGGAGATAAATCTTAACATAATATGGCAATCAATAATCTCAAGTTTTAGCAAAGAGGGGAATTCAACAACCGAATGTGAATGAAAATGTCCCATATTGGCAAAGCTTGTTAGTTGTGGAAGCCCTGTGAGTTGCAGGGCGTATAGTTTAGGAAAAACCTTTAGTTCAATCAACTTTCCTTCATCTCTTCCTAACCCCGTGTTGTCAACTATCCTTTCCATTGACTCGCAACAACGAATCTCAAGATGTTGGATTTGCACAAGATTGTTAACCATAGAATGTGAAAACACATACTTCAGATGATCACATTTCCACACGGTCAATTTTGTTAAATTTTGACAATAAGACAATCCCTGAAGCTGATCGGGCCATAATTTGTCAATGTTTGCTAGTCTCTTAAGTTCCAACTCCTCCAAGCGTGGAAAAATAGCCTGCAAAGCAAAACCGTATGCTTTTGTTCCTTCGACTACAACTGTCTAATATAATATCTTTTTGATGGTTGAAGATTACTCACGAATATATTAATTAATTAATCATTAAATAGAAAATTATCACCTTTTGAATTGGATCATCCTCTGCAATGATTTCTTTGAATCCCAAAGTAGTTGTCGGATTCTTAGGACCTATAAACAAACAAAAACAATATATGATTAATCTTTTTTCTTTTTTCCAAGATAATTGAGGTGAAGTCAAATATCCCACCAATACTTAATTTCAACACTTACCGACAATCATTTCCAGATTCTCGCAATAATCCACTTCCGCTTTTTGAAGCCGCAACAGGTTTTTGGCCATGGAGAATGAGAAGAGATGCTTCAATTTTTCACAGGCTTTTACTTTTATAATCCTTAAGTTGATGAAGGAGTGATCTTCTGTGAGTGGGCTGTCACATATAGTCTCCAAATTGATCAAATTAGTAAGAGACAATGACTCCAGCAAGGGAAAGACTTTGCAACGGATGTTGTCCCGTCCAACTGAACCGACAATCTGTAAAATCTCATAACAATCTTTTACTTGAAGACGATTCAATCTCGGAAAACCTTCCCCATCATCTAATTCATGAACAACATTCTGAACACCCTTCAGTTTGCTTAGATAGAGATCTTCAGTTCTCTTCAGCAACAGTTTCATCCGCAAAAGAATGCTAACTTTTTCTAACCAGTGGAGCTTCATGAATCTTGATGTTTCAGATTTAACAGACCAGCTATCCCACTTCTTTCCTATACATATCCTATATCTCTCCAATTCCATTAAGACCAAATCCTGCGGCAGAATTTCCGCATCCCGAACATGTATCTCCAAAGTAGTTAGCTTTGACAACTCCTTCAACTCATCAAGACGGGCATTACTTCCTCCTTCAACCTTATCCCACTGTGAAAAGCTACCACCCATATAAAGTTCTTCTAATCGAGATAATTTTGATATGACATTCGGCGCTATCACCTCAAGGCTCCAACAATCGCTCAAATCTAGCAAACTTAAGCGTGTCAGTAGTCCAATTTCAAGTGGCAACTCCTTAATATCGGAATCGCGAAAGCTAAGAATCTCTAATTTCTTTAGCTGTCCAACTATTGCTATATCTTCTAGTTCGCACCAGTGTAAACACAATGTTTGAAGGCTAGTGAGGCGACCAAGTGATGAAGGTAATGAAGAGAAATGAATTCCGGTAAAATCTAAAACTTTGAGTCCTTCCGTCCCTTCAAAAAAGAGGTCTGACATTTGCATTGAGATAGGGAAGGAGCCATCACCCTTTGTAAACAACAAAAATAAGTCGAGACGGGGACATTGCAACCTTTCAGGAAGCACTTCAATATCTCTATGAGGTAAAGAAATAGCAATTGGATCTTCCTGTATTATCTCTTCCATCTTTTTCTCCAAGTCAGCAACGTTTGGAATATTAAACATAAGCTTCTCTGTGGCAATTGATACAGCAACAACATGAATGATGTCATGCATTTTCACTTCATCTTCAGCATCACCGTCCGACAATAAGCATGAAGCTTTGAGAATGTCGATCAACGTATGCACTCTACTCCTTGCTTCTTCCAATTTGTAAACGTTTTCAAACAAGCACAAACCCATACCATATCTCAATAAGGAAGGAACTTGTATAGCATGACCTTCACTATATAGACCACAAAGAAGGAACAGCGATTTTGCTTCCTCAATTTCCAACAAGTTGTAACTCAATTCTATGGAGGTGAACACGTTTGCACGCATTCCATGAATTTCTCTTGCATTGGAACTTCTTAGCCGATACAATGCATCCTTCCAAAAGTCAAGGCTCTTACTTTTCAGTGCATTTGCAATTGTACTCAATGCAACTGGCAATCCTTCGCATCTTTCAACAATCTCATCTGCTATAGGCTGAATAGCGGATGTTTTTGCTGAATCACCCACTATACACTCAAACAACTGCAACGCTTCGTCCTTTGATAAAACTTCAATTAAGAAATTCTTCTGAGATTTCATATCTTTCTCCAGCAAATCCCGATTTCTAGATGTCAATATTATTGTGCATCCGCTTTCATCATCCTTCCTTTCTTTCTCAACATCCCCATATGGAATTCCAACCGCATCCAACTCAAGTTTTGTCCAAATATTGTCCAATATTATGAGGACCTTCTTCTCTTTCTTCAATCTTTCGCAAAGTCGATAAGCTTTCTGGAATGTACTCTCATTCAAGCCAAATTCCATGCCTAAGTCAAAAGCAAGTTTATCCTGAATTTTCTGTTGATCTGGGGTCTGTGTTACCTCAGCCATAACGACCTTATCGAAAGACTTATCTTCCATCACTTGCTTTGCAACTTGCTTGACTAGCGTGGTTTTACCTACGCCGCCCATCCCGTACACCCCTATTATGTTGAGCTTATCATCCTTCGCCGCCTCCACAACATCTTGAAATACTTTCATTCTTGAATCAAAGGCCTCGCAATCTTTCGCTTGAATATGTCCCGTACTCCTTGGAGTAGGACGGAAGGAAACATTAGAGAAGTTGCCTTCTCCCACGAGATTAGCAGCAGCTTCTGCGGCTGTTGCAGCTTGTTTACTGAGTTTGTAACGAGAAATCAAATTTGGGCACAATCCTTTGAAGCAGGACTTCTTAGCTCTATCTTCATCATCAATGATGGACTTTGCAACCCCTTCACTGAATTCATCAACGCTATTTAGCCAGTTTGTGACACCCTCATAAATCTCATCCCCTTGCAGACTAGCTTGATTCACCGGTTGTTGCACCATTTCTCTTTTATATCCCAGCTGCCTCACTTGATTTTTTAGCTCGTCTATGTAGCTCTGGTACTTGAACAAATAAGATACCTGCCGTATAATCGGTTTGAACAGTGTCTTTGAACCTTCAGATACAATGCTGGAAAAAGCAGCCAAACCCACTTCTGCCATTGCTAGTTGCTTAACAATTTATATATTTTTTTGTGGCTATTGAAAAAATGTTCAAAGAAAGGAAAACAAATAAATTAAAATGAACTAGAAGGAAAGATTAAGAAAGAAAAGACAGCAAACAATATCACAGTATTGATCTGGAACCAACTGATACTTGAACTAAGAATTTTCTCTTCTTTCTTAAGAATCAGAGTCTTTGCTACTAACAGAAACGTATTTTAAGTGTCTAAATAAAAACCAACCACAAATTAACCATAGCTAGTAAAAACACAGATGCTAACAATGAGCAATAACTTAAAACTTGAGCAAAACAAACCATAGAAATTTTTTCTTGGAAAGTAGATGGAAACTTAATAAGAAATACTAAAAAGATTAGGGATCAGAGACTATGTTATTAAAAGAAATTAATTGAAGGTTTTTGAAAAACTGCACCTCTTTAATTATTTGAGATCAGAGCGTTGATGAGATTCTGTATTCGCCTTGAATACTTAAGAACAATTTTAACAAGCAAAAAATATCGTTACCTGCAGAGAAATTTGATTAAAGAGAGCGTATGAGAGTAATGACAATGATTTGTAAAAGAAGAAGACTTAATCATGCACCCTTTAATATTTATTAAATGATATTTAGTGATCACTTCTTTTATAAATAAAATGCCAGCAGCAAAAACATTAAAAAAAGACTAAATTTACTAAGCCTTGTTTATTTTAAATTCTTTTACTTTCATTCGGTAAGGGGAGGGATCTTTTTTTCTTTTTTCTTTTTTTTAGGGGATCTCTTTACCTAATATGACATAATTAAAGTAATCCATAAATATTATAATAATTAAAAAGATCCACATATTTATAATATTAATGATCGATGGGATCCATATGTTTATACCAATTCAATTGGTGGACCAGAATCTTTTTGATCTTACTTGTTTTCTATTTAATTAAAAATTGAAACGACAGAGAAAAATTGTCGTATTGATAGTTTCAGTTGCAGATAGCACTTCCAATACTGAAAAAGAAGCTTTTTTAAACTTTCTCACATGGACACCATCATGTTCATGCATATTGCATTATTTCTCTAGAAAAGCAAGATTAATTCTTTTAATAAACAAATGCGTAAGTGCGAATTCATTCATTAAATAAGTGGAATAACAAAATCAAACAAATGATAATCATGCTCAAGATGCTTAAGTGGGAAACAAAATTATGATGATCAAGCTGAGACCCCAATCAAGGTTAAACACGTGGAACAATTATCAAAATCTGAATCCGCCGTGATGGACGGGCTTGACCACACAGGCCGAGATAAGGTAGTCCCAAGCAGCTAATCTAAATCATTCTCCTTTAGTAACTTGATCAATATCTGTTCCAGTTGAGAAACACGAGCAAGAATGATGTTTTTACACGTACCGACTATTCGAAAATTGAAAATATATATTGATGATAGTGTTGTGTAAATAGCAAGTATACAACCTACGCAAAGAAAATGAAGTGTTGATAACCAAAATTTAGAGATAGACAATTCTTATTTCTTTCTCTTGCTAGTGATATTACTTGAGCAAAGTGGGATAATATTATATATAGGGAAGCTGCCTATTTATAGTAAAACAAAGCTTCTCAATTGTTGACAAGGTTAACACACAAATATTATATTAATAAAATAATAAAACAATTTAGATAATATGGTTTTATGACTCACAATTTAGGAAAATGAGAGGATTTAAGTAAAGAGGTAGTAATCATAACACACCTACTTAGATATTTGCTATTTAATGGATCATATGATGACATTGGATGTGCTTTTAAACTGTCTTGTTTAAAACTTTTACTAGTAAAAATCTAGTGGAAAAACCTTGTCAAAAGGAAAAAAGAGTATAGTGCACATGTGTTCAATATTACTTTGATTCTTCTTTTATAAGATTACGCTCCTCTTGATGAGTGATAATCCTGATGAGTACTCCTCCTGATGGTAACATGTATTAGTTTAATAGTTTGTTGAATCAACAAATGCCAATGCCATATACTATTTCCTCAAATATAGATGTAGGTAGAGCCTTTGTAAATATGTCAGCTAAATGACCCGCAAAACATATTTGTTTAATATCAATCTTCTTCTTCTATTGGGGCTAAAAAATGTAGAAGAATTTTCATTATATATGTTTTGTCCTATCCCCTTTAATGTATCCTCCTCTGAGTCAAGCTATACAATTAACATTATCTTCACATATCCTTGTTGGGATATCTAAACTTGAAGATATTCTATAGGTACTTTAAATATGATGGATTACAGATCACAACTATATATATTCTTAACTGGCTTTTATAGTGCAAGAATTTCAGAGTGATTGAAGGATGTAGCAATGAGAGTCTGTTTCATAGACTTTCAAGAAATAGATGTACCATTAAAAGTAAAGACATATCTCATTTGTGAACAAATATTATGGGGATCAGACAAATATCCTACATCAGTATAAACAACTAGACCTGAATTTTTCATTCATTCATTAGAATAAAATAAACCTAAACCAATTGATCCTCAAAGATAACAAAAATGTGTTTGACAGCAATCTAGTGTCTTCTAGTTGGTTTAAAGTTCAATCGAGCTAACAGGTTCATAGAAAATCTTGTGTCTGATCTAGTACGTTACAGTAAATATATCAAAGCACCAATTGCATTCAGATATGGCACTTCAAGACCATTTATCTTTTCATCATCCTTTTTAGGATGGAACGGATCTATGTTAGGATCAAGAGACCAGACTACCATGAGATTACTCAACGGGTTAGCTTTATTCATGTTGAAACATTTTAAAATTTCCTCAGTATAAGTTGACTAATGGATGATACCATTAAGTTTGTGCTTGGTCTGCAACTCAAGACAATACCTAGTTTTCTCTAAATATTTCATTTCAAATTCATTTTTCAAACAATCAGTTATTCTTTTGGAGTTCTTATTAAATTTAAATAAAAAATATAAACTGCGATAATAACAATGCTAGATCTTGATTGCTTTATAAAAATACATGGATAGAAAGGATCATTAACATATCCTTCTTTTATCAAATATTCGTTGGGGCGATTATACCACATGTATCTAATTTGTTTGTCCATATAAGATCTTTATAGCTTATTGCGTACAAGCTACATTGTGGCGATTGACAAGATTCTGGCTTTTTAAATTATTTAGGGATTTTCATATAAATATGTGTGTGTGTGTGTGTGTGTGTGTGTGTGTGTGTGTGTAGTGACCCCTATAAATAAGCTGTCATTACATCCATGAGACGCATATCATGATTTTCTAACACAGCCAAACCAATTAAAAATCAAAATGTAATTGTACACATTACAGAAGAATATGTCGCATTATAAACAATACTAGGTCTTTGTGAGAACCCTTACAACAAGTTGTGCTTTATATCTCACAACTTCATTTTTTTTATTCTGTTTTCATACAAATAACCATTTGCACCCAATAGGTTTGAAAAATTTAGGCGTTTAGACTACATGTCCAAATGCTTCAAATTTGGCTATAGATGTCAATTTTTCCTGGATTGTTTCTTTCTATTTAGGCCAATCATGCCTTAGTCTACATTCATCAATGGTTTATGGATCATGATCATTTACAATGCCGGTGCCTACTAATAAATGCAAGCACATCATTAATGACAATTTCTTTATGATTTCACATGTTCGTGTGCATAAAATTTATATACACTTCTTTATTTCCAACCACTTTAAGGGCTTATATCTTATCTTGGGCATGTACCTCTACAAGAGGTCTTTCAAAGTGTTTAGTCTCATCAAGGACCAAGTGCCTTTTCAAAATATTACCCTGAGTATAGTTAATAAAAATCTCATTATTTCTGGATTTAATTGCCTCTTCAAGATTTTATATCTTATCATTAAGTTGTATATTGTCATGTTTTTTTTTCTTTTCACATACCACTCTTTTTAAGAGTCATTTGCTCATTCAAATTTATTTGTAATAGTACCATGACTGAATATTTTTCCTTTTAGCATAACAATATCTTTTGAACCAAAATAGTCTATCATGCTTCTTGCGTGCCACCAAAATAGTCTATCATGCTTCTTGCGTGCCATAGGCAATTCTTCAGCTACACATTCCATTAATTATTTTCAAAAAATGATATGGGAAGGTACATTTGCAACTGGTATATATGATTTGGTTATTTTTATCACATCTATAAATGCGCATAATAATTGTTCTTCAATCTACTGCATATAAACTACGCATTGTATTTCATTTCACAATGAGTGATGTGTGGATCTAGATGAGATATATGGGTTACTTTTCTTAGAGGATCATACTTAAACTTATATACCATTTTTCCTCCTGGTAGAGAAAAAGTCATCGCATCAAAATAACAATCCACAAATCGTGCAGTAAACAATCATCCATTAACATTTCAAGATATTTTATAATAGATAATGAGTCAAATCCCACATAAGTTCCCAAACCAAGTTGGGGTCCCATCTTAGTGCATTGCGGAGATGCAACCTTCACTTGTATAGCGCAAATACAAATGCATAAATGGGATATACAATATTAATGTCTCAATACCAATTGCAATGAGGAACATTTATGATAGACAATAGGCCTTAAGCAGATTGACGCCGCAACATGCAAATTAAAATAGCATGTCCCCATATCGAAATAGGTAATTGACTTAATAATAATAAAGTTCTAGCAATTACCTCTAGGTGCTTGATGAGAGATAATGTTAATCCATTATGAGTATGCACATGTGGTACTAGGTGTTATATACATCAGTCTCAACTGTCACACAATAATAATCAAATGTTTTAGAAGTAAACTCATTAGCATTACCTAGACGAATGACCTTGATTGAATAATCTGAAAATTGTTCATATAACCTAATTATCTACACAAACAATCTTGCAAATACCACGTTACGTGTATATAATAAATAAATAAGTGACCATTATATTGATCAACATAGACCATAAAAAATGTGTTACTATATAGTTGAATATGTGAACAAATATCTCTTTGGATTCTTTGTAAAATTTATGGAGATTCAAAATCAATTTTATTAGGTGATCATGGCAAGGAGTGTGAAGACAGTAGCAAAAATCACAAAATATTGAATTTAATGCTTCTTCTGAACTCGATTCATTATTGCATAGCTTTCATTTGCATTTATAGTTGTATAATACAACTAAATTACGAAGGCTTCCAGCTTCTTTAATATGTATTTGCAAAACAAATATAATATGCTCATTTTGCTTCAAGTAATATTGGATTTTAATCGCCGGTACAATTAACCTCCACATTTTTAATGGTTTTATTTTAACATATCATAGTTGGATAACTATATCATGCCATATTATTCATGAGATTTTTTTTTTTAAAGAATTCTCCAATCCATCATTGTCTCATTTTCCATGGACAACAGTCTACTACAATAGCCATGTGTCATTCTTCAGTTTCTTTATGACATGATTCTAATAGTTTCTCAACAAAAACTTTCTCCTTTTTTTCATCACACAATTTCAGCTAGGAGATATCTTTAAGATAGAACCAAATCATATGCTGCAAGAGTAAATATCAATCATGTCTTTAATAATTACAAACCATTTTTTCAAGGGAAAACTGTAAACTTTGATTTATCCACCATGGATATTTGATTTTCTTTGATCTGATGAATACAAGGCGTCATGGACATATTTTCTAGTTCCATGAGCTAATATAACCGTAGCTCTTCCAGAGCTTTCAATTAGGTCTATAAGACCTAGTACAATATTTACCTTACCTTCAATCAAAATTCAAGGATAATAATTGTAGTTGCACTATCACCCCAACATATTTTTCTGCCAAATAAATTATTTTTTTGAAACCATATCTTTTAATAAAACCAAGGAATTTCACACATAATACAACTTGTACTTAAATATGCAAATATTTCTATAATCTTGCGAGCAACATGTGATTATTGTTATTTTGTTATTTGGCCTTAATCATTGACATAATATTTAGGTTATTATTTTAATAATTAAAATTTCAGGTCCCAATAAAAATTTTAAATCATAATTAATAAAATTATAACATTTGAAAACCATACAATAATTTGAATAAACATAGGGGCCTGAGTGCATTTTAGTCATTTGACTCTTCAGTCAAGGACTTATATGCAATATATTTAAAGTTATAGGTCAAGAACATAAATATCAAAAGTATATGACCCACATGATAATTTACTATATGGTCCCAAATGATAATAATCAATCATTTTCTTGTTTTTTTTAAACAAATCAATAATCATGTATGTATATGAACTCACTCACCATAATAATTTCATGTCATAAAAAAAAAGAACATTACTTGCTTTAATTTTCTTTTGATGTATGTGTGTGTGTGTGTGTGTATATATATATATAGCAGTCATAGGGTGGGTTCGGGGCGGGGATCATGATCCCCGAACCCGAACTTGATTTTGAAGCAATCTCCAAACCTACCCCATACCTGAAAAAATTGTAATTGGGGATAGTTTGGGTATTTCCCCTAAAATCTCTAAATTAAGTGGGATTAAAATGGGGACCCGATCCCCATTTATTTTTTTTAAAAAAACTAAATAATTATTTAATATTCGGGTCTCTTTTTTTCCAAAAAGATTGAATATACAAATTATTTAAGATGTAAACGATCAAATTTTAACAACCTCCAAATAAATGAAAGCATAATAAATCTAAGTTTTCAACATAATTACAAATTATCAAATTTTACATCAAAATAATACTAAGCCTTCAACATAAACTTGTAGTAGGTTAATTTCCTGTGACTGCTTTAGTCTTAACAAGCATTAACTTGACAACTGCTAATGGTTCTGTGTGTTATGTGAAAATTTATCTCACTGCTAAATCGCCTCCACAGCCCAATTCTGAACTGCATTTGGAAATTGAGAAATGGACAAGTCATTGCATTGATGTTAGGAAGTTTTCTAGATTTTTTAAGGATGATAACGTTAATAAAGAAGTTGAAGTTCTTATGAATAGCCTAAATTTGCACTTTATGGGAAATACATCAATTCTAGAAGATAAAAAAAAAATCCTTCACAATTGCCCAGTACAATTCTTCATATCACCAAGCTAGGCGTCTAAATGAGTGTAGATGAATGTTTCAGGATTTAATGCAGAGAGATGTTATAATTATGGGGGAAATTATTGATTGTCAAGAAACATCAAGGGATTCGATTTCTGATTCAAACTAAGATATATTTTGATTTAAAGAAAAAACATTTTTCGAGTTCAGGTTTGGGGGCCCCATAAACTCCCTGAACTCGAATCTGAAATATATTTGTAGTTTGGGTTTATTCCCGAACTAGACCCGTTGAAACTTTTTGAGGCCCATTCCCGACTCGAATTACTCTAGGACTCCTACCCTTAGGTGGTGTTTGGTTGGGAGGAGAGAATAGATGAGAAGAAAGTAATTTAAATTTTTTTTTTACTTTCATTATTTGGTTTAACAAAATATATAAGAATTTAATTTCCATTAGAATTTAATATCCATTCTAATGTAGAATTTGAATTCCACACCAAGTAGTGAAAAATTTAAATTCCTCTTATGTTAGAAACTAAAATTTTCAAAATTACCCTTTAACTTTTCAACTTGTTTAATGTCATTAATAATTATTATTTATAATTTTATTTTATTGATTTGATATTATAAATGGATAACCGGCGGAAAATCGCCGAACTACCGCCGGACCACGCCGGACATTGCTGGAGTGTCGCCGGACCACCGTCGGATGTCGCCGAAATCCCACCGAACTTCACTGGAAAGTCGTCGGATCTTCACCACCGGCCACCGGACCCTCATTTTATTTTTTTTATATATATGTATATTTTATTACTAATATATATAGTTAAATATTTAAGGTAAAGGGTAAACTAGTCTAAAGAAAAAAATTATAATTCATTTTCTTGTTAAATTTTATATCAAACCAAACAACAAAATCTAATTTCACTACTTTTCTCCATTCCTTTCTTCTCTCTTTCTCTCCATTCTACTCTTTTCCTCTCCTTCCTTTTCTACAAACCAAACATGACCTTAGGGAATGTTGCCATCCCTGGGCACCTGATTCAATACCCCAGTTCCCTGGTTTTTAATGTGCTTCAAGCAAAGTATGGTTTTTAATGTGCTTCAAGCAAAGTATTACAAAATCTCCTCTTTTTTGAATGCAAGAGTTGGTTCCAATCCATCATTTATATGGAAGAGCATTTTATGGGGGAGGCAAGTCATTAAGAATGGAGCAAGGTGGCGAATTAAGAAGGGCAGTAACATTCTTGTGCATAAAGACAGTTGGCTTCCAAGACCAGACACATTCAAGCCAATCTCACCTCCAACTTTACCAATGGAGACTACTGTGGCCAAATTGATTGATGTAAGAATAAGTGGACAAAACCAAGCTAAACTAGCATTTTATGCATGAAGATACAGAGGCAATTCTCAAAATTCCTCTTCTAAGAATTCAGAAGGAAAATGAATTATTATGGCATTATGATAAACAAGGGGAATATTCAGTGAAAAGTGGCTTTCAGATAGCCCTCAAGAACAAAGCTCTAAATGTGTCAAGTAGCTCTAAATCTAGCTCTAAAAGGTGGAAAATACTATGGTCTCTTGAGCTACTTGAAAAAACCAAAATTTTCATATGGAAGGTGGCTAAGAACCTATTGCCAACTGCTGAAAGTTTGTGGAAAAGAAAGTGTTTGAAAGATTCAATTTGCCAAAGTCTACCAAGGAGGTGGAAACTATTAATCACGCCTTTCTGGAATGCAAAGCAGCAAAAAAAATATGGCTTCGTGCTCTTTTTCCAATTCAAACTCAAAATGGCTCAAACCAAGACATTCTCAGGCTTATCCACGATTTGTGCTTTACTCTGAGGAGGACTGATGTTGAGCTAATGGTAACATACTGCTGGTACCACGGTATGCAAGAAACAAACTAATTTTTTAAGACAAGAAGATTGATACACGAATCTCAGCAGCTAAGGCTGAATCAATGCTAGAAGCCTATCAAAGGATTAGAAAAACAGGTGCATCACATATCCACAATGTCAGAAATGATGAGTAGCAGAAGTAGGAGCATCCCTCCAATAATGTTTTCAAGATCAATGTGGATGCAACCATAAACAACAAAGACCAAGTAGCAAGCTTGGGAGTAGTCATAAAAGACTCAAATGGCAACATAGTTTCTGCAGGCATTAAGCAAGCTCATTTAAAGAAGGACATTAGCTTTGCAGAGGCAGAAGCTATTGAGTGGGGCTTAGAGGTGGTAAGAACTGCAAATTGGTCTTCTTTGACCATGGAGACAGATTGCAAAGATGCGGCTGATATATTGAACAACACAAAGGACAGCAGAACAAGTATAAGTTGGGTAATTACAAAAATACAAGATAAAAAAAAGGACTTTAAAGAGGTTAAGCTCAGACATATCCCTTGAACTTGTAATGTTTGTGCCCATTCCTTGGCAAAATATGCTGTAGGAGAAAATATATCCACTATTTGGTTGGAGTCATTACCAGCAGATATTCTAAATGTATTGAACATTGTTGTTTGGTTTTATGAAAGGTTTACTTTCTTCTTAAAAAAAATAAAAAATACAAATCAATAGTGGCTACAAAACATAATTTATATTGAGTTATTAAATAAACATATAAAATGAGAGCGTAGGAAATTGGATACTTTTCTGAATTAGAGTGATATCAAGTTAACAACGTGCTATAAATCTAATTATAAAAATATCCAAACTATGCAAAGAAAAAGAAGAAAGTTTTATAAGCAAAACTTGAGAAAAATCAGATGATATTGCATGTAGAGAAGCTACCTATTTATAGTAAAACAATGCTTCTAAAATTGTGGACAAGCCACAGCATAAAATATTATATTAGAGTAATGATACACATTCCAAATTTTTTTTGTCCTAAATTCCATCCTAAAAGATGATTTGAATGAATTAATTGCATTATCTTCACCCACCAATTGATAAATGTCACATCATTTGCAATATTTTTTTTTAAATATGTAGCGGTACTCATTATATTAATACAATAATAGAACAATTTTGGTAATATGCTTTCATGACTCACAATTTAAGTAAATTGGAGGATTTAGGTAAAGTGGTAGAAAATTCACAGTAATCATAACAATTAGTGAATTACCAGTATTTTTCCAGATATTTAGGGGTGCCTAACCTAGCCTGAATTAGTTTTACTATAGCTGGCATAGCCCTATGACTCGTGTAATATTCCTTATGCTAGTGAGTGATCAATGCCTTGGTCAGCCCTCGGAAAATAATAGTGCACAAGTCCTGGATTCTTTCTAACTTAATAGATGAGTTTTGCGTTCAATAACAAATTATGATAGATGATGCCCAAGACGGATAATATTAATTTGGTTGTTGAGATCAGCTGTTACAACTAACCAGAATCGTTGAGCTATATCCTGATGCAAATTTGTATGAAATTATTAAATTTCAACAAATTTCAGTTCTGTGATTTCTTATCCAAAGATAAATAAATAAATATTCAGTAATTCAATAAATCTTTTGGGTATTGATATATATAAACTAATGAGATTCACATGTCCTTTTAATTATACCATATAAAATTAACTCTTGATTTTTCGTTGAAGAAAACATATACATTCGTATCTCTTAAAATTCATATGAAATTTATGGAGTAATAACTCTACTCAAATGGGCAGGACGAGATTTAGCTACCAATTAAACAGTGAGGTAGCATCCTATTCCTGACAATATACCAAATTGAAAACTAAATTTTGATACTTGATATCCATCACGATAGAAATATATTTATCAGCAGATTTGACAGAACATAGACCAAAGATTGATTCTGTTATAGTGCCTTGATTTCCCCATTATCAAATCAACAAATTTTTGTACAGTGTCCTCATGGGCGATCACTCACTTTCCTTCTGGAATTCCAGCTGAATCGAATATTCGCGGGATTCTTGTCAGTCAATCCAAATGGTCAAAATTCCACCATGCATGGTTTTTGAAGTTTCTTTTCTCATTGATGATTGTTTATTAGAGAAAGAAGGAAGAAGAAAAGAGAAAAACGCACTTTTGGTGGTGGTGGTGAGATGCATTACATGATTTTACTTTTCTTGTGTACCATCCAAATTGCTAACCATTCATTTGAATGGTTAGAACATCATATCATTATACAGTTGGGTTTTGATTGTTATTAATTCTATGCCCCAAACAACACAATCCTAGCAGTTTTTAGAATCTATTGATTCTGATTTTAAAAGTCTGCTGCTAATGAAAGGAAGCACTTTTGGTGGTGTTGATCAAAGACAAAGGAGACTTGCATTGCGTGGGCATATGACGTAATTGATATTAATTATAAACTTCTTGTATGGCTGTGACTGCGTGGCTTGCGAAAATTATATTCAACTTCGAAAAAGATCATCTTACAAGTTATTTATTAATCATGAATGCTGCGTAGCTGCTGAATGTGATTTCTGAAAGTTATTCAAATTTTTTTCCCCCATGAATAAGGAGTTACAAGCTATTGTTGCTTACTCTGATTCATATTTAGTTTACGTTTCACAATATGATACTGAGACTTTAAAGTTACATGAGTTGTTGGTGCAAAGTATATGAGGTTTGTTTATTTTATTTTATTTTTCTAATTGTAAGATTTAGGAGAAATTTTTCACCCACAAAATACAAATCCTTATTATTATTATTACTCCAACTAGGGTGACCATAGTCACAAATCATTATTCACGGTCAACCGCGAGCTAAAGTGCATATGGATGTTTGAAAAGGGAATTTGATATTTTTTCCACTACAGATTTTTAGTTTTATCAGTTATTTCCTAACATTTTCATAATACTTCATTACCTTCTTGATGGCAAAAATTTAACAAAAGAAGAGTGAATTCCAAAAACTGTAAAATTGTAATGCTGATATATTTTATTTTTCACTTAGCTATGCAGTAAAATCAACTTACTTCAAAAGCAGAATTTAAAGAGATACCAAACTTTGATTTGGAAGTTGTGCAACAAAACCATGTCTTTAATTAAGGAAGCACAAATAACACAGGTTGAAATCACTAATACATCAATTAGGATGTCGTGAAATTTCAATAAGATTGCACAGGTGATTGCCATTTTGACGTAGAGGCTGGTTTGTTATTTAAAGAAAATCTGAGAAGAACTGGAGATTCATATATTGCAACCCAACAAGCATAATTTACAAAGTTTTTCCTCTTTATGATTCTTAAACAACTGTTACAGTTACCAATTACATTGATGAAACAACACAAAGAAAAAGAAACTAGAAATGAACCACACCAAACCACACGAGGGTTATTCTACAAGCATTGTGCTGAATCAAATCAATCTTTTTTTTTTGCTTTCCACTGAATCAGTAGGTAGTCTTGAATGGCGTGTAAGCCTTAACATCATTCACGACACCAACTATTGAACCAGCACCAGCTATAATTGACAATACAAGGCAAGCCATGCTCAGCATTTGCAAACACATCCATCTTGTGCTCCACTTTGTTATCTTCTTCTGTGCAATATACATCTCCACTGGAAAATAGACAGTTAAAGGCCAAAACCCAAGTGCCCCAAGAATCCCCACAACGTCGTTGAAGAAAGGAAGCAACATAGATATCACAGTGGTCAAGATCACGAAACAACTTCTCCAAACCAATCTAAACAGGTTAAGCTTATATGGGAGTAAGCCTGGAACTGGGATCTTGAATTCCTTGCTGAGGAAGTAACTATCAGGCCAGCTTTCTGCTACTTGTTTCTCAACAAAGGCGAAAATAGGCTGGCAAAATACTTGATATGCTCCAACAAGATGGACTACAATGGCAGAATTAGCAATATCTAGAAGCCAAAACGGGTTGTAGAAGCCGAAACCAGTGAGGAGATTTCCAGGTGCAAAGTCACCAAAAGCAGCATAGCCCATGCAGCCACAAAGCATGTAGAAAGCAGTTGTTACCGCAATGCTTAACTTCGCTGCCTTCTTCATTGTCTTTGATTCCGCTGGTGGGGATTTGAGTGTGTCCTATACACACACACACACACACACACACACACACAGAAATATATATCAAACTAAATTGTTAAAAGAAGATTATTTCAAGATTCAAATTTTCCGATGTGTTATAAGAGAAAAGTATTTTTCACCTGAATTTCGATAAGGATGACTGAATATGAATATGCAAAGGCTATATCACCAAGAGCTTGAAAACTTCTCCAAATCTTTTGTGTTTGAGTTACAGTTCCAATGCTTATTCCAGTCAAACTTCCCTTAAAAGCACCATTTGCTGATGATATATAAGAGAACAAAATTAAAAGCTAGACTCAGTAAAACCAAGAATTAAGTTGTTTCTGAAGCAGATTTCAGACCTGCAACTTGGACAATGCCAAGGGCAAGACCAATGGCAGAGTAGGTAAAAGACATGACAGCAGCCACAATCGAGAGCCACCAAATTTGATCAAAATCCGGGATTTGAGAAAGAAAAATTTCCATGACACCAAACAAGATCATGTATGGATTGCTTGACATATGGCACGGATTATTTCCTCCACTCTCATGGAAACAATTAGATCTTTTGATCGCCCTGTTAATTTAAAACAAATCAAACCAAACCAACCAAAGATAGCCACATTATTTTTAACTTGAATTAAGTCTAAAATGGCAAAGAAGCTTGTAATCAGAAAGTTGTCACACTGACATCATACTAATAGACGCTGCAATAGTGTATCCAATGGCAATACCAAAAAGATTCAAGTACTGAATCAACCCACAAGCCTTCACTTTAGCTCCACCTGATCAAAAATAGATAACAAGTTACGTAAAGACGTGCATCATGCATATATGTAATTCAAAGTAGTGAAAAGATATATATATATATATATATATATGTCTATGTACCAAGAATGGAGCGAACAGCATCCATGTAAGTGTAGTTTCGTTTGCCGGAAACGGGGTCGGCGGTGCGGTAGCAGTCAGTGAGAAGAGAAGAAGTGTAGTAAGTGAGAAAGGAGAACAAGAACATGACAGCAGGGCCAGCAACCCAGCCAAGCTGAGCAATGGCCCATGCTAAAGATAGAACCCCGGAGCCAATCACAGCTGTTATTATGTGAGCACTTGCAGTCCACACGGTCCCTAATTAAATTAAATTAGCAAGGTGAAATAAAACAGGGGAAGCAAAGCAGAGGAAACAGGGCAAGGAAATGAGGGTACCTGTTCTATTGAGACGGCCGTCGTCGTCGAAGCATTTGGAACCGTTTTGAGAAGGAACGTCAATGGAGACGTCGAAGACTTGGTGGTGATTCGTGGCAGCAATGTTATCACCCATCTTGGCAGAAAAAAAAAATGAGAAGATGAAATGAATGATAAAGAATTTTTGGAAAAAGAAGTAACTGTTTAAGTTTACTTATTAGTCTACCTAACAATAAACAAACCCACACACACACACACACACACAAAAGCTGAGAAAGAGAGGAGATATAAAGGGAAAGAGAGGGAGGGAACGAATGTATTTAAAGATTGTGAAGAATATAAATAGACGGAGAGCCATGCCCTTAAAAAGCACTTTTTGTATTTAAAAACCAACAAGCACTTAATAATTATATGTGAGTAGTCTTGGCGATATTGGTATGGGACAGGAAGTGCTTTTAGTCAGTCAACTCTCTGACCCTTCTCCCTAATTGGCTTGTTGAGGAGGGTCATGTAAATGAAATGAAGTTTTTATGAGTGCCACTAAACCAAGTGCAAGTGTACAATGCGTCTTCGTCTGTGCCTTTCTTCTCTTGCTTGGTAACTCAATAATTGCTCGAGTTTTCACTCTTCTCAAGCTAACTCTGCATAACAAGGTAAAAGCACTTCAATAATTGTTTTTCCTAGGGTCAGTTTCTCTTTTTGCCCCCATCCAAATTTTCAGTACTTCTAATTAACGTACCCATACTAACGAAACTTTTACATTATTCCCCACCCCTCCCTACGTGTGACCTTTTACATTATTGCCCAACCTTCCCCTTCCCTTGATTCATGTCTTTGGTTTTGCCCTAAGTAACTCAACAAAAGCTTCAGGTCTTTTTAAGAGAGTAAAGAATAAATAAATATAAAGACAAAACCATCTTTATATTATGGGTAAATGTTTGTTTAGTTCTTATAGTCTAATTCACGAGCCTGTTTAGTCTCAATATTTAAAAAATATCTCAAGATGTCCTATTTTTAAGTATTTTACGTTCCTACCCTCATTTTTTCTTTCATTTTATAATTATACCCTTACAATAATATTCTTAGGGATATTAATGAAAAGGAAAAAATGTTAATTTATCATATCAGCCTTAAAAATAAAATAAATATAAATATAAATTTTTATGTTATTATTTTACTATTAGGATTAATTCGTAAATTGAATTTTTATATACAATTTTAAGTAAGATTGTTGTGAGGATATTAAACATTGCTTTAAATTGGCTAATATTAATTTATTTATAAATAATTATTAGAAATACTATTTCTTTCATACTGATATTTATTGGTTAATTTGATAATAAATAATTATTAACTAATTTACTAATTAATTTTTTTAGATAAATAAATTAATGTCAAGAATATTGTTGCTTATGTATTATTGTAAAAGTAATAAAAAAGTAAGAGTAAGAATATAACATATTTAATAACAAGGTATATTAAGGTGTTTTTTAAAATATAAAAATTAAATAAGCATTTAAGTCAAAACACAGGGACTAAAACGTATATTATACAAGTGGACTTTCCGAAATGCTCGCATATTAGTACAGTAAATATAGTCACACGCTTTATTATGTGATCCACTGGAGAATATAGATTCAGCTATGAGACCATAAGAAAGACTTGAATAGAGGTGAGAAATTTCACTCATTAAATATTAATCTTTACCTTCTTATATATAATTCGAATTCAAATGATTGTATTGCAAAATACATGCACAATCAGTCGATCCATGACGAGAGGGGGAACTTAGTTTTCCATCGAAAGTAATGACATAAAAATAGTACTAGATTTCATTTAGTCGTATTAGATCCATATTTAAATAAGGGTTTGTTTTCATTTGACTACTTTAAAAATTATAATATAAGAAATAACTACTAGAAGTATTATAATCTATTATTTTGTTATTATATCTTTACAAAATCTATAATTTTACTATATTTCTAATCATTAGTTGACAAGTTAGTTGACTAATAAATAATAATTTTATGCTTGAAACTTTAAATTTGTGTCCGATTGATACATTTTGTAAATTTGTTTTAATCTTGAAACGTTAATTTCTCATTTACATTGATATAATTTTGAACTGAATATTTTAGGCAGATTTTTTTAGGCTACTATTATATATTTATAGCTTGATTTGTAAAATTTAAATTTTTATAATTATTGATAGTAATTTTTTAATATGTGTGATTTTAAATGTGGAACCCTCAAAAAATTCGTTTGGGTTTCTTTAATTATTAAAACCTACTACAAGCTGATTTTTTTATAAAAAAATAAAAATTTATAGTGGGCTGTGGGCAAGTTTATTAAATTAAATTTTTTGCTGGTCCCAATTTAGTAATGACAAATCCGTAGCGGGTGGTACCCATTGCAATTCCTAGATGTCTAAGGACTTTAATATTGGGATTCATGTAACACTATATATATAGTCTGAGAGATTGCCAGCTTCCTCTCTATTGAAATTAGTATATAGCATTTACATCCCCATTATTTTTATAATATCCAAAAACCCCCTAGCACTAGAAATTTGAAGGAAAAGAGGGGTAAAGAAAAATATTTAAAAATAACAAACAGGAAAAGAATAATATTTTATAATTATTTTTTATTTGCACTTAAATATATATTTTTTCTTTTCAGTACCTAATTTTTTTGTTTTAATTTTAATTTATATGATTTATTTAATTTGTAATAATATGAATAAAAGTGCATTTGAAAATAAAGATAATACTCTAAAATTATATGTCGGGGATTATTGGCTATTATAAAAACAATAAGAGGGTAAGTGGTATATATTGATTTCAATATAGAAGAAACTACCAAACACTCTTACATTATCTAGTTAGGTAAGAAAAATAAATAATAAATAATGACCATTGATTCGATTATCAGCACTCAAGAAAAAATCAATTCCCTACTGAATCCTAATTTGTTATTAATATATGGATACTCCCAAAGAAATGGGCTTTTAGAAAGAAAAAAAAAAAAACCCCACATCAGCAAGATCTCAATTTTGCATGAGCAGCATTCACAAGTGCTAACAAACAAAATGCAATGCAATTATGTACGAAAGTAGGATAAAAGAAAGAGCCAAACTAACCATTTTGGCCGTTTAATTGAATTATTTTTTCTTGAACAGAATTAATTAACATAAGTGCATGAGAGCAGAAGCTTCTTACCTGCATTATTATTTTGTCCGTTCTTCTCCCGCAAACCTCTAAGAAAGTGATATAATACAAAGAGAGAGAGATGGGTTGATAGAACTAATTGCTGCAATTTCTTTGGTTAGTCCAATCAAGTCTATATAATAACCAGAAAGTGAAAGCTCCATGACGATCCCATATAAGGTCGTAATTGTTTTTTAAAATTAATTATTTGATCATTAAAGGCAGCTTTTGTTTTGCTTTCACACGTGTACTGCCTCTTCTCCATCCTTATTGAATGAGTGGAATTTATGCTTCCGCCTCCTCCATAGCTTTTGGATTCCTTTACATAATTATTTGGATGGTTAATTTTAAGCCGTTCAAGAGAATAATAAACAATGTATCATGATGATTTTGGTGGCTTTGGCTTTTGCTTGATTTAAATATAAACAAAGTCATCGCTAAATGTGGTTGGTCCCCTATTGGAAAGATTTAACGTATATATTTCATCATATAATTGAAGATAATAACTTTATTTAATAAACTCACGAAGCTATTATAAATGAAATGAAGTTTTAAAAGAAGATACAAATACTAATATGCGAATATAATAGCTTCACAAAATTACATTATATAAAGTTTACTTTTTTTGCTTCCCTTCCAATTGCAGTATACTGTAAGTAAAAGTTTATAGAATTTGCACACTTAATACAAGGTAAATACTGCATAAATACTCGTTTTGTTCTTATATTTTAATTTAAGAGTCCATTTAGTTCCTATATTTTTAAAAATATCTTAAGACGCCAATACTGTTATACATACATACATACATACATACATACATACATACATACATATATATATATATATATATATATATATTACGTTCCTATCCTTAATTTATTTTTTTACAATATTTCCCTTACAACAATATTCTTAGAATATTAATGAAAAGAAATAAATGTTAATTAATCAAATTATCCTTAAAGATAAAATAAAAATTAATGTAAATTTTCCAAATTAAATTTTTATATACAATTATAAGTAAGATTATTGCAAGGATGTTAAACATTACTTTAAGTTGGCTGATATTAATTTATTTATAAGTAATTATTAGCAAGATTGTTATAAAGATACAAAACAATAGTAGTTTTTTCATGCTGATATTTATAGTTAGTTTGCTAATATTAGTTAATTTACTCATTAACTGTTTTTATAAATAAATAAATAAATGTAATATTGTTGTTAGGGTATTATTATAAAAGTAAAGAAAAAGTAGGGTAAGAATGTAACATATTTAATAATAGGGATATATTAAGGTATTTTTCAAAATATATGAACTAAACGAGCACTTAAATCAAAATATTGGAACTAAACGAGCATTTACCCCTTAATACCTAGAGTATTTACAGAAGCACTACTTTTTAATGTTTTTTATGCTAAAATATCTCCTAGGCAAAGAGCACGCAAGCAATAATTAAGATTTATATATATGTTCAGGGAAAATGCCACTCACATTCCCAAAATTTGCTTAAATGGTCATGCAGATCTTTTTAGTTTTAGAAGTCATATTAACCCTATTTTACTATTATCCCATGTAATTATTGTCAAAACTTTTAAAATAAATAGAACTAGACTAAGATTAAAAAAAAAGTAATAAATAAAATAGCATATAAAAACTAGTAAAATACTAAATTAAATATACTTAATAAAATAACATATATATTTTGCAAATTATTTTTAAAATTAAGCTATTATCAATATGTCCAGACAAATTTTATTAACATTCAAATCCATTAATCTATAAATTCACTTTAAAATTTATACTAATAGAGACATGATATACAAAATATTATAAATAAAAAAATAATATAGAATCTGTAAGTTATTTTTAATATTATTAATCAATGAAACATATTTTATTAATAATAAAACAAATATGATAGATTACTAATGTTAAAATTGTTAAGTCAATTATTTATAGAGTTGGCATCTTATGGCAAGTCTAATTAAATTGGAATTTTATTTATTGCATATCTTGTAATAGGAATTAATTTATTAATTCCCTAATTTAGTGAGATTCCAATTTATTAGGAATATTTGTTTCCTAATTTAATTAGATGTCTAATTTAGCAAGTCAATTTATGATAAGATTCTATAATTGATGCATGAGATCTATTTATAGTAAGAAGTTAATTCAAACAGAAGGTTTATTAAATGCTCTAGATATTTCTTAGGAGACAAGCAAGGCAAGATGATCAGATTTATTCCTATTTAGATTCATATTTATTATAAGAGGAAAAAAACTTTTATTTGGAAAGAATCCAAGTCTTTTAAGACTTCTAATTCTTGTGAAACCCTAGTGTCTATTTAAAGAAAGGTATTTTACAATTGAAGGTGCGCAACACAGTGTATAAAACAGAAAAGCAAAATTCGGCCACCTCCTTAGAGAATCCGGATTTGGCGCATAATATTGTGTTGATTTGTTTTCTTATCTTCTTTCATCTCTGTAGTTTGTGTGGATCTTGGAGCGCTAGACATTGAAGAATTGAAAAATTGCTATTGATCACTTTACAAAGTGCCTTAAGGATCGTGGATCAAGAGAGGTAGCAATTATTCAAGAGAAGCAGATTCAGTCTAAGGTTGAGAACTGTATGGTGATAAATTGTAAGTGAGAGTCTTAAGTTTGGTAAATTCATAGGTTGTAACATCTCAATTTCGTGAATTGCTTTTCATCTGGGCATGGCCTCGTAGATGTAGAATTGATTAATCTGAACTACGTAAAAATCTCCGTGTCATTTAATTTCTGTAATTTATTGTATTTTTAGAAAATTAATATTTTTGATGTGGACAAACAGTAACCATAAACAGTAACTATAGACAGTAACGGTGAACAATGGTGAACAATATTTTCAAAAATTAATTAAGTTGTTAATTCTAGAGTTTTAATTGCCTACATCTATTTGCAATAGATCTAAATTCCTTTCAAAAATAATTTTTTTGATATTCAAAATAATTTTCAAAATCTATGTTAAATTTTTTATATTAGATTATTTAAAGTCAATCTTGTTATAATTAAAGGATATAACCCAAGGATGTTTGTAGCTTCTTTCAGTATCTTTATAAAATCAAAGAGTATAAAATATAAGTTTTACTCTATTTTATTCACTATTTGAGTATAATATATACTTTCTTAAGCATTTGGGCATAGCTTAGCACGTTTTACAGTCACCAAATTTGAGGAATAATATGGGGGATAAATTGTTTTTTTTTTCCTTTACATCCGTTCAAACTATTGTTTTGGAAAAAATACACCTATACTCTCAAAGTTTTGAGAAATAATCATGTAGTTCCCCAAATTTTCAATAAGGAGACCAAAACTTCCTTTAACTATAATACCCTTAGTAAATAGAAACTAAAAAAATTGCCATTTAAAGTTTTTAATAAACATAAATAAAATTTAAATAGATTAATTTATCTGGTAGACTAATAATATTAGAATATTTTTAATATATAAAATAATTTTAAAATGTAAGTTATTATATTTATTTTAATAATATATTTAATTTCATTATAAAAAATTTAATTAAAATTTTGGGTTAAATAGATTTTACAATTAATGAAATATATTTCATGTATTAATAATATTAAAATTATTTTATATAATATTAAAAATAATTTAAATTTTTATATATCATTTTAATATTATGTTTCTATTTGTTGTAAAATTTAGTTTAATATAATATAATATAATATAAGATTTGTTGTAAAGTATTAAAATATTTTTTTAAATATTGAAATTATTTTAAAATGTATATATTGTTACATTTATTTTAAATATTATATTTCTACTTATTATAAAATAATAGAGTCAATTCTTTTAAGTTAATAGAGCCAAAGGGTACTTGAGTGAAAAAAAAAGGTCTTGGTGCCCCTTATTGAAATAAAGGGGTTTATATGACTATTTTTCTAAATCTCCGGGACGTAGGAGTTATTTTTCCTTTTTTTTTAAAACGAACTTCATTAAAGTATTTTTAAAAATATTTTGTATAGATATACAATAAGATTGGTTCAGTACGGAGTTTAAAACATATTGATACGATATTGTCTTGTGTGAGTGTGTGTATACATATACATATATATGTGTGCGTATTAAAACAAAAATAAATCTAGTTAATAATAAAAATTGATTTTTTGTTCAAATTTTATTAAAGCTATTAAAGTTATTAAACTATTTAAATACATCTAGTAAATCAGCTTCTCTTTGGTTTGAGAGCGGTCGCTCTAACTCGTTTCGGATAATTGTCTCCTGTAAGGCTCATTTTTCTGAATCTCTCAACTTAATTTGCCCAGGTTTTACTACTTACAGTAACGATAGGAGTGTTTTCATCCTTGGCCTATGCTGGTCTTTTTAGAGATTCTTTGGGATATTTTCTTGGGGGGTTTTTTGATGCCATTAGGAATTCAATCTGCCTTTTTTGCTGAGTTACTTGCTGTGATCGGGGCGGAGCTCGAGGTTCAATTCTGCAGGGCCAAATTAAAACATTTCAAAACTGATTATAGGATTCTTTTTTTTTTTTTTTTCAATTGGATAGGTTGTAACATGTAAAAGTTTCATTTTCGTAGTATAAAATTTCTTTTCCCTGTTAGAAAAAGATAATAAAGTTTAAACAAGACAAGGTATACAAAAATCAACCAAAAAATAGGCTATTGTTTCTATCAAAGGAAAGATAAAAGAATTTGTTAAAAATAAATTAATAATTGTAAAGGTCTAAGCTGTTATTAGAATTAATGTGCGTGGGATCTGTTAGTGAATAAAATATTACTAGCATAAATTCAGATTATTATTTATAATTTAAATAGATAAATTTTGGGTGATAAGGTTAGTATGCAGGAGATTAAAATGAAGACAGGTGTAGTTTGGCTAGCTTGACACCTATATTAGAGACCCACAAAATTATCTATAAAAGCGGCAAGATTATGACAGTAAGAGGAGGAAGGAAAGAAAAAGGCAAATGGGGAATATAGAAGCAGAGCAAGAAAGAAGAAAGCAGAGCAAGTAGGAAGACAAGCAAGCAGCCATAAACAAGTCAAAAAGCCAAGAAGACATAAAGAAACCGAAGATAAGCTGAAACAGAGAGTACTAGCAGCAGCAAACACAAAGAACAGCAGCTTATTTGTTTGTGACAACAGGATCATATAACTTAAATAACATTTTTCTCTGAAGTTTAAATATTGTGAAAGAAAATGCAGCCCTGCAGGGGTCAAAATAAAAATTTTACACTTATGATATTATCATATTTTATAGAGAAAATTCATTGATTCTATAAAAGTCTGCAAGTGCTGTAGCACCCTCTAGTTTGGATGGGGCTCGGCCCCTTGTTGTGATGATGGTGTGAAGAAGTTCATGTATGTGGCTGGTTGCATATATTGGATTGAAAGTGATTGATTTTTGCTCACTAGTTTACATTTGAGGAATAATAGGTTTCAACCTCCGTCGTCTCTCCTTTATCGGTGGCATAATTATTTTTAGCTTAAATCTTCCATGCAAGTTAGGTTTTCTCATGTGCTCGGAGAAGATAATTCTACTGCCGATGCTTTGGCGAATTTTGGACGAATTATTCTAATCTTTTTGGTTAGATGCGTTTCCTCATTCAATCGCTTCTATTCTTTCGAAAGATGCTGTTGGATTTCCATATTATAGATTCTGATAATTCTTTTTGTAACTGGCTTGTTGCATTCATGTTTAGTTTTTTAGCTAGTTTGGCTAGTTGCTTTTTTTTTTTTTAATCAGGAAAAAATTTTCAATCTGGGAATCTTGAACTTACAATGTCGTAAATAAATCAGTTTACAAATTTGGTAATTTCGTGAAAAAGAGAGTTTATGACATTGTGAATCGAATCCCCAACTAGAGGATGGCCCCACCTTCTCAGTTTAGTGAACAACTGTAACATTGTATCTAACAATGGCGTCGCCAGTTTTAAAATCCATCCGATGGGTCTGAGCAATTGCATATCCGCGAGCCAATCGGAAAAAGCCAGTGCCGCCAACAATCGGCATCTCGCGGACAGGATTCATCGCCCTGTTGTTGCCAAGAAGGCTGATGCTGCTTCTATTGTAAGGACCATCAACGAACACAAAGCTCATGGACATGATGAGGCTTAGTTGATCCTGACAAGCCGACCCATAAAGCCCTTGAGCACGTCCAACAAGTTTTGATTGAGGATCTGGGGTTTCTGTCAACGGATCATCCGCCATCATCACGATGCCGAAAAGAGTTGGTGATTTGTCAGTGTCAATGGCTTGAGCAATCCTCACAGCACTTGGGTTTTTGCCACTGAGTGTGTCGTGAAAGTAGAATTGCAGGTTTGTTGTCGTCTCTTTTGCGGATTCAAGCCTTGTAGCCCAAGTCACTGTTTGTATTGCTGCTGCAGCCACCAGTCTACTAATGAGCAATGAAACAACCGCTGATAACTTTGCCATAGCTCTAAGACAAGACCTGAAATTAAAATGAAGAGAATAGAAAGCACTTTTGCAGGTAAAGAAGAAAGATGATCCGAGAGTCATTTAAAGGGTTTGCAAAGTGTCGTGATCAATGAATATTCAAAGACTATTTAACTAAAATTTGGGAAGTGGGAAGAATTTTTTGTTTGGCTAGTTGCTTGCATTCTTGTAGTGTTATGCATTTCATGAGGGATAAGATTCATTATGTCACATGACTATTATGACACATGACTAGGTATCCATTTTATTTTTAATTATTAAATTCCCCTGTAGTGTCGAGGTCGGCAAAAAAAAAATAATTAAAAAAAGCCTCCCTTTAGTTTTTTATATTGGAGAAATACTAGATACATTAAAGGTAATACAACTAATTAACGCATATATGACATGCGTATTTAGATTTGATAGAAGCCCACTTGTGTGATAGCTTTTCAAAATAAATGCACACATATCATAAGCTCATAGTATGATTTACATATTATATGATTAACACGATATTTCTAATGTATTCTAGAATTTCTCCTCATACTGAAGCACGTAACTAAATTGAATTAGCTTACCTAATAGTATAATTATGATACATTTAAGGGTAAATTTCCTCCTAACCCCTTATTAAATTGACATACTTCAATTTATCCACAAAAAGTATGAAAACTTCAATTTACCCCCCAAATACCGTTATGTTTAATAGTTGACCGACATTGACTTATAAAAATATGAAAATGCCCCTAATCCGAACCAACTAACTTTGTTACTGTTCAATTTGACTGATGTTAGGGCCAAGGACATTTTTGTATTTTTAAGTCAACGTCGGTCAACTATTAAAAATAATAATATTTTGGAGATTAATTAAAATTTTCATACTTTTAGTGAAGTGAATTGAAGATTGCCATTTTAACTGAGGGTAGGATGAAATTTACCTAATATCTAAATATAATTTAAGAAGTTGAAGCTCTGCTTTCTCGGGTTGCGCCTTGGTTGGTTGTTTCAGGCATGTGGACTGACTTCTCTAAAAAATAAAAGTACAATAAAAATTACTTGATGATTTTTTTTTTGGTAGCAAACAATAAATTATTTATAGTAATTATTATAATGTAATTAGAGTTAGGAAATAATCACAAGATTGTGTTTATGTAAAAATATGACACAAGCTGCTTTTTATAGCAACCTCATATAAGCTTTTAAAAAATGGGAGAAAATCGTAAAATAAATAGACTTTTAAAATTTTTAAGAGTTAGTTTGAGATTTTGGTGGCTGATTTCCGCTGTGTAGATAAAATAAGTTGTTATTTAACCATGTAGCTTAATATTTGGTAAACTGTGTTGATACAGTGAAATAAGTTAATTTTGGCATTTTAACGATAATCTCAAGACGAACCTAAGAATAGTTTAGGATTGAGGTTAAAATGCTATAAGCAATTTATTCTATAAGTTTTCACAAAAATAGTGTTCGGTAAGCTCTTTAAAAGTTGCTTATTTTATAAGTTTGTCCAATTTGACAACATTTTTAAAAGCAAGTAAAGAGTTGCTTTTTATAAGTAACTTATTAAACATGATAATGTTCAGGATCACACCATTTGAGTACTAACTTGAGTCATAATACTATGTGTCACCTATTTATTGAATGATAGTTGATAAAATTACTTAACCATCATCCAATGGATGAATGCCACATCAGTTGGGATTCAAATTGAGACTTTGATATTAAGATGCCTAGCATTGCTCGATTAAATAAGCCACCATATAAATTTCCTATTATAACCTTAATATTTTAACAAAACAACAATCATATCTTATTATTTCCACAATACCTAATGTATAAATAAAAGGTAATTTAAACTTATATTTATTATGGTCATTATATAATAAATCACACTTTAATAATAAAATTTACCGAACACATATACTCTGCTTTTCAAACTCTTAGTAGCTTATTTTATTGGCACAATAGAAGTTACTTATTTCATCAGCCATCATAATTCCAAACTAAGTCTTGCATTTAATTGGGAAAGAAAGTTAGGGAATTGTATCCTTTATATACCTTAAAAATCCCAAAATAAGTATTATAAGCTAACTTACTAGATTTAAGTATAAGGCTTGTTTTTATAATTTAAATTCAACGTTGAGCTAACCTTTTTCCTAATATTTTAAAAATATAAAATTGTGGTTATTAGATTAAGAATATAAAATTAATTAAATCTTAATCGCATATTGTTATACTTGCACATATAACCAAAATTATGAAGAGTTGATAATAGATCAGCTCAGTACTGTATCCAAATTCATTTTTCATTGTACATGATGGACACTGCATCGTTAATTCACTTACCAAACATGTGTACTAGATTAATTGAAAAATAGTTTATTAAACGGGCACCCAATGAAATTATTCGTAAAGTTGATTATTTGTATGAAACTATTAACCTATTAATCTTTGGGAATCTAATGCAACTCTAGACAAATCCTGACTACCATACATTGTCTTAAAATATTGTGAGATGAAAATCTTATCTCCACATCAAGCCAAACAAATTAATCATTAAATTTTCTTTGATAATTAGTAATGCCACTTACCCACTATCTTTTAAAATGTTATTAAGAATGTTCAAGTTGCAGTGCCAAACGTGCTGCTGCGTCTAATCCAATCCCATGCTTGTTTGTTTCTCTATAACATATCCAATCAATGTACATCCAATTCATTATATATATATATATTGGGTAATTTTCTGGTTTAAAATTTTAAAGTACAGGAAAGTTTAAGAAATTTTTAAAACCGCACGGTTTTAAAGGTTTACAGTTTTAAAATTTTTAAAACCATACGGTTTAAAAATTTTTCCAAATTTTCTCACACATTAAAATTTTGAAACATATATATATATATATATAAGGCTGACGATTTAATAATATAATAGTACAATCATACTACACTATTAAAGCATATGTGTTAATAGCTTTCTCAAATTTTAGTATATGTATAAATACTGATTTGATATGAGATCCTTGATTTTATTAAAGCCCAAAAAACTATTAAACTATGCATACATGTTGCCAAAAAACAAGCAATTTAGTTTTGGCTTTCCACTAAGCCGTGGTAATAAAATTAAGGGAAGTTATCATTACACCACTTTTCGTTTGCCTTATATTCATCCAACCACCACAAATTCTAACATGTTCTCTGCAACACATTTCTTTTGAAATTTGTATCAATTAGCCACTTTTGCACTAACACCGTTAAATAGTTTAAACAAAATGATAATTTTATCCCTAAATAAATTAAAAGATCATTTTATCTCGTAAAAGTTTTGAAAATAAAAAAATTATAATTATAAAAATACCCCCACATTTAATAAAGAAATAAATCCAAAAATTAGAATTTTTATTTTTAATAAAAATTATTTTGATAAAAAATTATAATTAGAATTTTGGGATTTATTTTTTAATAAATAAATTCAATTATTTTAATAAAATTTTGTAAAATTATAATTTTTTAATAAAAATAATTATTAAAATTTTATAAAATCTAAATTTAATAAAAATCAACTGAACACCTTTATTTTGGATTTATTTTTAAATTTAGGATATTTTTATAATTATAATTTTTTATTTTTCAAATTTTTATAAGATAAAATGGTCTTTTAATTTATTTAGGGATAAAATTATCATTTCGTTTAAATTATTTAACGGTGTTAGTACAAAAGTGACTAATTAATACAAATTTAAAAAAAAAATGATGTAGAGAATATATTAAAATTTTATAATAGTTAAATGAACATAATGTAAAAGAAATACGGTGCAATGATTATTTTCTTAAAATTAATTTCAACTGTCCTGGCAAGTAGTAGCATGTACTTTTTAGCTAGATTTCCACTTACGTTCTTAATTTATTTTGAAGGAAAATCCCATCATATCATCTAAGAATATGTCAGAGCATTGAAAAAGCTATGCAAATCTTTCAAAGCCATTTTTAGATCTTTTTATATATATTATATAATAATATTGTCCTTCTCACGACTTAGCGCCCTAACATTCACAACTTTTCAACCAAATGAATCATTGAAAATCTTGTTATCACTTGCTTGCTTAGTTTTAAGTTGATTTAAGTTAGTTGTTTGTGAAGATTATGTATATCCCACTTAGGCCACTGGTTCAAAGATTTTTCAAATATGATAAGTACATGATCAATATTATATTGACAAATCTTTTTTTTTAATTACATAAGACTATTGTTCGGATTACAATTCATTATATGAAATTATTACTGATATTTATAATTGGACAATTACTGATGGATGCCTACTCTACTCGCATTTTGTAAAGGAGAATATTGCCTCTACTCTATTATTTACCCTCTTTAATATCCCAGAGATGCATGTTCTACTCACATTTCATAACGGACCCTCTCTAATATTCGAAAGACGCCTACTTTAATCACGTTTGGTAAGGGACTCACTCTAATATTCGAGAGACGTCTACTTCAATCACCTTTTAATATTTGAGGGACGTCTACTCCAATTACCTTCTAATATTTGAGGGACATCTACTCCAATTACCCTTTAATATTTGAAAGAGAGAAAGATTTTCCATTCTCTAATAGTCGAGGGACGCCTACTCCACTCATATTTCATAAAGGAGAAGACAACATCCACTCAATTATTTATTTATCCTCTTTAATATTCGAGGGACGCCTTTCATTTCATAAAGGAGAAATTTTACCCTCGTAAGGGAGAGAACAACCTCTACTCAATTATTTATTTACCCTCTTTAATATTTGAGGGACGTCTACTCCACTCACATTTTGTTTTGTAACGGATAAAGATTTTACCATCTTTAATATTTGAGGGACGTCTATTCTTCTCATAAGAAGAAATATTTTACCCTCTTTAATATTCGAGAGACGCCTACTCCACTCACATTTTATAAAGGAGAAGACAACCTCCACTTAACTATTTATTCACCCTCTCTAATATTCGAGGGACACCTTTCATTTCGTAAGGGAGAAAGATTTTACTCTCGTAAAGGAGAAGACAGCCTCCACTCAAGGAAGAAAGATTTTACCCTCTCCAATATTTAAGAACCTCGTACTTCACTCACATTTTGTAAGGGAGAAGACAACCTCCACCCAATTATTTATTCTCTCATTATTTACCCTCTCTAATATTCTAAAGACACCTACTCCACTCACATTTCATATTTATCCTCTCTAATGTTCGAGGAATGCTTACTCCATTCGCATTTCATAAGGGAGAAGACTGCTTCCACTCAGTTTTTTTATAGTGGTTTGGATTGTGAGAGCAAGTGTTCTCGCCCTAGACCAAAGGCCTATTGGTATACAGCCAAGTTGTTAGATAGCCTTTGTTAAGCTTAAGCATGTTTAGAATTGAGGTTAGGCAGTTGTATAAAGTTATAGTACTAAAATATTTAGTAAACACTAGTTGTTGTAGGTTAAAAATTAAATTGATTTGATTTTATACTTGGATGACTAAAAATCTATTATATCTTCTAATTTTGTCAAAATTAATATTTAAAAATTATATTTACAACACTCTATTAACTTTTATTTTATAGTTATAACTTGCTGTTTTTTTCCACAATATCTACATTTTAAAAGTTACAACACTTCAATGTCAAATAGCAATTTATATTTGAAAAATATTACTATCTATTAAAAAGTATGGATAAAAAATGGGTTGGATTGGACTAGGGTTAGCATTGTTTACTTAATCCAAGCATAGAAAAGTCTGCTGTTATGCGGTTGGGCATTTTTCTAAACTTGTTTTTTTTTTTGGAAAATAAATTTTTAATGGTTTAAATTTTTTTAAAAAAAATTATCTTTAGTGGCCTTTTGTATTAGGCCTTGATATCTCTTAGTTATAAATGGGTACATTCAAAATTAAAATAGAAATTTAAATTTATAACCTAGCCTAAAAGTTTTAAGGTAGGGACCAGTCAAGGACTTTTTTGTTGTCCTTAATTTATTAAAAGAAATCTATGCAGTTGGTTACTTTTTGAAGTACATGAAATGTGATAAAGATTCTCTCTTGATCTGAGCTCTCATGAGTTTTTTAAGATTTTGTGCCACGTGTCTTTAAGTGATAGTGTATTGATATTATTTAACTTCTTCATTTTCTGTATTTATTAACTACCAGATTAGGAGAGTATCTTTATCCTATGAAATGGTAATAGTTTGTATTGTGTACCCACCTACCTATAAGTTATTTATTATTAATAATATAATATTTTTAGTAACGTGATCATAGATCCCTCGCACTTATGTGTGCAAAATTCCAATACTAAACTTATTGAATACTCGTACATAATTATTCTTAAGGGTAGACGTCCTTTTTTTTTTAAATATAGATTTTAAATTTTACAGTATTTTAAATTGATAGAAAAATCATTTAAAAACATTGTACAAAATTTTGACAATATTTGCACTAGAGAAAGACTCTACTCGCACTTACTAAAGTTTAATGATGGTTAAAATTTATGCTTGCTTTGATGCTACAATATTCTCACATTTTTTTGGGAATTGATAATATTCATGCATTATTAGAATACTCCGCATTAGATGCTAAAGTTTCAATGAATCTACGATTGAAATCCTCAAACTAGACAATATAAGATGCAAGCTCTATTAAAATGTGCTTATTGTAGATAAAACTGATTGATTGAGGGAATATCATTGTTGGGTATTGAAGAATGCATATTTATAAAGAGTAAAATCATTATTTTGTACTATGTCTCACTAACATTTTTACTTTTATGTATTTGAATCCTTTAAATTTTAATTGTGTGTTTGGTTATAATTTAAATATTTTATGTATTTCAAGGGTATTTTAGTTATCTCACGATTAATAAAAAGTCAAACAACAAAACAAATAGCTTTTTTGAGTTTAAAAAAGCTAAAAACCTTAGGAATGACATAAATGGCAAAATTATAATTTTAAGATTTTGGTGGGCCCGGTTGATGTGGCATTGACCAACTGACATGGTATTGACCGATATTGTGATAGCATCTTATTGGATTAAAAATACTAATGTTGCATTGACATATGTTATGTTGCATTGTCCGATGATATGGCAGCACATATTGGACCAAAAGATTGGCTTTTGTGTTAATTGATAATGTGTCAGCATATTAGTGGACTGAAATAATTACGTATGATAATTGCACATACACGGAATGATAGTCCTGATGATGTGTTCAATCCAATTAGAACTTGTCACATGGTGCAATCCTGAACGTCTAAATTATTTTCATCTAACAGTTATAATTTATCCATTGTATCTATAAAAAAAAAGGGACTCCCCCTCCTAATTCAACAGCTCTGAATCTAAATTTGAACTCCATTTTGTCTAAATCTTACTGTATCTTATATTTTTCTATGTATATTTATAAAATTACCATTTTACTCCTAATTCAAAATGAGCGGCTAATTTAATTTCAAGCTTGAGTTGAAGGTAAAGCCTCAACATGATCCACAGGCTTAATTTGTTAAGTTTACTTTTCTCTTTCTCTCATTTATTTGGGTTGTTTTGACTCATCATTGACAGACAATATTAATCTTGTCTAAAGTTTGCATAGTATACCAGCTCCTTAGTGTAAGATCATTACTGTTTGGCACAATGAGCACTTTACATTATATTTATTAGTGAAAAACTCACCTCTAGCATTTGTGGTTCGTCTTGATTCAGTGTTGACAGAGAATTCATCTAAATTATTTAGTGGACAGTAATGCCACATTGCCGACAGTAGGATTATTATTATCTGGCTCAACGCGTTCTTGATATCACATTTAATAAAAGATTATTTTTCCCTGGCGCAATAAGTGTTTGATACTATATTTACTAAAATGAAGGTTATGAGGAGTGAAATACCCTCTCATAAATTAATTGGAAATAAAAATGAATATTATACTCATGGTGAAAAGTTGGGTGTGAATCCAAATATTCAAGCACTTCATTTATATTGTTTTATCTTTAATTTATTCCTATCATTTTATTTTAAATTTTAAGGTAAATAAATCACATCCAACCAACTCATATACAAACTTGAAAAATTAACCTTACATACGATTAAATATATCTCCTCTTGGAACTGACACTCGTCACTGTTAATCTATATTACAATAAATTAATGCACTTGTGAGTACAATAAGATTTGCATAACACTTACCTATGCAGCAGATCACATGGGCTGAGTGTTGGAGAATGTTCCACATATTTGGACCCGTACACAATTCTAACAATGCTATCAAGAATGTGTATAATTATGCTTCAGTGCCTTTGTATTTAAAAGTAGGAAAGTACTTCTGTATTCATGGACATTAATTTCAAATAAGATAAGAGTCAGTATTGAAAAATATAATTAATTCGAGAATGCTCGATTGAATAGGATATTGATCATTAAAGGAAATAAAAAGAAAAGGAGACCTTTTGGAAATTATTTCATTGAGTAATAATTTTACCTTTTTAAGTCTAACCCTCAACCCAAGGGAGAATCTTCGTACACATTACCTTAGTAAACTCTTGACCTGGAGATTTTCGGTCCAAATCACTACAGATTTTGTGCTGATCTAGACATTCTAGGACCCCAACTAGACCATGTGGACAGTAACAGATTTAAACCCCCAAGCAGCCATCCGAATAGTTAGATGTGTTTTCATTAATCACAAAAATGTTAAAGAAATTAAAGGTTGACAGAAATCTGACAAAAACAATAACAAATCCAATCAGGATTACTGTGTTAACTGATTATTTTTCAATTAATACAATTACCGTTATTTTTATTAGTATTCTATTAAATTTTTGTCTAAATATCATTGCTCATGTTCATGTTGATCAAATCATTTTGCAATGTCCAGTCAGCTGTTTAATCCCCATTACTTTTGTTAGACCCTTAGTGTCATTCCAAGGGTCTACCTTGAGAATTTGTTGTGTAAATTAATGTAATGTGTTTTATGTGTTCAACACTTTTGTCGTTTGTAGATACTGAACAAAGTGTTTAAGACAAATCTAGCTAAACACAGTCCATTGATATCAATTTATAAGTGTTTAGTAATGTTTTCACATAACACCATATTCTTAATTTGCTTGTGTTTGTGATCACATTTGTGCGTAAATGTTGATCGAAGGATCTTCATTAAAAAGAACAGGAAATGAATTAAAGTCGCTTTAGGGGACTGATGCACAAGTTCCAAAAAAAATAATTTTACATTATTTTCACAATCGTTATTTAGGTAATTACTGTTATCAGACACTTTCAGTGAAGACTTTTCATACCTCAATGATGTCATTTTCCGCAATGAGAATTTCGATTAAAGCAAACAAAATAATAGTTTGTACAACAATTCTCACTAGTAAAATTGCACATAGGCGCGCCATGATTTGTGCTGAAACTTCTTCACAACTGAATGTAGTGGGAACTTAAATGCTTTCCCCCAAACGAGAAGACCTTACTGATAACATTTGAACATTTTCTTTTTCGCATGGAAAGATGTGAGAAAATTAGATGGGGATACATCCCACGATCCACAAGAAGTTCTTACAAAATTTTAATCGTCCAATCATCAGAGATCCGCACACCAGGATTGCGGACGGTTAAGACAGTACGGCCATGCTGCCCTTGAAGCTGAAGTGGTCCAAGCTCAATCTCAGCCTTTTGGTTAGCTGGTTCAATTAGAGCACTCTTAGACCCACCATGACCGAGCAGAATAATCCTCTCAATGATGCATTCCGATGAAAATCTAGATTTGCCAGCAGCAGGAGCCATGTTTATAGATTTAAGATGGCTGTTAGAGAATACAAATCGCCGATGGATAAAGGCCCCTTCCAAAAAGTCAAAACTTTTGCCATCATCAACATACAGTTGACCCTCAGCAGCTTGAGAACTGTTTAAAGCTACAACCTAAAAGCAAAGGCAGATGTTATAGTCAGTGGTTGCATAAAAACAAACATGGTTCTTAACAAATATCATTACCATAAGATTCACAAAAACAGAGTTGTAGGTTTCAAAATCCTCAATCACTATCAACCAGGAACTTAAGCCCAATTATTAGCTACTGCAACATGTTCGAATAAAACCATACTTATCACTAAGTTATTTTGTTCAAGCAAAGAAAAAACCACAATATTTAACACACGCATACTCAAAAATGAACCAAGAAAAAAGAGGGAAGCGAGGGGGTTGACAAAAGAATAATATTCTCTGTCCATGATTCTATACGAACTTGGACATAGAAGAGAAAAGCTAAATGTAAACCGACCAGAAACTGATGAAATAATGACAAAATCTTTAGTCCAAAAATATCCTCATGAGCTCAACATAAAACAGAGAAGATAACTCAGAGGAAAGATTTTTGGGCCATCGATTCAGCCTCAGAACATATCTCATCTTCAGCTAGGTTGAAAACAACTCCACGAAACATATACAATCTAAACATATATATATGGTATAGGAATTCACTGGTAGATTGTTCTCTCAAAATTAAATAGAGACAGCTCTTTAGATTGGTCCGAACTCTCCAGAATTTGACAGTTAATGCAGACAGGCATGTGTTAGATATATTTCTAGTAGTGTTAGATTGCTTATTGTTATTCCCTTTTATTGGAAAGATTTTCTACCTTAAAATGAAGTAGAAAAGCCGGGGGTTTTACGAACTTGTGGAATGAAAGAAACCAAAGAATCTTTGATAACAAAGTTGGTGAAGATCCTTTGCATCTATGGGATAAAGTAAAGCTCTGGGCTTCCCTCTGGAATTCTACTACTGCGGAATTCTAAGATATCTCTTTCTTTTTGCTTAATTGGGAAGCCTCTATATCCTAAAACGAATTGCATTCTAGCTGTGCTGGTTTTGGATTTTGGGCTATTTTTGCTTTAGGTAGAGTTATTGAGTATTTTGTTTTTGTTGGGACTTCTCGTCCTTGTTTTGTGTTTTTGTAGTCCCATAATTGTACATAACTTTTATTGTTTAATATGTTATCTTTTATTTTTATTAGCAATAGAAAAAAGAAAAAGAAAAATCCTATAGTATATCTGGCATAGAAAAGAAATGGTAATGGTACGTACACTATAGTATTATTTGCAATTTTGCATCCTTTCATGGACTGAACTCCAGCAAAAATATGAATGATACCCTTATCAAATATAAATGTAGATAGCTACTTTTCATGTGGTACAGCTATTACACATATTGAAAGGTGGTACTGGGTAGTATCAATAGATCTTCTCTATTAATAGTCAAGATTAATCCTCTCAGATACATCAAGTCCAAGAAGCAAACTTCTATGTCCTATCAACATCTTACATATACGGTACAACCTCAATAAACTAATAGCCTTGAGATAATGGAAACTATATTAATTTAGCAAATATTAATTAATCAATAAATTAATAAATTAATAAATTATTAATTTATGAAGATATTTGTTATTATCTTATAAAATTTTCAAATTATTAGTTTACTACGTTGGCCTAAAGTTGGGACCAGTAAAGCTATTATTTAATCGAGGTTATTCATCCAGGTGTTACTAAGTATCCAATTTTCGTGTATGGCAGATTATGTAATAATCACAGGTAGAGTTGGTCTAGATTTCTCAATAGTGAAGAGTGAAATAGAAAACTTCCACCAAGTTAGGTATAGGATGGCATAGTTTCATCATTTTCCAAACAGCACCATACAGCTCAGAAAAGTTAGAAGCATCGCTAATCAACATAATAGATAAAACTCCTGAAAATGAACTTCAAAACAAAGAGATGTGATGCAAGGCTAAAGAATACAACATGCCCGTGGAGACAATGACGAGGTTTAGAATTGTAGCACATGCACAGTAGGATCAAAGTCAAGTCAACTACATACCAAGGTGTAAGGATCATTAACCATCTGAGTGGAACTTCGTCGGAAACGGTCTCTCCTGGGTATGATTGTTCCAGCCCTTTGGAAAGCAGGGACACTCTCTTCCGAAACCTCCAGCTTGTGGGTAACACCCCCCTTAACTCGAGCTCCGGTTCTAATGTCATACCAAGATTCTTTTCCAGGCAAATATACTGATATATGCTTAGCTCGCTGGTTTAAGGAAAATATAGTGCTTCAGTTACTATGCTGCAATAGGAGATGTAGCAAACAAGAAAAATAGAAGGGGAGAAGGGAGAGCAGGAATAACAAACATGGTCACTTCAATACCTCCTCATAGACCCCTTGAACCAAAAGTGCATTTCCAACCATGAAAGCCTCATCATTTGTAAAAGTCGATTCATCAGATGGGAACTCCATCCATAATGGGCGCACAACGGGAATACCAGTAGTGTTTGCCTCTCTGAATAAGGTGTAGAAATATGGCAGAAACATGTACCGAACATGTATGGCTTCTCTTATAAGTTGCGTATTTCTCTCTCTGTAATAAATTAAGACAATTTAATATGATAAAGTTAGCAAATCTCCAAAGCATGGATTTAAAATTAATTCAAGCAAGATGATAAGATGGTCAATATAAGCCATATCAACTTCAGTTATTCATACAAGTAGCCAAAAATGGTAGCAACATATTCTACAACTAACATTTACTGCTCACCAACTTAAATTTAACAGAAGTATGCAGCATGTGCATCCACACATTGTAGCAATGTAATATACCCATGAAAGAGTGTAAGAAAAAACGTCCGGTGGGTTCTAAATTACAAGGCACATCACCAAAAACTTAAACATCGTCACAGACTTTAATTCTTCTAAATTAAACATACTCACATTGTATCCCTTACACAAGAATTGGTGGCTATCCCTGTCGATATAGGAACTTTTATTTGTGTGTGTGTGTGTGTGTTGGGGGGGGGGGGGGGGGGGGGGGGGGCGCGCGGCGCGGGGGGGACAAATGTAAGAAACTGCAAAACGGCTCTAGACAAATTTCTAGGCAGGACCAGATGGTGAACAGGTTTGGCAAGCAAGCCTCAAGCCTTCAACTAACCCTACTATTTATTAACACTTTTCGCCATTCAACCCTATTCCCTATCCATACCTTCCATCATGCCTTATGAATGAGCATAGAACCACATGCAACCTGCATGCTCTGAGGCCCTTGTCATTCAACTCGAACTAATCACAAACAAGTCAATCGAACTCAGACACAGAAAACCTAAAAATTCTTCATGCCTTTATGTGCCAAACAGAGAGTAAAACACAGAAACCAGTTCATTATAAACTTCCATCAGTTATAAGTATTTCAACGGGAGAAAACAAGGGCCCTTTCCCTTAAGCAAGAGATTATATTGACAAAAGAGACAGCCAAAAAAAAAAATTGATTCAGCAATTCTTGCAATTGCTACATTCCCTATAATGTCTACATATGCAAATACAAAATCAGCTAAACTACCATTATTCTGAGCTGTAAGACACATCATACAAGTAAATGATAGTAGTAGTAAAACATAAATAGATGCTACTTTGAAAAGGAGAGAGTCCTTACTATTGGAAAGAAAAAAGAAGTGACAGAAACAATGAAATTAAAAAAGACCACTGATCAATGCAATATATACAATCCTACAGCATTTTCACAGCTCACACATAGCACATACTACGAAAAAGCAAGAGGAAACAGCAAGTCATACCCAAATAACCAGGGCTCCCGTCTTTTTGTGTCATGATGCGCATGCGCCCTGAAGAAAGGGTAGTATGCACCAAGTTGATACCAGCGAACTAATAACTCGGTGTCAGGATTGCCAAAAAACCCACCAACATCCGCACCTACAAAAACACACCTGTTATGACTATTCCTATAGGAGGGACAAAAACTTAAGTCAATTAAAAATGGAAAATCCACGCACCAGAGAATGACATCCCAGTTAGACCGAGCGTCAAAATCATTGGAACAGAAACCCTGAGTTGTTCCCATTCTGCTGTGTTATCACCTGTCCAAACTGCTCCATACCTTTGACTTCCAGCAAAGAATGCTCTTGCCAATACAAAAGGCCGGTCCTTGCCATTTTCACGCTTTAGAAGCCCATCAGATGTAGCCATATGGAAGTAATAACCGTAAGCATTATGTAATTCTCGATGTTCAACACGGTCAAGATGTAAAGCATCTCTCGGCATTGTCACCTGATTAAGTCAAAGGTTTGATTAATCCTTGGCTCTCTAGCCACCAGTCTCTAAATCACAACTTTATGAATTCACCAAGCCAACTTTCATGTGTACACATCCTCACCCTCTCACACAAACAAGTTATTCCTTATACGCAATCCATTAGTATACTAGTTATATCAAACTTCCTATTTGCTATTTCTTATTAGAAATCACCATCACGGTAGTTCTTTAATGGCTAGAGTTCATTCAATCAAAATAAGTTTTTAATTACACTCTAAACCATTCCACCAAACTATTTGTTTATAATCAAACTTATGACATGCATCAATCACATTTTTGGCTACCTAGGTAAAATATTCTTTCAGGTAAACATATAATCCATGGACCTGCCCCATTTTATGGATTTACATCTATGATAATTATTTGCAGACAAACGAATTTGATGCAAAAAGCCCTATATTATTACAAGACATTGTTTTGTAAAACTAGACCCACAACGACTGATGTTAAATCAAAAACTCAATCTGCCTCTTATCTTGCACACTAGCAAATATAATATGCCACAATAAACGTTGTCCATTTATCATAATGCAATATTTTGTAGCAAAACAGCTATTCAGTATATCCAAGTATCCAACAACTAAAAGGCCGACAGTAATTTGTAATCCTCCTAATCCTTGTACATATTTCTTATAGTTTTATTTAATCTTTGTTTCTTAACAAAAAAAAAAAGGCCGACAGTAAATAAATCTATTCTTTCGCAGAAGGTAACGATGGAATCTTGCAAGATCATGGTGTCATATCTTATGCACTATTATCCAATGACTGATGTTTAATAACAAATTCAATCTGCCTCTTATCTTGCACACTAGCAAATATAATATGCCACAATAAACGTTGTCCATTTATCATAATGCAATATTTGGTGGCATAACTGCTATTCAGTATATCCAAGTATCCAACAACTAAAAGCAGACGGTAAATCAATCTATTCTTCCGCAGAAGGTAACTATGGGATCTTGCAAGATTATGGTGTCATATCTTATCCATTAGTATCCAGAACGACTAATGTTTAATCAAAAATTCAATCTGCCTCTAATCCTGCAAACTAGTGAATTTAATATGCCACAACAAACATTGTCCATTTATCATAATGCAATATTTGGTAGCATAACAGCTATTCAGCATATCCAAGTATCCAACAACTAAAAAGTAAACAGTAAATCAATCTATTCTTCCACAGAAGGTATCAATGGAATCTTGCAAGATTATGGTGTCATATCTTATGCACTAGTCCAGCTGAAAAACTGAAAAAAAATTCTTCTACTGAACCCAATGCTTATTCGACATGATCCACTTCATTCATAAATAAAATAATTGAATGCAAGTTGCAATGTCTTAAAAGAAGCATGGAACTTGAGGACAGAAGAAACAAAACAATATACCTCTGGACCATTAAAGACAGAAGGCTCATTCATGTCATTCCAAATGTACAACGAAGGTGTCGAACCAACATAATTTTCATAGGAGAACTTAGTACCCCACCAAGTCCGAATCTCTGGATTCAGCATATCCAAATATGAGGACGAACCAGGCCAGCACCATCCATCATAATCCCTCTTTGTCGCATCTTTAACATAATACCCTTTCTCGGTTGCCTCATTATGCAACCAATATGAATCATCCCTCTTAATATGTGGATCCACAATCGTTACCATATGCCTACCCTTGGTAGCCAACTTTCTCTGCATCTCTTCCGGGTGTGGAAACGACAACCTATCCCAAGTAAAATACTTCTTGCCATCTGTATGTTCAATATCCAGCCACAAAACATCATAAGGAATATCATGCTCATCGAACTTGGAATCCACTTGCTCCACATCCTCCTCGTCCCTATAGTTCCACCTACATTGATGATACGCAATGGAAAACAACTGCGGCATAGATGGCATCCCAGTGACACTTGTATATTGCCTCACTACATCTTTTGGACCAGGACCCACAAAGAAGAAAGTGTCCACAATCCCAGCTTCACTCATCCAAAAAGTATCAATTCTCTTCTGTTTAGAAGGCAACAAAATCCCACTTTCCGCATTCCAACCATCACCCAATACATCAATCTGCATCTCAGCAGCATTCAACCAAAAGAACCCAGAAGTTCTTCCCGATTTCCCATGAGATATCATGAACGGAATGGATCCATATAGCCCAAATGGTGAGTCATGAAGATACTCAAAAACATCCAAATTAAACAACCTATAAGGTTCAGATTCTTCCACATTAGGCCCCCTAGTTGGTTTCAAAGCAAAACTAGTAGCATGTTCGGGAATCCCATAAACGTAATCAGAATCATAAAACGACACATCAAAACTAATAGATTGTGGACCGTACGGTCTCGTATCAGTATGTCCTCTAAACCTCTCTTCCCATTCCTCCCCTTCATTTTTCTCTCTCAAAGGCTCAAAATCAAACAACCCATTTGAATTTAAAGAGAGTACGCGTGAATTACCGCCTTTATAACGAACATAAACCTCAAACGGATCATGACGGAGCACAGCCTCGTAACCGTCAGATAAGTACACCACCGAGGCATCGCCTTCGCCGTCAATTGTCTCCTTGGAGTATCTCTGCAAATAGAGCTTCTTGGACTCAAATTGCGGTAGGACAACATCGGGAACTTGGAAGCGTTGTTTGCGAGGGTTTAAGGTGGGGTCCTCGTCGATCTTGAGGCGCACGATGCCGTCTTGGTAGATGGAGAGGGAAAGAATTAAGGGGTTGATTTGATGATGATCATCGTGGTTTTTTGGGACGAGTTTGGCAGAGATATCACCATCGTCGGAGATGGTGACTTGGTTGGCGATTAAAGAGCAGGAAAAAGGATTGCGGGATCTGGCGCGTTTGCAGAAGGGTGTCTGGTTGCAGTTCCGGAACTCGTCCTTCTTCCATGAGAGTACGGGTGGTGCTTGGTAAGTGAGAAAGGCGAGTAAAATGAGAGAAAGGGAAATAGTTGCAGGACTCCGACTCGTCATCTTCTCATGGAAAAATGGCGATCACTCACTGCACTGGCGTTCATTTTGACTGCTCCATGTGTTAACAAACAACCCAGAATTCGGGTCGGTCCGGTCGGGTCGGGTTTATGAATTAGGCGAAGTTTGATCGGTCATTAAATACCCTTGATAGGTTAAAATTACTTAAATACCCCTCCATTTATTGTTATATGAATAAGAAATATAAGAAAAGTCTAAAACACCTCAAAGAAGATATTAATAAATAGACAATAGAAAAATTTATAATTAAACAAAGTACAAAATAGTATCTTGTTATTAATCTTATAATAAGTTAATTTTTCTTCACACACAACAATTACATATATATAACATATTTATAGTTAGGGGTATTCTACATTTTCTATGTGTGATTCGACGCTAAAGTGGTGAGTCACCTTTTACAACAATACCCCTTGGCTTACTATTTTAGTTATGTACAACTTTCAAGATAAGAAATGGCATTATATGCGCTTAATACTGCCATATTAAAACTTTACTAATAAAATTCAGTGGGACAAATTCTAGTCGAAGGAAAAAGAGTACAGTGCAAATTTATCTCCTTAAATATCATATATTAGTTTGATAATTTGTTGAATTGACACATACCAATATTATGGACTAATTTATCAAAAGTCAATGTGGGCAAAGCTTTAGAAGAAAGATTAGCAAAATTATTAGTGGAGCGTATCTGTTTGACATCAATTTTCCTATCATGTTGTGACTCACGAGTATAGAAAAACTTTGGTGAAATATGCTTAGTTCTATCTCCCTTAAAATATGCACCTCTAATTTGAGCAATACAAGCAGCATTGTCTTTCATATATAATTGTTGGAACATCCATTGCAGAAGTCAAATCACACGTATATGTACATGTGGAATCGAATACTCAACATCAATATCTAACATCGATACCTACAGATGTACAATAGTCATCAAATGTCTTAGATGTAAATTCACCAACATTATCCACACGTATAGTTTTAATTGGATAATCTAGAAATTGTACCTTTAATCTTATAATTTAGGGAAGCAATCTTGCAAATGCAACATTCTGGGTGGATAATAAACCAATATGTGAGCAAATGCATCAATCAAAACCATAAAGTAACAAAATAATCTATTAGGTGGATGGATTGACCCATGTATATCTCCTTGAACTCTTTGTTAAAATAAAGGAGATTCATGACCAACCTTAGAAGGGGATGATTTAACCACAAATTTTCCTTGTGAGCAAGTGGTACAAATGATCTCATTGGACAATAGAATCTTCTGGTTCTTTGATGGATGCCTATAAGAATTTTCAATAATTTTACGCATTATTGTAGATCCAGGATGTCTAAGATGTTCATGTCACAACATACATAGTTTTGGATATGTGAACTTCTTGTTCATCATTGCATAGCTTCTAATCGCATTTATGATTGTGTAATACAATCCTGATGAAAATTCTTTGAGCTTTTCTAATATGTATTTCTTTCCTGAGACATTTTTAGTAATGTAGATATATTCTGCGTTAGTTTCATTTAAAGTCTCAATATAATATCCATTTCGGCATATATCTTTAAAGCTCAATAAATTCTTTTTGGATCTTACTGAATATAAAGCATTTTGGATTATTAATTTTGTTCTGCTTGCCAACAAAAGTATGGCTTTTCCATAGCCTTCTATCATGTCTGTAGGACCAAATATAAGATTTACATTTCCTTTAAGTAATTTTTTCTCGAAGAAATATTTATTATATTGGAGAATAGTATGTGTGGTTGTACTATCAGCCAACCATACATTCCAACCTTTTGTTTCCAAAATAGATAATTTATTTTTAAAATCCATAACCTTACATTAAACAAAAGTTCGTATTAGACATCAATATTAGATATAAATATTAAGTGCATTTAATAAAACTACAAAAATTACAAAAGTTAACATATTAGTAACTTAATGATTATGGCATAATACAAAAGCCTAATCAATATGGATACTTCCATAAGTAATTAAGTGATCACTTTTCCTCTTTGCGTTCTTAAAGAAATCAGATACATCAAGCTAATTTAGATCAACAGGATCTTAGTTATCAACTAAATTAGTCTCAATTCTTCTTTTCCTTTTCTTGGATGCTTGATAGAGGTCTATCAAATTTTTATCTATTTAGCAAGTACTTGACCAATAACCTTTTCCTCTACACAGATAACAAGTTTTCTCACATCATATCTAGCACTTTCTTTTCTGCACAATTTTCTTTATTACATTTCTCACAAACGTTCCATTTCTGATGGTGTCTACTTCTGTTGTTCCACTGTCCTCCATGCTTGTGATCACCATAACGGTAGTAAACACGACCTCTCTTGCCTTTTCGATTATGTCTATTATTAGAATGTGTATTCCATTCACTTGTACGAATGCTTGAGAGCTAGTTGGATGAAATTCATGATTTTTCATCAGGAGCTCATTGTTTTATTAAGCATTTCTTGTATCAACAATCTCAATATTGTTGTTGCACATTTGATGTATTAAAAGTAGTGAGTGTTTTTTCAAGCACATCTTGATCAATAATATCTACACCACACAATTTTAATTATGAACTAATGCAGAACAAAGCAAAGTTGTAATCAAAGACTCTTGCATTATCTTGAAACCTCATGTTTAACCACTCATGTTTGGCATTTGGAAGGAAAATATCCTTCGGGTGGTCAAATCCTTCCTTGAGGTTACTCCATAAAATTAATGGATCCTCCACTGTTAGATATTAAGCTTTTAGACTCTTCTATAAATGATGGTTGGAGGAAAATTATAGCCTTTGATATTCCCTGCAAAAATGTTTTATTTCCTTATGCTATTGTACCTTCCATGCCTATAGCTTGCAAGTGTATTTTTGCATCCAATACCTGAGAAAAGTAGTTTCTTCTAAAAATTTCAAAGCGAAAATTTGTAATTCATAAGATTTGTCATTTTTAAAAATAACATTGTTATTATTAATCAAGGAAAAAAGAAATAAGAATCATAATGTAAATGTCAAATATTCAAATATACACAAAAATAAAAATGATGAAATATGTAGAAACTCCATGCATGTATTTAGAACTTCAAGTTCTACCTCTTAAAATCGTAGCTTAGAACTTTGTGTTCTAATTTTAATGAGATTAGAACTTCATATTCTCACCACCTCATTTGGTGTTGTAAACTTTAGGTTACAAAAATAATATTCAAAGATAAATATGTGTTGGTGTTGGAAAATGTATGTTCATAAGGATAAGATCATCATTTTATACTTTAAGTCTCACTAATATCTATACTTTTATGTAATTAAGTCTATTAAACTTTGATTTTATGTGTTTTGTTATAATTTAAGTATTTTATGTATTTAAAAGGTATTTTGATTATTTTATAATTAAAGAGAAGTCAGACAGCAAAACTGATGGCATTTTTTGAGTTCAAAATAACTAAAATCTTAAGAAAGACATAAAAGGTAAAATCATAATTTTAGAATTTTGGTGGAGACCAGCTAACGTGGCATTGACTGATGACATGGGAACATTGGCCGATGATGTGATAATATTTTATTTGACCAAAAAATGATGATGTAGCATTGACCGATGATGTAGCATTGACCAATGATGTGACGACACATTATTGGATTGAAAAGTTGACTTTTGTATTGACTGCTGATATGACAACATATTAGCAGATTGAAATACGTGTATATGATACATGCACATGTACAGAATGATAGCCTTGATGATGTGTTCCATGCAATCTAATCTTAGATTTCATCCGATAATCATGATTTACCCATTGTATTTATAATAGAGGACTTCCCCCTATTTCGTAACTCTAAATCTAAATTTGAGCTTCATTTTGTATAAATCTTACTGCATTTTTTTTATTTTTCCACTTATTTTTATAAAATTATCATTTTACCCTTAGTTTTAAATGAGTAGCTAATTTAGTTCGAAACTTGGGTAGAAGGTAAAGTTTCAACATGATTCCATGTGCTTAATTTGGTAAGTTTATTAATCCTCTCTCTGATTTAGTTAGATTGTTTTGACTTATTGTTGATAGACAGTAATAATATTGTTTAGATTTTGCACGGTATACTGGCTGCTTAGTGCAAGATCATTATTGTTTGGCACAATAAACACTTTACATTATATTTATTAGAGAAAAAACTTCTTTTTAGAATTAGTGGTTCATCTTGACTCAGTGTTGATAGAGAATAAATCTAAGTTATTTTGTAAATAGTTTTGATACATTATTGACAGTAGAATTATTATTGCCTGGCATACCTTGTACTCGACACCCATTTAATAGAAGATTATTTTTCCCTAGCACAATAGTGTTTGACACCATATTTACCAAAATGAAGACAATGAGGAGTGGAAATACTCCCCTCATAAATTAATTGGAGTTAGAAAGTAATATTAAATTCATGGTGAAATGTTGGGTGTGAATCCCGAGACTTAAGTGCTTCATTTGTATTGTTTCATCTTTAATTCATTTCCTCCATTTTATTTTAAATCTTAAAATAAATAAATCACATCCAACTAACTCAAATGCAAACTTGAAAAATTAACTCTACACACTATTAAATCTACCTCATCATGGGATTGACACTCGTCACCTTTAATTTATTCTATAATAGATCCATACGCTTGAGAGTGCAACATAATTTGTCCAATAATATGCAAGACCAAAACTAATTAATTTATTGAAATTAAAATAAGTTGATAGTGGGTTAAACCAATCATATAAGCAAATAAATTAAACAAGTTATATTAACAAAATAATAATATAGACGATATTATAAAACCAGCCATTAAAATTACCATAAACAATAAACAATTAAAATAATGGCATAAAAACAAAATAATGATAAAGCATAAAATAAATTAACATAAATAAATATAAACAGTAAAAATTAAATTGTCCCCATTAAATCAGCTATCATGCTGATATTGTGTTATAAAATAAATAGATAATAGAAAAATCTATAACTAAACAAAGTATTAAATAGTACCTGGTTATTACTCTTTTTTTTTCTTCACACACAACAATCACACATATACAACCTATTGATAGGCAAAGAAAGCTTATGGGATGTTCCACATTTCCGATGTGCGATTCCACATTAAAGTGAAGAGCCACTCTTTACAACATATACTACTTTTTCTCACTTTCTACTTACACTCAAATATCTTTCAAAATCTATGAAATAAATAGTTACTCATGCACATCTTTAACGCTCATACTTTTTTAGTTGAAAGAAGGTACATTACTTATTAAACAACCCAATAAAGCATGTTAATATTGTTGGATCTTTAAGTTTTAAATTTTTTTTTGTAGAAAATGTGTATATATAGATATTTTCCCCACATTATAATATCATATTTTTCACCATTTTTTGTACGTATTGTCAAAATATATGCATTGTATATTGTTCAATTTTTCTTTTAGCAAGATTTATATATTGAATATGTGTTGGAGGTGAAAATGTAATGAGTTACACATAATGTCATGTATTGATTTCGAAGCCATGTAATGCATGGAATGTGGTGGCATAATGATGCTATACTTGTATACGTCATGTAGTCGTGTAAGTTGTATAAATCATGTAGTCATGTAGGACATAGATAATTAATGTAGTTGTGTAGGTCATATAAATAATGTGATTGTGTTGGGTACATATAAATCATGTAGTCGTATAGGTTATGTCAGTCGTGAATTAAGAACTACGACCAAAGTTGTATAATTGTGAAAATTGTGTATCACAGAAAATCCTATACTACATGAAATCATTTATTGCACGATCAATTGATAATCTGTATAAATAATCAACTTATTGAATTTCCATCCTTTCTTTTTAAAAAAATAGTTAAATAGTTTATTTTTCATTATGCTATGAGAGACTCACAATCAATGTCATAAATTTCTTCAACATATAACCCTAAATTTTTACCTTTTTACCTAAATATCAAAACCCTAAATCAGCTGATTTACAAGAAGGAAAATTGAATACTTAACTTAAGAAGTTGTCAAATAAGGTAATAATGGATTTTTCTGATGATCAAAATTGAATGTTGATAACAATTCTAAGACTTCTCTAAAATATAGTACATGTCTACTTTATGTTAACAATAATTTAATAATTTCATGTACCTTCATGGAGGCAATCTATAAAATTTTTGTAAACTTAAGCTTTTAGAGTATTTAAACAATTATGGAAGTATTGCACGGCACATGAGTTTTTAGTTTGAAAATTATAAAAATACCCCTTCATTTATTGGTTTTTATAGATACCCTAAGAAATGCATGTAAAATCTAAAAAATCTCTAATGAATAAATCAAATCTACTCTTTTTCATTCTCTTCTTACACTCATATAAGCCTTTAAAAATCTCTTAAAACCTCTTAAATTTCTCAAAACCTTACAAATAAAATATAACTATGTATTCACATGATTAGCTCCCATATTTTTTCAGTTGAAAGAAAGTGCATTACTCTTTAAATAACCTAAGAAGGTTTGTTAATGTTGTTGGGTCTTTAACTTTTACATTTTTCAAAAAAATATAGATATCTTCCTCACAGTTTAATGTTCTACTTTCTATTTTTCACTATTTTTCCTTACATGTAAAAAATGTATGCAATGAAGGTTGTTTAATTATTATTTTTTTAGCAAGATGTCTTGCTCAACATGTGTTTAAGGCAAAAATATTTTCAGTAATGTCGTGTATTCTTTTTGATGTTGTGTGTGTCATGTAGTCTTGTAAGTTGATTAAGTCGTGTAGTTTATTGTGTAGACCATGTAGTCATGTAGATTGTGTGAGTAATGAGCATATGTAGATCATGTAATTCATGTAGTCATGTAGGTCATGCAAGTCATATTGGTCCTGTAACTCATGTAGTCATATACGTCATGTGAGTCATGTAAGTCTTATAGTTATTTATATATGAAATTTGATATTATTAATTTTATTGTATCAATAGATATGGTTTTGGTACATGTGCTTGTTCTTGTCAATGGTATATGAATTGAACAAAATAACGAATATAAGTTCAAAGGCCCTTAAGCTAAAAGAATAATAATACCATGGTTGACAACATATGTAGAATTGATAAAGAAGGTATCTAAAGTTATTGATATAGATACTTCAGAATTTGAAATCATAATAAAGTTCAAGCTCAAGATGTCCAATCATATGCCACCAGTTGCAATTAAAACCAATGATTTGGAGCTTTTCATGGAGGAAATACTAAATGGAGTTTACTAACTTACTTTGTGCTACTTTTGAATGCAAAGCAAGTTTGGTAGTTCTTATAGCCAGACAACATTCACCTCGTCTTTCACGAGAAAAAAACATACTTACTCAAGCTACATGCCTCCATCATCATTTCTAAATCTTAATAGTTTCAGTCCAAACAATTTTGTTGTTTGAGATGAATCAGAACTTGAATTTTGTCTATTAAGACAACTTAATGATGGACACAAACTAGATAGTTGATGAAGTTGTGACTACTGTTAATTGTTTGGATGAGCCACCATTAGCTATTGATCCAGCATTAGGAGATAATGTTCTAGCTAATGAAAGTTAAAGAATCTCGAAGAATGTATATATGTTGATAATAAAGTACATTGCTTTTATTGGATGAATGCACACGCTTCAATACCAACTTATGCAATAACTGAGCATACAACTGAAATTGATTCAAGTCTAAGAAGTGCTTAAACAAGGTTTACAAAAAATCTCAACTTGTTCATCATTAAGTTGCTTTTTTATTATTCCTATTGGGTCTAACGATGAAAAATTAGTAACATTCACTTTCGGTCCCCAATTAGCCTACAAAGTTCAAATACCAAGAAAAATAAAAAAATGGTTTAACGAAAAATAATCCCCAAACAAAGACCTATGCATAGGACAATTTAGAATGCATAAAAACAATGAAATATAAATGTTTGTGATGCTATTAAAGGCATCAATGCTAGCACTAGTAAGAAAGAAATAAAGCTAGGTAAAAAGGTCAATTCTTTCATCAGCGTGGGAGGTTGGCTTCAGGGGAGCAAGAAGTGTTGGAGAAAAATCAGTTTTTTAAATTTTTATAAAACTTTTAGGATCGATCTCATATAATATATAGGTATTCGTAATCTAGAAAATCATGCCTTGACAATCTGAGATGATGAACAATTGAAATTAATCCAGGCTTCTCAGATCACGATCCGTCACCACCACGTCTGTTAGATCACGATCTATCACCACCACGCTTGTTAGATCACGATCCGTCACCAACAATCTTCCAAGTTATGACTTAGGTTTGATCTGCACTTGATGTGTGGATGTCTTTTTCACCACTAAAAACAACTAGCAGGAGAAAAAATTTCTCTCAAAATTATAGAGAAAAATTACTTTTCTCTTGATCTGTATAATGTGGCTATTTTTACTTTTGGAAGAAAATAAACTATTTTATATCTCTACTAGTAGAAACCCTAGGCTCTATATTTTTTTTAAATTCTATTAAATCAAATTTGATTTAAATTAAAAAATAATAAAACCAAGGGCAACGTTACTTGTTCTTGTGTTATAAGAGCCCATCTTGTAAAATAACACAAGGCCCCTTACACATAAGCATATTACATGGAGCCTCCCATTAAATAATATATTTAGTTTTTTAACCCAAATAGCTAGTTATCTTGCTTATTAATCCAGTAGCGGCGCAATCAATTAAATGAGCTAACCCGGGGATCATTTAGGTACATACAATAGTGGCTACAATAATTAGGTCTATAATTAAACTAGTCCAATTATTTAATCCCAAATCTACTCTACTAAAAGATTGAAATTGACCTCCATAATTGTATGCTATCTAGGATAGTGTACTCGAATAATAATTCGACCCATGCCACATTGATTTTTTTACTGCACAATTCTTTGTACCACATCGTTAATTAAATCGATATATCAACTGTCTAATCAATTTGATTACATCTTATTCCTTGATACTTACTGGTTTTCTCTAATGATCATTTTCAACATACTAAATATATTGAAACACTCTGGCCAGAGAATTTTATTATTAAGTGCCGAAAACACATCAAGAGATGTGTTGTACAAATTCATATGTGTTGTACAAATTCTATATTATTAATCTATAACTCCATTACTCATAATTACTCTCACCAAGATATCGAATAATCTTGACTACAAATATGTGTCGTGCCCATTGGTAACTCAAATTGAATAACAATTACAATTATGAAATCATAACTAACTCAAGATTAAGATTATAGTAAAATCAATGCCTATGAGATTTAATAAGTCTGACAATTATTATAAAGTTAATTAAATCTCATATGTGATCATGTTCAATGTAGTCGTACTACATTAATAAATTCATACACAATTAAGACAAATCATTCAATGAATTTATTACGGTCTAAACATAAATAGAGCGTCTAACTCTATTTATCAACTGCGGCCTTAATTTATTTAATCATAAAATAACTTGTATTTATATTTACTATGAATCCATATGATGATCACATAAATACATATAATATGATTAAACGGACCTTATTCAAAATATTCATGCAATTGAAAATATCTCAAACATTTTATTAATCAGAAAATAAATAAATTAATATGCTTTAAAAAGCATATAATCCCAATAAGAAGATCAATGCTTGGGGAAATCTTCTTTTTTAGATTTGGAGTGGCATGAGAACCTCTGTTAGCACCGTTTTCACTTATGTTTTCTTTTTCTACTGGAGCCAAGATATCCTTCTTCACTAAGAACGACTCGAAATAGAGGGCCCCAAAGGGGGGGTTTGCTTTTCAAATCTCGAACATATGTAATTTACAGTGACTCGATCTTGTTAGCATGTCTTCTAGTTACTTCTTCTCGACCTCCCACTTATGTTTTTGGGACTCCATCTAGGATGTCATCTGCTCCAATCACGCCTCTTATCACATTTTTGCACGTTAATGCTCCTTTCTGAACTGCTAACTTGCTTCTCGTATTTGGCATAGGCAGAGAGAGCAGCGGAGGATTCCTTTACTAAGTTATAATTTGGTCAACATAAAGGTAGCCTAAAAAAAGAAGGAAGGTTTGCTGTCCACAAAAAATGAAAAAAAAGGAAATATACCTAACAAAACCAAATATTAAAGGGAAAATTACATCGTGACATGATTTAACGGTTGTTGTGACATTATCTAAGAGAGTTCATTCATTCATCGCGACTTAGCATGTGCATACTCTTATGGTTGTATTTTTTTTCCTAGCTATTAAGTTTTAAGCGTATTTATAAGGTTTTAACTAACGGCTTAGCATGTGGACTCTTACGCTATCTCACCTCTGAAAGCTACTAATTGATTTTGTGACCTAGGTTCTAAATATAGTCTGGTCTTAGGCTAGTGTATGAATAGGAAAAATCTCTCAATTGCAAACTGGAAAAATCTCTCAAGATAAGGAGGCTTTTGCTTGAAACAAGATCTAAATCCATGATTTCTTGAGTAGTCGAGGACGGAAATGGCTCAGGATACTTCCCATTCTTCAAAGAAACTGGAGGAATCTCAAAAGTTCTTTGGAGCCACTCATCAAGGAATGCTGAGACGAGAGGATCGCTCTTTTTCCAAGAATTACAGCTAGATTATTCTCAGCTGGCTTGGACATAAGGCTGGCAAAAGCATTATTATTGAGAGCCTTTTGTTTGCTCTCATTAAAGTCGAGAGGAAGTTCCATGAGTGCAACCCATAAAAACAACTATTAGCAATCAAGCAAAGTAATAAAAGAGGAAGAGAGAAGAGGAAAGATAAAAATAAGTGAGAAAAGATCAAACCTTGATAATAAAGCACCAACGAAGGGATTGTGATGCTAAAGTAACAAACAATAAACCCCTAAATTGCAATAGGTTTCACCAGAATGAGTGGTTGTAAAATAGAGTAAACCCCATAAATTAGAAAATAGAAAAAAAATTCATGGGAGAGAGTAACTTAAAATCATTCAAAATAGATCAAAAGCCCAATTTTCATAAACAAGAGCTTCAATCATAAGAAGAGACTAAGAAAAATAAAAAATGAAATGAAGAAAAGAAAAGGAATTAATTTTGTAAGGGAAATTACACAACAAATGGGTTTAGCCACGTGTGAGCGGAAAAATCATCACTTACTTAAATGGGGCTCAATCTAACGACTGGGAACCAATGGCCACTAAAAAGTGATCAAAAGAATATAGAAAGGCAAGAAAGAATCTAGGCCTTAGATAAAATCCAAGGGCCAAAATCTCACCACTCGTTAGTAGACAAAGGTAGTATAACTAGTGGCGGTAATGTGAGCAGTTGAGGAGGGCAACGAGAACATGCCATGTGGGTTAACTGCTAAAGCATTTAAAACCCATTAAACCGCTCTCAAATCTTAATGAAGGCTCACGTAGGGCCATATTGATTTGGGAAAGTAGGGGAAAATTTTTAGTAGCACCCTCAAAGTCTATCAAATTCTAATATTACCGCCACCATGAAATATCGACAGGCCCCTCTGTCTTATTCCATGCGTAGAATAGAGAAAAAAAAAAGACTTTTACATTGTTTAAGTGTTGTGCAATTACTCTTTTTTTTTTCTTTAAGGTGTAAGAGTGATATACATGATTCAATGATTAGGCCAGCATAAGCAATCGATCTTGAAAAGTTGAACATCCAACATGTTGGTAACTCCTAACATTAGCCAACCTAAGTCTAACCTTGTCTCACGTATTAAGGAAGGCCTCTAACAATACCCCTTAGCAAAAGACTTGTTAGGGAAAATTCTAGAGGATAAGACAAGGCAATTTTGATAGGTGGAAGGCATTCTCCTAACTAAAGAAGATTGACTATTTGTGCCTCGATGGAGGTAATTTACGAAAAAAAGTCATCAAAGAATACCATGACTCGAAATGGACTGGTCACCATAGAATTGAACGCACTATCGCACTAGTCTAAGCTCGTACTTTTGGCCATAAATGCAAGACGGCATCAAGGCATAAGTGCGGACTTGTCTTGTTTGCCAACAAGATAAGGTGAATCACTAACTTCCGGTAGGATTGTTGAATCCCCTACCCCTAGCATTAAGGCCATGGGAAAATGTCTCCATGTACTTTGATTATGGCCTTGCCTAAGTCTGATGGTTGCAGAACCATTATATCATCGTCGACCATTATAGCAAGTACGCAACCTCTAATGTCGCACCTGTAGATTGTAAAGCTGATGAAACCACCCATCTCTTTATCAAGCATATCGTCAAGCTATGCGAAGTTTCAAAAAATATTGTAAGTGATCGAGACCCACATTTTACTAGACGTTTTTGGATGGAGCTCTTTAAATTGTTGAAAACCAAACTTAAGTTCTCAACGAGCTTCCATCCACAAACAGACAGACCAAATAAGCCCATTAATAGCTTATTTGAGATGTATCTATAAGGCATTATGTGAGCATTCATCAGCGAGATTGGATGAAGTTGCTGAATGTCACCCAATTCTCGTATAATATTCAACGAAGAGAGGCTACATGCAAAAGGCCATTTGAAATCGTCATAGGATTTCAGCCCATAATCCCTAATGCCATAGGCTCGATGTATAGAGAAAAAAACCTACAACTCACAAGCTCGCTCGCGAGTGGCATGAATAAGCAAACATCACACGTGCTTATATCAACAAAATTGAAAGATGAAAAGTTAGACGGACAAAAGGAGACATCACCTCAAATACAAAGAAAGCGACCAAGTGATGATTAAACTCCTACCCCAACAGCTCAAGACTTTCTGGAAAGTGCACAAGGGGCCAGTAAAGAGATACAAAAGGTCTTTCCCCATTGTTCGACGTGTGGACAACGTCTCATACCAACTTCTACTTCTGCCAAGACTCAAGATTCATTCAGTCTTCCATGCGAGTCTACTCAAGTCGTACCAAGCCGCAAAGAATCAAGACATGCCCTAACAGCCATTGTCATTGCATTCGACAAAGATGTGGAATGCATCATTATTGATCGAATAATTAGAATAAGGGCATATCAACTTACAACAAGTACTTAGTAGAGAGACCCCCTCGACAGTGAAACCAGTTGAGAACGTGAAGAATATATATGGCAACTGATTGAGCACATTCAAAGCTACAAGCAGGAGAAAGTGAGAAAGACGTCGCAAGATTAGTTGGGTGAGGATGCCATTGGCTGCTCGAATTTTCTTGCAAAAGAGGCTAAATTGGCAAGCCAAAATGCGCTAAGAGCAAGCCAAGGTGCGTTAAGTAACGGGTTGCCTAAATTTTCAAGTCCAAGAACTCAAGCTCGATTTTAGAATTTTTCAGCACACTCTAGCACATCTCATCATTTGTACATATTTAAAAATTTCTACACTTATAAAAATCTAGATATTTTGGCAAATTTGCATGGAATACACTAGAATAGGCAAATTTCCCCTATAAATAGGTCGTGGCACTTGCCATTTGAACACATACAACACACTAGCAACTCAAGCCTACCTCTGAAGCTCTCAAGTTCTCTTGTACACTCTTTCGAGTAATAAAATTCTATTTGGTGATATTACTCTCTCTGTGTCTCTTTTCTCCCTAGCTTTCTCGCAAGCGTCTTTACTTGGTTTGAGAAACTCAATAGGCTTGCTTAACAACTTTTGTACTAAAAGTTGTCTAAATACCACATAGATTACTGCACAAAATACTCATCCCATGACATTGAACTTACTTATTGCAAGTGGAGGGAAAAAAAAAAAAGATATGAATAACAAATGTAGTTTGATATATTGGAACTCTTGGTTATAAATTTTGTGATATTGATAACTTTACATTGCCTATCATGCATTCATTTCGTAAATAACAAATTATAGTGATGGGAAAGATAACTAAGAAAATTCCAAGTACATGAAATAACTCCTCTGTCCAATCTCTTCGTTGGTGTCCTAACTTGTAAACATGACCGTCCAATTCCTACCTATGTGCTTATTATGCATCATATTCATAGTCCATGGATCTTTTATCTTTACAAATCCTACAGGGTAAAACATGTAACAGACCTACATTATGCGATTTTCAACTCCTTTAATATGTAAATAAAATTCATTATATACAAAGAAAGGAGAAAATATTCGATGTCCTGAAGTTTTCCTTTACTGAGAATTGCTTCCTTGCTACAACTGTTGGGTTTACTTCAAAAAAACTGCTCTGCCGCCTAGTCATCGTTCTTTACCTAACAAGGATTCAAGAAGAGCTGCCTCTTCCTCCTATATGATGACATAATGAGCAAGATAAATAGTTTAGCTCAATTCAATGATTAAGCAATGATGGTACAAACCAAGGGCAGATAAATACCACTAAGGCGTTAAATTCAGTCTCCTCGTCTATAGCACTTATGACTGCCGGATCCTCCAAGAGATCCTGTTTCAACAAATTCAGTCAGACCACAAACAGGAACCTATACCCAAATCAATCCGTTTGCATTATCACTGAATTAAGTAGTTTTACTTGCTTCACTGCAATTAAAACTCTTAAAGGTATAAACAACTGATTTACAAAGCAAGACAATATTATTTTTATAATCCATAAATATAAATCAAAACCACTTTAAATTAGCACAAGGCCTCTATATCTCTCAATAAACCTTGCCTATCCAACCAACACCCTCATGAAGAAGCAACTACTCGTGTGCGTAATTCTTCTCAAGCAAGAAAACACTTCAAGTCTTGTGATAACAAGAAGACAATTGAAATAATGGAACTGTATACATAGCACATGCACGTATATAATGCAGTCAACCGACATGGGAACCTATTTTGTCGAAGGACTAAATTGACTCAACTCCAAATCCTTTTCAGAGGATGGAACATGGTTGAGAGAGAAACTTCTGCAAATAATAACTTCGACGCACTATCTGGACTAGGTCTGAAACCAACCTAGAAACAAACCATCCCTATTAAAACCCTTGTTTCACTGTATCTGATAGCTACCAAGCAAATCTTAGACAAGATCAGCCCACATGCTAGATCTTCAATATGGCCACTTCTACTCAGGAGCATGACAGTCTTCACAAATTAATTGACCAAAAAACTCAAAGGCAGATTCAAATTCAACACGAGAATCAACTATTTACTTGTGCTAATAATCACAGTTTCATTTATTCATGATATTCAATACAGGAAACTACAGATTACTCTATCAATGACAATCTACACCATCCTGAAAAAGTCCTAGTGTTACAATTTAAGTATATGTGGTGAGGGAGGCTTGGTCAATCACCATCAATACTCAATCACATTGATCATTGTGACAAAAGCTGGCCGATTAAATGATTACTATTTCAAGTGAACAACCTCCAGAGGTTAATACACGAATCATGATACCTTTGAGGGGAATTATGGAAAGAAAAATGTCCACCTACCAACTATTGATAAAAGGACTACTCAACACAAAATCTTAATGAAACCATTTAGATTCAAGCTCACACCATACAAAGTAATAAGATATCATAATATGAAGTGAAAATAAATTTAAATTTCAGACATGTGTATAAACCTCAAAGTACTACATAATATCAAGGCACTGATAGAAGCCAGCAAGTGGTGACAAATTTGGTGTATAGCCTCGGTTGGCACCTAAAGAAGCCATTTTTGATCTATGATTGTGAATAAAATCAAACCCTTCATACAGCTTATAGAACAAGATAGAGAAATCATATACAATTCCTATCATGAAATGAGAAAGATTGCTTACATCATCAGCAATTTGCAATTGCCCATTGCCATCCTGCAAAATGAAATTCAACTTCATTTAAGATTCGTTTTCCAATTCATCAATCACTAATTCTAATTCTCAAGCTAAGTAGTTCTCCTAGAGATCCAATTATCTTGGATAGTGACTAAAAAGGTTCTGAGAGATTATCTTTTTAGACATTAGTATTGGAGAAAAAGCAGTAAAAAGTTGGAAATGCTGCTGGCAATGAAGAACATAACACTAATCCACACCAAGACGCTTAAGAAATTTGACAGGCTACCTTGACAGCAACAAACAGAAGTGGATCAGATGGCGTATAGATCATGAAATGAGAACCATCCTGCACAAGAAGACAACATGTAGAAGCGGCAGACCAACAATCAATTGAGCATAAGTATATATCATATATACAAATATAAGATGTACTTCAAAAATTTTGCAAACAAAAAGAAAGAATTCATGTTATCATATACCAGATGGAAGCACGTAATTTCAACCCCTTCTGTTGGCAAGCCATCTATATCCTGGCCATCGTCTGCAAAAGTGTAAGCAACATATGTTTACATGTCTCATACAGTGAAAGATCTTAAATCAGGTAGTCAAATAGAGATTTGGATGGACCAAAACAGTTTGATGTTCATGATCTAAATAGACAAAGTCCACTAATAACGGTCAATCGACCGCTCATCCTGAGGAAATGTAAGAAGCTGCAGCTAAATAATTCTTAAGGATGCATTTACATGAATATCACAGCAAGATAAAACATTCAAGACACTGAGACTTCCTGATTGTATAGTAACAGGAATTGTCCAGTGAAATTATTCTAGCATCAAAATTGAGCATTGAGATTACAGCACCACAAACAAACAGGTAGATAGGAATGAGAGATTAAGCACATGGGCAACATAAATGTAAAAATTAAGCACATCAGACAACAGGAATGAGAGATTTGAAAACATGTCTATTAACTAGAGATATGCCCTTCAAAAAATTACAGCAAATCTTGTACATTTAATAGGAAAGTACTTGAAGAAACATCAGTCAGTACAGAAGTTATCCACATTTGAAACTCAAATGCCAACTTTACAGCCCAAATCCAAGTAACATGGCAATATGTGCATTATTATATTATCATTTCTCAGTTACTTCATGGTGTAGAGTCAGATGTGCAATGTAATATTATTGACCTAAATAACAAAAATCAGTGGTTAGATAGTTGAAGGAACATAAGGCATCAAAGAGAGGACCATTACCAGTGCGAAAATCAAAGATGTCATCTTCTGAGTAGCAAAATCCTCCACGTGCTGTATAACAGAATCTGAGGGTGATACAAACATGAAACTAAATGATCTGAAGACAATCAGGAGAACCAAGATAAATTGAGTTTATGAAAACTTAAATAAGCTAAAAGCTAAAGACCATCATACCCACTATGTACTAGATGCATGTGTATTTTGGCAAGAGCAAAAGCAGCCATGGGAAGAATAGCTTCAACTTCGTCATCACTAACCTAAAATGCAGAAACTCAAGATTACAGATCGTAGACAGTAAAGTTAATAGGAGTAATGCAATTTAACATCATAATATATAGAATATAGTCAATAAATGGATCTGCAACAGTGAAGTACAAAAATAAAAAATCAAATAATTTTAATGGTCAATCATTTAACATAATTTTTTCAAGGGAAAAAAAAAAAAGATGTCCTAGGTCTTGTAGCAACTTCAGGCCCTATTTCATAGGAATGATAACGATGATAGAATATATTTTAACATATCCCGTGGGCAACAGGTTGGAAAGAGGGTAAAATAAGTTTTAGCTTGTTGTAGGTTCATTATCTAAGACAGTACAACAGTTGATGTATGTATGCAGGCTACACTCAAATGCTTAATCCGCAGACCAATTCTCAATAAGTAAATTAAATTTCAAAACCAACAATCATAAAAGGGATAGAAAATGTACAGCCGACCACCCATCAAAATTAGTGCTCTTCAGTATCTGAACAGGCCTGCAGTAGTAATCTTACTAATTAGATTTGCAGGGAAAGAAAAAGATTTAATACAAGTTCATACAATCATCCGATACTTATAACCAAAAAAAAAAAACTACTTACGTGTCAACTGGGCAGAGCAGCATACATTCATCCCCTCGTGAACTTGAGAATACCCTCCTTATCACACAATCTAACGGGAGACCATTGGTAGAATCAACCTGCCCATGATACACAAGAATTCTCATTTTGCGAATGCAACTAGGAAGAAATATCATGTAAGCAGATAATAAGATATATATGCATTAAAACAGTACTTAATGTATGCTGGCTAGGCACCCACAACATGAACATATATGTATACTATAACCAAACATAAAATTCACACGGAAAGAAGATAAGAGGTGAAATAAGAGTGCGTTTGCATAGAAATAGAGAATTGAAGAAAGAACTAACGATGGTAGCAATTCGCTTGTCAGAGGCCATGAGTACCCTTCCAGTATCATCAACAACGAAGCCAGCAGGAGGTTTTGGGAGGGGCGTAGGTGGGTAATTTTCATCATCGTTTAAAATTTCAACATCAACATCATTAAAACTCAAGTCCTGAAGAGAAGTTTGTTCAGCTCTGCTCTTTTTCTTTTTCATTTTATTGGGCGACCGTTTCTTGACGGGACCACCAGTACCTGTCTGTGACTGTGACTGTGACTGTGACTTAGCGGCGGCAAGGCAGAGCTGGGGTGACAATTTCACAAAGTTAAGGTTGGAAACTGGAAATGAAACAAATGGGTGTTTAAGGATTTGGAAGTGACTACACCAAACATTTGTTGATGTTAAGGAGATTGAGAACCCCATTCGCTTTTCTTTTGGTTCGTTTTGCTCTGCAACTGGATATATATATATATATATACACACACACACACTCACTGTTTTTAGGTTTGCGGGAGGTTTTGTGGTTGCAGCTAAACCTTTCAGAGATGAATATATTGTTAATTAAATGTTAAAATAATTTTTAAAAAATATTAAAATTAACATTTTCAATATTACAATATCCACATGAAAATTTATTTACTTTACTTAACATTTTGAATCCAAAGGACTTAAATTTAAAAAAAAAATATCGATTCGTTGAATATTTAGTAAAATCAAATTTTCTAGTTCATGTTTCAATTAAATCTATTTATTAAGGAGTTGTTTGTTTTTTCAACTTAATAACTTAATTGACTTAATTTCAATTAGTTAAGTTATTAAAATTTTCAACTTTATTTATTAAGAGATTTTTTTTTACTTAATCATTTAATTGACTTAATTTTAATCATTTAAGTTATTAAGTCTGTTTATTTTTTCAACTTAATAAAAATTTTCAGCCATTAAGTTATTAAGTTATTAAGCTAATTTTTTTAGCTTTTTACTTAATCTAAAAAGTCTTAATGATATCATTAAAAATATTCTCCAAAATATCATTATCTAATTAATTAATTTTTATCTACCTAAATAAAATTAATAATTAGTATTATTACCCATCTCTATATAACTTGTGATAATGTATAGTGGTAGACTATTATTATTGTTATCTATTTATTTTCTTCAAAAATTAACATTATTCATCTTCATAAATTTTTATGAATATTTTTCTTATAAAAACATCATACACTATAATAAAATTGATTAACATGTATAATATAGAATATTACAGAGTTGTATTCAATTAAATAGGATTTATATTATGATAATTTATTATCTTATTTATATTACTTGAGATGTTTATTATTTATTTAAAATTTATAATTTGTAATGGTATAAATGTAAAAATATTAGTTTTCAAATTTTTTAAGTTAAGGAAAATAACTTAATATTTATTTTTAGCGATTCAAACAAAAAAAAAAACACATGATTGAGATTCAGACATTTAGCTCTAATTAGATTTCAAACAAAAAAACAAAAGCCACCTAAGCCAATATTTTTAGTTTTTTGCTTAATCTTAAATGTATGAATCATATCATTAAAAGATATTCTCTAAAATATGTTTATTTAGTTAATTAATTTTCATCTTTATCTAAATAAAATTTAATAATTAGCATTATTATCCGTCTTTATAACTTGTCATGATGATATACTATTAATATTTTTATTTTTTATTTTCTTCAAATTAACATTATTTATCTTCATAATTTTCAATGAATATTTCTCATATAAAAATATCATGAACAACAATGAAATTGATTAACAACTAATTTAGAATATAAAAGGTTGCATTCAATTGAACATGGATATTTGTTTTCAATTGAATATAAGGGCACAAATGTAAAAATACTAGTTTTCAAATTTTTCAAGTTAAAAATAGTAACTTAATTTTTTTAACAATTTATACAAAAAAAAAAATCATTCAGATTTAGACATTCAGTTTTCTTCAAAATTCAAACTAATTCATATGCATTTAAATTTCAAACAGAAAAAAAAAAACGTCATTTAAATTTAAACCAAACTAAAAAAATGAAATAAACGGAAAAATTGGTTTTTCAACAAAGGTTCAAAAAAGGTAAGTGTTGTGCAAATTTTAATGTACTCACAAGCCCACGAATCTATTGTAGTATAAATCAATGGTGACGAGTGTCGATCCCACGAGGAGGTGAATTTTAATTGTGTGTAGAATTAATTTTGTAAATGGGTGATTGGATTTGTGGTGGAAATGATTTGGAATATGCTAAAACTTAAATTAAAATGGTGAGAATAAATTCTAAATTTGGAATTGAAATGGCGATAATAAATTGAAGAGAATTCTATTGAAATGACATACTTGGGTATCTGGATCCGTATCAACATGCATCATGGGCTAAATATTCCTTATTAATGCCAATTAAATCATGAGGGGGAAATCCACACCTCATGAACTACGCTGTAATTAATATGGTGCTAAGGGCTTATCGTGCCAAATAATAATAACCTTGTACTAGGGAGTCGGTGAAACCAAGACGATACTAGACAAGATTAGTATTATTTGTCGACGAGAAGTCAAAACATCCACAAAAATTAGAGAGGAAGAGAAAGTAAATTTACTAAATAAAGCCCATGACACAAATTTACCAAATAAAGCCCATGACACATGTTGAGACTTCACCTTCAACCCAAGCTTGAAAGAAAATTAGCTACTCATAATTGAACTAAGGGAAAAATGAGAATTTATTAAAATACATAGAAAATACAAGATGGAGAAGGAATTACAGAAAATGGATCCCAAAAATGGATTCAGAGATAACAAATTAGGGGGGAGAGGCTCCATTTTTATAGATACATAGAGTAAATCATGGCCATCGGATTAAAAACAGTTTGGACGCTCAGGATTACGCCACGTCATCAGTCAACAGTACGCGGTTTGACCACGCGGGTGAATAGTAACACGGTTTGACCCGGCTTTGAACAGTAACGCAGTTTGGTTGAAAATAATCCTGTGTAATGCATGTACCGTACGCGCAAGTTTTGGTCCACTAATATGCTGCCACATCACCATCAACAGTTCATAAGAATTTTAGAACAACAGGATCATGACACCTCATCAGTCAATGCCACATCATCAGTCAATGCCACGTCATCGATCTGTCTATGTGAACAGTGTCGTGAACAGTAACGTAGACAGTACCGTACATGTGAATAGTACCGTACATGTGAACAGTGCCATTTTTTCTTTTATGCTCCTCCTAAGGTTTTCGACCATCCGGAGTTCAAAAGTGATGTCCGTTTTGCCGTTTGATCTGTCGTTTATTGTGAAATGACTATGATGCCCCTAAAATACACAAAATACTTAATTAAAATAAAACACACATAATTAAATTACAAGAACATTAAATACATAAAAGTAAGGGTTGTTAGTAAGACTTGAAATGTAAAATGACGATTTTCTCCTTTATAAATATACATTTTTTAACACTCAACAGTAAGACGGGAAAAAGAAGGAATAAAATTGGAACCAATTCTTGTTTGATTCATTATTTTTATTTAGTTCAATTAAGTTCTTATTTAGAAAGACCAATTCGATTCAAACTAATTGGATAAAACATTAAACCAAACCAAACTGTAGCGGTGTTCAAAATTCAATATGATCCACTCAATACGTCTTATCGGTAAAAATTCAATCTGTGGATTGGATTAATTGAAAATTTAAAAATCCGCAGTCGGTGGATTGGATATGGATTTACTTCTGTAAATCCATAAAAATCCGCGAATTACGCAAAAAAATAATAAATAATTTTTAATATGCGACATCACTACTTACTAATATACAAATAAGTTAAAATGTAGTTACACACTTACATAATTACACTTACATAGTTACATTAACACTGTAATATATATTACCATTATCTAATAATAACATAAAATAAAAAATAATTAAATATACAAATATAACTTGTAAAAAATTTAAAACAAGATAAAAATCCTAAGCCAAACAAAGTACTTATCACATAACGCCAAGTCACCAATGATTGGTTAAAAAAAGAAAACTAAACTTCCCCATTGCACGCACAGGGTCATTAGCTTAGTAAAGAACCAACAATTCTTACCAGTGTTAAACCTCTCCTTCAGCGATTCTTGCTCTCCTTGCAAGCGGTCACCTTCTTCTAATCATCAAGTTCGTCGCACCTGGTATCGATGCGTTACCCTCTCGACGCCGATTTGAAGGACATCGTGGTAGCCGATTCCTGCAAGAGAAGTTGTCTTCTTTGCGGAGTCCATTAAGCCACTTCATAATTACTACCTTTCAACTGAACAATTTCATGATCACGACCTTCAAGATCACCACCCATACAGGCTCTCCCAGTTCAAATCATTGATGACTTCATGATCACCGCCTTCTGGCAGGCGTAACGGCCCTAGAGAAGGATCACGATCTCGTGTGGTTCAAAAAACTTTACCATCTCAACTCTCACTCCTCACAAACTCGTGGCTCTCTTTGAGTTTTTGTGTCTTTGTGCAGAGATCTCACCACTTAAGGTAATTAAGCTTAATTTCTTAGTTTCTTTTCAGAAACATCTAATATGTTGACTCATATAAGGGAGAAATGTGTAAAATATCCAGGGCAAGCTCGAGTGGACAAAATACAAAAAATTTTGTCTTACCAACCAGTTAAAAATAGAGGGCCATGTAACCTAGTGTCAATGACCTATAGTGTTGAGGCTTGTAAAGAAGCAATTGCTAGGTTAATTATAAAAGACAAAATGTCATTTAGAGTTGTAAAGGGTGAAGAGTTCAGGGAAATGTTGTGAGTTTCTGAAAATAAATTTAAAGTACCATCTCGTATTATTGTTGCTCGTGATATTTTGCAACTTCACAAAAAAAAAAAGTTGATTGATTTTTTTGTAAGTAGTCATCAAAGAGTTAGCCTCACTACAAACATATGGATATCAACTCAAAATCGTTGTTATATGTCTTATAACTCACTTTATTAATGATAATTAGAGATTCCAAAAGGAAATATTGAATTTTTGTCAAGTTGCTAACCACAAAGGTGAAACAATTTGTAGATTTACTGATGAAGGGTTTAAGGAAATGTTGAGAGTTTCTAAAAACAAATTTAAAGTACCATCTTGCATTACTGTTGCTTGTGATATTCTGCAACTTAAAAAAAACAAAAAAAGTTGATTGATTTTTTTTCGTGGTCATCAAAGAGATTGCCTCACTACAGACACATGGATTTCAACTCAAAATCTTTATTATATATCTTACAACTCACTTTATTGGTGATAATTGGATATTGCAAAATGAAATATTGAATCTTTGTCAAGTTACTGACCACAAAGGTGAAACAATCTGTAGGCAAATTGAGACCTGTCTATTAGATTAGGACATTGAGAGAGTTTTTATTTTAATAGTTAGTAATGCTTCTTCTAACGATAGTGCTATTTCATAGTAGTCAAACGTTGTAAACAATTAGAATGGTGCAATCCTGGGGGGTCAAAATATGCAATTGAGGTGTAATGTACATATATTAAATCTTATTGTTGCAGAAGGGTTAATAGAGTATCATGAGTCAATTCCTAAAATTTGTAATGTTGTAAAATTTGTTAAATCTTCACTTTCTAGGACACAAAAGTTTAAGGCGTATGCTAAGCGAAAGAAAATTTCTTCAAATTACTTATTGTATCTAGATGTTGAAACTAGATGGAATTCTATTTATTTTCATGTCAGAGGTTGCAGAAAAGTATCAAAAAGTATTTGATTGATTAGAGCTTCATGATGCATAATAAATTCGTGAGTTTTGTTTGAGCAAACCAAAAATGTGTCATTCTTTATTTGATTGGGAATATACCTATTACTTCAATAAATTTTTTAAAGTTTTCTATGATGCCATTTTGATAGTTTTAGGTTCTTTATATATGACATCCAAATATTGTTTTTACACCAATTATGTTTAGTTCATACACAATTGCAAGTTTGGAGAGATAGTAAGGATTTATTTTTGAAAATAATGGCTGAGAATATGAAAAGGAAGTATGATAAGTATTGGGAAAATTACTAATCAATCAACCCTTATTTATTTATTTCTATATTGCTTGATCCTTGGGATAAAGAACATTATTTGAGATACTGTTTTGCAGTATTGTCTGGTGAATTTAAAGCTAATGAGTTAGTTGTTAAAGTGCAAAATAATTTAAGTACTTTGTATGATGAATATAAATTGTTTTATTGTGATGACATGGTAGTAATAGAAACTGTGAATGATGAAAAAAAGTTAGAGATTAATATTGAGATTGATGCTAGGCTGTTGTTTGATATAGGTTATATGAAAATTTTAAAAGACAATATTCTGTAGTGTGCAAAACAGAAGTGGATCTTTACTTGACAGAATCATATGAGAATCCAGAAAATGAAAGTTTTGAAATATTAGATTGGTGGAAGATTATTTCTTCTAGATATCCAATTTTGTCTTATGTTGCTCGAGATATTTCGGTCATGCATGTCTCCATTGTGGCATCTAAGTCAACATTTAACACTGGTGGTCGAATTCTTAATCCACATTGATGCTCACTATCTACAAGAACGGTGGGGGTACTAATTTCCATACGAAGTTGGTTATACTCAACTCTGATAAACCTTCATGAAGCAATAGATGAGAATGAACATGTTGAGACAGTAAAATGTAACAACTTAACTTTAATTGTATTTATTGATTATTAGTTGACTTTATATTATTATTCTTTTTTTTTTAAATGACACTTTTCTTTTGGGAGCTAATAAGAATATATTTGATAAAGCTTGATAGCATTTGATGGGATGCCAAGGGTAAATATTTATTAGTTTGTATTAAATAAAAGTTTTATTTGTTATGTATTTCAATTATGTCTATTTTGTTCATGTTAATGTACGAAATACAAATTGGAGTGGACATTTTTCTTTTTGGTGTGTTATATTTGGAAACTTTGAATGTATTATTGTAGATTTATTTGAACAATTAATTTTGACGTGTTATATTTTAAAACTTTGAACGTACTATTCTATCTTTATTTGAACAATTTATTTCGCTGTGTTGTATTTTGAAACTTTGAATGTATTATTCTAGTTTTATTTAAATAATTAATTTTGAATTTTATTGGTAAAAAAATTATTTTTATGTTAGATTTTTCTAATTTTATTAGTTCATGGATTGGAAAGAATTAATATTTTTAATCCACAGACCAATTTGCAAAATAATGGATTGGATATAGATTGGGTTAAATTTACATCTAATCCGCAGATGTATCAAATGGGTTTGGATTGAAATTTGTAATTCGTAAAATCATGAATCGGATTTGAATTGATGTTCAATCCACAAAATCCGATCCGTAAACATCCCTATCAAACTGTGCACACCAACTAAATAACATATATGTTTTAAATAATGAGGCTATTTAACCAGCTACATTTTTCACTTCACTCGTTTCTAAATTAAAATTTTTATTGTGAAAATATAATTCTTCACTCTCCCCATCTCCTTCCTATATCAAAATTTATCATGATATATGAAGTGAATATTGCATTTAACAAATGAAATTGTTCTAAAAGTAATAAATTTAGACTTTTTATAATCTAAACAAAATAAAAGGATCAACAACCATCATGTAAAAATAAAAAATAAAAGTTGTTGTGAAAAATTCTATATATTTTTCTAGTCTTTTGGTTTGTTTGTTTGTGTCCTAGTCTTTTAGAGTGTATCTCTTTGTTCAAGATATTTTTGGGCTAGTGCAGATTTTTTGGTTTGTTGCTTGATTCTAAGGGACGTTATTCACTGTATTTCCTATACAAAAGTGAGTCAAATTAAAGCTTATCCTTTCTATTCAGCATATTACCTCATTAAATTATTTCTCTGCTTGTTATTAATATGGTACACATCCACAATACTATTTGTTCTAGCTTGTATTGCTATAGCATTTACTAATAGCATCTGAGACTTTGTTCAACTAATCATACCATGGTTTAATGGTCACTATTTATGATCATTGGAGTAAGCTTATGGAAAAAAAATTTAGGTTAAAGGAGTACTGGCAGTGGCGGAACTTGAAATAGCAGAACTTTCACAAGAAGTTGAGTTAGATGCAATAAGAACTAAGCAATTAGAAGAATTTCGGTTGAAAGAACATAAGGTAGAAAATTACCTCTTCCAGGCTACTGATCGTTTAATTCTGGAAATTGTTCTCTGCAAGAAGACTTCTAAACATATTTGAAACTCCATGAAAAGGAAGTACTAAGCCTCAGCAGGCAAAGAAGGCACAATTACAAGCCTTTTCTTCAGACTTTGAGACACTTCGGATGAAATCGGGTGAATCAATTTCTAATTATCTTTGAAGAACTATGGCTATTACAAATAAATAACATGTCTACGGAGAGCAAATTGATGATTTAGCCATAGTTGGAAAAGTTCTTATGGAGTGTTTACTAAACAGCAACGGGAATCAGAATGAAGAATTTGTTTACTTGCTTAATTGAAGAAATGGATGTGAATGAGATGTCTAGGTCCCACACAAAATAAGGACAATATCAATTTTATGATTCCAAGGGGGCCTAGGAATCACAATTCCATTCCTTGCCATGATGAAAATGTCACTGTTATTTTTCTTGTTTTTCAGAAATATCTCTTTATCATTGAAAAATATAAACTAAAAAAAAACAAAACTCGAAATCCCTAATCTAGCAACTGTTCATCTCCAACAATTTTTCATCTCTCTTGCTTAGAAACAATCTGCACTCTCTCTCATAATCAATGACGAATTTGACCGGTGACTAATGTGAGAGAGAGATGAAAAATTGTTGTGGGTTTATGCTTCCAAAACTGCTGAATTATTGCATGGCCATTATATAATTTTATATTTTTTTATATTATAAATTATATGAACTAATATCATGGTGTTTATTGTGTGTTTATGCTTCCAAAACTGCCAAATTATTGCCTAGCCATTTCTTGTGTGATTAGCTTCCGAAACTACCAAATTATTTTAATAAGTTTTGCACTTTTCTTGAAGGTGATTTTGATATGATGATTTTCTTTATTTGAAAGGATAGAATTATTTTTGTGTGGAAATTATTATTCTAATAAAAAAAATGAAAGGTCATGATATCGCAATTCTCATTCATGTCTTTCTTTTTTTTCCCCTAGTATTGGACATTTTAATATTAAGTATGAATGATTATAAAAAGGGTAATTTTTAGGAACCTCCCTTGAGGTTTGGTGCATTAACACCTAAAGAAAGTATGACCGTAATTACAAAGACATCCCCCGCCATTTGTATTTCCATCCACTGACTGTTAGTAGATTAATAAAAAGACAAAAATATCCCTAAATCTGAAAACACCTTTATAGCAGCCATTAGGGTGTTGTACGTTAATAGAATGAAATATGTTTTGCTCCCAATACACGGATAAAAAATTAAGGAATAACCAAATACTATATTGCATACTCATTAACTAGAAAAAAAGATAAAATATTGGCGAAGAATTTAACAATTCTGAACTTCAATTAAGAAAATTGTTTTACAAATTTTATTGAACTCGCAAGTGCACGAATCTATTGTAGAATAGATCAATGGTGACGAGTGTCGATCCCACGAGGAGGTGGCTTTAATTGTGTGTAGAATTAATTTTTCTAAGTGAGTAGTTGGATTTGTGGTGAAAGTGACTTAGACTATCCTAGAATTTAAATTGGAATGGCGGAATTAAATTAAAGAGGAAACTATTATAATTGAAGCGCTTGGGTATTTGGATCTGCATCAACATGCACCATGGGCTAAATATTCCTTATTAATGCCAATTAAATCATAAGGGGGATTTCCACTCTTCATGAACCACAATCTAATCAATATGGTGCTAAGGGCTGATCGTGCCAAATAATAATAATCTTGTACTAGGGAGCCGGTGAAACTAAAGCGGTGTCTAGACAAGATTATTACTATTTGTCGACGAAAAGTCAAAACATCCACAAAAATTAGAGGGGAAAAGAAAATAAATTTACCAAATAAAGCCCATGGCACATGTTGAGACTTCACCTTCAACCCAAGTTTGAAAGAAAATTAGCTACTCATAATTAAACTAGGGGCAAAATAAGAATTTATTAAAATACGTAGAAAATACAAGATGGAGAAGGAATTATAAAAAATTGAACTCAAAAATGTATTCAGGGATGCCAAATTAGGAGGGGAGGCCCATTTTTTATATATACACTGAGTAAATCATGGTCATCGGATTAAAAATATTTTGGACGCTCAGGATTGCGCCACGTCATTAGTCAACAGTACGCGGTTTGAATAGTGACACGGTTTGACCATACGGTTTGAACAGTCAGGTGGCTTGAATAGTGACGCGGTTTGGTTGTAAATAATTCCGTGTATATACATGTACCATACGCGCGATATTTGGTCCACTAACATGCTGCCACGTCAACGATCAACAGCACATAGGAATTTTAGTCTAATAGAATCGTGACACCTCATCAGTCAATGTCACATCATCAGTCAATGCCACGTCATCGTTTCGTATATGTGAACAGTAACGTGAACAGTACGGTGTGAACAATGACATTTTTCCTTTTATGCTCCTCTTAAGGTTTTCGGCTATCCTGAGTTCAAAAGTAATGTCCGTTTTGCTGTTTGATCTCTTGTTCATTGTGAAATGACCATGATGCCCCTAAAATACATAAAATACTTAATTAAAATAAAACACACATAATTAAATCATAAGAGACTTAAATACATAAAAGTAGGAATGTTAGTAAAATTTGAAGTATAAAATGATGATTTTCTCCTTTATAAATATACACTTTCTAACACTCAACAAAAATCATATTTGTTTTAAATTGTAATCACAAATACAATCCTAAAAATCAATTTCATTAAAAAAATCTCAATTTTTTATTTTAATTTTGTTATAAAAATTAGGAATTATATTTACAATTACAATGCTAAAACCCACTTTTGTTTAACATAGAAATCACATGAAAATAACTAATTTCTAATACGCAATGGTTTGTTTAGCTCATCACTAGTGCGAATGTCACTAAAACATCCAGCGACTTCTTCAACAACTCAAACACAACCTTAAATCCATTTTCATACACAGTATCAAATCAACCAAAAGGCTCTAACTTTAACATGCATTGAGTTATTTGGAATTTTCACCTTCTATTAAGTAGTTTCAGAGAAAAGAAATGCTAAATGGATTTAAGAGCGAAATAAGCCGACTATCCCCTTCTTAATAAACACTGGCCCCGGCACCGGCTCGAGCTAAATCAAAGTGGCAGCAATCAAGATAACTAGTTTATCTCTCCGTTGTTACGGGAGACAGGCTGAGACTCAGGAGAGTCCGTTATTCTTCTTGTCAAAAGTCTCGCTTCCTTATTTTAAGTTCCTCCCAGATACATGGCTTACATGCCCGGCTCAACATTCTTGGAAAACAATCGAATTGGGAACTCATTTGTTCTTTACTGTCGCCAGCAATGGTCACTCGACACAACATTTTCCCGCCCCTATTACTTCGTTGTTTATCACTCTTCTTTTAAATTAAAGCTTCTTCAAATTTGAACTTCATTTGATGAGGTTAAAAGCATAAAGAGAAGAATATGGTTGTGTTTGGGACTTTGCGTGGATGAATGGACTGTTAATTAGCTTGGGTTTAAAGGATGAAAAAGAAGATATGTCCAATGCATCCTTGGAACTAGTGGAAAATGAAGTGCACATCGGTCAACTTGATTGCTTTTGATTGTTTCAAAATTTTAGACATAAAGAGAAGAATATGGTTGTGTTTGGGACTTTGTGTGCATGAATGGACTGCTAATTAGCTTGGGTTTGAAAGATGAAAGAGAAGATATGTCCAATGCATCCTTAGAACCAGTGGATAATGAAGTACATAGCGGTCAACTCGATTGCTTTTTATTTTTTCAAAATTTTAGAGAGCCTTTTTACGAAATTACCATTATATATTGACAAGATACCAAATGGAATACAAGGGCAAGAGAGGTATCTAATAATACGCTCATACTTTCTATCTAAGTGTTAATACGCCAAACCTTAGGGGAGGTCCCTAAAAATCACCCTTATAAAAATGTTGGAACAACTGATTTTAATTGTTACAAATAAATAGAGTTTGGAAAAGAGGTCATGCTCAAATTAAATTCAACATTTCCCATCATTTTTAGGTCACTTTCTTCGTGCTACTCATTTTGGTTTGGCGACTTTAGGGTTATGGTGATACAATTGATGGTAAGAAAGTTTGCAGCTTTTAGAACTTGGATTCCATTCCCTTAGTGCTTGTAATTGATCCTATCACAAGTAAAAAATGATAGGAAATATTGGTGCTACTTATTTTAATTATTGTAAATAAATAGAGTTTGGAGAAGAGATCATTCTCAAATTAAGAACAACATTTCCCATCATTTTTTAGGTCACTTTCTTCATGTTACTTATTTCGGTTTGTGGCTTTAGGTGTATGGTGATACGAGACCATATCACTATAATATCATAAATAGCCCTTGTCTCAAGGAAAAAATGAAATGGTTTATGTAAAAAAATAAGTGGATATGTGTCTTTGAACAAATATATATAACTACAAGAATTGAACTAATTTTATTTTTTCTAAATACAAGAAAAAATTATTTTTAAAAAGGTGGGGATGGACAAAGTTTGATTATAATTGCATTATTTGTTTTCTATTTCATAATTATAATATTCGTTTTAGCATGATTTGTTGAATAATCTTCACTTTTGCTTATTTGTTATTTATTAATAATTGTGAAGATTATGATTTGACAACCTGCAAGCTTAATTTGCTTCTGGTTGTGATGTTGAGATATAGGATGACTCATTTGTTAGCAAGAAAAAGAGGAGTCTTGGTAGTTATACACAACTTGGTGATGATGTTGTAAATGATTATAGTTGTGTGTGCTACCATGTGTTCCTATCTTTGTTTAACTTATCAACGAAGATTGATAAGTCTCAAGTCACACTAAAGAGTTTATCAATAACTAAACTTTTTGTATGGCTTAGTTTTTGAAAGTGATGTGAAAGGTTTGTCACAATTAAGAATGGATAGACAAATCTTTTAAAAATTATGTACTAGAAACGAGGTTTATTTGGTACTAGAAATGTGTCGTCCGAGGAAAAGCTTATGAGTTTTTTGTATATCTTAGCACACTATTTGAAGAATTGAGTGATTAGTTTCAATTTTAAAAGATCTAGCTAGACAGTTAGTAAATGTTTCTATGAATGTTTGACGACAATGATTAGATGCCAAAAAGAGTTATGGAAAAAATTTGAGCCTGCGTTGGAGAATTCAACGAACCCAACATGGAAATGGTTTAAGGTACTTATAATATTACATTGATATATTGTGTTCACTTATATAGTTATGTACATTGACATACAATTTTTTTCTAATTTAATATTTTAGAATTTCTTGGGAGCATTAGATGGTACATATATAAAGGTTCACATTTCAGAAGCTAATAAGTCAAGATACATAACTATGAAAAATGAAATTGCAATAAATGTCTTGGGGGTTTGTTCACAAGATATGCAATTTATTTATGTCTTATCGGCATGGGAGGGTTCAACTCATTATATGCGAGTGCTAAAAGATGTTGTAACAAAAAGAAAAGGTTTCAAAGTTCTTCATGATAATAATTTTAACCAAATTGTCTTTAGATTTTAAGATTGCATAATTGATTTTGACTTTTCCAATGGGATGGGTTTTTTTTTCTCCTTTTAGAGGTCGATGTGACCATTTGAGTGACTTTAGGGATGGACACCAACCTACTACTCTAGAAGAGTTGTTTAATATGAAGCACTCTAGTGCTCGCAATGTGATTGAACAATACTTTGGATTATTGAAGAAATGAATAATGTAATATTTCAATAGTAATTGATACCATTGAGCCTTCAAATGAGTGGAATATTTGGAGAAAAAATTTGGCCCCGAATATGTGGAACACATGGCAAGCAAGTAGAAATTCATGAAGACTTTGTTTATGAACTTATGGAATTCAGTTTTATTTGACATTGGATGTTGTATTGTTATTTGACATTTGTTATCATATTGTTATTCGCTTTTGATTCTTCATTGTTACTTGAATTTGGATATTGTATTCTTATTTGCCCTTGATACTATAGTGTTATCTGAATTCGAATATTGTATCGTTATTTATCATTAATTATTGTATTATTATTTGGATTTCGACGTTGTATTGTTACTTGGCATTTGATACTGCATTGTTAGTTGAATTTATATATTGTATTGTTATTTAACATTTGATATTATATTTTTCTTTAACATTTGGTATTGTACTGTTATTTGAATAAATATGATGAGTTACATTCTGACTCCAACTACCAAAGGTCATGGTATGAATAAACACTACTAGACAACAACTCAAGATAATTCATGATTGAAGTATTGTTGGATTTGAGTCAAAATCCTGTGTGGCGGGCAGATGGTGTTTTAAAAATGGGCATTTAAAACAATTGGAAAATAAGTTAGAGGCAAAAATCCCAAGATGTGGTCTAAAAGCATCTCGTCACATTGAGTCTAGATTTAAATGATTCAAGCAAAAAATGTTGTGCTATATCAAATATGCTATCTCTTAGTGGGTTTGGGTGGGATGCCGATAATATAATGATAATATGTGAAAAATATATTTTTTATGAGTATATCAAGGTAAAGTTGTAAATTGTATAGTGTTACTTTTACTGGTTCACTTTAATTTGTATTACTAAAACATTATTATTACTATTTTTTTTACCAAAAAGAAAGGAGACAATTGGCTTATTCAATAAACCATTTCCTCATTATTATACTTTGTCTAAGATTTATGGTCATGGTCCAGCAACTTGAGCTAATGTTACCTATGCAAATGATGATGAATAAGAGATATGTGAAGATGATGATATGAGTATGAATATAGGAGGTGGGTGTTGAGTGTTAGAAAATGCATATTTATAAAGGAGAAAACCGTCATTTTACATTTCAAGTCTTACTAACAACCCTTACTTTTATGTATTTAACCTTCTTGTGATTTAATTACATGTGTTTATTTTAATTAAATATTTTATGTATTTTAGGGGCATTATAGTCATTTCACAATAAAGGAGAGATCAGACGGTAAAACGAACATCACTTTTGAACTCAAGACGGTCGAAAACCTTAGGAGGAGCATAAAATGAAAAATGGCACTATTCATATGTACGGTACTATTCACGTGTACAGTACTAACTACGTTACTGTTTACAACACTGTTCACATAGACGGATCGATGACGTGGCATTGACCAATCATGTGGCATTGACTGATGAGGTGTCACGATCTTGTTGGGCTAAAATTCTTATGTACTGTTGATGGTGACGTGGCAGCATATCAGTGGATGAAAAATCTCGCGTACGGTACATGCATCACACAGGATTATTTTCAACCAAACTGCGTTACTGTTCATCCGAGTCAAACCGCGTTACTGTTCATCCGAGTCAAACCGCGTTACTGTTCATCCGAGTCAAACCGTGTTACTGTTCATCCGAGTCAAACCGTGGACTGTTGACTGATGACATGGCGCAATCCTGAGCGTCCAAACTGTTTTTAATCCGATGGCCATGATTTACTCCATGTATCTATAAAAAGGGGGCCTCCCCCCCTAATTTGATATCTCTGAATCCATTTTTGGGATCCATTTTCTGTAATTTCTTCTCCATCTTGTATTTTCTTCGTATTTTAATAAATTCCCATTTTGCCCCTAGTTCAACTACGAGTGGCTAATTTTCTTTCAAGCTTGGGTTGACGGTGAAGTCTCAACATGTGTCATGGGCTTTATTTGGTAAATTTATTTTCTCTTCCCCTCTAGTTTTTGTGGATGTTTTGACTTCTCGTCGACAAATAATACTAATCTTGTCTAGTACTGCCTTGGTTTCACCGGCCCTCTAGTATAAGGTTATTATTATTTGGCACGATAAGCCCTTAGCACCATATTGATTAGAGCATGGTTCATGAGGTGTGGATTCCCCCCTCATGATTTAATTGGCATTAATAAGGAATATTTAGCCCATGATGCATGTTGATACGGATCCAGATACCCAAGTACATCATTTTAATAGAATTCTCTTCAATTTATTCTCGCCATTTCAATTCCAACTTTAGAATTTATTCTCGCCATTTTAATTTAAGTTTTAGCATATTCCAAATCATTTCCACCACAAATCCAATCACCCATTTACAAAATTAATTCTACATATAATTAAAATCCACCTCCTCGTGGGATCGACACTCGTCACCATTGATCTATACTACAATAGATTCGTGCGCTTGCGAGTACACTAAAATTTGTACAACAAGTTTTTGGCGCCATTGCCGGGGAGGTAAGTAATTTTAATTCATAGAATTAATTTTTTGTGAATAATTTCTTTTAATTGTTTTCTTATATTTTTTTTTTTAAAAAAAGTGAATCTACATTTAAAGGTTAGTATTTCTTTTCTTTTTCTCTTATTTAACATTCTATAATTTAATTTTCAATTTATTTTTCTTTGTAATTTTTTTTGTTTATCTTATTATTTTATTTTTAGTTAATTTATTTCATGTATTTGTTTTTGTGTATTTTTATAGAAACGTTGTAATAGCGCAATAAGGTTAGTATCGTAATTTCTCCCTCTTCTTTATTTTTATTTGTTTTGTTCCCATCTTTATTTTTATTTTTATTTTATTTGTTTTGCATGCATGGTCGTAGGTCATTATTACCTAATCTTGAACCTATAGACCTTGAACTTGAGAAAACACTTCGCACACACAAACAAGTAAAAAATAAAATGGATTTGCAACCACAGGAGAGGCCATTTAAGGATTATTTCAGTCCTTTAGCAAATTTGAGCACATCATGTATAAGATACCCAAATGTAGCTGCTAGGAGCTTTGAACTAAAACCTAGTGTGCTAAATTGTCTCCCCACATTTTATGGCCTAGAAAATAAGGACCCATATAATCATCTGAATGATTTTCATGCTATTTGTCAAACTTTTAAATACGAGAATTTTTCAGACGATGATGTTAAACTTAGATTATTCCCATTTTCTTTAAAGGATAGAGCTCGTTCATGGTTAAATACTTTACCTGCTAATAGCATCACATCATGGGAACAAATGGTAACAAAATTTTTAAATAAATATTTCCCAGTGCATAAAACCAATGCTATTCGCAGGGAAATCTCAGAGTTTACTCAAAGAGAAGACGAGCAGTTTTTCGAAACATGGGAGCGATTCAATAGGCTACTCTTGAAGTGTCCACATCATGGGTACGAGAAATGGCACCAATGCTAATACTTTTTGGAGGGATTACTACCAAATGTGCAAGAATGGCTAATGGCAACAAGTGGAGGAGAGCTAATGTCAAAAAGTGCATCAGAAATTTGGAAATTCTTCCAGCGACAAGCAGATAATTCCCAACAACGGAGTCGATCACTCAGGACTACTAGAAGAATTAAAGAAGTGAATGAGGTTCAAATTGGCGAATCAACTTCAGGAATCAAAGAAGTCAAGGAGATGGTTGAAGGTCTTGCTCGACAAATAGCATCGTTATCGACTGCTAAATCAACAGAATCACATGACCATGACTCATACTTAGATCAAGCCAATGCCATAGGTGTAATAAGAAAACCATCGAATTACAAGCCATACTCCAACACATATAATCCTGGATGGAGAGACCACCCTAATTTTTCATGGTCTCAAGGATTCCAACAGAATGGACCAGCAGCTCCAGCTCCACCAATGCAACCAATTCCACAAAATCCTCAAGCCTCTCAGCCCCCATTTAGACCATACAATCAGAACCAGAACTACTCTTAACCTAGACCATGGGAGGATTCATTCCAAAATCTCAAGAATCTTACTCACTCTACGATTGAGCAACAGAACCGCACCATTGATGGACTACGAAATGAATTGAGAGCGGGCTTCAACTCACAAGCCCAATCAGTTTCAAGCCTCGAGAAGATGGTGGGACAACTTGCTTCTTCAGTTCAGACCTTGGCAATGACCGTTGAGAAAGGTAAATTTCCAAGTCAACCAGTGCCTAACCCTAAAGGAGTGCATGAAGCAAGTACCAGTTCACCGCAACAGCATGAAGAGGTCAAAGCAGTCATGACCTTGCGAAAAGGAAAAGAAGTCGACAACAAAGTGGAGATGCCGGTGACAAAAGAAAATCAAATTGTACCTGTGAGTGTTGAGGACTCATCACCGGAGGAGAAAGAAGAAACCAACCCACGAGAATATGTTCCGAAAGCTCCATTTCCTCAGCGGTTAGCTAAAGGCAAGAAGGGAAAATCCACAGGTGAGATTCTTGAAATCTTCAAACAGGTAAGTGTTAACATCCCTTTGTTTGATGCTATTAAACAAGTTTCATCTTATGACAAGTTTCTTAAAGACCTTTGTACTAAAAAGAGAAACATGCATGTTCAAAAGAAGACATTTTTAACAAAAAACGTTAGTTCTATACTCCAACATAAAATTCCTTTAAAATGCAAAGACCCAGGCTCCCCCACTATCTCATGTAGTATAGGGAACCACACAATTGAGAATGCTTTGTTGGATTTAGGAGCTAGTGTAAATCTTTTGCCTTACTCTATATTCGTGAAACTTGGACTTGGAGAATTACACCCAACTCCAGTGGTGTTACAGCTTGCAGATCGGTCCACGAAAATACCTCGTGGTATTGTGGAGGACGTGCTTATCCAGGTAGACAAGTTTTATTTTCCTGTTGATTTCATTGTAATTGACACTCAACCAATACAGGATTCGAGGAAGCACATCCCCATTATTCTAGGCCGACCTTTCTTGGCAACTGCGGATGCTCACATTCAATGCAGGACTGGAAATATGCAGTTGTCCTTCGGCAACATGACTATGGAGCTGAACATCTTCAACATTGCCAAACAACCTCACAATGCAGATGATGGAATTGTTGATGTGGATTTAATTGAAATAATAGTTGATGACACTTTTCTTTCAAACCTTAGTGATGATCCTTTATAAACATGTTTAACTCACTTTGGTTTTGATTTTGATATTGACAGATCGGTTGATGAGGTCAACGTCATGCTTGACTCAACACCATCTATGGACACTAATAAATGGAAGTCAAGAGTTGAACAACTAGCACCATCAGAGAATAAACTCATCCCATCATCAGAATCACCACCGAAACTCGAGCTCAAACCATTACCCAACACATTGGAATATGCATTTTTGGGAGAAGAAAGTACTCTGCCGGTAATCATCATCCCTAAATGACGAACAAAAAGGTAAGTTGTTGGATGTTTTGAAAGAGCACAAAGGGGCATTAGGATGGACCATAGCAGACATAAAAGGTATAAACCTAGTAAACTGCATGCATTACATTCACTTTGATGAAAATGCTAAATCTACTAGGGAAATGCAACGTCGGTTAAATCCTAACATGAAAGAAGTTGTTAGAACTGAAGTCCTTAAACTATTAGACGCAGGTATCATTTACCCCATTTCTGATAGTTCATGGGTCAGTCCTGTGCAAGTTGTCCCCAAAAAGTCAGGAGTCACAGTAGTTACGAATGCTGATAATGAATTGATACCCACTAGAGTAACTACAGGATGGCGTGTATGTATTGATTATAGGAAGTTGAATTCTGTCACACGTAAAGACCATTTTCCTTTACCATTTATTGATCAAATGCTTGATAGATTAGCAGGCCATGAATTTTATTGCTTTCTAGATGGCTACTCAGGATATAATCAGATTCCCATAGCACCAAAAGATCAAGAGAAAACTACTTTCACTTGCCCTTTTGGCACATTTGCATATAGGAGAATGCCATTTGGATTATGTAATGCACCTACTACATTTCAACGATGCATGTTGAGCATTTTTTCTGATATGGTGGAACAATTCCTTGAAGTCTTTATGGATGATTTTTCTGTCTTTGGTGACTCGTTTGATCAATGTTTACATCATCTAACACTAGTTCTGCAGAGATATATCGAGAAGAACTTGGTCTTAAATTGGGAGAAATGCCATTTTATGGTAAAACAAGGTATTGTTCTCGGTCACATCATTTCGAGCAAAGGTATTGAGGTTGACAAAGTCAAGGTGGATCTCATTTCTAATCTTCCTCCACCCAAAACAGTCAGAGAAGTAAGATCTTTCCTTGGGCATGCTGGTTTCTATAGACGTTTCATTAAAGATTTTAGCAAAGTTTCTAGACCCTTATGCAATTTACTTGCTAAGGATATACCTTTTATCTTTAGTGATTCATGTCTTATGGCGTTTGAAAAATTAAAACAGTTGTTGACATCATCACCCATCATTCAGGCCCCAAACTGGAGCTTACCATTTGAGCTAATGTGTGATGCATCTGATTATGCAGTAGGAGCACTATTAGGACAAAGAGTTGATCGAATTCCCCACGTTATTTACTATGCTAGTATGACATTAAATGATGCACAGTTGAACTATTCAACTATTGAAAAAGAAATGCTAGCAGTAGTGTTTGCATTGGAAAAATTTCGATCATATCTCATTGGTTGTAAAATAATTATATTCACGGATCATGCTGCTCTTAAATATCTTCTCACAAAGAAAGATGCAAAAGCTAAACTAATTCGTTGGGTGTTACTTTTGCAGGAGTTTGACTTGGAATTCAAATATAAGAAAGGCACAGAGAATGTTGTGGCGGACCACCTCTCTCGTCTCCATTTTGACACAATTACAGAATCATTACCATTGAATGAGTCATTTCCAGATGAACAATTAATGAATGTGGAAGTATTACCTTGGTATGCTGATATAGTTAACTATCTTGTTACAGGTAAACTTTCAGAGCATTGGACCAAGCAAGACAAGGCTAAATTCTTTGCAGAAATAAAGAATTTCTTTTGGGATGACACGTATTTGTTCAAGTATTGTGCAGACCAAATTGTTAGACGATGCGTCCCAGAAAGTGAAATTCCGAATATCCTTTCATTCTGCCATGAACAAGCTTGTGGAGGCCATTTCAGTGCTAAGAAAACAGCAACTAAAGTTTTACAATGCGGTTTCTATTGGCCAACTATATTTCGAGACGCTTACACTTTCTGTTCTTCATGTGATAGGTGTCAACGAATGGGGAGCATTACGCGAAAGAATATGATGCCACTAAATCCAATTTTAGTAGTTGAGATTATTGATGTATGGGGTATCGACTTCATGGGACCCTTTCCCCCGTCTTTTGGCCATCAATACATATTGGTTGCTGTTGACTACGTATCGAAATGGGTAGAAGCAATTCCATGTAGAACCAATGATCACAATGTGGTGATAGGATTTTTGAAAAGCAATATTGTCTCACGCTTTGGATTCCCTCGAGCAATAATCAGTGATGGTGGTGCCCACTTTTGTAACAAAGCATTCAAAGCTCTTTTGACAAAGTATTCAATCACACACAAAGTGGCGACCCCGTATCATCCGCAAACCAGTGGCCAAGTTGAGATCTCGAATCGAGAAATAAAGCACATATTAGAAAAGACGGTGAGGCCGGACAGAAAAGATTGGTCATTAAGACTTGATGATGCCTTATGGGTATATAGAACGGCTTTCAAGACCCCGATTGGGATGTCACCCTACAGACTAGTGTATGGAAAAGCTTGCCACCTACCTGTGGAACTCGAGCATCGTGCGTATTGGGCCATCAAGAAATTCAACTTTGACATGCAGCAAGCCAGCTCAGAAAGAAGATTACAGCTGGCAGAACTTGAAGAAATTCGCAATGATGCATACGAAAATGCCAAGATTTACAAGCAACGAATGAAAGTCTTCCATGATAAGCAAATTATGAGAAAATCGTTCACTCCAGGTCAGAAAGTGCTTTTATTCAATTCTCACTTGCACCTATTCCCAGGTAAGTTACGCTCTCGTTGGTCTGGCCCATTTATCGTACATACTGTTTTTCCACATTGGGCAATTGAAATTAAGGACCCAAAGAACGGTGTCACGTTTAAAGTTAATGGTCAAAGATTAAAGCCATATCTAGAGTACCAACCACATGGAGAAGACACCGAAATAAATTTGAGTGGCCCACCAAATTTGAATTGATTTTTTTTCTTTTCGTTGATTTGATTTTTCTTTCGTTCTTTTTATTATTATTCTCTTGCTAATTGAAATTGTTTTTGCATAAGTGTGTTTATTTTACCATTAAGTTTTCTTTTATCGTTTTTAATCATGAGTACCTTACTTAGACCGTTCCTCCTGAACATTCTTAAACCACTTCAACGTGTCAAAACTCATCTCAAAAGGCAGATTCAATTTTGTAAAACACATCGCATTTGGGCTCTACAACCACCAGAGTTAGTAGCCTATGTTGAGGGTTTAGAAAGCCAACTCAGAGACATTGAGAGAAGTGTTTACGACATCCAGTTGGAGCTTGAGGTAAATTCAATAAGAGGACGATTTTAATTTTCTTTGTGTGTTTTAATTTGTTTTTCTGTTTGTGTGCTTTAGTTTGTTACCTCAGTGAAGTGGCGGATAACGGTACTCCATGACAATCAAGTCGGTTACTTCAGTTTCCCATAATAACTGATATTCTGAGGCGAAGGTATGGACAGAAACGAGATTCTAGCGAAACTTCACAAGCGATTCCCTTCACTTCCTCAGAATGCCCTCCTTACGATCTATAAAGCTCGGTCCGAACGCATGCGATTACTCATGAGGAATAACATACATGCTGACATCCGTTGGTTAATCGAGGCTAAAGTACGATCGGCAGGTGAGTTACCTCCAAAATTTATTGCATACATACCTGGTTGTGGTAAAAGAAATTATGCAAGAAAACGACGAGCTCGAAGAATTTCTGTTGCTTGTCATAAGTGTGCCAGAATGAGTTGCAATAAAAACCCATGTTCTTTAGGAATGATGTCTGATAACAGGGAAGATAAGATTCAATTCATTAAGGATGGCTTGAATAAGGAGTCATTGGATAATATCCTTTTGTCTCTTGAAACGCATCCCAGTGGATATGTGCAAGGAGCGATTCTCCAGTTATGGTCATTATTCCAGAAAGAGCATGCACGATATAGTCTTGGAAATCTGACTATAAATGACCATGTTTGCCAGTTTATAAGAAAACTGGATAGGAAGCCAATCCTCGACCCATAGAGGGCGTTCAAGCCGTTTCTGGACGTAAAACCAGAGGAAGATGTGAGCCACAGTCGCAACTACCTGTAAATATCCTTTTACTTTATTGTTATTTTATTTCACTATTGTCTTATTGTTTGCATTATTGTCTTTAATAATTTTATTACTGTTTGCTTTTTCCTTTTTACTGTTTTCTTTTTGACTTGCGAGCACGTGCTTTACGCGTTATTTGACACTGACATATTACCTCATACACAACCATGACCCACTATCACCGAGACTCTTAAATGTGATTTTTTTTTTGTCAAGCACTCACAAATTGTTTTTGAGAAGTATCACAATGTCAGCTACTCCCAATAGACAATTCAAGAACATTTGTGTGCTTTCTGGATTTACATATGGCAAACATAAAGAGTTCGTTGAGGCAGCCATAGATCTTGGTCGAAGCATAGCAGCGAGAAAATTACACTTGGTGTATGGAGGAGGTAATCGAGGGTTATCAAAAATGGTCTCAGAAGCAGCTTTTATCAAAGGAAGTCAAGTGTTAGGCATCATCCCAAGAGTCTTAAAACCATTGGGCAGTTCGTCTGACTCATCAACTGGAGAAGAGTTAGTCGTCTCAGGTATGCAAGAAAGAATAACTGAAATGCTTAATCATGCTGATGCTTTTATTTTCCTTCCAGGAGATCTTGCAACACTAGAGGCACTTATCACGCTAGCATCTTGGGCCCATCTGCACATCCACCAAAAACCCATCGGTTTGTTAAATGTCAATAACTTTTATGATGGCTTTATCGCATTTCTTAACCATGCAATAAAAAACTATTTCATTCCTTCTAATGTAAAAAAACTTTTTATTTGTGCTCACACTGCTAATGAGCTACTTGATATGTTACAAGCTTATAAACCGGAGCCAGACCCCTGGACCTTTGTGTTGGAGCGCCCAAATAATGATGGTAACAGTAGCTGCAGTAAGAAGTACAAATTAGATTTAACTCTCCGCTTGTAAATATTGTTTTCTGTGTTGCACCACCCAGGTGATGTCTTCTAAACTCTACTTCTTTCCTTTCAAACATTGAGGACAATGTTTCGTTCTGGTTGGGGGGAGGGAATAGTCGACAATTGTGGAATTTTGGTTAAGTTTTTACTAATTTTTGTTGTAGAAACTAACTGTTGCTAATTTTTTGTGTAGTGACTCTAGAAACGCATCTTCATCGTTTTAAAAAAAAAAATTTAAAAAAAACTTTAAAAAAAATTCAGACATTTTTTTTTTCTTTATTATGTGTTTATGTTTATTTTTCTTCTTTTTAATTTCTCCTCTATAAATATACATTTTCCAACTTGTGAGTCGAAGATGGTTGAATATGGAGTGTAGTTCCTCTAGAAACGCATCTTCTTTAAAAAAAATAAAAAAATCATTTTCGTTTTCTATCATTTTACGTATAACTTTTCTAATTAGTTTTTATGCATCATTTTCACATTTCTGCATGCATATTTTCCTTTCATGTTTAGAATAGGTTGGGGGGTAGAATGTTGTTTAAAAAAAAAAAAATTTGTGTGATTTGTTTTAACATTGGGTGACATGATTAATTTTAAATTTTAGTATTTGTATTATCTTTGGTCTTAAGTGATGTTACATTATGTTTGCTACTCTACATGTTGATGTCGGAGACATATATGAGTTGCTTGAAGGAATGAACATGTCATAATAAGTACCAAGTGAGTTTTTGAGCCTATCATTTTTCTTGGAGAGTAACCCTTTTGCCCATTCTTTATACAGCTTAACAGTTTATTATTGTATACACGATCTCTAGATTTCTTTTGAGTTAACCCTTAATAAAAAAAAAAGAAAAAAAATGTGTGTTGCTACATTTGGAGGCCCATCTAACTAGTAGATATGGAAGGTTACTTAGAGCCCTAAAAGACAATGGAAAGGACATCTTTGATCCGTTTGAGCCTTTCTAGCAATCCATTTTATTAAATATCCATAGTTAACCCTTTTGAGCCTTAAAAAAAATATATATTTTTTCTTTGTCAACTTATCATCTTGACCCACTCCGATTTGGAGTATTACCCGATATCTTATAAGTTCCATTACCTATTTATGTTTGAGAAAATGTAAATAATTATGTTGTTCAGTGAAGTTATACCAAAACAAAAAAAAGTAAAAAAAAACAACAAAACAAAAGTTTCTGTTTCAAAAGAATAAAAATAACAATAATAGGTGAAATCCACCTTGCAACTTCCAAAAAAAAAAAATCTCTACATTTTTCTCAAATATACACTTTATTTTCCTTATTTCCTTTCTTTGTTAACCATGTCCCTAGCCTACGTTACATCCTAATAAAAGTCCTTCCTGATTTTAGGGAACTATAATCTAAAGTAGAAGCTAGTTATATGGGCTAAAAAGATGTAGTGGTGCATATAAAAAAAATAAATAAATAAATAGGGTTAACTAACAGTTTTTATTTGACTTGAGATCGTATTATTTTTAAGCTGAGGGCATATTTATTTCATCTTGGTGAGAGCATGTGATATCACTTCTTCATTATTTTCTCTCAATTATCATTCATTGGAGTGACTATTTTTATTGGGTTTAATTTCTTTGTGAGAGTGTCACTACTTCCAGTGAGATTTTGGGGTTTGACATGTCATTCTTGAAAGTAGCTATAACAAAGTCTACTGGGCTGATTCATGTGGATGGTTGATGTGGGTGTGATGTTACTTTAGATTGGAGATAATGCTTATACTTTTATTTGATTGCTATCATTAATCTCATTGAATAAACACGAGTGTTTCTAAATTTAAAAAAAAAATCATTTTGAATTTGAATTTTATTTTCGCTTCATTTGCTAGGGACTAGCAATAAGCTGGTTGGGGGGTGTGTTGAGTGTTAGAAAATGCATATTTATAAAGGAGAAAACCGTCATTTTACATTTCAAGTCTTACTAACAACCCTTACTTTTATGTATTTAACCTTCTTGTGATTTAATTACATGTGTTTTATTTTAATTAAATATTTTATGTATTTTAGGGGCATTATAGTCATTTCACAATAAAGGAGAGATCAGACGGCAAAACAGACATCACTTTTGAACTCAGGACGGTCGAAAACCTTAGGAGGAGCATAAAAGGAAAAATGGCACTATTCATATGTACGGTACTATTCACGTGTACGGTACTAACTACGTTACTGTTCACATAGACGGATCGATGACGTGGCATTGACCGATGATGTGGCATTGACTGATGAGGTGTCACGATCCTGTTGGGCTAAAATTCTTATGTACTGTTGATGGTGACGTGGCAGCATATCAGTGGATGAAAAATCTCGCGTACGGTACATGCATCACACTGGATTATTTTCAACCAAACCGCGTTACTGTTCATCCGAGTCAAACCGCGTTACTGTTCATCCGAGTCAAACCGTGTTACTGTTCATCCGCGTGGTCAAACCGTGGACTGTTGACTGATGACGTGGCGCAATCCTGAGCGTCCAAACTGTTTTTAATCCGATGGCCATGATTTACTCCATGTATCTATAAAAAGGGGGCCTCCCCCCCTAATTTGATATCTCTGAATCCATTTTTGGGATCCATTTTCTGTAATTCCTTCTCCATCTTGTATTTTCTTTGTATTTTAATAAATTCCCATTTTGCCCCTAGTTCAACTATGAGTGGCTAATTTTCTTTCAAGCTTGGGTTGAAGGTGAAGTCTCAACATGTGTCATGGGCTTTATTTGGTAAATTTATTTTCTCTTCCCCTCTAGTTTTTGTGGATGTTTTGACTTCTCGTCGACAAATAATACTAATCTTGTCTAGTACCGCATTGGTTTCACCGGCCCTCTAGTATAAGGTTATTATTATTTGGCACGATAAGCCCTTAGCACCATATTGATTAGAGCGTGGTTCATGAGGTGTGGATTCCCCCCTCATGATTTAATTGGCATTAATAAGGAATATTTAGCCCATGATGCATGTTGATATGGATCCAGATACCCAAGTACGTCATTTTAATAGAATTCTCTTCAATTTATTCTCGCCATTTCAATTCCAACTTTAGAATTTATTCTCGCCATTTTAATTTAAGTTTTAGCATATTCCAAATCAATTCCACCACAAATCCAATCACCCATTTACAAAATTAATTCTACATATAATTAAAATCCACCTCCTCGTGGGATCGACACTCGTCACCATTGATCTATACTACAATAGATTCGTGCGCTTGCGAGTACATTAAAATTTGCACAACAGTGGGTTGGTTAATGAACCTTTTACTGAAGATTTTATTCATAGTATTCATAGTATGTCAAATACTCCACATTGGAATATTGTTCCCTAGAAGTAGATTCTACTCTCAGTAGTTCAAGAAACAAGTCTAGGAAAAGAAAAAGCAAAGACAAAGCATTTAACCAAATGTGCTCAAAGATTAAGAAAATGGCTAAGACAGTGGCAGCAACAGTACCTAGGCTTGATAGGTTGATTAATGTGCTTTCTACTTGATAAAGATATAGCTGATTTGCAAGCTAAGTTATATGAAGAAATGAGCAAAATTGAAGGCTTGGGTGATTGAAGAAACATATGATGCGACTAGTCTATTGGCCACGAAACATGATTTGTTACGTATGTTCTTTACCTTGTCTGATTACCTTAAGAAAGGACATGTCATCTAAATACTTCATCGTGGAATGTAGTCTGATTATAATGTTAAAAATTTTGTACTTGTGTTGCTATGTCCAAAATTGGCAAGATGTGTTATGTAAGGATTTTTAATTTTATGTTTTTATTGGCATTGTTGGGTTAATTTTCTAAGTGTATATCTGAGTTGGTTATAAGTGAATTTTTTTATCTTAATATTTAAAATAAATGGCGGGAATGAATTAAAGATGAAAACAATGCAAATAAAGCACTTGAGTCTCTTGATTCACACTCAACATTTCACCATAGGCTTAACATTTCTTTTTTAGTTCCAATTAATTCCTGAGGTGGTATTTCCACTCCTTATAATCTTCACTTTAATAAATATGATATCAAGCGCTCAATGTATTAGAGGGTAATGATCTTCCACTTAGTGTGGTGTCAAGAACACGTTGTGTCGGACGATAATAATCTTTTTGTCAGCAACGTGGCAAGACCGTCCACTAAATAGCCTAAATACACTCTCTGTCGACACTAACTATGGCCAATGGGCCGTGCCGGCACCAACTATCGGCCCACAAGGGCTCGTGGGCCAGCACGGCATGGCCCACCAATTTGGTGGGCCGTGCCTACCTTTTTTTCAGTTGAGCCCAGCACGGCCCATGGCACCAGCGGGCTCGTGCCGTGCCCAAAAAAAGCCCACCAACTTTTTTTTTAACGTGCTTAAAAAAGTCCACGTGCCTGACGTGCTTTATTCAAACCCACGTGCCTAACGTGCTTTATTTAAGCCCACGTGCCTAACGTGATTTTTTAAGCCCACCAACATCATAATCATAATCATAATAATAATAATAATAATAATATTCATAATCATAATCATATTAATTTTCATTAAGAGAGCAATTAACATTTTATTATTAGTTTATCACAATTTCACAACCATATATTTTATTTCACAATAATCAATCATAATTCATAACACAACAATACATAAATTTAATTCCATAGATCATAATAATAATTAATTAAAATTAAAAATACAATCCTCGAATAATCATTATAATAATTCATAACTACGAAATATTAATATAACAAATCATAGGTCACAACTTACAAGTTATAACTACGAAACGCGAACTACGACCAATTGACGAATAACAAGCACAAAAAAATTATAAACATAAATAAATAATTAAATAAATATCATAAATAAAATTAAATATCATAAATAACATTATTCATGTAATAAATATCATAAATAAAATTATGATATTTATAATTTTATTTATTAAAATCATGATATTTACTTATTCATTTAATAAATTATAAACATAAAAATTAGAATATTTATTTAAACTAAGATTTAATGATTTAAATTAATTTTTAAAAGTCTATGATAAAAAATATATTAAAACATTTAATTTCAAGATATTTTACTTTAATTTCATAACATTTTATATTTATTTTTTGTTAAAAAAATTTACTTAGATATATTTTGGCCCACGGGCCGCGTGCTAGCCCACCAATGAACCGTGCTTATTATGTGCTTTTTCGCGTACCGTGCTTTGGCCCATCTCTAATCGTGCCGTGCTTTAAGGCCCGCGTGCCTAAAATTCTAGGCCCGGCACGGCCCACGTGCGTGCTGTGCCGTGCCTCATGCCTCACCAAAACGTGCTCGTGCCGTGTTGTGTCGTACAGACACGTGCCGCCCGGCCCATTGGCTATCTTTAGTCGACACTATATCAAAACAACCCACAAAATACTAGAGAGGAATTTCTCTGAAATAAATATGGTGCTAAGTACTGATTGTGCTAGACAATAACGATCCTTTACTAGGGAGCCAGTATACCATGCAAAATCTAAACATGATACACTATCTATCAACAATGAGTCAAAAAAACTACATAAATTATAGAGGAAAAGAAAATAAACTTACCTAATTAAGCCCATGGATCATGTTGAGACTTCACCTTCAATCCAAGTTTGAAACTACAATATCCACTCATAATTAAATTAGGGCAAAATGATAATTTTATTAAAAAATTATAATGGGTAAATTATGACCATCGGATGAAAACAATTCGGACGCTCAGATTTGCACCACATGGAAAGTTTTGATTGGCTGGAGCATATCATCAGTCAACACCACATTAGCATTTCGGTACAATAAGATGTTGCCAATCATCGGTCAACGCCACATCAGTATCTCGGTCCAATAGCATTCTACCATATCATTGGTCGGTACCATATCATCGATCGATACCACATCATCAGTCAATTCCACATTATTGGTCCAATAAGATGTTGCCACGTCATTTTACTGTACATGTGAATAGTGTCATACTTGTGAATAATACCGTATACATAAACAGTACCGTATAAATGAATAATGTCTAATACCCTTTTAAGTTCTTCCTAAGGTTTTTAATCGTTCCAAGTTTAAAAATATCATTTGTTTTGCTTTCCGACTTTTCAATAGAAGTAAAATAGCCAAAATATCTTTGAAATACATAAAATACTTAAATTATAATAAAACACACATAATAAAAGCTTAGAAGATTTAAACATGTAAAAGTGGAAATGTTAGTGAGACTTGTAGCATAAAATGATAATTTTACATTGTATAAATATGCATTCTCCAGTACTCAACAATTCACATGACCATAATTTTATATCAATAGACAATTTCAATATAAAATGTTTTAAATGCCACACGTACGACAACTTTCAATCTGAATATCGTACAAACTTGAATAAAGAACATGGTAAAAAATCTAATGAAGCTGAGAAAGATGAAGAAGTCTCATAGTTAACGACATGCCATGTTAAAGAAAAACCTAGAAATCATATGTGTTGTCTGGATACAGACTATAGAAATCATATATATGGTGATAAATCTGTGTTTACTGATTTAAATGAATTTAAATAATACTTTAATAAATCTCATTTTTAATAAATTTTAAATGATACTTTATGACATTTATCGATGACATTAATTGAAAGACTTAGATTTATTTCTTATAAGAGAAATCTAAGGCTTTTGCAGCATTCAAAAGCTACAAAGCTCTTGTAGAAAAAGAAGTGAAATTCTCTGTACCGACTATAGTAGTAAATGCAATTCACAAGAGTTTGTCAATTTTTATGAGATACATGGGATTAAGAAGCAACTAACATTAGCTTATACACCACAACAAATGGATTTTCAAAAAGGAAAAATAGCATATCTTGAACATGATTTGAAGCGTGTTAAAGTAGAGCAGTGTAATGAAGAATTTATAGCCTGAAGTAGTAAATTAGAGCATCCATATATTGAACAAAATACCAACACTTGTTGTTTGAAATGTGAAACCAAAAGAAGCTTAGATTGGGTGAAGACCAATAGTTGACCATTTTAAAATCTTTAAATGCACTGTCTATGCCAAGGTCCTAGATCAGAAGAGGAATAAGATTGATCATAAAGGACAAAAATATGTCTTTCTAGTGTTAGTGACCAATCAAAAGCCTAAAGACTACAATCTTAACATCAAGAAAATTATTGTTAACCAAGATGCTATATTTAATTAAGAAAATTTATGGGTATGGATGTCAGCACCACACAGTAACAAATGCCAATAGACTTTGACAACGGAGATGATGAAAAAGATCTTAAAGCAATAACATGACATTCATCCAATGACAGTACCAATGAACCTATGGAACAATTAGATACAGCACATAAGACACAACCTCTGCACTCTAGGAAGAGGTCTATATGGATGGATTATCGCAAGATATCTGGTGTGAAGAATATGATACCTTAACTCATTTTGTTTTAATTATAGATAGTGCTCCTACCACTTTTGAAGTGGCTGTCAACGAATCAAAATGACGAAAGGCGATAGATGATGAAATTACAGCCATTTAAAGGAACAACACTTCAGAGTTGATTAACCTTCCATAAAAACACAAAACAATAAATATCAAGAGGGTGTTCAAAGCAAAATTGAAATAGAATGGCGGCATTGACAAACATAAAGCCTGATTAGTAGCTAAATGTAAAGGTTACAAGTAAGATTATGGAATTGACTACAGAAAAGTCTTTGCCTCAGTAGCAAGACATGATACCATCATGCTAATAATTGTAGTGGTTACACGATATTCATGGCTAAATCTACCAATTGGACATGAAATTGGCATTCTTACAAAGTGATCCATAGGAGCAGACCCCCTGGTTATGCAAAGAATATGAATGAGAATAAAGTCTACAAATTAAAGAAGGCATTATACGAACTGAAATAGGCACCTAGAGCCTAGTACAGTCAGATATGTGCCTACTTTGAAAAAGAAGGCTTCAAAAAATGTCCACATGAACATATACATATCATAAAAGTTGAAGATGGAAAGAAAATGCTCATTATGTGTCTTTATGTGGATGAGTTGATTTATAGCAGGAACGATATGAGCATGATTGAGAAGTTTAAACAATGTACGATGAGTAAGTTTGATGGGTCTGATCTGGTTATAACACATTATTTTCTTGGCATTGGGGTTGTATACTCAACTACATATATCTTCATCTCTGAAAAGAAATATATATGAGAGATTCTAAATAGGTTTCAATTGACAAATTGCATTGAGAAATTGCATTTTAGCAAGTGCACCATAGAGAATGGCCTAAATCTTACAAAAGATCTTAAAGGAAAGAAGATAGATAACATTTTCTTTAAGTGAATTGTAGGATGTTTAATGTACTTAATAGCAACAAGGCCTGCATAATGTATGTTATTAGTCTTATAAGAAGATACATGAAACATCCTCAATAGAGTTATTCTACCGAAGTGATAAAAATCTAACTACTTGGTTTCACAGAGAGTGACTATACTAGAGATTTTGATGACAGGAAGAGCACTTTGGGATACGTTTTCATGCTAAGCTATATAGCTACTTTTTGGTAATCAAAGAAGTAGCCAATTGTCACTTTGTCCACCACTGAAGCCGAATACGTTGTTGCAGCAATAGGTGCATGTCATGCTATTTGGTTGAGAAGATCTTAAAGAATTATGTTGCAAACAAGAAGTTTTAACATCAATCTACTATCACAACAGTTCAACCATCAAACTTTCATTGAATCCAGTATTTTATGGGAAGACAAAACATATAGATGAATTAGTTTTTACACCAGATGCCTTGAATTAGTTTTTTCCCAAAAGTGAAGATCAACTCGCTGACGTTTTTACAAAGTCCCTCAAGCTAGCAACCCTTTTAAAATTGCAAAAGTTACTTAGAGTTTGCACTTTCAAAGACCACAGGTGACGAATAGTAAATCATTTTATAGCTTCTAAAAAACTAAATTAAATGATTTTGTTTCAATAAATATTTAGTTCTAGAGAGGGATTGTTTGGAATAAATCTATATATTTTTTAGTCTTTTGGTCTGTTTGTCTGTGTCTTAGTCTTTTGGAGTGTATCTATTTATTAAGGGTCTTGTAGGCTAGTTTTGATTTTGGTTTGGTTTATTGCTTGATTCTAGAGAGAGTTTTTCTTTGCACTGCCTATATAACAGTGAGTCAAATAAGAGCTTATGTTATCCTTTTTACTTAGCATAATTTCTCCCTAAATTTTTTCTCTACTTGTTATTATCTGCACCACTTTTAATTTATTAGAATTTGTTTTGTCAAATTTCAGAAAAACTCTAAATAAGAATAATAGGTAGAAATTGATCATGTTATAGTGAACATTAAGGGATTGTTCCTTTTTTGTCTTAAGCCTAACTTTTAATTATTTTTAAACATTAACAATTTTTATTTTGTTTGTTTTCTATCATTTATATATGATTATAAGATATTTAGGTCTAAATAAAAAATTTAAATATTTTGACTTTTATTTGAATGGCAAAACATCTTAATTAATATTCTCTCTCATTAATACTTCTATTAAATAAATTTATTTCCTATTATATAAATTATCGTTTTATTATTTTTTTATCCCTTTTTTGTTATATATGCATATTTGACTTTTTTTAATGAGAATTTTAAATATAATAGAACTTTAGGTGAGTGTGTTTTCTAATAGGTCCATCTATTTGTATTTATATTTCCTATTTTTATGATAGTTTTATAATTTTATTTAATACATTAATTTTATTTCAAATGATTAAACAATTCTAGATTGATTTACGTAATTAACAAGAAAAGATATCAATATAATATATTAAAAATAATATTATAAGTATCACATATAAATATTAACATTATAAGATATAAATTTTATTCTTCATGCGTATTATTAATATTTATGAAGTTATATATGTTAAAATATCTTATTTCAAATGTTTTCTTTTTGAAAAATAAACAATTTAATACCTATATTCAGATATTGACAAAAAAAACAACATGTTATTCACATATATGTATTCAAACTTATTCAAATTTCGGCCAAATTTAGACACATTTATATTTTTTAAAAAAAGCACTGCATAAGAGAAAGATAAGTTCATTCAGGAAAAAAAAAAGAAAATTGAAAGAGAAAAAAACTAATTGAAGTAATTTTATAATGTTTGAGAATTGGTGAATTAAAATAATAAGTAATAATTTGATAATTATTTTAATTAAAAAATAAGTATTAGAAGAAAATTAGTGCATTTAAATAACCTTACTCTTTAATTTAATGTGAAACAACATTTTCGATATGATAAAAAGTTTCCATATTACACTATTGGCCTATTCGGAGAAGTAAGAAAGGTCAAACAATGAAAGTTTTAAAAATTATAAATCCTTATTTGTGTTCTGACGGGGTATCGTGGTCATTTTACTTGTTTCAACTAGTCCACTAATAGTTAGGTGGCGTTTGTTTTTTTGTTTGAATCAGAATAGACCTGAATTAGTCTGAATTCTAAATAGATTTGAATATCTGAATCTAAATAATATGTTTGTTTTTTCGTCTGAATCTCGAAAAATAAGTATTAAGTTATTTGTTTTTTTCAATTGAAAAAGCTAAAAATATGTACTTTTACATTTGTATCCTTATTAAATTTGAATGTCAAATAAATATATATTAAATACCACAATATTTTAACATTTATAAGTAAAACTATATTTAAGTGAATACATAATTATTTTGAAATTTTAATATATAAAATAACATAAATTTCAAATTTTATCGTATATAATATAAGAAAGAAAAAACAAGGATATTTTTATATGGGGTAAATGTCTATGGGTGAGTTTTGGGATAGACATGAAAAATAAATTATAAAACATGGATATTTTTTACTAGGGATGGCAATGGGGCGGGGTGGGGGTGGGGATGCCTACCCCATTCCCCACCCCATTAAAAATTTTTGCCTCCATTCCCCACCCCATTCAGTGGGTTGGGGATGGGGAATCCCCACGTGGGGAATGATTCCCCCATCCCCACCCCATTCCCTATTTACTTATTTTATAGTAAATATAAAAATATGATTTCAGTAAATTAAAAATTAGAGACTTAAAATAAAATCATCATCATATTATAAAGTATTTAAATTTTTTTAAAAATCTCTAAAAGTTTGAAACAATATCTTAAACTGATATTAAAAGTGAAAAATATTTAAAGAGAGCAGCACCTTAAAAGAGAAAAGAAAATATAATAATATTTTAAAATTAAAAAATATTGTAGGGTTTTCTTTTACTCATATCATGTTTATATTACATAAAAATTAAAAAATATTAATTGACATTATAGTTGATAAAATAAAAATTATTAACATATTTATGTATAATGGGGATTGGGGTGGGGGTGGGGTGGGGAGTACAATACCAAACCCCACCCCGTTAACAATTTGGGGATTATTTTTCTCTCACTCCCCACCTCATTCTCCAAAAATTATTAAAAATTTTTTCCATTTGGGGTAGGGCTCCATGGGGCCCCAAACCCGTGGAGGATTTTGCCATCCCTATTTTTGACATTAGTAAGTAATTGACTTAATTCAAATTTCTTCATTAAGTAAAAAGCCAAAAAAATTGACTTATTTTATTAAGTCAAAATTATCTAAAAAATCTCAATAAGTTATAAAAACAAACACCCTTATTTAACTTAATTAATTAAGTTAAGTCACTTTAAGTCATTAAGTTAAAAAACAAACGCCACCTTAATCTCAACATTTAAATTTTAACTTAAATTCTAATATTATGTGTCACTCATTTATTGGACAGTATATTACTTAATCACCGTAGCATTACTGTTTCAGAAATCATTGATAATTCTGAAACTGTGGAATCCACACATAATTAAACCCAGCCGCCAGTTGGATCTAAGGAAATAAATCATAATTTATTAAAAACGGTCATATTGGCTTAATGCCCGTCTCATATAATAGCATCTCAACTTACAATGAAAATAAATAAAAAAGAATATTTCCTGCTTGATAGATTAAAGTTGCAGGTGCTAGCCTAAAAAACCAAAAAAACAAAAAAAAACTCCCTAACATTTTTGCTTCTTCTATTCGGTGAATGGCCCGCAAGAATAAAGTTGATGCTTTGTGCAATCTGCTATATCAGCTGGAATGGCAGCTTCAGCTGCACATTACTTCCAACTACAAGTTCCTTAAGTTGCACCGGGGACAGACCAATATTTGCTTCGGATTGTTCTATGGCACAGTCATTTTCATTGAGGGAAACCTGGCAATAGTTTTGAAGAATATTAGGTAAACTTGAAATACACAACACAAAATCAATAGGCATTGAGTTCAATATGCATGTTTTGCACTAAGGGATGAACAGGGAAACTTGCCAAGGCAGTTTCCGTTAAAGCTCATATTACAGAACAAATGAAGCAACTTCAACACGTTAGCAAAATAATCCTCGCCAACAAAAGCAAACTTGCCTCAGATTTTACGTCTCGAAAATGTAATTTTTGTTGGATCTCCACCTTTCTCCTCGAAAATCACCAAAATGTTTTCAGACGGCTTGAACCAAGAACGTGGAATGTGGTACCTGGTCATCGCAGATTAATTAGTTGTTTCATAAGTCATAACAAGAATTAATTATATAAGGATCAATTACCGGTTAAAAGATAGTTCAGGAATTAGAAACCATTGTGCTATCTATAACTCAGTGCTCTACTTAATTTTACGATATACTTGAATTCACTAGTTCTAATGTCAGTAATCTCCTGAGTATTTCATGCACAAAATGACCTTTGGTCATGGAAATTTTGAGGACATCCGGTGTGGCAATTTAGAACCAATTCGAAAAGAGAAAGGGACAGACCATATAAATTCCTAGTACCAATTTGCATTCAAGTAAATTTTTTTTTTCCTATTTTACTTTACCATCGTTGTGATGGTTCCCCGCATCCAGTAATGCATTTGTCTGGGTTGAATTTGCCCCTGTAATCGCATTCTTGAACACACTCATCATGAGGAGAACTTTTCCTACTTTTCCTGGGCCAGTATCTTCCTATTTCTTCTCCATTCAACCAAGCCAGGCCTTTCCCCATTTTAAGCATATCCAAACCAATAGGTTCATCCCCAGGTGGTTGTTTCACAACAGCCTGCAACATTCCATGTGTTTATCTAATTAATATTCTTAATAAGCAATAGCAAATTTAATGCAAGTATAAAGATAAATGAAAATAGAAGCTACAATTTGAGACACGAAAAAGAAAATTTTGCCAATGTTTTACCTTGTACCATGTCAAAGGCTGATTTTTTGGTGGCTCCATAGTCGATACCCAATTTATGTTATTCCTATATCCAGGATTGTATATACCTAGGTGTTCTCCCTGTAGTCCTATCTGAAAATTGTGGGAAAACCGAATGAAGTGAGCTTTTAGGAATCTTCAACAGCAGCTCACTATTGCTTAATGGATATCTCAACCATCAATAACATATTACATGATTATGCCCCACCATTACTGTGACATTGGTCAAGCGAAAGAGCATTATGTCCTTAAAGAGATGCAAAGTGCATCAAGAGATTGAACATTATGACCTTTTTGGTCAAACTCACTTTGTTATCATTCTGAGTTACCATTCTGATTCAGACCCACACTATTGTCAGGCCCATCAGTAAGTATAGAAGAATCAATATTAAAAGCATTGCTAAATTTGCATATTGATTTCAAATATTCACCAAAAAAGAGATGCAAAGTGCAAATGATTGTTTTCTAACATGTTAAAGAAGAGTTTATCCTTCAAAATGATTTGGAAGGATACCTCCTAAAATTCAAGTTTTCTTGTGGGCTTTGGCACAACGAAAAATGAATACTGCAGAAGTGATCCAAAGAAAGTTTCCTCTTTTTTTTTTTTTGGAGAAAGCAAAGAAAGTTTCCTAATACTTGTCACTCTCAGTCTCGGTGTGTGTTGTGCAAGAAAAGTGCAGAAATCTCTAATCATCTTCTTCATTTGTTTATGGCTTCAAAGTTGTGGAATGGGTTGTGCAAAGACGCCAATATGTTGTGGGTCATCCTGGGCTCTTGTGACTGTCTTCTTATGGAGAATTCCTTTGCTTTTGGCAAAGGAATAAAGGCAAAATCTCTTTGAAGAAGTGCAGTAGCAGCACTGTTCTGTGTGACATTACAGAGAAGAAACATTTGCATTTTTGAAGGGAAAGCCATGGATAATATTGAAGAATTGTGGGATCGATTCCTTTTTTTTTTTTTTGTGCTTCGCTTTGGGCTTCAATGTCTAAAGAGTTCCAGGATTCATCTTTTCTTCTTCATTCATCCAAATTGGGAGGGATTTTGAGATAGGGTGTTAAAGTTGGAACATTGTCTATGGGTTGTTGGATATACATTTCTAAAAGCTTTTCTTTTTTTTCCTTTTTCTATTACTTAGTGGACAACTGGTCCACCCTCTATTTTGACTTTTCTCCATTAATACACTTTTGAGTTTCATATTTAAAAAAGAAAAAAAAGATAATGTTAAAGAAAAGAAGCAAAAGGGCAGCATTAAGTTTTTAGCGTTCTTTTTATGACCCAAAGAAATATGTAGTAATACCATATGACCTCACCATTCGAAGGGCCTTCTGAAAATATTGTTACATTTTTTATTCATGAATTCCATATTATTATGAAATTACTTCTACAGCTGATAAGCCAGAAAGGAAGGTATTAAAAGCATAAAATTATACTCAATTAGATTATTGACAACATTGTTGCAAAGAGCTCCTATACCCAAAGTACTTCAAAACTTCAAAAGCAGCAGGAGACATAAACCTGTTATACCACAGGAAGAAACATACCTTATAGGTCCAACTATATGTAGATAAGTCAAGAGTCCCACTGTTGAATCCTGTAATCTTAACACTGGTTATTCCTGCTCCCACCCATTCATAAAATGGTCCTGCATTCTAAAGCAACGAGGAAAGTAGCACCAAGGATTTTGGAAAATTGAGCACTTAAAAAATTTACACAAATGAAAAATCAATTAGGAAGAATTCTTTATTTTATGAGGGAGACAAAATTTTAGCAATAGCAGCAATGTACTCTGTGTGTGTGTGTGTGTGTGTGTGTGTGTGTGTGTGTGTGTATCTATATGGAATGCTAACGTAAGGCATCTTAGCTAAGCATATTCCCTATTTTAAGGATTTCTTGATTTGTAACATCAGATTGCTTTACCCTATGGAAAAGGAAACATCAAAATACTTTGCATAAGTAACTCAATCCTATCTTGTTTTAACAACTCAGAGAGGCACTACTCGTGACACCAATACATAAGTTTACACATTAAAAAAAGTAACGGTAAAGGTAGAAGAACAAAATTGTAGTAACGTATTGATGTGGACATGCATGAATGGCTAATTGGAAAGCAATGAATGAACAGTTAAAGAGTCTAGTAACAGCCCATTGGGGACAATTTTTTAGGAGTCAATAGACAATCTCGGTTTTTGTAATCCTTAGAAATTGAAATCTGTAAAATCAAAACGTATTAGAGACACCTAGAGACCATAAAAATCATTGAAAGGGTAGTTGTTATACCGTAAAACAAATTAGGACAATGTAATGAGAGTTTAAAGCAATAACATATTCAGTAATTTCCATTTTCTCCAAGTAATTTGTTTTCAGATTTTTTTTTTTCTTTCCTCTTAAGAAATCTTTGCAACAAAGGTGTTGGGAGTAAAATTAAGTACTAGTCTCTCAGTACAGCATGCAGCACCAGTTTCGTGTTTATGTCATATAAATTACTAATCTGATAAAAGTAGGTAATATGATCGACTTACGGTGCTGACCAAGCTAAGCCATACTTTGAGGAACACACAAAATGGCCATGATGTAAATCAGATCAACTCATTATTGATCTTATCTTTTGAACAAAAGGCATTAAATCCTTCATCTTGTATTATCACAAAGTAAACAGGTTAAGATTGTAACTCACTTGCAAGCCAACTGTCATGCTTAACAATGCAATTTCATTATTTCCAGCTTTGAGGGAGATAGGATTCTTATACTTGAAGGGTGGATGTGTTCCATTTCCAGATGCGCTACCTAAGATTACCAAATGCAAGGTGAGTACTTCAGGGAGCTTGATGACAAAATAAACTATAAAAATGATTAATAGCAGGAATATGAAAACTCAGGGAGAGCATGAAAATGGTAATTTGCAAAAATTAAAAACAAACAACATAAATACAGAAAAAATATGTTGTAGAGAAGTTATGATAAGAAGATAGCACGAATGACATAGCACCTGCATTTGCAATGAGCTCAGGGAAATTATATTCTCAAATTACACTAACTTTGAATATTTCCTTCTCTAAATGAATTCTCTTTAAGTTTTCCCCATTTCTTCTCCTGTACTCTCGCTAAAATCTCCCATTCCTTCTAAACCTCTTCATTTCTATTAAGCTTCCGGTTCTACACCACATGCATATAGATGGTGGTGCTGCAATTGCTGACAGAGACTTGCTCACTAAGATGAAAGAGCAGATATTTCCACACTTTCAGAAAGTATCTTGAGAATTCCAGCATAAAATTATTAAAACTGACAACAATCCAGTGTCACTCTTCACCAAAAGCTAGTCAGAATCAAGATATCAAACCTTTTATGTTGACCAACTCTAAACTGTGTATTTTTTGTCACACAGGCGAAGACTACAATTTACACATCATGCAATTAACCAAATTTAGGCAAAAAAAAAAAAAAAAGCCACAGAGAGAGAGAGAAATAAAAACCTTGAAGTTCCTGATTTGCAAAAGCATGAAGGGCATGACCCTTTGATTCAATTAGAAGAACCGGCCGGCTTCCGTTTTTCAAGAACTCTTCATTTTCATTAACAATTATACTGCAATTATGTAACAAAATCCGTTTTAAAAACCATATAAGAATACACATAACACTTCTAATCAAATGTTTGTGTCATTTAATATGCACATCAGGAGTGCACTAAAACGGAACATGTCCAGTGAAAGGTGTTAAAAAAAGGATAATGCAGATAGATTGCATACACAAGACAACCACAGGAAAACCAGGGCGACAACCGACTAGAGCCTTATCTAAATTCTCTGCCAGATCCAAATAAGAAGCAGTTAAAACTCACACCCTGAACATGTAAGCAAGAGTATCTCTGTATTTAAAGATTTGTCCTACCTTCTTGTTCTGATAATTTAGTTATATATAAGCAATAGCCAAGAAAATCATTCAAATTCTATATTATCAAAACTTTGGGCAATTTTCTTTCTTTTTTTTTTTTCATAGGAAAATTGTGTTTGCCGGTAGTTCAGTCAGTAAAATCTCTTTGGTTGATACAAGAGGTCTGGAGAAACTGCCCTGTAAAAGGCTGACTTAACTAAAGCTAAGGCCAAAAGAAATATTATACCAGTAATATTCTTACATCTTGAAAAGAAAAACTCAATTACTTGTTTCCAATTACACAGTAATAGATGCCGAGCTGCTTATGACTTCATAACAAGATTTTAAGAAGTGATAAAATTTCTCAACGAGACTAACCTTGTTGTATACCAGAGGTAGTCTGTAGTGTCTTTTGTGGTATTGATATGGTCAACAAAACCACTTTTGACAAAGTCAGCTTCTCCCCATATCCCTGCTATCTCCTTAAACACCTGCCATTTCAAACCCTTTGAGCCATTATCTGGTGATGCCTCTGATGGCTGCAAATTCTCTGGTACCATTTCAACTGTGGATGATTGGGCACGTACCTGTTATACTTAAATATTACTAATTAAGAAAAATTCATTTACAGAACTGAGGATGGGCAGAGCGCAAGTCTTGGCACTTATACCTCATAGAATCACCTAATATTTATCTTAATACTCTTTGATAGAGCTGTATACTTCCTAAACTTCGCTGAATATTAGAAATAAATTATCTAACGTGAAAATTCAATGATGCTTACATGACATTAGATTAGCAGCCATGAAAAATTGAATGAAACCCTTTTGTAAAGTACAAATGCAATTTTAACAAAGGACTGGGAAAGAGCTCAGGAGAAAAGTTTTAGCTAGTGTTAAATCAGCTATGATAGCCATTAAACTATTCAAGTTACAAAGAAATATGTACTTATTATATAAAATCAGCACAAGTATATAAGATTAATGACATATCACCATCATGTCATGTTCGAATATTTCAAGAATAGTTTTACAACATCCATGGTTGATAAATTTTTAACAGTTTGCTATCTAATAGAATTGATGGTCAGTTTGTAGGCAGCAAATACTTACATTTGCAGTGTTAAATACTACTTTCTTGCAGTCTGGCAAAATACTAACTGACCACGCAGGCAAGTGATATGACACATTTCGAAACACTACTGTCTTGTCATTTTTGTCATCCATGTTAGCTAGAAAGGCAGCACATGCTCCAGAAGAATCAGCATAGACATCAGCCTACAAAACAGTGGTTATTCTGGAATGCTACTCAGTTGCATTGGAAGAAAAGGTGCATTAAACTAAGTCAAAATTAAATCAGAATACCAAATTTATCAGGAATAGGAATATGATGAGTAATGCAAAAATAAAAGAACCATTAATCTACCAGAGAATACCAAAAGATTAACTTTTAACAAAATGAAAGAGTCTTCAACTTGGACAGTCTCCCCATATAATTCCCTTTTCTCTCTTTTATTCTCTTTTGGCAGTGGTAGGTTAGAAGGAGGCGACCGCTCTCCTCAAATGGTAAACGTCTGAGTCTTTTTTGAGAAAGATACAAGCAATTTGACAATTTATTAATCACCTCATTTGAGAAAAATGAGGTAAGTTAATTGTCAAATATACAAATATAGATAAAGACCCATTTGAATCCGGATTAATTGTGCATGTATATACATATACAAAAAGCCACAAGAAGCCCATAAATTTACAAGTAAAAGACTAAGCACAACTTTCTGGATTTAGTTGCAGTACAACAGTTACATTCAGTTAGCATCCCAAGACTTACGACATAAATTTCTTTATTACTATTAGACAAGAGCTCTTAGGCCAAGTGATAATTGAACATGGTAGCACAGCAGGTTTCCTAAAGGTCTTGTGTTCGGATCTTCAGGACATGAACTAAATTCTCATAGAGTGGAAGGGGTCGCATGTGTTGGATCCACATGACAAATCCTGACCCTCAAGCTTAAGCTTTTAGGTCAAGTGGTTTTTTCAGGACATTAATGATCAATTTCCTTTCCTTCATAATCCTTAGACCAACAAGACCCACACTAACATCAATTAAAGAGATCGAAGAATTTAACATTCTTAGATAACCTAAGAATTTTCTTAACCCAATATGCCAGTTAGGCTTCAGAGTTTAAAGGGAAAGTGACAAACCAATACCAAACTAAACGACCAGTGAGCATAAAGGCTACATGTCAAACCACATATAATCCAAAAGCCGAGGTGAAACTAACAGATTTAACGAAAAAGGAACTTGGCTCAGATTAACCAAAAGTGAGGATCTTAGCCTTATAACAGGCCAATTAGGATAACACTTACTACTGTCAAATTATGTTTGAAAAATGAAAATAGGTTTTAATATAATTTATAATGTGTATGGTATTTTGATACAATAATTGATAATAAAGCATACTTTGCATCCCTAATACCCTTCTAAACTTGACACATGACCTAGAACATTAGAATATTAAGTTGTAATATGGTTCAAAAACAAGTATCCTAATGACTACATAACCTGCCTAACCAGAACTGCTTCTTATTAGGCAGGCTGGGTCTTGAAAAAGTTCAAGTATTAGGGAACTGTGCATTGATGGTTCTTCCGGTCCTTTAGAATGAATGGAATAGAGGAATGTTTGAGAAGGATACAGAAGCTGAGGTTGATGTAATATGGGATGAAGTTCCGTTATTAACATCTTTGAGGGTGTCAGTCATCAAACAATTAGAGAAAACTTTTGTTTGTACTTGGAAACTGTTTAGTTTGCATTTGATGATCTTCTATTTTGTTCTCTATCTCTAGTGGGAAGATGTAATGACGTCTGACTGATTTAAAATTTTGTAATCTCTTTTTTTTTTTTTACACTAAAAATATCAAATTTCATCAAAAAAAAAGGTTGGGAAACTCACCTACAAACACCACCAACAACCCAATCAAGGTTGTCTTAAGATGATTAAGATGCAAGTCAAAATCACAAAAACTTCATGGAATTTATGATCAATCAAAGATGCAAAATATTTGAATCCTAGTACATACAAAGTACAAACATGGGGAAGATAAAGCAATGAATCAACTTTGAAACTATCTATGAATTCAATTCTTGATTTATCTATGAATTCGTAGAAAGAAAATAAGCAATTTGAGAATACAGTTGCATAAGAGCCACTTCTGCATAAGAATTTATAAACTATAACTGGCAAGAAAAAAAAAATGACGTTTAAGATGTAAAAGCGACTTGGTATAACAAGGAAAAATCACCTCTTGGGAAGAACCAAGTGACAAATTACTTCGCTCACCGTTGAGCAATGCATGCTCACATAACTTTATGGCTCCATGAAGTTCTTTAAGGTGTCCCCATTTCGGATTCCTAGGTAGACCTAGAAGCCAAGTTAGGAACCATCAAACAAATAATAAATGCTACATGTGGAATAAAGTATAGACTAATATTTAATTTTAGGAAAAAAAAAAAGAAATCTTTGATTGACAAATGTAGACACCTCACCGTACTCATCAATTGGTGCTTCATAGTCATAACTTGTTGTAATAAAAGGTCCTCCTGCTGTGCGACCAAAATTTGTTCCACCGTGATACTAAAGAAGAGTAAACAACATAATCACAATGTAGTTGCACCGTTCTAAAGAGATAATTTGAAGTAAACTTCTTAGTTAAAAATTTATTGCTTAAACGGAAAGAAGAGTAACTAAAATACCATGTAGTAGTTGTGGACACTGCCTCCTTTCTGGAAAAAACGAGCCACAGAAAAAGCAATATCCTCAGATGGCCTGTGAGGATCTCTACCACCAAATGTCTTAAACCTGGAAAATTTAGAGCATCACCAGTATCATAACCTAATTAGAAATCAGAATTTTAAGAAAGCTTAAATATATCAACACTGTTTCGCATTCCTTTTAAAACAATGATAAGAAAGATTACAAACAGTTATTAAGAAAGTTCATGAAGAAAACATAAGATACTATAGATAAAATACAACATTACCATCCAGGCCAATTCTCAGTCCAAATTTTGGGCATGCTCGGTGAATGAGGTGTGAATTGATCACAGTAAAAGGAGTTACAAGTATTGATCTGTAAATGAGAAGAAAAAAGTGAAAATAAGTACTTGGGCTAAATGTTGAAAATCTCATATTATTCCTAGCAATAACATAGAAAAAAGTAATAACATTCTTATGAAAGACAAAGGAAACTGCAATCCTAATTCTCACAACATCATCAAAAATATTAAATTAGACAAATATAACATAAACTATTTCCATTGACTATCCATCATATTGACAATCCAGAAACTGAAACAGGAAGGGAACTGTATTTTGACTGGTACAACTTTATTCAAACATACAGCCATGTGACCAAATCATTGGGTATACAGAGGAATTTTGTGACATGCGCTACAAAAATCTTCCTATTTATAAATACACTTCCCCAAGAAACTCAAGAAGTACTTGCTACCATAGACAAATCCATCTTTTTAATTCTCTTGCATAAACTAGTTCATAACAGGTACTATATATCCCAAGAATTTCAGCATCCATTGGGCTTGAGACACTAGGGAGCCTAGCAAACTGTACCCTCTTCGTTACTTAGTCCCCAATCAAAGAAAATGATTTTTCTCTTTTCACGTTTTTCTTTCACAAGAAAAACTACTATGAAAACTTTTAGCTGTTAATGCTCACATCTTAACTAGTAACAGGAGAAGTCCCTGGCTTTTAAGAGCAAGACAGATCCTAATTTTTTTTTTTAACTGCAATTGATATGAAAAGCTTTTGATCCCAGAAAAGAAGATACTCAATATAAACAAATTAGAGGAACCAATGAGTATTAAGTAATTGGATCTACTGCCCTAGGTTAATAACTTCAATTCACATCACTCATTATGATATTGAGCATGGAGGGCTGTATGTCTACGGTGCTCAAATTTGGTGCTTATATTCTCTTGTATATACTCAAATTGCAGATTAGCGATGCCAAGTTGGAAATTTTGAAATGGCTTAGCAGATAAATCTCTTACCACAGGATCTGGAGTATCAAATTGTTGGCACATAATCCAAGGGACACCTATATTTTGAGCAACAGCCATTTTAGCAGCCCACAAGGCATACCGCTTTCCTCCTTCCCCATAAAATGATTCATAATACCCATATTCATTTTCGACCTACAGTAAGAACAAAGACAGAGAATGTGATCTGAAACCATTTGTTACCAAGAAGAAGAACACAGAAAATAGCCAAGTAATAGACTCTTGAAAATCGTTAACCAAAAAAATGGACAAAAGAATATTATTGAAAAAGCAAAAACAATGAACACAAAACATGATAACTCAGGTAAGATAATTGATTTTCCACTTTTTCCTCTATTTATATCGCCTATCCGTGTGTATTCTTCTCAATTTTTCTTCATGTTCAATTCAACGTAAAAGTGGCTCCCGTATAAGTGAATATTAACATCCTCAGGATTAAAGAACTTTGTAACTGCAAACACCAGCCAATTAAGGATATGGAAAGCTGAAAATCTTTAGAAACATGAAATTTACCCTTCTGAGAAGCAAGCGCAGGAAAGTGATTTTATATTGACAATTTGTTAGATTAACTCTATTCAAATATTAAATACAGGCATTTTGATTATAAAACGTCTAAGATCTATGTCTTCTACCCTACAATTTTCAAAAAATAAAAAGGGCATAGAGAGGAGGAGGAGGAGGAAGTTATGCATGCCTGTGCCAATATGATGGGACCACCCTGTGATGCAAAAAGCTTCTCCCTCTTCATCATGTCCACTATTAATGTCATGAACTTCTGCATATGATACTATACATCCAATAAACAGGAAAAGAGTTTTAAACTGGGATGTTCATATACTCCAATAAGAACCTTTAATTTGGTATATTAGTCACCAAGCAACAGACACAAGAAAAATGAATTACATACCTTGAATGGCTCTGTATCATTTCGGAAGACAGTGCCAGGAATGTAGTGCAACCAAACTGGTATCCCACTATATCATATGATCAACAATTAGATATTTACCCCAAGCAAATAGTAAGTGAAAGACATTTATAATACAGACAAAAAAGAACATTGGAGTCTGAATCTATAGCAGCACATTAGCATACCCATAGTTATACTCAGCTGCAACAAATGGGCCAATTCGCAAGATCATATACATCCTGGCCTGCTGAATAATCTTAATAAACTTGACCAGATTAAATCTTCCTCCGAAATAATACTTGAAGTTCCCATTTAAAGGAAAAAAACGAAGGAAATGTTAATATAAATCAACAAAGATAAGACAAATCTAATCAGTGGATATCTGAAATCTACTCTACTCCACAGTATATTGAAACTTACTTTGCCTGGAGAAAGTTCATGACCATTCCAAAAAACATACGACTCAATCGTATTGACGCCTCCTTCCTTTGCCTGTTGAACCAGCCCCGGCCACATCTACCACACACCCAAATTTATACTCAGAAGATTACAAAGAACTGAGAACACAGATTGCTTTCAAGCTTCAAAAAACAATGCATATTCCAATGAAAGATTAAAACTCAAGTAAACGAACAGCTAAATAAATAAAGGAATGCGCTCCACTTCAATGTAGATTCAATTATCGAACTATTTTTTCTCAGCAATCAAACAAAAGATCAAATTCCTTATTAAGAGAACAAGGAAAAAAAAACAAAAAAAGAACTAACCCCATTTAAGTTAGAATGTTGTAATAACAAAAAGACTACAAAAAAGGAAAGGAGAGTGACTGACCCCAGGAACACTGCGAGGATAATGAATGGCGGCAGAAATAATAAGCTCTCGGCGACCATTGATGATCAAAGAGCGGCTATCGTAAGTTACATTTCCCGCAAAACAATATGTGATCGAACTGGAGAAAACAATTAACAAAGCGAAAGGCGCAATGGGTGTTCTTGGCTTCATCTTTTACAGAGTTTTAGTGAGTGAAGTGCAGTACAGCTCCTCTTGGCTTCACTGTACTGTGCTATTTATAGAAACTAAAGAAGACGAGTAGATGAAGTGTTGAAGTCAGCATTGCGTAAATTATGGGATACAGACATGAGACAACAATCTCTGAAACGATTACGATACCATGATTTTTCGATTTTCTTTATTATTATTAATTGTCACTATAATAATTAATTCAAATTTTAGTTCAAAATTCATGACGCTATTAATTCTTATTTTCACAAGGATTAAATATTTTATTATATAATCCGAATTTAACTAAGAGTATTTTCAAAAAATTCTTCAAATAAGTAATAAATCTTATTTAAAGAGTCAATGAGTCAATCAATATTTAAGATCCAAAAAATACTTCAATTAAAATTTTTCAAATAAGAAATAATTATCTTTCTTCAATTTTATAGAGTTATTTTCTCCCTTTTTAATTTATATTTTATTACTTTTTATTGGAGAAAGAAAGAAGTGTTTTAATTACTATTTATTTTTCTTTTAAAAAATATTTATTTAATTAAAATAATATTAATATATTTTTATTTAAAGAGTATTTTGAAAAATAATAGATTTTTTCACTCTCTTTTTTACGACATAAATAAGTAAATAGATATTTAAAAAGTAAAATTAATAAAAAATTTTGGAGATGCCCTAATAGTGCTCATTTCTACATGAATTTAAGTAGGATTAAATAATTTATTATAATATAAATCTGCCACAAATATTAAAATTTTGTTCAATAATTACTTTCACTTGTATTTAATCTTAAAGTAAACATTAAAATTTAATTCAATAATTTATTTTAATTTGTATTTCTTTCAAAATTAAATATGAAAATTTTAATTTTATAATTTATTTTAACTTATATATAATTAAGAATGAATATCAAATTTTTAATTCCATAATTTATCTAAATTAGTATGTAATATTAAACATAAAAAATTATTCAATTATTTATTTAAAATAATATTGAATATTGAATATGAAATTTAACGATCAATAATATAATTCAAAAATAATTGTATTACTGAAATAGTTATTCTTAGGATTTATTAAATTAAACTTAAGAGTCGGTGACCTACAAAAAATTGAAAGATTTGTGTGTTCAGTGGACCCAAACAAAGAAACCTGCTCTGCCACTCTCATAATCTATCTATTGAGTCTTGACACATGGTCTTGTTTGTTAGGGAATTGAATTGCTTATGTCATAGGTCAGACTTGAGACTAGGTGCCATTTCCACTTCCAATAAAATTAGAAGATGATGAGTCAACATTCACCATACAATAAACAATGCTCTGTTTTGGACTAAAATAATCAGTTAAATACTTTTCAAATAACATTTTGGATTAATTAATTTATCAATTTGTAGTTTTTAAAATAATTGCTACTAATTGAATTGTACAAGTAATCAGTTACAAAGAGAATCTATTAACTAAGTAAATTTTAAAATCAGTCATAAATAGTAATACAAATGATTGAGATGAACATAATCCTATTAAATAAAATTTATTAGCACATTTATAAATATATATATATATATTTATTATGTATTATATAATAATTGATAACCAAAAAAAATTATATTTTACTAATTTTATTTCTTTTACTTTGGTACATCAATATAAATAATAGTAATAATAATAATCTCTTTAAGTTTAATAATTTTATTTCCGAATTGAATTAGGATAATATTGGATTTTCCAATTATTTGTGAGGATATATATTAATTTTATTAAATGTAAAATTAATTCTCAAAGTCGATTTTGAAAAGTCATTCCTTCCCTTTATTTCAAAATTTATTATAAGATGGGATAATTTTGCCAAAAATAATTTTGGAAAAAAATAATCAAATACTAAAATTAATTTTTAACTTTTTAAAATCACTTTTGATTCTCCCAAAACAATTAGAGAACTCGGTAGTCGGCTCACCTAGATTAATTGTATTTCATATATCACAAATCCAATGTGTGGATTTGTTATCACTTGTTTGAAACACATAATATATTATTACTTAAATTGATAATCTTATTAAAAGTTTCAAACTTCACACAAGTAAAAAACATTATGCCTCTAATCTTGAAAAAAAGAAAAGAAAAGAAAAATACCTTCGTTGGTTTAGTTTCTTATAGTGAAAGAAATTAATACAGCTATAACATTATTTTAGAATTTTAGAATTTTGTTATTTAGGTATTTTCATATTTTCTATTTTAATTAGAGACAATTATAGTATATGCTTTAGTATTTTATTTTTATTATAATTGTAATTTAATTTTCTATTGAAATTAACTTAGGGAAGTAGGTTTGCCCTATTATAAATAGGGAGATATTATTTTTTTTTATAACTCCAATTATTCAATAAAATCCGTCTTTTATAATTTCCTTTGCAATTATTTATCAAAATCTTTTTGTTGAAGTCGTTTGGATTAGAGTGTCATCTAATTTCTCGTAAAGAATCATAAAGAATCTGATTGAATCGTTTGTATTATAACGAGATCTAATGAGTGTAACTTACATTTGCTTGGTTCGGCATTAAAACAATATCTATTGTTTATTTACCTTCGGAAACAAGTTAAAAGTGTTTCTTTAAAAATAAATAAATAAATAAAATCTCGTTATTTCAGGAGAGTACAATATAAAGATAACAATGCAAATGTTGTGGACCCAACACAAACTGAATGACCTGACTCTACATCAGTGGAGACAAACTAATCTACCGAGTGAGCTGTAAATCAAAGCGTAAGACTCCTACCTCAGCAACATCGACTTCATCTAAACCATCCAACTGGTGGAGGCTCCCAAGCCACAGACATCGAAACTGGATGCTCTAAAACTGCCCTCACAGTCCCCCGCACGGCCATTTACAACAGAATCCCACAACCCAGGTTTCAATTTGAATAAATATACGTTTGCCAGGTTTGGAGTCATGATAATTAGAAAGAATGTCTGTTCAAAGAAAGAGATATTTTATAATTAAATTTTAATTATGTCGTTAAAAGATACTTGTATATGGCATTAGAAATAATTTCTCTAAATTTTTTTATAAGGTCGTGCATGCAATGAGAATGAGGTATATGTGGTGGGCAACGTAGGGAAAAAGATTGCTACCATAAATGAAAGTCATTTGGACCCAATTCTTGCCTTCAACGTCAAGGCATTTTGCGTTTAATGTAGTTTTCATATTTTTATCATGATTTTTTAATTATCATTTCAAAATTTAAGATAAAAATATCTTCAATTTTGCATTACCTATTTCTTAATTTCTATCCAAGTTAAATTTAAAATTAATTCAATTTCTTTTGGGCTTTTTCCGTCAATTATATTACTTTTTAAAAAGATTAAATTTCCTTTTTATTTTCAATTTTAATCTTCATGGTAGATCAATGTGTATGATGGAAGCCCCACAATTACGAGGAAAGGGACATGAAAATTAAAGTCATCTCATATGGGTTGTCCAAACATGCATGCTACCTACCTGCCATAAAGATTTTTTTTTTCTTTTTTTCTTCTTTCTTGAAACAATAAAAAATAAAATGAAATAAAAGCTATAAATTCTCATTAAAATATCAAGTTACTTTTTTTATTTTATTAAACCAACAGAAATAAAAACAGAAGTCTAGATTGCATACCAACTTGTTTATTGTGTCTTGCATCAGTAATTTATTTTATTGTGGTAGAATCTTTTGTAATTAACGAGAAATGAAAACGAACTCTGATATTTAATTTTAGATTAATAATAAACCCATAAATTTTTGTACAAGCTTATCTTGTATAAACTGATATGATATAATATAATTGGTTGAATTAAATATATCTTGATCCACATAATTTATTTTTATTATTTTATATTTTTATTTAATTAATAAATTAATATCATATCAATTTATACAAAATAAATTTACGTAAAAATTTGTGACTCTATATCACTCTTAATTTTAATACCATATTTATATGGTGAGGAATCTTTATCTAGAATTTGAGTAACCTTATAAAATTAATGAAACTGAAAATTATTAAATGCAACGTGGAAACATGGGGCCGACCGCCGACGGATCACGTATGCGATCAGAAATCAGAGCATTGGGATAATTACAATAAGGTCCTCATAGTCTTTTACAATAACAAGATCTGAAATTTGACTCTCCCAGCCAGCTGTAGTCAGCTGTAGTCTTCATAAGTTGTTGATCAATTGATGTTGAATTTGCTCAAATAGGGTGAGCAGGTGAAATTGATAGTCAAAAATTGGAAATCTTTGTAATGCGTCACCAATTAATGAATATCATCTACAAGCCTGCAAAAGTTTCACTCGCCCTAATTGATGAGACTATGAGAGGAACTAATAAGCTAATTTCACTTTAAATTTCACTTTAGGAAAAAAATTAATTACACTAGTGATGAGGTGATAAGACTAACCAATCATTGTATATTTTTAGGTAGGTAATCGAATGGATCCCATCAATTTTTATTTTTTAAAATTTCTGTCAATTAAAGTCGAATGGGTCTTATTAGGCCCTTCTAAAATTACAAACTTCTATTGGTCGATGCACCACTTCAATCTGCTAAAGTGATGTTGGCTAATGCATGTAAGTTTTTCTCTTTAAATAGGGATTCGGCACTTTAAACTAAAATGTGGGTTCTCTTATTAGCTATATATATAATGTCTCTTTCAATCATTCTTATAAAATTATTTTTGTTAGATTTTTAATATAGTATTGTTAGATCTTTAGTTTAATGTTAAACTTATATATGAATAATTATGTGTTGTTGCGGACTGTCATATAAGGTTATGCTCAATTAAAAGTGATCTATTAAGTTTTTCGATATTATAAGCTTTAATGTATTTGATAGGGTGTGGGCCTTTAATGTGTAGAGATTTAAGGGTAAATTTCTATTTCTATAATGAGTCGAAATATGAATTCTTAAAAACAATAGGAAAGTTATCTATATAAGTGGTCATGGTTCTCAGGTCACACATATCATTCTATTCTTTCTGACAATCCATTATCAGAAACAGAGAGTATAGAGAAACTTAAAAGATTCCTTAAGAGAAGGTGTTGATCTGGAAGTCCAATCACACTACTCCAGAGAGTAATTAAGTATTATGGATCCAGATACGCTTCCGCATATTTGTTATTGATTCTTAGTGATACAACATGAATATTCTTGGTTATAGGTGATGGTTTTCACTAAAAAATTTCTTATTCTAACAAGTGGTATTAGCGCCTCTTTATGTTGAATCATCGAGAATCAAATTTATTTTCCATTAATGAATAAAGTTTTGGTTTTCTCGAACTTGGTATCATTGAATTTGAGAAAGATTGTGATTATTTTTTTAGGGATTAAAAAAATTCAATATTTTGAAATTTGAAATTTGGTATGAGGAAAAGAGTTTAGGCCAACGGCAGCCCTTGCCATTACCAGCATCATCAGCACTGACTTGAGTGGTCTAGATCGCGTCAGGAAAAAAGAGCCGCAATAAAAGCAGCGGCTCGGGAAAAAAAAAAAAAAAGAGGGGTAGACGTGGCCATCCGACTGCGCCAGGACAGCAGATTATGAGAATTGGCAGCCACGACCGTTGTATAAGGAAAGAAGGAGCGATAGCCATGGCTACCACATGATAAAAAGAAAAAAAAAAGTTAGGGTTAGGGTTGGTTTAAGATCCAATTCGGTTTACTCAATTCAACCTTAACCCGTTTGAGGGGGGCTAGATTACGATCCGATTCAGGTTAACCCGACCACTTAATGTTTGACTGGTCAATAAGTGATCAGTCAATGACTGACCGCCAACCAGACTTTGACTGAATTTTTTATTATTTTAAGGTAATTTTTTTATGCAATTTTAAATTCAAATATTGGTATATTTAATATATATTTTGAGATGAATTAATCGAAGTAACATGTCACCAAAGTAACCTCTCTTGTAAAAATTAATTTATTTTGGAATATAAATGATTGTTTGTATGTAATTTCTATGAATATTGATCAGCCCAAAGAAAAGTCAATATTTGACAAAATTGTATGTTCACCTGTGGTAATAAACACGTGATGATTATTTATTTTTACATGCAAATAATAAATTGGCCCAAAGAATGATTTATTATTTAACTTGTTTTTATTATCAGTGTTTAATGACTACACCAAGATATCACTTACAAGTAAATACATTCCTCCAAAGATGGAAAATTAATGGAGTATCTAATATCCTGAGATGGGGTTTACCTTTATTTGAATTTTTTTTTTTAGACTCACATGAGCTTGTTTTATTTGTTTGTTGTTCTCTATTCAGTTATGACTGCTGCTAATATTACTTTCAAAATCAATTCCATTTCTATGCTAAATGGCTCTAAATTCAAGTCCTGACAAGAGAACCTCTTAATAGTTCTCGCAGTCATGGATTTCAACTTTGTGTTAGGGGTTGATTCTCCCCCACCTTTTACGGATAAAAGTACACCTGACGATAACAAAAATAGAAAGGTAGGAGAGATCAAATCACATGTGTATCATGATCATGAAGAAGGCCATTTCGAAAGCATTCAGGGGCTCAATGTTTGAAAAAACAACTACAGCTAACGAGTTTCTTGCAGAGATTGAACAGAGATTTGCCAAAGATAAAAAGGCTGAAATTGGTACGCTCTTGACAAGCCTAATTTTAATAGGCTATACGAGTAAAGGCACTATCAGAAAGTACATCATGGATATGTCTCATCTTGTTTCTAAGTTAAGAGCACTTAAGCTTAAACACTCTGAGGACTTGCTAGTGCATCTGATTAATATCCTTACCAACACAATTTAACCAATTTAAGGGGAGCTATAACTGTCAAAAAGAGACTTAGCCTTTGAATGAGCTCATACCACACTGTGTTCAGAAAGAGGATAGGTTGAAGAAAGATAAGGTAGAAAGTGTTCAACTAGCCTCTACCTCTAGGAGTAAGGACAAGGGCAACTAAAGTAATAAAGGTAAGAAAACTACAGGCACAGTACCTCAAAAGAAACAACAAAAGAAATTGGGTGATTCAAAAGGTGCTAGTTGTTTCTTCTGTAGAGCCAAAAGGCATAAGAAGAAGTATTGCACCAATTATCACACATGGCATGTCAAGAAAGGTATGCCTCTTAATTTGGTTTGTTATAATGTTAATTTAACTTCAGTGCCTTGACATACATGGTGGACAGATTCTAGCACAACAATTCACATCAATGTGTCTATTCAGGGTTTCTTGAACTGTCAAAAGCTCAATAATAATGAAAGATACATCTATGTAGGTGATGGCAGAAGGTTGAAGTTGAAGTAATTGAAAATTTTAAATTATTATTAAAAACCATATTTTATTAGATCTCAATGAAAATTTATTATTTCGTCTTTAGACGGAATTTGACATCTATTTCTAACTTGGACAAGTCTGGCTTTTCTTCTTCATTTGGGAATGAAAAATTCAGTTTGTTTAGTGATTCAAAACTAATTGGTTCTAGTTCTTTGTCAGGTGATGATAATCTTTATATGCTTGATATGATTGCTTCTTTTAATGAATTCCTACAATTAAGTACACAAGGTATAAAAAGAAAATTAACTAATGAGAATTTAGTTGTGTTATAGCACCGGAAATTGGGTCATATCTCCAGATGGAGGATAGAAAGACGTGTGTCAGACAAAATTCTTGACCCCTTGGAGTTTTACATTTGATATTTGTTTTAACTGTATCAAGGGAAAACAAAACAATAAAAGGAGATTTAAAACCAACAAGACTATAAACATCTTAGAACTCATACATACGGATATTTGTGGGCATTCTCTTACTACTTGGATTGGTCAACAATATTTTATAACATATGTAAACGATTTTTTTATATATGACAAGAAAAGTCACAATCCTAGGATATGTTCAAAAATTTTAAGGCTGAAGTTGAAAATCAACTCGACAAAAGAATCAAAAGCGTCAAATCTGACCATTGTGGTGAATATTATGGCAAATATGATGGTTCAGATGAACAACATTCAAGATCATTTGTTAAATTCCTAGAGGAATGTAGTATTGTCTCATAGTATATTATGCCGCATTCACCCATTATGAATGATGTTGCTAAAACACAAAATATGACACTTAACGACATGGTAAGGAGTATGATTTGTTATTCTACCTTACTAGAATGACTATGAGGAGAAGCACTTAAGACTACTGAGTATGTCCTTAGCAGGATTTCAACTAAAATGACTGCCAAAACCGTTACAAGCTTTAAACAGGTAAAAAACCTAGTTTAAAACACTTGCATGTTTAGGGATGGCCAGCTGAGGTAAGGCCTTATAGGCCTAATAAGAAGAAACCAAACTCAAAGACAATAAGTTGTTATTTTATTGGATACTCTGAAAAATCCAATGCTACAAGTTTTGTGATCCCACAACTAAATCGATTTTCGAGTCGGGAAATGCTCAGTTCTTTGAGGATGTCAAGTTTCTAGGGGAGATACAAAGAGGGACTTTGTCTTTGAAGATGTTGATATTCCTATAGATTTTATTGGCATTAATCAGGGTCTGATTCCTGACTTTGTTTAGGACACAGCAAATCAACACAATGTCATAGAACTCCTTATACAAAAAATTATTCTAGAAGAACAAACCACCTCAAAAACTTATGCCATTAAGGAGATCCACTAGAAAAAAGAGAAATGCAATACCATATGATTACATTGCATTTCTCCAAGAACATGAGACATTAGAGTGATCCATCAGGCCATTGAAAGTTATAACTCTCAGGAGTGGATTGATGCTATAAATGAGGAGATGAAGTCTATAAAGGACAATGACGTATGTGATCTTTTTCCATTACCAAAAAGTACGTTGCAAATTAATTTTTAACAATAAGAGATATTCAAAAAGCAATATGGAGAGGTACAAAGTGCGTCTTGTCGTAAAGGGCTTCACACAAAAAGAATGCATTGACTATAAAAAGACTTTCTCTCCGATTTTTTTTAAAGACTATTTCAGAATTGTAATGGCATTGGTGGTGCATTTGAATCTTTAATTACATCATATGGATGTTAAGAGTGTGTTTCTTAATTGGTCCAACCACAAAACTTTGTATCAGGAGATCCAAAGAATGTGGTTTGCAAACTTAAGAAATCCATCTATGGGCTCGAGCAAGCACCTCAAAAATGATATTTCAAGTTTCATCAAGTGATCATCTCATTCGATTTTGAGGTGAATTTGGTCAAAGATTGCATATACCATAAGTCCTGTGGAAGCAAGTATATTTTTTCGGTTTTATATCGATGGCCTTTTTCTTGCCAGCAACGATATAGGTTTATAGTACGACACCAAGAGATTTCTAACTAAGAACTTTGAGATGAAAGATCTTTGTGACACCTCTTTTATATTAGGCAAACAAATACACCAGGATCACTCCTGGGGTATTATTAGATTGTCACAAAAAAGTTATACCGAAACAGTTTTAAAACAAATATAGCTTGTAAAATTGCAAACCAGGTGATAACTCTATGGCTAAAAGAGACAAGTTTAGTTTCAATCAGTACATCAACAATTATTTTGAGGAGAAAGAAATGCAGAAAATCCTTTATGTGTCAGCAGTTGGAAGTCGAATATATGCTCAGGTCTATATACAATCGATATTGCATACGTTACTGGAATGTTGGGTAGATATTTAAGTAATCTAAGAGTAGACCATTGGAAAGCAGCCAAGCGGGTCTTCCGATAATTACAGGGAATAAAAGGTTACATGCTCACATATCGAAGATCAGATTAGCTTAAAATCGTCGAGTATACTAGCTCTGATTTTACTGGATGCCAAGATAGTATGAAATCCAGATCCGGTTACATCTATCTGCTATATGGGGGTGTTGTTTCCTGGAATAGTGCTAAATAGTCTCTTATAACCTCTTCAATGATGGCAGCAGGGCTTCATAGCATGTTATGAGGCATTCAATCACGAAATATGTATACAGAATTTTGTCACCAGCTGCCAATAATAGACGGTACTACTAGACCGCCCAAATTATTTATGACAACAAGTCAGCAGTGTTGTATTCAAATTATAACAGGAGCTCAACGAAGTCGAAGTATATAGACATCAGGTTCCTAGTCGTTAAAGAAAGAGTTTAGAGTGAACAATTGACTATAGAGCACATCGACACAAACTCCATGATTGTGAATCTGCTTATTAAGGGATTGTCACCTAAGATGTTTCGTGAGCACACTGCTCATATGGGTGTCGTGTCATTAAAAATATTCAGTTCTAGTGAGAGTTTGTGATTTTAGATACTCTTATAATATAGACATTTTTTCAGTTATTTCAATTTATGAATATTTCATGTTATTTTCTGCAGAAATAAAGTTTTGATTTATCCACACTCTAATTTTAGTATGGTTTGATTTCACAAAGGTTTAAAGTAGACTAATTGAAAATAAGCATGTTAAAATCACATTGCATGAAATTTCTATACTACACATCTACATCATGATCCATGTCATTCAATTATATTGGCATAATGGTCATTAATGGGTCAAGTTACGATAGTTGTAACTAAATTATAGGAGATGATTTTCACCAAATGTTTCTTGTTCTGACAATTTTATCTTCTCCCACGTTTATATAATTTATTTTTCTTAGGTTGAGCTTTAAAATTAAGGCATTCAACAAAATAATTAGTTGTTTCAGTATGGTTTATTATTTCATCTTATCCCTTCCAGATCAAAATCTTGGATCTGTCGGCCATTCTTATTCATCATTCATCAAGTAGATCTAATTCTTTATTAACTTGCACTTGATCATTCTACACTTTTACATTAAAAATATCCTCTTAGATTAATTTGAACCGATTAAGGGTGCGTTTGGAATTGGAGTTTGGCAGTTGTAACTTAAAAGTTACAGCACTAGAGTGTTTGGTAAACACTAACTGCTGTATCTTTTAAACTATATTGATATGATTTTTCACTTATATAATGAAAAATCTATTATATCTTTAATAATTTTTTTATAATTATTATTTAAAATTTATATTTACTATATCTTATTAACTTTTGTTTGATAGTTATAATTTTTTTTTCATAACAGTTATAGCTTAAAAGTTACAACACCTTAATCTCAAACGGAGACCTAAATCATCCCATTCATTAAGATAAAGAAAAATATTGAAATTTCTTGAACATTGCAAATGGAATCACTTAAAAAATATTTCAAGAAGCTTTATCTATAAAGAAATTATTATTATTAATCGAATTAAAAAAAAAAGTAATAAGGTGCTATTTCTATTGATCAATAGTGAGACACACCAATCATGAAGGGATGTAATGGTTAGATATAAAGCTGGGTTGGCATAAGTTAGTGAGTGAAATGGTCTCTACAGATATATGAAGTGGATCCCCTCCAAATTCTTCCATCAAAACCAATACATTTTCAGTACTTTTGAGAAAGGATCGAGGCACATGATACCTGCAAATTAAGATATTTATGTAATCATAAGTAAAAGTCTCCTTAAGAGCCGTTGCATGCCAAATTTTTACAACATGAGGATGACACTTGCATCGATTTTTAGAATTTATTTTTATCATCTGGATCGTTCACTAATTTTCATTTTTTATCAATTTAAAATTTATTTTAATCATTTAGATATCTGATGAATTTTTAATACCTATTTTGTTTATGGTGTTTTTATGTTCTTCAAAAGGAAAAGGGGCAAGAAATTTGAACTGAACAGTCAATCAAATACAATTAAATAAAAAATCCTACTTGAACAGGCCCTTGGGGGCATTTTGTATATGGTGTTAAAATAATAATAGAAATGCATACGTATTTATACGGTCGGAGTATAAATGTGAATTATTAACTTACAAATTGATTATCAAGGTATAAATTTTTTTAAAAAAATACATTTAAAACTGTAAGGGAAGGATCATTGTGTTTTCAAACTATAAAAGGGAGATAATTATGTCAATTCAAAAAATTCTTGAAATTAAGCCTAATTTCAAGAAGCTTAAAATACTTAAATATATGCTTTATGGACCTAAACAATGATTTTTTTTTTTTTTCCGATACCATAATGAAGTAAAATTTATCAAGAAACTAAATTATAAGTGTTAGGAGGAGCTTAAATGTCGTTCTCTATTCTAGCAATCAAGTATATGTATGAAGAAAGTAGATATATACGTACAAAGTTTGTGAAGAATTTCCTTCAGAAGTGTAAAATGAAACCCAGTAACGGCCAACACTCAGTCCATTAACCCAGGCTTCACCTTTGCCCATTGAGCTGAGATTTAGGGCCACCGGATCATCCCCAACGGGTGCATCAAACGCAGTCTGCTAATTAATCATCCATTTTAATCAATCATTAATTACAAGCTAATTGTTAATTGCGAGGTAAATAATCTTATAAATTAATTAATAACACAAAATCCAGTGTGTACGTGTACTTACCTTGTACCACGTAAGTGGTTGTTTACTGGAGAGATATTGATCAATCTTAGTCCACTCAGGAGCATTTTCCAAATTCTGCTCAGTATTGTATATTTGTAATTTCTCTCCCAATAGCCCAACCTACGTTCAAGGATTATAACTCAAGAATTTGAATCAACTGTTGATTTTTTTTTTTTTTTTTTTGTAAAGTTACATTATTGATAGTTATTGAATAATAAATATGTATAAAATTAACTCTTAATTAACGTGACTAGTGAAGGAGTCAGAAATTTAACTTAGATGAGGCAAATTTCAAGAAAAGTAGATCCATATGATTCGTTTTTTTCTTCTTTCGTCAGATTGTTAGATACAAAAAGCTTTCAAAGGGTAATCTTTTAAGGAGGTGAAATAAATAATTTGATTATTTTTTGGGTACTAGTAGATAGAAATGTGCCGCTAACTTTGACTCATATATGGGAGTAAAGATTTACGTTCTGTTTGTTATAGTTCTTTAAATAGAGTTTATTGAAATAGAACTTTAAAAAATAAAAGTTTATAAAAAAAATTAATTGTTTGGTTCTTAATAAGAATTTTTTAAAAAAATTGTAAAATTACTTTAACAAGTAAGTTTTTTAAATTATATTATGAAATAAAATTGTCAAGTAAGTAAAGAAATATATTCTCAAAATTTAAACTTTTGTTAAGAGAGGTAAAACAAGTTATTTAATTTTTAAAAACTCTACTGAAAAAATAATAATAATAAAATTTTAAAAAAATTATAAAATTAAATAAGCAATTATGGTAGCTAAACAAACACTCAAATCATTTAGATTCGTGGGGTCAATAGCTTAAAGCATTAACTTAAATTTGAGGATTTTGAAATCTAGTAAGAGCATTTGCCCCACTTGCCTTGCATTGGCTCTGTCCTCATGAGTGATATAATTTTAAAAAATCAGAAAAATTCAAATCAGATCAGTAGTGGATCCAAATTTTTAATGTTAGTTACCTCATATCCCCAAGTATAGTTATTCGTGAAATTATACGAGTTCTCCATATCACCACAATGTATTTCCACTGTAGCAAGGCCAGCAAATCTTTTCTCAAGAAAAGCTCCTGAATCCTGAAGATAATAAATTTGTTTTTGTTTTAAATATGTAGATAATAAATTAGTCAAAGAAGCATATATTATTTCATGGTGAAATTAAATTAATTAATAGCTTACAGGCAATCCAACCATGACGCTGAGTATGGAAATATTGTTCATCCCATCGTTTAGATCGACTGGAATATCCATTGTAAATTTCTTCACATCATGGTTTCCATGGGCAGTACCTGCAAATATTAATTAATTAAAATAAATATTTGATTTTTTAATAAAAAAAATTAACAAGAGGATTATGAAGTTTAATTACTTGCCTGCATATACGTTGTTGACAAAAGCATGTGCAACATGTGCAAGAGACTCCACATGAAGTACTGGTTCAGTGCAAGATGAATTGGTTTGAAAGCTGTTAGAAGCATTTACCAATATATGTTCTTGATCAAATTAAAATAGTAGTTTTTATTAAAATTTCATGAAATATAAACAATAATTAGACTTTAAACAATAGTTAATTTTTTACATACGGTGCATAGGTGTAGACATAAGGATTTGAACTATAATCAAAGTAGTATAATATTATAAAAATATTTCTACGACATTTTGCAACTTAATTTGATCGTAGTTCAAAGTCAAATTGTGTAAAATTTAGATGTCCGAACCTGATCATAATTTGGGACTTGTTTGTTAAATATCTAAAGTTTAAAATTTTATTAATTTTAGACCTTTTTAAATTTCACTTGTTTATTTTTTGTAGTTTATGTATGATTTTCACACATTTACATTTGAATAGAAAAAAGTAAATTTTTATGACTTTTATCTTAATAGAAAAAAGAAGTAAATATTATATTCCAAAAATATCTCTAAAAGTGCTTATTTCCTAAACTATAAAACCTAATCCTTTTTTTTATTTTAATACACAAGGACATAAATGTCAAATAATAATGCGTAAAATCTTTTTATTTATAAAAACAAACAAGATACTATTTACATTTAGATATTTTTAAAAAAATGGCATTAAGATATTTGTATTTAGACCCATTCAAATTTTTAAAAAATTCAGACACATTCAAATTTCATTAAAAAAAAAAACAAAAACTACTTAATATTATGCATACCTGAAAGTATACCAAAGATAATCAGATTTATCTTTGGTTGTATTCATGTGCTCTAACAGTGTATCTGCTTTCAATGGAGTGTCTAAGAAGTTTGGAATCAGATCTTTAAATTGTTGCCATCGTTCTGCTTCATTGAACACTTCACTTACATTTGTTCTTCTCTCATTGTACACCACATTAACCTATACATCATTTATGAAATATGTAATCTACTTAACGTGTAACCATGTTCGTTTGAAGTTATAATGAATTTAATTACCTTTGCTGTGTTGAAGATGACATTTATACAATCGGGTAAAATAGTAATGGACTTTGGTGGCAGCTGAAATGACATGTTCCGGAATTGAACCGTAGCATTATCATCTCTTCCATCATTGTTTATGAGAAATGCAACACATCCTCCTCCTGCTTCTTCTTCAAAAACATAGGCCTAATCAACACATAATACCTCATCACCATTAATATCATTAATTTGTTGTGTGTATTATTTAATTGAAATATAAAGTTATGATTATGGTACCCCAAGAAGTATTCTAGAATCTAAATATCGTCATATGATCAGAAAATTTTATAAGGTACAATATCCTTAGGACATCATAGTCGGATTCAAAATTTAATAGCGGATTACCAAAATAATAGTAATAATAATAGCAATAGTAATATTAACGAAAGAATTGGATTGATATGCATATGATACCTCTTGAAGCTGACCTAGTGAAAAATTACTCGGGTTCCCCTGCAACAAAGTTTCAGAGCATGAATTAATGGCGCCGTGCAATTCCTTAAGATGCCCCCATTTGGGCTGCCTCGTTAAACCTGTAATATATTTTAAGTAATTAAATATGAACGTGCAAAAAACGAAAAACAAAAAAAAAAAAAAAGTTTGGTTGGATTTATCAATCTATCTCTAAAAGTAATTATTTCATCATTACCATATTCGTCTAATGGAGCCTGATCGTAATAACTTGTTATGATGTAGGCAGATGCTGTTCTTCCAAAGTTCGTTCCTCCATGATACTGTTGTATACGTTAATTAAATTAAAGCATGGATGATTAAAATTAATTAAAAGAGATATTGAGATTGCTTATATACCATGTAGTAGTTGATGTAGCTTCCATTTTTTGCAATAAAAAGTGTGACATGAAATGCTATGTCTTCTGCGGACCTTATGTAAGGTTCTCCTCCATAAACTTGATAGCTTCAAAAGATTTTAAAAAGGGGGAGGGAAAAAAAAAAGCATTTATATGTTAGCTTAGCTTAATAAAAATTTACTAACAAACTCTTATTTGAATTGATCCACACATCCTCCTCTTACGAATAAGGTAGATGGTTTAAATCTACCTAATGGTCGGGAGATTTAATTTTCTTTGATTTTCTATCATACGCTTAATTGTATTAGACTTCTTGAACTTACTTATATTTTCATGGGTTTATATAAATTGTATTATAATATTAAACTGTTTACAAAATAAAAATTAATACCAATTTCTAATTTGATCCTCAGCATTTGACCCAATTACCCGATCAATTCCTCCTATATTTTCAAAAAACTATTCAAAATATCCGTGTCATTATTTTTTGAAAATAATAAATAAAATAACATCGCATTTTGATTAATTTTTAAAACTACTAGCCTATTGTATAATTAGCCTAAACCCTAGCGACGAAAGAAGAGTTACCCTACCCATGTTTCTATTTGTCCTTTTGCACGGCAGTTACAACCTCAAGCTACTGTACTACTAGCTTTTAGCCGTCGATTGATGCTACTAACAAATTTTCCAACAACTGCGAACTAGAGCTCCTCATTTATTTGAATTAATTTTGATAATATCGAAATCAAAACTAATATAGAATGAAAGGAAACAAAGAATAACTTTAGTATAAGAATCAAGAAATTATAAATTAATTGGAATGAACAATAAATCATAAGAATAGGCTAGCAATAAAGCGGTTGAGATTGGAATAAATGATAAAAGAATGGTGGCTTGAGGTGGTGATAATATTGATGGAAGATGGTTAAGATTTCTAGCATCGTTTATACTTTTATTTAAATTTTTATCATTTAACAAGGATAATTTAAAAAAAAAATGGAGTTATTTGAATAATAAAAAATAATGAAAGAAATTAACTCCAAAACAAAAGTTACGGAACATACAAAGAAGTCCAATTTTCTGTCCACATTGATGGCTTATTTGGTGAGTTCGGCCCGCTAAAAGTTTGTCCACATCTCATTCCATTACATGTATTTATCTGCATGCATGTATCACACAAATTAACCAATAAATAACTAAATAAATTTCTTACCCATAATTTATTTATCTTTTTTTCTAAAAAAAAAAAGATTAAAGCTTAATTAATTACCACAGGGTCTGGGGCATCAGTTTGCTTACACATAACCCAAGGCACACCGGTTTCAAGCTCGACCGCCATTTTTGCTGCCCAGCGAACATACGAAGGTCCTGCTTCACCAAAAGCTTTCTCTATGTTTTGATATTCATTCTCAATCTATAATACAACATTAATTAATTGCCATTTGTCAGATTAATTTTGCAGTTATAAAATTTAAGTTTTAGAAATTAATTGATGAAGTTCACTTTCTCACCTGTGAGAGTATTATTGGTCCTCCTTGTGAAGCATATAGACCTGATGATTTCATCAAGTTCACTATTTTGGTTGTAAAGTTTTGCATGTAAAACTACAAAACGTTAATTATTTACATATATTAGATTAATAAAATCACTACAAAGAACTTTGTTGTAAAAATAAATTGCAATTTATTTATATCTTAATTAAATCAAAATTTAAATTTAAATGATTATTTTTTTAAAAAATATATAAATTATCATTGTTTACTCAGTTGAGATACTTTATTTATACTGCAACGGATATATGATGGATAAAATTCCACCGATTAAAATAAAAATGATAAGACTTAACAATTAATTAAAATAAAAATGATAAGACTTAACAATTAATTATCACTTGAGCGAGTCAAATGGTTATATATTATTTGCCAGATCAATTAGATATAAACTGAATATCCAAACTAAGTAAATATAACATTATTATTTTTTTAAAACTATTTTTCTTTTGTCTTTCTATTTTCCAGAAAGATCTTACCTATAAAACACCAACTGTAGCCCCTTATTATTATAGAAATATAAACTTAGTAATTTAATTTTTAAAAACATAGATCCCACTACAAATGGATAAAAGTAAATACATATCAAATTCTTAAAAAAGTTAGATAAGTTTAATTTCGGAAAAGATTAAAATTTTAGTTCGTTTATTCTATTTAATTCCTTAATAATTTCATTAAAAATCCATTATTTAAGAAATACACGTTCCATTAATTATTTCACCCTTCATGTTTCAAATCATCCAAAACCTTATTAAAATTTTTTATTAACTTTAATATTTTTATTTCTTTTACTATTTTACCCCTAAAAATTGTATTAATCAATGCTAGATTGTAATAAGGTAATAATTTTATAGATTACCAATCACATTCAAACATAAAAATTGACAGAAATAGGATAAAATCGATTTAATTAACTATTCTACCTTGTTTCTATTAGCAGTTATATGAGCACTTTCTCTTTAGCATTTTTATTTATTTATAGACTAAAAAATATCGTTAATTGGAAAGCATACAGTCCAAAAGCTATTCTTTTTAATGTGACACAATAATCATGCTATATATGTTCACCGGAAAGCAATCGAACATGGAACAAAGAAAAGTTCACAGTCACAGATGTGATCCAGGACATCAGTTTGGTAAATTAGTTAATTTCTTGTTTATTTATGGACAATTATTAATTAAGTTGGAAGCAAAAATTAATTAATGGCAATTACTGAAGTTTGGAGATCAAGTGGGGACATATATGTAAAAATATACCTTGAAGGGCTCGTTGTCTGTTCGATAGACAATGTTCGGGACATCATGCAACCAAAAAGGAAATCCCCTGATGATTAACGGCAGCATATACAAAACATAAATCAGATACTAATTAAATACTATGTAACAACGTAATGTAGTATGTAACATCTAATTAAGAAAAGAAAAAAAAAAGACGCTTAATGAGAACTGATTTAAGATCTTATACTTTATTAAAGTTTGAAAAAGATATTAAGTTATATAATTTAATAATATATTGTCATTACACTATTAAATTATATAACTCAATAACTTTCCTGATCATAATATTATTAAACTATACGATTTAATAACTTTTTCAAATTTTAATAAATTCAGGATTCTGAATTGAAACATTTACAGGCATTTAGTTAATTAATTACTTACCCATAAGTCCATTCGCTCTCAATGAAGGGTCCAATTGTAAGACAAGCATAAAGGCCTTGTGCTTGAATTTCCTTGATGAATTTCACCAAGTCATATCTTCCCCCGAAGTCATACTGTAATATTAATTTGAGAGACAAATTAAATAGTTTTTTGAAATAAAAGAATACCCCCCCCATTTCCTCAGAATTTAAACTCGGGCAATTAACTAAGATAGAAGTACTTGAAATAATAAGTAAATGCAAGAGGACTGACTGACCTCGCCAGGCTGAGGCTCGTGAAGGTTCCAAAAGACATAAGTCTGAATAACGTGTAGGCCTCCCTCTTTGGCTTTGGCTATCAATGACGGCCACATCTGCATTCATCAAATTGATGTTTCAATCTTGCTCGTGACCATTTGCAGACAAATTTTTTTTTTGTATGCTTTGTATTATTTTCTATCAGTCAGTAACCAAAAGCAAAGCCAGGCCAACAAATATTCTGTCGAACTAACGTCGAAAAAATTAAAATGAGCTGCATGTGACCGTGAGCTGCTAAAGTTGAAAAATTAAGGAGCAGGTGAAAAAGGAAAGTCTTATCAAAAGGGTACCCATTTTATTCTGTTGCCCGTGATGTAATAGGAGTAGGATAAAGACCTATCGACTTTCTCCGACCCAAAAAGTCTTATCTTTTGTATCTATAAAGAGTATTTGTCTGGAGGGAAAATAATAATAACACTCGTAGTTTGACCAAACATTTGCGGAAGTCTCCTTATTTTATATATATATATATTAAAGATATATAGACTTTCTTCTGTGTTCAGTAATGCTCATACGAATTCTAAAATTTAATATATATACGGACCTTGTTACCTTATTATTATGTAAGTTACGTAATTTTTTTACAACTGTTTGATAAAAATTCAATGATTGTAGAAATGTAAAGTAATAAAATCATGTTATTTCCACAACTGTTGGATTTTCATCAAACGGCTGTGAAAGAATTATATACCTTACATTATTACATGAGGTAACTAAAACTTATATATATATGGAAAGGTCTACCTGACCGTTTCTAAAAGCAATGAGACTAGATCTGTAACAATTTTATCTGACCACTAAGGTGTTGCTATTCTTAAACGAGCAGGCAAGGCTTTTGCATGAAATGCTCTCATTATTCTGAATTCCTGAATTTTGTGAACCATTAACACTCAACAAGAAGAAAGATAATTAAGTAAACTTAGAATTAATGCCACTTCACTTGGTAAGGTTTTAATACAATATTAATGGCAAAAAAAAAAAAAAAGGAGTTGTCGGAGTTTGGTTACCTGAGGGGTGCTGCGAGGATAGTGGATAGAACCAGAGAATAGAATTTTTCTCTGACCATCAATGATGAGGGATCTTCCATCGTATGTCACATTTCCTCCTTCAACAAAGCAGCCTGCTTCTCCTATTATTATCACTAATATTGCAACCCAATAACAGGACGCCATTGTTTTAGTTAATTTGGTGATGTATTTGGCTTTGCAAAATGGGTTTCTGTTGGGTGCCCAGCTTTCTAAATATATACACATCTCTCTCTCCCCCCCCCCCCCCCCCCCCCAATGAAGACAAGAGAAGCTGAGAAGTCACACTTATTTTATTCTATTGTTAGTTGGCAAGGCAATTTATACATTATATATAGTTATATACTCCTCACACACACACACACACACACAGAGACATATATATGCGTGTTAAATTGTGTATACAAATAGTGATTGCAGAGGAGGCACACAGCCAAGCCTCATGAGGTGAGGTAGCTGCCACCCAGCTCCTTTAGTTCTAGGGTTAGGCCGCGTGAGTTAATTAGTCAGTTAGTCTAAGTATTTTATTTGAACTTTATGAAAAATTATTAGATCAATCAATAATTGGGATATTTTGAGTAATTTCTAAAAATTATAATTCCAAATTCTATGGACTCAACTGGAATTTACCCAAGCCTCATGATTGTTTTGCACCGCACGAAATGAGGTGGGGACGTGCTGGGCTTCTAAGGTAATCAATAACCAAACTAGCTTTTGAACAAATGAAATTTCCACCATTGATTCATCTTCAATGAATAGTTATCAGTTTACCCAACTAGCAGGTTATTCTCTAATTCGATTTAAGTTTTTTTTTTTAATGATAAATAGATTTAAGTTGAATTGTAATATATATGTACATATAGTGTAATTTTTCAATAAAAAATCCTTTCCTTTAATAAAATAAGGAACAATTTCAAAGAGAAAAAAAATACATATTTCAATACAAAGTACATTGCATTAATTTATATATTTTATCTCTTTTATCCATATATGCATCCAAAAACCCTGAGCTTTATTATTGAAATCCAGCTATGGTACAATTGTGGTACCATACCATAGTTGTTTTCACCCATTAGATCTAACTATGGTGAGAGCAACAGCTGGATCCAATAGCTAAAAACAATTGTGGTATTATACCACAGTTACACTATAGTTTTGTCTTTATTATTATAAAAAATTGTTTACAACATTATAAACAAAGCCCTTGACTTTATAAAATAAAGATTCATAGATCGAAAAAATTTCATATATATCATCTACTAAACAAGTGAATATTTATTTATCACATTAAACTATAAAATAAATGAAAATAAGAATAAAGAAGACTAATATTACAAATAAGAATAAAGAAGACTAACATTACAACCATCAACTCTTGTACAAAATAGTTGTAATCTTATTTCATTCTATTTTATTCAGTTTTATTCTTATTTCAAATTTATTTGTTCTTTTCTATTAAATGACGAGTAACAAAAAATTTGGCTGCTATATATAATTATAAATCTCTATAATCTCTAGAAGTCCGATAAAATTAGAAAATAATGGATAAATTTTTAATTATCCCTTGTGATTAACTATCTTCAGATCTCCCCTTATGAAAGCCTCAAATTACCTCATATTTAGTCAATCAATAGGGCAAAAATGGGCTTGAGTTGAAATTTTTTTTTTTGGTTCTCTTAACAAAAAGAAGGGCTAAATTGAGATTTTTAAAACTAAGAGAAGTGATTTGAAGATAGTCATAATCTGAATTAACTCGAAAGTAGACAAATCTTGATGGCGATCGACTAACCGGCTAAGTTGGGCATGATAGAATCAAGGACAAAAGACAAAATACTATATTGTGAGCACAGCATAATTAATCAAAACCAATGCAATACTATAACATGATCAACCCAATCAATCCAGGTGTCAGCTTGTTAGGAACCTCCCATTCCATCTATCTTCCCATTCTGTCGCTGAAGCATCTCATAGGAGGAGTAGGCTACGGTGCAACTATAGTACCGTGTCACAGTTACATCCAGCCGTTGGATGCACTTAGATTGGTGGAACCCACTGACATCCAACGGCTGGATGTAACTGTGCCACGGTACCACAATTGCACCACAGATTTCCCCCTCATAGGAACACCAACAATGAGTAATAAAGTAACTACACAAGAAGCAATAATTTGACATTAATAACTGAGACTGAAGCTAAGCTAGAAAAAGAGGTTGCTGTCCCCAAGGAGGATGAAGCTGAACATCCTAAGCAATAAATAGGATCATTTGAGAGAATTAGGACGTCTGAACCAATAACCTTATGGCATCGTCTAATTCTTTTATTACGAGTTTCATGGGATCGAAGATTCCAAGCTTAATTACATCTACATATTCACCTGGTACAAAGAGAGATGAAAATATTGTTAACTCGATTCATAACGGTAAAAATCGAAAGTTCTTTTTTTTTTTTTTTTTACTTTTTTTATTTGAGAAACAAACCTCTAGCTGGATCATATCCAACATCAGGATTGTCTTGCTCTAGTAGCTTTTCAGCAACTGCTGAGCCATCAACGCCAGCAGCAGAAGCAATTGTGCACACAGGCATCTGCAGGGTCGAATTATTAATAATCAAGTAGACAATTTTTTTATGAGCCAAGTTAATTAAATTATTACCTAGGATATAATTTTAATTTTGTACCAACCAAAATTTGTCTAAACAATGAAAATGATATAAAGTCGTTATTAATGAGATTTTTCATGCCACTAAGATCTTTCGTTCCCAAATTGCTAACAATTCCTTTTTGCTTGGTTAGTATGCAACTTATCACCATTAAACAAAGACCATCAGTTAATGAAAATCAAACATACACACACACACACAAACATATAAAATAAAAAGACCTTAAGAGCTTGTTGTAAAAGCTGAACACCAATCTTTCCACCTAAGCTTGTAGTTTGCAATTTGTCCAGCTACTTTGAGGCATGAAAAAGCGCAACCCCACCACCTGTAAATGACATCATAATACCGAGCCCTCGGATACATTAAAACCCTTATTACCGCCAGAGAGAGAAAATATACAAATAAGTCAAAACTAGCAAATGGCTGCCAACAAACTTGGGAGGAGTTCTCTGGAAAATTGCACCACTAAAACAAATCATACTGATTATCTCTCAAATAAATTATATGCCAAATATTAGTATTTTTATTTAATATATCTTACAAAAGTAAATAGTCCTAAGTGGGGTTTGCTAACCTTGAAATATGTAAATGTGAAAACCATAATGCAAGACTTGATACAACAATTCAATAGTTGAATCATGTGAAAGTTGGCCTTGAAACCTAATACAAAACTTGAGAACTTAATGGAAAGTTTATAATGACTGACTTAAAAATTTGAAACCACTAGACATTTGGTACATTATGCTGAATTTGAAAACAGAATGCAAGTCTTCACATGTTCAACACAAAAACTGAAACATTTGAATAATGGACTTGAAGCTCAGTGCATAGAAATTAAAATCTTATAATAACAACAAACTTGAAACCAACCAAAACTTGGACCTATAAATACTTGTAATTCACAACATAGTACCTGAGATACTTAACCAAAAAGTTGGAACGCATTAAAACCCATAAAATGGTACCTAATACATTTAACACAAAACTTGAAACACATTAAAACAGTCTGAAATTATAGTAAATATATTTTATGTTTTATTCATAGTGTGGAAGTACAGGCTGTCCCTAGTAATAGTTTGTTTCCATTTTAATTGTTTGGGTGCCACGTGCTGTACATATAGTGCAAATCCATAACGTTACAGCAGTTAATAAGAGCATAAAAAAAGCAATTCCTCATCCTCTCAAGATGGACCCACTGAAACTCTAAAAATAAAAAATGGAAAATTTGAAGTTATAAAAATAATAGGATTAAAAATAATAGGATTACCAGGTATGATTCCACCCTCCATCGCAGCCTTGACAGCATTTAGGGCATTAACAATTCTTTTATTCTTTGTACTACCTCCGGTAACCTTAAATTAAAACAACCTCATCTGAACTGTATGCTTAAGATGCCACAATGAAACACTAGCAAAAGTAAATGTTCTGAACCACTGAACCTTAACAATAAGAGCGCCACAAGAAAGATTTAGAAGCCTCTCTTCAAGCAACTTAATTTCATAATCCGAGGTACTTGCTTTAATCGCAGATCTCAACTGCCACCAGAATATTGAATAATTAATAAACAAAATGAAAGCTTATAAATTGTTGAGAAACATATTAAAGAGACAAGAAACCTGTTCACATCTTTTTTCAATGTCTGCTTGGCTACCAGACCCACCAAGGATAACCATCTCATTATCCGATATTACAACCTATAGCAATGGAGAAAGATAAGATATATTGTTTGAAAGAAAAACTGCCCTTACCATGATCAAGGGTGAAGACTGGCACGACAACAATGTAGATCTACACATATATTGAATGTCTTACCTCTTTGCATGAACCAAGCTTTAGTCGTGCAAGTAAAGAATTAGACTCAGCAGTAACAACCTAAAAATGGAAATACAGGACATTAATTTCTGTATTACAACATGATGCAAAATGGGAGAAAAAATTAACACATCAACCTACCCATCCACCAGTGAGAACGGCAAGGTCCTGCATGATTCCCTTACAATTTTCTTCAAATTCAGGAGGTTTGACCAAACAAAACTTCATTCAATTCCAAAACCCACCATAATTAAGAATGCATAAAACAACATTATGCAAAAATAAATAAATTATATAACAATTTATAACATTTAAAAATGTCATATTTTTGTCAGCTTAAAATTGTCATGTATTCTCTAGTAATCTCATTTGATATTGGTAACTTTCCCGTAACTTCTTGTCTTGTTGAGTAATTTGACCTTATTCTAGTTGGCCAAAAAAATTTGATTACCTTGGTACTAACACATATCCTGTCTAGAATTAGAGATCCTGCCACTTCCACTTCAACATCCTCAGCAATAATAAATAAAGGTTGTTTCTGAGAAAGCAAAAAAAAAAAAAAACTCAATTAACTTGGTTTATAAATAAATTTAAATTTCCTGCAAACAAGCGCTCTTACATAACCTATAGGTCCAATCGCTTGCTTGACAATCTTTTTCGAAATTTTGTTCTCATTGATTAAAACTTTCGGATTTTTCAAAACCTGGCAAAATGACTGGTGTTAACACAAGAATGAAACATCAAAAAGCAAAGAGTGATATATTATAACATCATTATATTTCTCAAGTGAAACCAATGCAAAATTAATTAATAGATTTCCGATGAACCAAAGTTACAAAAATTGAGAATAATGATTTATGTATACATTGCAATGCTTACACATGTTTGGGTCTCATCATCGATGAAGAAAGAGGAAACAGCGCCCCAATTTAACTTCATTCCTCTTAGAAACTTTAATTCATTCTTCTTTTTTTCCTCATCCTGCAACAGTTTTAAGACTGACAACAATTATGTGTTGCTGAGTCTTTGATTGACTAAGAAAATTTATAAAAAGAAAAAGGAATAAGATCACATCTTCTTTTACACAGTGCTTTATCCTGATTTTCAAGCTGAGTTTGTATTAAAATGAAGTTCTAGGATTGGTGGTTTTGTCACTTAGGGTCAGGTTGGAAATGCTTATCATAAGCACATTTTACCCTGGTGTTAGCAGTGGATCCAAATTCTAGATTTAAATAGAGCTTTATGTGATCTGAATTCATGTAATTGGGAAGAAATAAGTTTACAAATACCCCTTCTCATTTAGTATAATTGTGAAGCAATAGTGATCTAATAGGGTTCAATTTTCTATCTTCTTTTGTATATTTTTGAAGTGGTGTTTCTCTCCTCATAGGCTGCTAGAACTACTAGTCCTTTGGCAAAAAGCATCCAATTTTCTGTTTAATAATTTCTTTTTGCCCCAAAAAAAGGGTAAAAACACATTCTTATTATATTTTACAAATAAACCTAATATATTTTCTCTCTTTTCCCCTACTTTGGTCTCATATGGGATTGAGGTTAAACAACTGTAACTTAAAAGCTATAGCAAAAGTGTTTGCTAAAAACTAGTTGTCGTAGTTTAAAAGTTAAGTTGATTTGATTTTATACTTGAATGTTGAAAAATCTATCATATTTTTACTAATTTTGTCAAAATTAGTATTTAAAAATTGAATTACTACATGGTATTAACTTTTATTTCATAATTACAGTTTTTTTCCTACAGCAACTATAGCTTAAAAGCTACAGCACCTCAATACCAAACAGGGCCTTAATCATCTTAAATTTATTCTTTTTTATACTTCCCCAAATTCATTTAATTCCCTCAAAATAAAAACCACAAAGACCAACAGTTGCAGTTATAAAAATATAAAAATATTAAACATATGAAAGAACATAACATAAAAGCCACACCATGCCTAATCATTCTCAGGCCAAAAGAAACCAGACTAGAAAAATCCACCAAGCTAGCTAATATTCACTGAAAATAAAGGGGAAAAGATTGCAGAAATTCAACAAGCAACTTACATATATGATAAAAAGACCCTCTTTTCCAACTTTCTCCATAACCTCGGTAAGGAGGACATCAATCCTTTTGTCCTCATTTGCAGCTGTTCTTCCTACCTTTAAAAAAAAATAGAAAAGAAAAAATTAAAGCACCTCGCTTATCACTGTTCATATAATCATCCCAACTCCTAAAAGTAAGCAAAATTCCTAAAATGAACCTAAGCAATTTCATCAGATCTGCTTGCAACTCGTGCTCTGCACTTTAAGTGTCCCTTAATTGCCTCAAATTCCATATAAATCTCATCTTTTAGATCCATGGCATCTACTCCTGCTTCTAGTACCTTGCGTCCTTCTATACACATGGCTTGATGCATGACAGGAAGATATTTGATGCCTGCAAACAAATATATCAAAATCAAAATTCATATGGGCAACAATGCCCATTTGCAAGAGATTCTATCAAAATACTAGCATACATCCAAAGACTGTTTCTCAAAACGAAACATTAACACTATAAAAAATTTGGGTCAATAATCCACTAAAATAAATCAAAAAGTTTTTTTTTCAAAATATGAGCAATCACCATATTCATCTGGTTCACATGTAGGGTTTTTGACCTGCTGCATAAAGCCTGTAAGAAAACTTTCCTCTATAACACTGCAATCCTACAGCACAAGCATCCAATAACATTAGACAATCATCTGAAAACAGTCCGAAATTAGTATTGTTGATAGAACAGGAAAAAATAAAAACGCAGAATCACCAAAAATGAAAGCCCAAAATGTAAATCTTAATAAGCATGCACATCCAGTATCTATGATCTCAAGCAGTGCCATTGCAATTGTTAAATTTGTATCACAGCAGTAGTAGACATAGCCAAATGTCCCTTCAAAGTTTCAATTATATCTTGCAAAACATAGCTATACAAGTAAGTAAGTTTTAAAGATTTCAATTTTATTTCACAAAATAAAACAATTTTTTAAAGGACTAACTATTGAAGTGCAGGAGCCATTAAATTCTTTTCTTTTCTTTTCTTTTTTCTTTTTTTTTCTCAAAAAGCAAACAAGAAATTCCCCTTAGAAGTAGTGAATAAGTCACTCACTTTCACTTTAGGACTCTTCTTGAGTTCAATGTCTTTGGCAGCATAGTTTCTGCTCCAACTCAATCTACTAGGAACGACCTGTTAAAAGGGAAAGGAAAAAAAAACCATAAAGAAGGAAACAAAACTAGAAAACCATTGAGTTAGAGAAAGATTATATAATGGAAATAAGAAAACCTCACCGGCTGGAAACTCTTCTCAGGAAATCTAACGTTGACAATTTTATTTTCGGTGTCTGTAAAAGATTTATCAATTGTAAGGAGGTTTTGTTTAATACCCAGGTGTGGAAGACTAACAAACATAACTTGTAAAGATAGATATTGACCATTTACTAATGCTTTGTCATCACCATTAAGATGAAGAAGGACAAACTCCTGTGCAGCCGATGGTGGCTCGTAGTGGCAGATAACATCATCTTGTTTTCTAACTTTTTATTTTTATTTCAACTATAATAACATAATTAATAAACAGTAATAATACAAACAAATAGTTAAAATCAAGTAAAAGGGAGATTATATGATTATATCTCCAATTTACAAACATTGTTTTAAAATTAATACACTTTATACCACCGTACATGGAATAATAAATTTGATGCCTTTGGCAGCGTATTTTGTGCTCCAACTCAATCTACCATGAACCTGATATAGTAAATATTAAAGAAGAAAGGAAAAATAAACACAAATTACCCAAAAAGAGGCAACAAAATAACGGATATTTGAGAGTGAGAATGAGATTGTGTAATGGAAATAAGCAAATCTCACAGGCTGCAAGTGGAAGCTCCTGTCAGGCAACCTACAATTGACAGAAACAATCAACAAAAGCAAAATAAAAAAATTAAAAAGAAAACCGAAAATGAGTTTCAGAAACTATCAACTGAGAAAATTCCATGCCTGACGAATGCTTCGGAGGGGAGGGTAGAGCCAAATGGAAACATGCTTCCTTGCATTGCGATCAAAGCGACGATTTACAGAGTCACTTAGATGATGTTTTTTAAAGCCCAAAAAAAAAAAATCTATTTTAAAAAGACTGTTTAAGAATATTAGGAATTTTAAAGGTGGATTGTTTTAGTTAAATTATCATTAAAAATTTTTTTGAATTTTTATTAATACGAAGCGTGGTTAATAAATTAAAAAATAAAATAATTAAATTTTAATTATATATTAATATTAAAATATAAGTCACATAAGACTTATAAACAATTAGGAGAAAAGAAGCATCAGATCCGGGGAGAGGATGTAATTTTCTAGACAATTAACTCAATTTCTGAAAAGCATTTTTAGTATTGTCATTTAAATAGAAGTTAGAGAGAGAGTGGCATGGATGGATTCAATTTTTTTTGGAATTGAGCTAAACCGAATAAACATAATTAAAATTATGAAATGAACCGAATCAAAATTGGTTTGGTTCTGGTTCGACTTGATTTTTTTAATTTCAACTTTTAAAATCTTATTTTTTAATTATTTAATTTTTAGGTCAATTTTTTGTTTAACTAATTAAATCAATCGTTTTTTTTATTTACAAATCGAATTGAACTAATAGTTTGGTTAGCTTTTTTTGAACCATAACTTTAGAGAGGACAAAATTCAAATTATTTTTTATCATTGGAAATTCGAAGCGCGGTACCCAAGGAAATAAAAATGCTTGAAAATCATGGGGACAGTCTTTTGAAAGGCACATTCTTAATATAATTGATTTGTTGTCTGTATTGCTGTATTAATTACCACATTACAATTTTATAAAGAGTATTATTTGTACGTCATTAGGCTTCTATGCAAGTCCAACTGAAAAATAAACAAAATTAAATTAAAAAATTGATAAACTTATCTTAGTAAAAATTATTTACTCCATCATAGCGTAAATAGTACATTGTAATGTAAGATACAAGGCAAAGGTAAAGTGATGACGACACACTTTTAACTATAATTTCAATTTCTACAACAAGAACAATTAAGCTTTCAGTACTGATGTTTGTCCCGGGTCAAACCCCGAAAGAGCTTTAAAACGACGTTGTTTCATCTATTAATTTGTTTTTGTTTTCATTCTCGGTAAAATGATGTCATTTTTCGAAAGGCAAAATTCCCACGCTCAAGGCAAAAGCAATGCCAGAAGCCCAGAACCCATCTACTTTCTCTTCCTCTTCGTTTCACCACACTATAATTCTGAGTACAATTCTTACACAGCTCACTTCTCCCAAAACCCAGTTGCCAACACAAACAAACTGCTTGCTTCACTTCAAAAAACTTGTTGTAACCAACAACTTGCTTCTGTTGTTATGGCTGTTGTCGTTGCTGCAGTGGTCTTAAGTTCGCAGATCCAAAAGAAGCAAGTCTAACGGATAGCTCTAAGTTGAGAATTTCTCGATAATGGGTGCTGCTATGCATTATTTCTTCATTATTATTAATAGTCTATTTGTTAAAATTATTATGGTTATGAATTTGGTTGAGAGGGCGATGAGTTTGAGGGTCAAGGCCATGGTTAAGTAACTTATGCTTGATGTGTGCTTCCTGATAATATTCCAACTATTAATGACCACTTGCACATTACACAAATTCAAAACACCCCCCGCCCAAAAAAAAAAAGGTTTTTTTAGATCTAATAATTAAAATTTACCCACTCCTAAACAAATAAAAATTAAAAAAAAAAAGAAAAAAGAGAGAAAAAGCTTAATTAGTTACTTGTTTCAACTAGATTAAACAAAGAGGAAGAAGAAGACTACCATTTACAAACCAAAACGACTTCATTCACAGCAAAGCAGAACAAAAAAAAAAAAATCAAGCAGAAACATGTGCCGTTAAGAGAACAAAGAAAAGGAAGAAGCAAGTGTTCAGCTGGGTTAAATAAAGAGGAAGAAGAAGGCTGCTATTTGCAAACCAAAACGACTTCGTTGAAAGCAAATCAGAACAAATAACAAAATTGAAGCAAAAACGTCGTCGTTCAATAGCGCTTGAAAACAAAAAAATTAAGAGCCGAAACGGCGTCGTTTGACACAATTTCGGGGTTTGACCCAGAGCAAACATGTTGTACTTACCATTTTATATTTCTAATATTATTCTAAATTTTGTTGGGTTGGGGGTTGGGGGAATTCTAAGACCAAGCCAAGCCCAAGTTTTTAGTTGTAAGCTCCAGTCTAGACATTGGCCTAGCCCTTGTGCAGGGCCGAAGCCTGTGGGCTATGCCAGCCCGGCCATTTTTTGCCCTAAGAAATAAAAAAATTTGAATAACTTAATAATTAAGTCTTCCTTAATTTTTAATTTAAATCTTTTGACCAATCTTTGACAATTAAAGTTATTTTAAGAGTTTCAATTTGACAATTTATCTTTATAGCATAAAATAAAATGTATTATAATAGCATAATAATTTTGTATTTATTTTCTACTAAATAATCTAATATTTTTAAGGGCAAAGTTATTTGCACTCTAAAAATTACTCTGAACACTTTATTGATCTATAAATTCATGCTCTAAGTTTAAAAAGATAATTTTTACTTTTTATACTCTTTAAAATGTCAAAAAAGACCTTAAACAAATTAGTTAAATTAATTTACTCAAAGCACCAATCAAATTATTTTGCAAGTCCATAATGAATTAATAACAATTTAGTATGTACAACAATGGAATCAAATTATGTTCTAAACAAATGCTTTAATATAAATTTTAGTTATTAATTTTTGTCTATTAAAGAATATGTTCAATGTTGATTGGGTAAAAACTCGTTTAGTCCCTATATTATAAGGTTAGTACCCGTTTAGTCCCTATATTTTTAAAAATACCTCAAAACATCCCTATCGTTAAATTATTGACACTCTTACGGTTACTTTTTGTTTCTTTTGACTTGCTTTTATAATATTACCCTTTTACAAAAAAATTTTTGGACATTAATAAAAAAATTAAATTACCATTTTCACCCAAACAATATAAAATGGAAATAAAAAGAATTAACATTAATTTTTTTATCTAACTACTACTTTTTTTGCTTTTGATTTTCGAGAATATCCCTATTTATAGGTCTGAGATCTACATCTATGAATTAAAATGTCCGAATGATTAACTTTGCAGTCAATTGTTGGAATCAATAGGTCTTCAAATTGTTCATTTGAAAAAATTAAAACCCTTCTTATTGGATGATCATAATACTTCCCAAAAGTTAAAAAAAAAATTTATCAATAGAGGAAGAATATCACTATTTTTAATTCAGTAAGATACCGAAATGGATAATTAACTCATTCGATACTAGAAATAATTGCAGAAAATCTTTTGATGACATGAATTCTTATTTCTCAATGATATCCCATGATCAAGACTATTGGTTAAATCCTATGAAATCATTTCATAAAAGTTCATTACTATATTCTTTTTATAAAGTAAATCGACTTCAATTCCTGAATAGTTCACATCACTTCCGCTTTTATCGTAACAAAATATTCACTTTTTATGTGAAAAAGTTCCATGTCAATAATTATAATTTTATGCGTGGACAAGTTCTCAATATCTTGTTCATTTGCGACAATGTATTTTCGTTGTGCGATGGTTAAAAAAACAAAAGCGTTTTTTCGGAGAGAGATACTATTTCACCAATCGAGTCACAAGTATCTAACATATTCATATTTAATGATTTCCGACAAATAGGTGACAAAAGGTATAATTCGTACAAAAAATTTTCCTTTTCCAATTTGATCTGATGTATTAGTTTGTAGAGCTATTTACTCGATTGTAGCCATTTCTAAAATACCTCTAATGAAGGGACAAATAGTCAACTTTGAAAGAACTTATTGTCAACCTCTTCCATATATAAATCAATCGGATTCAGATGAGAGGAAATTGCACCAACATCTCATTTTAGTTTGAACATGAGTTTGATTCACACTCCATGTTATGAGAAATATTTATCATCCAAAAAGAGAACGAGGAAAAAAATAAAGTCTGTATTCAAAGAAATGCAGTGAAAAAGACAGATGTCTAGAACATTGCAACAAGACAGTGCTTTTTCAATTCTCTCAAATTTGGAATCAATTCCAAACATATATGCCATATTTCCTACTACAAGGTACAAATATCTAAACTTGATATTTTTAGATTCTTTTTCAGACTTATTGCCGGTACTAAGTAGCAGGAAAAAAATTTGTATCCATTTTTTATGATATTATGCATGGATCAAATAGAGCCATAGAGGATGGCAAACTCTTTAAAAAAAATGGTGTCTTCCACAATGGAATTTGATAAATGAGATTTCGAGAAAGTATTTCCACAATTTTCTTCAGTCCAAAGAAATGATTCATTGAATAATGAATCACCATTGATATTGACAAATCTGAGATTGCAAAATGCTCCAGAGTTCCTTTATTCAATCATTTTCCTTCTTCTTGTTGCTATGTATCTCGTTCATACACATCTTATCTTTGTTTCCCAAGCTTATATTGAGTTAGGCCCCGTTTGGGATTGCTTTTGGGAGAGTTAAAAGTAATTTTAAAAATCTAAAAGCTAATTTTGGTGTTTGGTAAAAAAAAAATCAAAATCACTTTTGTCAGAATCAGCTCATCTTACAGCTGATTTTGAAAAGCAGGGAAAGAGTAACTTTTAGATTCTGATTTTGAGAATCAATTTTATCCTTTAATATAATTCCATAACTATCCTTACAATTATTACTTAAACCCAAAATTATCCTTATTTAAATTGGAAATAAAATCAATATTTTAATATATTTTTTTTTATAATTAACGCACACCTTTCGTTTACCCTATTTCTTCATATTTTGTGTTCTATCAAAACTTCTCTAGTGCAACAAAGCAAGATCCAGTACGTGTTCCATCACCATATTCAATAACAGTAAGTGACTCATCACGCTTTTCATGTATATTCAATGTAATTTTTATTATAATATTTGTTGTTTGTCTTATTTGGGTTTGTTTATATATAAACAATTCTATACCTATGCAATTTTTATTATAATATTCATTGTTTGTCATAAGGGAAATTCCTTCAACTATCAAGACACTTCATTTTTTTTCCATAAGAATAGTTTGTGTAACTAAAAATACAGGGCACAAAGCTATAGAAAGTGCTACGTTTATGCTGCTTGGCAAGAAGTTAATATGCCAATTCCACATTTTTATAAAAAAAAAATTGTTTGATTCAACGAGATATTGTATGTGTACATTTTTATATGTATAAATAAATTTCATCCTACATTATGTACATTTTAGTCATTTATTTTCTTACAGCAGTTTAACAATAAGATTTACCAAACACTCATAATTGCTTTCAAAATTCACAGTACTTTTGAAAATAAAATTTACCAAACACTTAAATGATTCTCTTCACAGCTGATTATTTCTACAGCACAGTTAACAACAATTATTTTAAAAGCTGCAGCATTACCAAACTGGCCCTTAGAGACAAAGTTTGAATGGGTAAAATCTTTGATAATTCTACGTACATGATTGAGTTGCGAAAACTTCTAGATAGGTATTCCACATTTGATCTGAATTTTTTTTATTAAAGAATCTATTTCTAGGTACTCTGAAACAAATTATGAGATGCGGTACAAGAAATACGGAGTTCTGCCTTCGGGCCGAAACATGCTATACAGCGGTCCCACGGATGGTTTCCAAGATGATCCTTTTGGCCCACAGGTCCAGTATCAGATGGATCGGTTATCACCCTATCAAGTCATTTTTATGATTCGCCATTTTAAATTGCTCATTGGGGGTAGGGGTGGGCAAAATCGGGTTCGGATCAACCCGATCGGGTTTCGGGTTGGTCGGGTTGGATAAAAATTAATCCGAACTCCACCCAAACATATAACCCGATCCGATCCGATCCGTCGGGTGGAGTTCGGATCGGATCGGATGCGGGTTAATTCGGGTCGGGTGTAATCGGATCGAATTCGGGTTAAATTCTGGTTATTCGGATCAATTCGGGTCAATTCGGGTTATAATTAATTTGGCAATTGGGGAGGTGAAATTAGGAAATTAATTTATTATAATTTTATTGTATTTTTTCCTGAGGGGTTTTGGTGCTGGAAAGATTGTAAAAGTCACATGAAATTATCTTTTCTATTTTGTGTTGTTGATTATGAGGCTCATAATAAATCTTGCACCAAGCATGCTTACAAAAATTTTGTTCATATTAAAATAAATTAGGTTTGTGTTCATTTTGACAATAACAACATGAACGTGCATGTCCTTTTTAAACAAGCATTTGTGGCTTATGCACTTGCAGAATTTGTCAATACAAATTTGGCCCCCAAAAAAAAAAATTGTTCATTTTTGTATTCATGTAAGGCACTATCAACACACACCAGGGATTGCAAGCTATCATATAAAATAAAAAATAAAAAGTCATTGATTCGTAAATTTCTAGCTTCAGGTGAGAAATGAATCTCCTCATAAATAAATAACTAAATAAAGTTAACAGCCAAACAGAGCTGGAATGAACGGCACTAAATAATTATTCAAATTATAGTTGGGGAAATGATGATACAGGAATTGCAATTCCTTCAGCTTGCCCAATGTGTTAGAAATAGAGCCAGTGAAACTGTTCGAGTAAAGATCCAAGCTCTGAAATTTCGTTGTTAGAATAATGTGATGATAAATAATCATTAAAGTAGATTTGATTGCATCAAACTCTTAATCAAGTTTTCATGACCATGTTATCTACCTATCTAGTTAAAGCTTGGCTACACTAAATTAATGAAAATTGGAGAGTGAATTGTAAATCACTTGCTAACAGACGATCAAATTACCGATTATGCTCAAACAATCAAGCGATTAAACCAGTAAAATCATTCAATGATCGATAAAGTTCGGAAAGGTAATCAAATTACCGATAGAAACGTACAATACATGTAGGTTTTAAGCACAAATGAGCTACTTATAGAATAAATCAAAACACTCTACACTAATTTGTCAATAACAGAATTTGTGCACTTGCAGACTATTAAAATCAACCCAACTTGTCAATACAAAGAAAAATCTTCAATGGAGTATGTCATCAATGCTTTAAAATATAACAAATACTCATACCTCTGCCATTTAATAATGAAAAAAGTTGAACTATCATGTGCATCCTATAACCAAAACTTTACGCAGTCAAATCAGAAAAAATAATATATGCATGGTATCCAAAATTCCAAATAATCTAAGCTGGATTCTAGTCTTCGTTTTTTCTCAAAATTTTTCAATTGGTTTCTTTTCCACTCTTGTCACCTTGCTAACTAAGACATTTCTCTCCCACCTTCCTTGTCCTCCCTCATTCATCCATCCATTCATTTCAACCAACAAAAAAAGAAAACTGCTATAGAATTAAATTCAAATGATTCAAAATTAAAAATGAACACAAAGCATAAAATTAAAATTAACACAAAGTTTAAATTTAATAGTCTCCATCCAAAGCGCAATGTCCAATTCTAAAATCTAAACATTAATCTTTAGAACACAAAATTAAACATAATTAAATAGTTTCCATTTTCCAAAACACAAATGACAAAGTTCCAAAATCCATAACACAACAAAGTTTAAATGTAAATCTAGATCAACTTCCTCCACGGCTCCACCGTTCCTCGCAAGCACTTTGACAACTTTTAACTTCAATTTCTTCTACTCCAAGTTGAAGAATTGAAGCAGATATCCCCTAGGAAAAAATTGAAAAAATAATATATGATAACCGTTTAACTACTTTCTTTAAGCCTCATTACAAATAAAGGGACATTAAACATAAACACATATGCCCAATTCATGTGTATACTTGATTAAATATAAGAAAAAAAAATTAAGTAAATTGTGGCTTATTTCATGGCATTCATCACCAAGTAAATTTAATAATAATCCTAATTCCTAAGTAATACCATTCCAGCAATTTCAACGTGTCTAAAATAAATGAAACAATTATAATATTACAATTTGAATTAAAAATTAAAAATTAAAATTATAACAACTATTGTCTATTATTATAGTGTAAATTCAACTTAAACATATAATATGAAATTATAAATAATAATATATATTAAGAATTACCTTTCAAATATCCCCAACACCCATATCAGCGCTCACTGTTTCCACCGTTGAAGCTTGTGATCTTACAAACTCTTTAAAATGTCAAAAAAAAAAAATGAAATTAGTAAATAACTTAAGTACATGTAGATGCTATTTATAAAGTTATAATACATCTTAACTTTATAAAGTATGAGAAAAATATTATCTTCTTGTAGCTCTATATGGAATATCTGCTCTTTAATATCTTCCTGAAGGTTGTAGACATGATTAGCAAAAAGTTTAGCTTGTAACCAAATTTCGGTACATATCAATGCCTCAACCATACAAGGGGTCAAAGAACTCCGATATTTGTTAATGATGCAACGCCCTGTGCTAAAGGAAGATTCAGATGCCACTGTGGAAACAAGAACGACGAGGACATCCCTTGCAATTTTCTCTAATATCGAATACTTCAATCCATTAACCTTCCACCAAAGCAAAACATTGAGCTTAAGATTGCTCGGATCTTCAACTGGGTCACTGAAATATCGTTCCACCTCAGATACTACTCTCTTGCCCTCATTCTGAACAAACACTTTCTGAGCATACCCAAAGAAAGGGCGAGAAACGCGGAAACTGTCATCACCATCACCACTAGGACCCTCCGGCAAACCAACCTCAGTTGTAAAATAAGGAGAATAACTTATACCACCATAGCTGCCGTTAGGAACACTCTCACTACACATCGATGGTGTGGAACTAGAGCACATTGCACTATATGCATCATAAAGCTCATTCAACAAATCTTTCACTGCTTTGGTCATTTCTTCAACTTTCCAACCATCATTGGCAAAAATGATCTCAAAAATATGTTTGGCAAAGTCCATTTTAGCTCGTGGATTAAGAATAAATACAACAATCAACATTTTATTTATCTTCCCTGAAGACTCCCAATATTTATCAAATTCTTCCCTCATTTGATAAGCCATAGCCACCACCCAAGGATCTGTACTTACCTCTAATGCAGTCAATGAGCTCTCAATTAAGTCAATGGTATCATAACAAAGATTAGAAGTCACACTCAAAGAAGCAGAAAATAACAATGTGGCATCATAAAATACCTTCAAAAACTTTACAATTCGCCCTACACTCTCCCAATCCTCAGGTCCAGGCGGGCCCACCCTCTTAGCGTTATTTTCTTTCTCGAGAAAGTATGCCTCATACAGTTTATCCACCTCTGTCATTCTATCAAATGCTGCTTGAAACTTCAACGCAGTCATCAACATTAAATAGGTGGAATTCCACCTAGTAGGACAATCCAAAACAACTGTTCTATTTGGACATTTCACTTGTTGAGCACACAGTTTAAATGCCTGTAGCCTCGTTGTGGAGGATCTCACATACTTCACAGCATTCCGGATGGCGGCAACACTAGCATGCAATTCATTCAACCCCGAAACAACAATCAAGTTCAAAATATGTGCACAACAACGCACATGCATATACTGACCCGCCAATACAATTGCATCATCATTCCTCCAAGCAAGTAATTGCATAGTGACATAATTAACAGCAACATCATTTGTACTGGCATTATCAACAGTTATTGCAAACAACTTCTCTATCCCCCAATCTTGTAAACAAGCTACAACCTTTTTACAGATCGTTTTCCCTCTATGATCTTCAATCACACTGAAACTAATAATCCTTCTATTCAAACACCAATCACTATCAATAAAATGAGCTGTGATCACCATGTAGCTCATGTTTTGAACAAAAGTCCATAAATCAGTGGTAAGAGACACTCGCTGTTTGTTGTTGCAAATCAAACTCTTCAACATTATCGTTTCTTCCAAAAATAAATCCATAACATCCCTACCAATAGTTCCCCGAGATAGCATAACAAACTGCGGAATGGTTACACTACAGAAATGCCTGAACCCTTTGTTATCCACAAAACTAAGTGGCAACTCACCCATAATGATCATTTTGGTGACTGCCCTTCTACAAGCGTCTTGACTCCACCCTTTAGCCAAAACCATATTACTTGCATTTCCTTCCCCACCCTCAGTTGTCAAGTTTTGTTGACTTCCCTCTTGTTGTTCCCGGAATGTCTTGTATGCAAGGCAAGCCAGTATATGATTTCTCATATTTGTAATCCCATCACGCATTGAATGACATTGATATTGTCTACCACAATAGTTGCACTTACATTTGTTTGGATTGTCCTCAAGCAAAGTGAAATGATTCCACGTCGCAGATCTTTTCTTCATCGCTGGTCTTTTCCGCTTTGTCTTTTGAGTTCCTTCCATTTGAACACTTTGATAGTCATCATCACTTATTGAATTCGATCTTGAGTGTCCAGGCATCTAAACATACAAATAAATAATTATTAATCATTAATTCATAAATGAAAACACAAAAAGACTATTAAAAAAAATCTACTTAATAGTTAGTATTACAAATTGATTCAAATAATTGTTAATTTAATTTTATGAAACTTTTTGAAATCGATATTTCCAATTTTCCACCATAATGTTTATATATGATCAAGAATTCAAGATGCATATTCCATAAAAGAAAACCAAGAAATTAATGTAATTATTTAATTTATAATATCTAATTATCCATTGGCCAAAATAATATAATATTAATTACATATCCGTATCTTAAATTCTTAATTCTTATTATGCCCACATTATATGTACTTAACCACTTAATAGTTACTTATTGGTTATCATGCAATTAATTAAATTGATTAATTATTTGTTGAAGTTGAAACTTGAAACTACTGCAATTAAATTGGTTAATTTTTTGTTGAAGTTGAAACTATTCTACAAATACACATATCATATGACATATATAATTATAATTTATATTGTAACATAATATTTAATTTTAATTTTTAATCTAACATTACTATTCATACAAAAAATCAATTATTAATAAATAACAGAAAATTAATGCCGGATTATTTTCATTTTATTGATAACATTTAACAATATATAATTAACATACAAAGTTACAATTAACATTTCTCATATAACATATAAAAAATAACAATTATAATTAATCATTAATGCATATATAATTATATATTATATACTGATATACCATCACTTAAACAAGTTCAAAAGCCAGATTTGTTGATTCGGTTCGGGCTTCAAGTTCCAAACTTCCAACTTCCAAAACAGAGAGTGAAGAGACCTTTTGGCTTTTGAGACTGGAGCCGTGAGTCCGTGACCTGTGAGGCGTGACCGTGAATGGGTGTGGTGGCCGGATGTCAACACTCAACAGCTATGAGCCCGTGACCCGTGAATGCCAATGGTGGAGACTCGAGTGGATCGGAGGCAGCTTGCCGGGTGGATCTTCAATCGGACTGAGTGATGGTGGAGTTGAGGATTCAAGGCGTGGATCCGGCGCTTGGTTGCAGCAGATCTGGAGATCGGGTCACAATCTTCACGAATCAGCTTCGGCTTCGGTTGGGGTCGTTCTCAGTAGCGGTTGCTACGTGTGGTGGCCGGTTGCAGCTAGCTCTGTGAACTGTGCGTGTGTGTTCGCTACGTGTGGTGAGCGACGGAGGCCGTGAGGCATGAATGGGTGTGGGTTGGCTGCTTGTGCTTGACGGCTTGAGTGCTGGTTTCAGTGATTTGATTTTGTATGTAACAGTGAGGGTTTGTGTCTTTGTGATACCGTGAGGCGGTGACTGGTGAAGTGGTGAGTGTTTGAGTGAGTGAGGGTTTGTGAGTTGTTACTTTGCTTGTGTTCCTTTCTTAATTTCTTTGTGAATTCTGAATTGTTTTGTTGCGGTGAATAGTTTGGAGTGAATTACTTAATTGCTTTGTTGCGGTGAATACTTTGTGAATTACTGAATTGTGAATTACTGTAAATCCGTGAGTCTGTGACACTATGAGTCTGTGATGTGTGATCTGTATTCTGTGAGTTACTGATTCAGTGATTGTGAGTGTGTCATGTGTGTATTTGTATTATGTGATTTGTAATTTTGTATTTGCCAAATTTGTTTTTTGTCTCAACCCGATCGGGTTTTCGGATCGGATCGGGTTTCATGATCCGATCGGGTTTTGTTCCCCACCCGATCCGATCCGAAACCGAAATTTTTCGGATCGGATCGGGTCGGATCGGGTTGGGTCGGATATTTTGCCCACCCCTATTTGGGGGTCCAATGCATCATAGTATGCTAGGTCCTGTATTATATAATCCTTTTGTAAACCACAATTGTAAGGCATTCTTATTCATGCAAGATTGTAGAAGAGAACTTTTTAATATATAAAAGTACTGATTTCACTTGCATAAAAGTACAGCATTTCTGCATCATTTAAGCAAAACACATACTAGTTCAATATTCAAATATTATACAAACAACCATACCTGCTGTGTTTTATTTATAGACAGGAGTAGCAACTTTTTTTATGAAAGGGTACAGTGGTAATCAAGTATTCATGGCTTTTGATTTTGGGATCTGATCACAATTGGTAGGCATCCATCCAATCATTTGCTTTTCATTGTCAAAAATAACTAATCTGTCTTGCATCGATATAGCTGTTAAGAAGGTAATAAATACAGTGGTTCAGCAGCATGATGATGGTATTAGTCTTTGCTTTAATATGTTCAAAGAACTATACAAAATCTCCAATACCTCCAATGACATTTAAATCCTGCAGCCCCACTTCAGCCCCATTCAGGATACCCAAGCAAACATTTCCTTTATTCTGAAAGAACAAATTGTTTATGTTTTCAATGGGAAGTGCTATTTCTAACCAAAATGATGACAATGAGAAAACAAACAAAAGATATGAGAATGATATTGTAGGTTGGACTTACTGATATTATCAGATATGCTTCAGGGGTTAATTCAAAAAGAGTTCTAGTTTTCCCATCAGTGAAGCTCAGGGCTAGGGTCCTGAAGCATTTCTTGACATCATGCACATTTTTGAAAGGTCTCCTGCCTTTCCAACAGAGTGGCAGCGTCTCATCCTCTGGTGCCTCTTTCAACGACTTTGCACTAAGTTCTTTCTTCATCTATAAGCATTTAAATTATCAATGTAAAACATCAGGTTTCATGAAGGTTTGACATTGGCAATTAATACCATTGAATCATATAACTTGTGACCAGTTAATTAGTTAAAAATTTCTTATCAACAAACAAATGAATCATAAATGATAAGGAAGGTTAATTTTTTGTTTTTTCAGACTCACTATAGATGTTAAAGTTTGATAAGTAACACGATTAAGGTAAGTATAAGAGCTCCCACTGTCAAAAACCACAGGTAGATTCTTTAAACCAGTAGTTTCCCCACCAAAAAAGAGTTCTGCAACTCCAGGTGAGTAGTATTTGCTGAAATCAAGAATTAGAGGAGGTAAAATGAGCAGAGGAACAACCAAAATATTGATAATAAGACTAATAAATTTGAACACTGGGGGTATGGGAGGGTCAATTACGTATAATCAGATGACATTGAAGTCCAAACTACTCGAGAAGAATCATAGAGGTCATCTCCAAAGAATAGAAATCCTCCACCCCCTCCACTTAAACAGTGTCCAACGACATTTCGTATTAACTTCTGGCTATGAAGCTGCGAAACAATGCTGGATTTCCCCTTGCCAAGGCCAAGTATCCCATCCAAGGGATGATAAGATGTACCTGGAACTTGATTATATCCACATCTGTAAACAAGGAAATAAATAGATATAGTATGAATTATGATGCACGGGGAAACAACTTCAAGTAAACATGATTTCTACTTGACTATTTCAAATGCTGTATCTAAAGGAAAAAGACATAATCAAATAAAAGGTTACTCTACTACTGCCTCTGAAGACATATTTTAATCTAAATGGTCCCATATTTTGTTAATTGTTCTCCCCGTCTGAAATAGATAAGGACTCTAACAAACTAAAATGGCCAATTCAAGTCATATTGGTCGCGGTAAGGAAATCATAGGTCACCATTTATCAAACTTCGTCGTATACACGTCAGACGTCAGTGGCAACATGATTTACAAAATCATTTAAAAGAACAAGGGCATAAGGAAACTATGAAAATCTTAGCTACCAACCCGAGGGCTAGACGAGGATTAAGTCGTTGGCCATTCGTATAGTTGAAGGCAAAAGCATCCTTGACAAGAACACCAAGAGACGAGCCGCCATCTGCATATTCAAGCTCATAGTCACATTGTGTAGGGTCTTCACAATTGTGGTGACCAGGTGCATGCAAGGATGCACAAATGGGGTCCTCAAAAGGCACAAGGTTATTGCTTGGTCTGTAAAGCGGATGAGGTGCCTACAATTACAGTAAAAAGCTTCTGCAGCTATATTCAATTCAGCACAATATATAATCATAATGGAAATTTCATGAAACAAGCTTGTAATGTCGATGCAAGTACCTCAACACACCGGACACATGGTGCATCACATTGGAGCCAAGTGAGATCACTACCAGTATCCAGATCAAGAAAGTAAGGTCTTGCTGGCTGTCCTATGTACATGGTAACATTATAGTATCTGCAAATTCAACCAAAAATGAAAAAGATGTAAATTGAGTTCCTAAATATCTCACTTTCAAAAAAACGAATATGACTTCTTTATGTTACATACCCAGTAGGATATACATTTCCACGGACTTGGAACAAAAGGGAAGAGCCTACATGATTGAACAACAATGAAGAGGAAGAGGATGAGGATGACGTCCTTACAGTTGGAAAACATAGATTTTCTCCATTGCAGCTGCTCTTCATCACTGAAAGATGTGGAAATGACAAAAGACACCAATACCAATGCCACCACCAAACCCACCTTCCCTTTTCCCATCTTTTTAGTTACTATATACTGTGTTTGATAAAATACCTCAGTGAATCAAAGACGGGTCTGGCGCTTTATGGTTTATTAAGGCATTTTAATAAGAACATCTTGTTTTCTAACTTTTTAGTTTATTTTAACTATAATAACACGATTAATATCCCATAAAAAAACATATTTAATAAATAGTAGTAATATAAACACATAATTAAAATCAAGTAAAAGGGAAATTCGATTATATCTGCAACTTATAAACATTGTTTTAAAATTAATACATTTTATACCGTACATGCACAAATAAATTTGATGCCTTTGGCAGCATAGTTTCTGCTCCAACTCAATCTACCAGGAACCTGTCATGATTAATATTTTTTTCAAAAAAAAAGAAAATAAACACAAATTACCCAAAAATAAGCAACAAAATAACGAATAAGTAAGCAAATCTCACAGGCTGGAAGTGGAAACTCCTGTCAGGCAACCTACAATTGACAGAAACAATCAAGAAAAGCAAAATTAAAAAATAAAAAATAAAACTGAAAATGAGTTTCAGAAACTATCAACTGAGAAAATTCCATGCCTGACGAATGCTTCGGAGGGGAGGGTAGAGCCAAATGGAAACATGCTTCCTTGCATTGCAATACAAAGCGATTTACAGAGTCGCTTATTAGATACAAGAGCTCGATGTCTCCTAATCTCTACATGCTGCAACTGAGAGCACGACGCCAGGTCCTTTTTTTTTAATTTTTTCAAAAAAAAATTCTATTTGGTAATTGTGCTGGGCGGGACGGGCTTGGAAAAAGCCTTGACCCAAGCCTTTGTTTTCAGAGATGGTTTGAGGCCCTTAAAAAAGCCTGTTCAAGAATATTAGGAATTTCAAAGATGGATTGTTTTAATTGAATTGCTATTAACTTTTTTTTTTCTTTTTTGGAACCCGAACAAATTCCAAGAAGCATTTTACACATAGGGCTTTCTCAATGTAATTTTTCCTTTTTTTTTTTAATTAGAAGTTAAAGGGGGTAGTAGGTGATATGGTTCGGTCCGGTCGGTTCGATTTTTATTGAACTAAGCTAAACGGAATAAACATAATTAAAATTATGAAATGAACCAAACCAAAATTGGTTTGGTTCTAATTGGGTTCGATTTTTTTTAATTTTTAAAATATTTATTTTTTTGGTTATCGAATTTTCAAGTCGATTTTTTATTTAATTAATTAAATTGATTATTTTTTTCTTGGTTTGTAAATTGGACCCAAATCGGGCAAACCGATGGTTAGGTTAGCTTTTTTGGAGCCACAATTTATGGGTAAGCAAAGTTCAAATCATTTTTTATCCTGTTTTATCATTGGAAATTTGAATTCAAGTAGCTTGCGAAATAAAAATGATTGAAAACCGCTCGGTCAAGCTTCTAAAGTGCACTTTCTTAATATTTGATTTGTTTTTTGTATTGTATTAATTACTACATTATAATTTTATAAAGAGTATTATTATTAAGTGATTATGTTTCTATGCAGGTCCAATTGAAAAATAAATTAAATTAAATTAAGACATTAATAAACTTATCTTAGCATAATTGTATACAAAATGATGATATAATTATCCATCATAGTGTAAAATAGTATAATGTAAATATTTAATGATAGAAATAAGACAAAGGACAGAGAAAGATGTTTGGGTAATAAAATAGGGTGAGCATAATAAGACTTTACTCAAAATCTCATTATGTTCACCTTGCTATTAGTTGGTAAAATTGGGCAACCATAATAAGGGTTCACTCAAATCCATAATAAGGCTTCACCATAAAGCACGAGACTGAAGAAAATAAGCAAGCAAGATTTAGGTGAGGAGACAATTAAATTGAGGATAGACCCAATCGAAGCCACCTTTTCATCCTCTCCAAAAATTCAAGGAGTGAACGTTATTTTCAAAACCCATTATTTCATAATCCAAGGGGAAGAGGGAGATGGGACTCTATCCTCAAATCCCACAATACCGTAAACCATGGGGAGGGATTTTGATCCCTAAAAGACTCCCAAGAGTGCCAACAGTTGGGGACTTATGAAAAATCTCTGTCCTCTCTCATTTTCTATATTATCTGGAGAGGTTTTAATTTTGAACTCACTTTCTTCCTCGTCCATCTATACCTCTCCTTATCTTTATCTTTATTTTTTCTTATTTAAAAGGGGAGAATTTCTTCTTACATTTTTTTTTTGTTCCTTCATTTTTTACACAAAACCATACACTTTATTTTTCTAGTATACCGTGAAACTGAATTGAGCGTCGAAGGGTTAATGCCAAAAAAACTTCCAGCGCCCTTGAATGTTTTTGTGGCTGCACGTGTTAGCCAAAGTTCAATTCGTAGTCACCAATTTTTTTCAAACTTTTGGAAACAGGCAAAACCACTTCCCTATATAAATAAATTCAAATGCTAGCGTTAAGATCTGATTGATAGCTCATACACTGATACAACCAAATTTTGGTGTCAACAAAAGAAAAAGACAAGGTGATGATGATGAACTTTTAATTGTAATTTCAGTTTCCAAAACAAGAACCATTAAGATTATATGATTAAGCGTCACTTTTATTTCCCTTTAATATGGTTAACTTTTAATGCATGATGATCGATTAGTTGATAAATACATTACATGCTATTCTTAACGTTTTACATTTCTAATATAATCCTTAAATTTTTTTGGGTAAAAAATCTAAAGATCAAGCCAAGCACAAGCTTTTTATTGTAATCTCGAGTCCAGGCTTCGGCTCTATTCTGGCCCTAAAACAAATGGTCAGGGCCCAAGCTTGTGGGCTAGGCCAGCCTGGCCACTTTGCTCATCCTAATTATTTTTTAAGAAATTCAAAGAAAAAAGTTTGAATAATTTAATAATTAAGTCTTCCTTAATTTTTTATTTAAATCTTTTGACCATATTTAAAAATTAAAGTTATTTTAAAAAGTTCAGTTTGACTATTTTTTTCTTACAACATAAAATAAAAATTTATTATAATGGCATAATAATTTAGTATTTATTTTGTGACTAGATAATCTAATATTTTTAAATTGGGTCACAGGCAAAACAAAAGAACACCAAATAAGAATTGTAAATTGAAAATCAAAAGAGTCACAAATCCTTTGTTAAAATAAAAATCTTTGGACATATCAAATCGCTCCACTATAAATACTTGTTTAAAATGTTGGGGGGGGGGGGGGGGCCCTTAAGATTTTCGAGGTAAGATAATTGAATAATTAAGTAGTCCAACGACACCCTTTCTTGTTGGCCTAATCAAATTTATATATTTCAACAATAATTAGAATCGATTACTAAATCTTGCAAAGGGCTTGTTTGTTTTTAGGTTAGAAATGTCTTAAATTGACTTTGTTTAAGAGGTTTTGATACCTTAACTTGTTTGTTGTGTAATTGAAGTTTTATTGTAAGACATTTTTATCTAAATAAAAAAATAAAATTTCCTAACTTTTATTTGAATGATAAAATGTCTGAATGAAAAATTAATTTTTTTTTCTCACAAATACCCTCATTAAATATACTTATTTTCTACCCATCTATTATGTAAAACCTAATAACCCTTTGATTTTTTTTTCTATATATCCAAAAGAATTTTTTAATTAACTATAATATATTTTGGATGTCATATTAGAATTTCTCTTGACCTCAACTTTTACTTGGTATTAAATACTTAATATACTTTGAATTTGAATTTTAGGCAAATACTTTTATTATTAGATATAAATTTTTTTATGTATAAATATTATGTTAAATTTTAACCAATAATGTTATCATAATTATTTTCATAAATTATTTATCAAATGCTTACCTTATAAATATTTATAACATATAAAAACTATTGTTCTACATAGCTTACCACTTTTAAATTCCATATATATATAGCACTTTTAAGGTCAGAAGTGTAAAAGTAATAGATTTAAGATATTTTGGGTTTATGAAAATAAATAATTTACTACTTACACTCAAACATCAAAAAATAAAAAAATAAATTTATTATTAGATATATGTATGCAAACCTATGTAGACCACATTCAGACCCATTCAGTTTTTTTTTTTTTTAAAGAACAAACACGACATAAGTTTCAAGAAAAGTAATTGATAGTTGAAGCTATTTGAACCCATAAGTTTCCTCTCTAATCCCTCTTATTAGGGCACAACTACAATACATGCATGTATGTGATACATGCAAGCAATAAAAAAAATTTAAAAAACATTATTCAAACACTTAAAAAAAAATGGGAGCAACCGGTTTTTGCCACCGGTTGCCCCTTAAATGAATTAAATAATAGTAAATATAATAATATTCAAATATAATAAATAAAATAATCATTATTTTAATATTAAAAGACACATAACAATAAAAAATCATTTTTATAATAATAAAAATCGAGTTTCAAGTTTAATGGTTCTGGTATCAAGTTCATGGTCCTGGTTTCATATTTATTGGTCCATTAATTGGATGATTTTTATGGTTGCAAGTTAATGATCTGAGGTTTCAAGTTCATTGCTCTATATTTCAAGTTCCTTTAGTTTCAAGTTTAATGGTGTAGGCATCATGTTAATGGTCATAGTTTCATGTTTATTGATCCATTAATTGGATGATTTTCATGTTTGCAAGTTAATGATCTCCGGTTTCATGTTCATTGCACCACGTTTCAAGTTCCTTTGGTTTCAAGTTTAATGATGTAGGCATCAAGTTAATAGTCATGGTTTCATATTTATTGGTCCATTAATTGGATGAGTTTCATGGTTGCAAGTTAATGATCTCAAGTTTCATGTTCATTACCTTATGTTTCAAGTTCATTTGGTTTCAAGTTTAATGGTCATGGTTTTATGTTTATTGGTCCAATAATTGGATGATTTTCATGGTTACAAGTTAATGATATCCGATTTCATGTTCATTGCACCAAGTTTCAAGTTCTTTTGTTTTCAAGTTTAATGGCGTAGACATCAAGTTAATGGTCCTTATTTCATGTTTACTGGTCCATTAATTGGATGATTTTCGTGATTGCAAGTTAATGACATCAGATTTTATCTCCATTGCCCTAAGTTTCAAGTTCCTTTGATTTCAAGTTTAATGGTTCCAGTATCAAGTTAATGGTCTTGGTTTCATATTTATTGGTCCATTAATTTGATGATTTTCCTGGTTGCAAGTTAATGACCTCAGATTTCATGTTCATTGTCCTAAGTTTCAAGTTCCTTTGGTTTCAAGTTTAATGGTTTCGGTATTAAGTTAATAGTATTAGTTTCATGTTTACTGGTCCATTAATTATATGAGTTTCATGATTGCAAGTTAATGATCTCAGATTTCATGTTCATTGCCCTAAGTTTCAAGTTCATTTGGTTTCAAGTTTAATGGTTCCTGTATCAAGTTGATGGTCTTGGTTTCATGTTTATTGGTCCATTAATTAGATGATTTTCATGGTCGCAAGTTAATGATTGCAGGTTTCATGTTCATTATACTAAGTTTCAAGTTCATTTGGTTTCAAGTTTAATGATCCCGACATCAAGTTAAGGGTCTTGGTTTCATGTTTATTGGTCCATTAATTGGATTATTTTTATGATTGCAAGTTAATGATATCAAATTTCATATTCATTACTCGAAGTTTCAAGTTCTTTTGGTTTCAAATTTAATGGTCCAAGTATCAAAATAATCTTCCTGATCTAGTTTCATGTTTATTAATTCATTAACCGATTCTATAGGTTTCAGGTTTTGCAAAAAAAAAAAAAAAATTTATTATTTAAATTCATCTCATCTGTTGGATTCATTATTTGAATCCAATGGCCATTTTTCCTGCATGTATCAGATACATGCAGGTATTGTAGCATCAGCCCTCTCATTAATTTAGGTTTTTACTTTCAAAATAATTTTTGATAAAATTACTTAATAACCCTACTTCTCTTTCTCTCATAATTCTTCAATTTCACAGTAGATAATTCAAACTTTCCCTTTCAATTTCAAATAAACATTGATGTTTAGTTCTCAACTTCTCAAAATCATATTCATAATTGCTGTTACAAACTGGGACTTAAAAAACCTATCTGAAAGAAAGAATATCAATTATTTTTTACCAGCCATGAAAATTATAAAAGTTTCTTTGGGTTTTATATTTGCCCTTGAAGCAACTTTTGGATTCTTAATTTAACGTTGGACTTATATATAAATAATTATATATTAGAAACTGTTATATAAGATTAGACCCAATTAAAAATAATCTTTTAAGATTTTTAGTAATAAGGGTCTTATTACTGACATAGTGTGGGCTTTTTGTTTGATTTTTTTATTCAAAAAAAAGAATATGGATAAAATTTAAATTAATTTTTTAACCTTCTACTTAATTTAAAATTTAAATTAGAATAATCAATTAAATAAAACTGACTGAAAATAAAATTAATTGAAACCCACTCAGTCATATTGCAAAGAGGCGGACGTTTGTTTGGTGTTGCAATGATACTCCCACGAACTGCCATCCATAAAAGGATAACAACAACATATCATAGTCTGATCTTCTCATTGGGTAAAAAAAAAAAATCATAATCTGATTGATACATGTTAGTCGGTCAACACTGACAGCTCGTGGGGAGATCGAGGAAACTTCCAAGAAATTCGGCGAGCGCACGTTCATTTCACTTGGACCTGCTTTCTTTATCAAGTTGTTGATCTTGAATCCTTGATCATATGATGCCTTTGAATCTCGCTTCCCCTACTGATTGTGACCTTTTCCTTATCTTTTTCCCTTATTCAATCTTTAAAACAGTCTATTTGGATAGACCTTTCCAAAGACGGCGCCTGATTTTATAAATTACAAATTGCACTTTGAAGGCCAGATGCAGTAAAAAAAAAACTTCTTTTTTTTTTTTTAAATATATGGGTTTAGCTAATGGGTTTTAAGCGATCAGATACTGTTAACAGAATGTTATGTTCACATTATTTTTTTTTCAAAAAAAAAAAATCCATTAAATATAATGTAGGCTTAGAGGCCTAGAGCATCTCCAAAAAACTCTATAAATTTTATTCTTTAAATATCTATTTACTTACCTATGTGGTAAATAAAAAAATAAAAAAATATGATATTCTTCAAAAGACTTTTCAAATAAAAATAACTTAATATAATTTTAATTAAATAATTATTTTTTTAAAAAAAAGTCAATAACAATTAAAATATTTCTCTCTTTTTCTCTAATAAAAAATAATAAAATATAAATTGAAGAGCGAGAAATCAATTCTCTAAATTTAAAGAGAGAGAATAATTTTTTATTTAAAAAATCTTAATTAAAATATTTTTTAAAGTCTTAAATATTAAAGTGATTTTTTAAATAATTAATAAAATTTTATTTAAAGAGTCTTTTGGTGATGTTGTTACTCGTAGCCGCAGCTAATCGAATACTTGACAAGAAGTCAAAGCAGTTTCAAAAGCAAAATGATCCCATTTGCCAACTTGCATGAAATTAAAAAGTAAAAAGTAGCAGGTGTCTTGTTGGTTTAATTCAGGCCAGATAATTCATTACATGTCGGCAATTCTTATCTATTCAGTAATGATCCACGTCATATAACACTCTCCTATTCTTCTATTCAGACAACTTCTTAGACACTGGCTTCACAACTTTGCTCCCCCGGGCTTCACTTTCCGTGTTCAATTCTTTGTCGAGTGATTTTTACTAGTTTTCATATGAAATTAAGGCTAATGCTAAGTTACATGTATGTACCTTACACCCCTCTCACATGAATAGTGAATGATGTGGGTTCACTCACTATTCATGTGAGAGGATTGTAAGATACATGCATGTAATTTAGAGGGATCCTGAAATTAAATATGTGATGACTGGTACGCGTTATTCGCATTCTTTCACCCACACACTTCCCTGGCTTAACAAGATTTCCAAATCATACTAACGTGCATTCCACGTAACCAATGAAACAAATCTTAAAAAGATTAGTACACATCAAGTAAAGTCTAATGATTAAATATCCACTCAGTTGTTGTCGGACTTAAGTTGTTACAATTAATATTGAAGTTGATGTGTAATTTTATTGCGTTATATATCTTTTGATCCTTATTATGACGCAAGATAAAGTGAAATAATATAATATTTTATGATGCTAGTGAAAAAGTATTTGAATTAGTGTATAAGTCCTGATATTTTCTAATTAGTGAACGAATTTTAAATTATTAAGTCTAAAAATAAAATTATGACAGATTGTATACTCAAAAATTTTCATAGATGCATTTTAAGTTATAAAACCTAATTACAAAATCATCATAGGTATATGCCCAGAATAAAAATAAATTCTTTGACTAATCAAATTGAAATCGGAACTTTTCAATCAAAGAAAAAGTCTCCTCACGCACATGCATTTTTTCACAAATTAGATATTTCAGACTCTTGACTTTTATTAATGTTTTGGACACGGCCCAAAATTTCATGAGCTACAGAAAGACAGTAGAGTTGCAGTCAGAGCTCACGTCAAATAGGGGACAACATGGCCCACGCAAACCCGATGTCACCAACCAAAATTTCTGATTAATCGGGTGCATGTGCGATCGTTGACACAGAATCACTCACACTGTTCAGATGACGTCTGTTTCCGTACGTGGGCGAGCATTGAACATGACGTATTATTCAAATCACACGATTGAAAAAGGTTTTGCGATCGCCTCCGGCTGACTTCACCGTAACGACTCTGGAGTCGCCAGTCATCGCACACTGCCTGGCTGCTTGCTGCCCAAGAAAATGCATTGGCCATAATGTAATCACGTTTGCAAATTACTAGAAAAAGTAACGGGAAGGATTGCTAGTTTTCTCTTATTAAAATTAATATATATTATTTATCCTCTATCATTTTTGTAATATTCAGAAACTCCTTTGTTATAAAAACTTAAGAGAAAAGAAGTGTAAATAGTTCATTTATTTGGTATTTTATTTTAGGAATATAAGATAATAGTTATTATAAAAAATTAAAAATATAAAAAAATCTTATCAGTAATTTGTTATTAACACAACAACCTATATTTCTTATTTTTAGGATTTGAACTTTTTAATTTTAATTCATATAATTTATTTTATTTTTAATCAATATAAATAAAAATGTATTTAAAAACAAAAGACTACTGTAAAATTATGGTAGCAGCTGTGTGATTAGATATTATGGAAAAAATAGAAAATAAGTGATATATATTAATTTCATTAGAAGGGAAATTGTGTCAATCTCCCAAAAGAAATTACATTATTTGATTAAGGACTTGTTTAGTGGATGAAATAATTTTTGGAAAACAGGAAATCGACCTCCATTAGGTAGCAAATTTCCTGAGCTGCAAATTAAAACAACTACTTCTAAAATTATAAACTTACTTCTCAAAAACAGACAAACTATATATATCACACGAAACAAGATAATTCTTTATGCAATTAAAACATGAATTAGAAAAAGGTGACGATCTATATATTTCCGGTGTAAAGGCCATTAATTCTCTAATTTTGTCTTCTAATTTGTACAAAAAACTTATTGTGTTAAATTAATTTTAAAAAGAGAAAAAATTAAAAAAATGTAATAATCTAACAACTATTTATATTAAAACAAGACATTCTTATGAGATTATATTGATATATTTAAAATAAATAATCACGTAACTAACATCATGTTGTTTGTTCTCATTAACGTGTGTAGTTGAGTTAATTAGTAAAATTTCTTACTTTCAGGGTGCGTTTGACTCACTGTATTATATGATGTTGTATTGCATTATTTTAATATTTGTGTATTGTATTAGCATTGTATTATAACAATATTGTACAATATTTAGTACTATATTGTACTGTATTAATTTTTAATTATACTATATTTGGTGTTGCACTGTATTGTATTAATTTTTTGTGATTAATTTAAATCATATATTTAGAAAATAATTTATTAATACTTGAAAAAAATACTAAATATAGAAAACTTAAATTTTAGAAATTTTAGTGTAAATGTTAAAAAATGTCATAATTCTTCATAAAGATCAAAGTGGGTGACCTTAAATTTTAAGAAGCATAGCATTTATTTTTTAGTATTTTCTAAATACATAACCTTTGAAATAAATATAGAAGCAAATAATCTCTAAATAATATGACAACATAAATAGATAGTCTTTTTATAAGACACACATAAATAGTTAAAACCTAAAAGATTAGCTCAAAAGTTATCTTAACATGATAGAATAAAAGTTTATACATATCACAAGATAATTGCAAAATAATAAAGTAATACAATTATTATAACATATTCACTAATAAAATGAATTATGTTAAATAATCCAAGTAAGAGTTATGTAGTATATGTAATAATATTTTATATTATTATTAATTTTAAATTAATATTATTCAAATTTAAATATTTATTATTAGTTATATTAAATTATAAATTTATTAATAAATTATAATATAAAAATAAAAAATAATATTATATTAAATTAAAAAGTTATATTTATTTATTACTATTATAAAGCAAAGTTACCAAAAAAAAAAGACAAGTTGCCGCATTAGCACTCCCCCTTAATTCGTTACAATTTTGTTCCAAACAAAGGATAGTATTAGTTTGACGAAGGATAGTTCCCTAATGCTATGCAATAGTGTCTTCCAAACATGCCCTTAAAGGTAAAGGCTTGTGGTTCAAGGATGTGACTATACTACCCTTTGGAAATCACGAGTAGCATTAAATTGTTAAATTTTATTTATTTAATGATGTCCAGACTATGGGTAAGATACCTCAAAGGTACTACAATTGGACGTAAAGTTTAAATCACACCCAAATTAATATAGAAATGATATACTTCTAAAACTCAAAATACTATATAAAAAGAATAAACTTGTAAAGTATAGAGAATGACTATCATACAAATTTGAGATATTAGTTGGGATGGTTATTATCTATAGTGGGATCTTGCAAGTTGCAACAAGTCTATTAGATTTAATCTAATAGAAGCTTTTTGGTTGATTTGAAATAATGGTGACCCCAGTGCAGCTTGGAATTTTTTTTTATTTAAAAAAGTCCAACAATCGAATAATCATCGAAGCAACATACTGTATTTTTATTTAAGTACAGGATCTCGCAATGGATGTTTATTTTTAGTTGAGATCCAAATCTTTTGAGTTTAGTAATATGGATAGTAGCCTTCTAAGAAACTGAGCTAAAGAAATTTGGTTCAATTAAGGCGAGAAATGTCGGCGAACGTGGCACAACAGGAGTGGTGGAGTGACAGAAAACACAAACTAGGGCTCAAACTAGATGATCCAGTATTGACTAAGGACCGAAGAGGGACCACCAGAGTCAGCGATCTGTTGTGCCGATTCGGAAGGTCTTTTCTAACAAGAAAAGACAAGGTTTGTGACGGAAGCAGTGACAGGAGCAGCCAAAGTGGGACAGCACACATGCTAACAGCAAATGAAAATAGGGACACGTGGCAATGTCTTGGCTGCGGTCAGCTCTAAAATGAAGACGGTAGGTAACTTCCACCACCCACGTTTTTGTTCTAGATTCGAATGTACTACCGGCGTGGGCACTATGCCCCACGTGTCTAATTTTTATTTTAATGTTACTAATTCGACTATAAAACCTCCATTTGCAGATTTATTCTTAATTTCAGCGACCGAACCCCCGAGGGAAGAAAAAAAAAAACCAGAGCAAAACATAGAAAGACCAAGCGAGTGAGCGAGCAAGCGAGCAAGCAGGAGAGCAAGCAAGAGAGAAGAAGAAGAAGAAGAAATCAATTAATTAGTTAGAAGATGATGAAGGGAGCAGAGCTAGAGTTACCGCCAGGTTTCAGATTTCACCCGACAGACGAGGAGCTGGTGAATCACTATTTGTGTAGGAAATGTGCAGGGCTACCGATTTCTGTTCCTATTATTGCCGAGATTGATCTCTACAAATACGATCCTTGGGAGCTACCCGGTAATTTTTCCTTTTTTAAATTTTAATTTCTTTTTTTTTAAGGTTTTTGAGAAATAGTTTGTTGAATTTAGTCTATTTGTGCCTGTAGAAATGGCACGGTACGGCGAAAAGGAGTGGTATTTCTTTTCTCCAAGGGACAGGAAATATCCAAACGGTTCAAGGCCGAACCGGGCGGCCGGATCCGGATACTGGAAGGCGACCGGAGCGGACAAGCCCATTGGGAAGCCGAAGACTCTTGGTATAAAAAAGGCGCTTGTGTTCTACGCTGGAAAAGCGCCTAAAGGAATCAAAACTAATTGGATTATGCATGAATATCGCCCTGCTAATGTTCACAGATCCCCCGCCACCAAAAACAACCTAAGGGTACTTACTGATCTTCGATCATCCTCTTCAATTGATGCTTAAGGGTAAAATGGTCATTGAACATCACGGTGCAACTTGTTAAAAATTAAATAAATTTTAAATTACCTATATTTTTAAAAAACTGTAAATTACTTTTATATTTAGTGAAAAGATAAGTAAAAAATATAGTGAGTTAATAATTATTTTTTGATTTTCTTAATAAAAATATCGGTAAAAATTAAAGTTTTCAAAAGTAAATGGAATAATTTAAAGATAATTAATTAAATAAAAAAATCAACTCTTAAAAAATATTAGCCACCTTTTTGGAACAAAAGCGTGAGGCATCTTATGCGAACCCGGTGGCCCACGAATAAGCATAATGCAGCACATTGTATATCGAATGATGGGGGCATTGCCTTGCATCATTTTGTAAGAAATATCAACAACCCTTTGTGTTAATTGCTGACTAACAATTGTTACTATTTTGATGATGCAGCTTGACGATTGGGTATTATGTCGATTGTACAACAAGAAGGGGAGGATGGAAAAACATTACCCCAGCGATCAAAAATCAATTGGATTCCCAGAACTGGAGGAGGATCGGAAACCAAATATTAACATTTCACGTCAAGAGGTAGCATTAGGAATGCCTCCACATCAGGGATCGCCTGCGCCAATGATGAATGACCTATTACATATGGATACGTCGGACTCGGTGCCCCGGTTGCAGACGGATTCGAGTTGCTCCGAGCACGTGTTGTCGCCGGAGATCACGTGCGATAAGGAGGTCCAAAGTATGCCCAAATGGAATGATCTAGGCAATGCCTTGAATGATGATTATAATCAGTTCAATTTCAACTACATGGACACTAATAGCTTCCAAGACGACCCTTTTGGCCCGCAAGTTCAGTATCAGATGGATCAGTTATCACCCTATCAAGACCTTTTTATGATTCTGCAGAAGCCATTTTAAGTTCAATACATCGTAGTATGCTAGGTCCTGTATTATATAATCCTTTTGTAAACCACAATTGTAGGGCATTCTTATTCGTGCAAGATTGTAGAAGAAATTTTTTTAATATATGAACAACAAAGAAAAGAATGACTTCACTTACATAAAAGTACCGCATTTGCGCATCATTTAAGCAAATACATACTAGCTCAATATACAAATATAATACAACCAACAACCATACCCTCTGTGCTTTATTGATAGACAGGAGGAGCAGTCTCCCTTTTTTTTTTTTTTTGAATTTTTTGAAAATGAACATTGGTCATCAAGTATTCATGGCTTTGGATTTCGGGATCCGATCACAATTGGCAGGCATCCATCCAATCCTCTGCTTCTCATTGTCATAAATAACTACTCTGTCTTGCATTGATATATCTGTTAAGATGGTAGCAAATACAGTCATCAGCATGATGATGGTATTAATATCTGCTTATTAGTTCAAAGAAATTTACAAAATCAGAAATACCTCCGATGACATTTAAATCTTGCAGCCCCACTTCAGCCCCATTCAGGATTCCCAAGCAAACATTTCCTCTATTCTGAAAGGACATTTCGTTTATGTTTTCAGTGGGAAGTGCTATCTCTAACCAAAATGATGACAATCAGAAAACAAAGAAAAGATATGAGAATGTAATTGTAGGTTGTGCTTACCGATATTATCAGATATGCTTCAGGGGTTAATTCAAAAAGAGTTCTAGTTTTCCCATCAGTGAAGCTCAGGGCTAGGGCCTTGAAGTACTTCTTGACATCACGCACATTTTTGAAAGGTCTCTTGCCTTTCCAACAGAGTGGCAGCGTCCGATCTTCTGGTGCCTCTTTCAAGGACTTTGCACTTATTTCTCTCTTCATCTATAAGCATATAATTTATCAATGCAAAACATCAGGTTTCATGAAGGTTTGACATTGGCAATTGATACGATTGAATCATATAACTTGTGACCAGTCAATTAGTTAAAATTTCTTATCAACAAACAAATGAATCATAAATGATGAGGAAGGTTAATTTTTTCTGACTCACCATAGATGTTAAAGTTTGATAAGCAACGTGACTAAGGTAAGTATAAGAGCTCCCGCTGTCAAAAACCAGGGGTAGATTCTTTAAACCAGTAGTTTTCCCACCAAAAAGGAGTTCTGCAACTCCAGGTGAGTAGTATTTGCTGAAATCAAGAATTAGAGGAGGTACAATAAGCAGAGGAACCCACCAAATTATTGATAATAAGACTAATAAATTTGAACAACAGGGGTATGGGAGGGTCAATTACGTATAATCAGATGACATTGAAGTCCAAACTACTCTAGAAGAATCATAGAGGTCATCTCCAAAGAATAGGAATCCTCCACCCCGTCCACTTAAACAGTGTCCAACGACATTTCGTATTAACTTCTGACTATGAAGCTGTGAAACAATGCTGGATTTCCCCTTACCAAGGCCAAGTATTCCATCCAAGGGATGATGAGATGCACCTGGAACTTGATCATATCCGCACCTGCAAACAAGGAAATCAATAGATAAAGTATTAATTATGATGCATGGGGAAACAACTTCAAGTAAACATGATTTCAACTTGACTCTTTCAAATGCCGTATCTGAAGGAAAAAGATATAATCAAATAAAAAGTTACTTTGCTGCCTCTGAAGACATATTTTCATCTAAAAGTACCCATAGTTTGTTAATTTTTCTCCCTGCCTAAAATAGATAAGAACTCTGACGGATGAAATGGCCAATTCAAGTCATATTAGTTGCAATAAGGAAATCATCGGTCACCATTTATCAAACTTCTTATACACGTCAAGAGCCACATTATTTACAAAACCATTTATAAGGAATCTAAGAAAATGTTAGTTACCAACCCGAGGGCTAGACGAGGATTAAGTCGTTGGCCATTTGTATAGTTGAAGGCAAAAGCATCCTTGACAAGAACACCAAGAGATGAGCCACCATCTGCGTACTCAACCTCATAGTCACATTGTGTTGGGTCTTCACATTTGTGTTGTCCGGGTGCATGCAAGGATGCACAAATGGGGTCCTCGCAAGGCACGAGGTCATTGCTTGGTCTGTAAAGCGGATGAGGCGCCTACAATTACAATAAAATGCTTCTGCGGTTATATTCAATTCAGCACAATGTAAAATCATAACAGACAATTCATGAAACAAACTTGTAACATTGACGCGAGTACCTCAACGCACTGGACACATGGTGCATCACATTGGAGCCAAATGAGATCACTACCGGTGTCCAGATCAAGAAAGTAAGGTTTTGGCGGCTGTCCTACGTACACGGTAACATTATAGTATCTGCAAATTTAAGCAAAAAAGAAACAGATGTAAATTGAGTTCCTAAATATCTTACTTCCAAAAAACGAATATACATTCTTTATGTTACGTACCCAGTAGGATATACGTTTCCCTGGACTCGGAATAAAAGGGAAGAGCCTACACGATTGAACAACAATGAAGAGGAAGAGGAAGAGGAAGAGGAAGAGGACGACGTAGTTGCAGTAGAAAACAGAGATTTTCTCCATCGCAGCTGGTGTTCATCACTGGAAGATGTGGAAATGACAAAAGACATCAATACCAACGCCAGCACCAAACCCACCCTCTCTTTACCCATCTTTTGTGTTACTATACAAGGTGTTTGATAAAATGTCTTAATGAATCGAAGATGGGTCTTGGCGCTTTATGGATTAGCAGTAGTCTCTTCTTACTTGTGAAGTAAGAAATTCATTGGTATTGCTTTGCTTGGTTCCTTTAATTACATTACATTCGTTTTCAACTGTCTTGGGTTTTCACAGTCTTATTAGCATTCAATTAGATTTCTTCAAGTTAAGGCTTCTTTTTTATTCTTTTCCACCATGTGAAGTAGATTTTTGAAACAAACTTGGAACTGGAATCTTATAAACGGTAATGTCAACAAGTCAACTACCTTAAATTATTAGTTACTTTTTCCATGTACAAATAGTTTTTTTTTTTTTTTTTTCAATTAGAATCCTCGTAGCCATTTTAAGTTTTTAAATCTAGTGAAAGAAATGATTTAATTATAAATAAAATGAAAAAAAATAACTTATTTGCCAATATCAAACGGTAATGTCAACATCTTCTTGCATCAAAATTACATCATATTGTTAGTTTTTTTTTTTTCACAAAGTGTGGCCTTAGTCATACATTATAAATTTTTATTTAGACATAAAATATGTAGAGATTTTGTGATTCATGCAAAATTTTACTTTTCTACATTGCAAACCAAATACCATGGACAACAGAAATAAATTTATATTTTTCTTCTTTCTCACAATTCAAGTCATTCTTTTTTCTTTTTTCTTTTTTTAATTTTACCTATGAACAATATGGGTAAATATTTTGATAATAGTGGGTTTGAGTTGATGATCACGACGGCATTCAGCATCCTCTGAGACCACTGCGAATTTGCGATTCTTCTCAGACAAGACTAAAGAATTTTTTATTTTTTTTTCGGAAATTTGTCTTAAAAACAAGAAAGACGTTTTTTTTTTTCTTTTGTTTCTTGAAATTATTTTGCGATTCTTGGAATTGGTTCTTGTTTTCTTAAAAACACGTTTTTTTTTTTGAAAAGTTCTTGAAAACACTGTTGACTATAACGATTTGGGTTTTGGGATGACTTGCCTTTTGGTAACTCGGTTAAGCAAGACAGTCAGATATATGTATAGTAACTCTACCATTAATCTAACGGCTATCCAAGTTGATAATCTACTAAAGTACCCAATACTCAATTTAGACAGTGTTTGTTTTTTTATCTGAAATTTAAATGAGTAAGAGTTTTTTTAAGTATGAATTAGTCTGATTATAAAAATATGAATGATATGTTTATTTTTCTTTTTTAAATATCTAAATATAAATGGTATTTTATTTGTTTTCATAATAAAAAATATCTTAAATTTAGTTATTTGACATTTATGTCCTTGTAAATTAAAACAAAAAAAGGATTAGATTTTATAGTTTAGAAAATAAATTATTTTACAGAGATATTTTTGGAATATAATATTTACTTGTCATTTCGACTTTTTTTCATTCAGATAAAAGTAAAAAAAGTTTATTTTTTCTATTTAGATGTTAATGTCTGAAAATCAGACATAAATTCTAAAAAATAAATAAGCATATTTTAGAAAATGTCTGAAATTAATAAAATTTCAGACTTCAGATATTTAACAAATAACCCCTTAGTCTAATTTGTTCTGATGAAGCAATATTGTGTTTTATCTCGAGGGAGCAACTGTTTACTAAAGTTGTAGGTCTCTGTGGTAGAAGCACGAGAGTTAATTTGGACGTATGCACGTAGCACTACTGTTTTCGTTTTGTTTTTTATTTTTATTTTCTCTTAATCTGTTAGTTTTAGTATGATGATATGATCTCATATATGCTTTTCAAATTATAGAAATCGACACCTAATTTTAACAAAAAAAAATCTTTAATTTCAAATTCTAAGAATAATATTTTAACTATTATGATGGCAATTTCTTTTTATAATACATTTTTATAACTTAATTTCACTTATACAATTATAACTTAAATTATCTTTCAAAAAATTATATTATAAATTTATAAAAAAGTATTATATTCAAACTATAAATTAAATAAATTTGTAATAAAGAAAGGTGTCTAGTTGGTTTAAGTTTTGAGTTTGAGATTCCTTTAAAAAAAAAGTTTTTGAGTAAGAGATAACCACATTAACACTATGAGAAGAGAGGATAAGAATTCAGTACTGAGCTGAGTTTTTGCTCAGTACTGAATAAGTAATTATTCAATAAGATAAAAAAAAATAAAAATTTTAAAACAATTCTAATAATTGATTTAGTGATAAGAAAAAACTCAGTTCAACATTGAATTCTAATCTAAGAAGAGATTTTTAGCCTTTTGATAAGGAAAAAAATATTATAACAAAATATTTTTAATTTATAAATAGTATTATATTCAAAACATAAATTAAATAAATTTGTAATAACAAAGTTGTCTAGTTGGTTTAAGTTTTGAGTTTTATATTACTTAGAAAAAAAAATTTGAGTAAGAGATAATACCAATAACACTGTGATGAGAGAATTTAGGCCTTTTCATCACACATATGTATTAAATCAACCAATTCTATCCTTTTTTTTTTCTTTTTAAGTTTTTAAAAATAGACTACAGAAAAAATTGAAACAAACTTTGTATCTTTCAAACTTGTTGATTTTGTTATTTAAGGTGTTCATCCAAACTTCAAAGATAATTCGTCGGTTGTTTTTTTGTTACTTCATAGCCACTCACAAGTAATGATGGCCAACAGGTTGTGTCGGCGTCTTTTTCATAAGGGTCCGGCACGAACCCGCTCGTATTGCGGGTCGTGCCTAAAAAAAAGCCCATCAACTTTTTTTTTCTTCTTTAAGCCAACATATCCAGCGTGCCTAAAAAAACCAACGTGCTTGACGTGCTTTATTTAAGCTCACGTGTCTGGCGTGCTTTTTTAAGCCCATCAGCCTAATAATAATAATAATTATTATTATTATTATCATCATCATCATAATTATCATAATAATTTTTATTAAGAGAGCAATTAATATTTTATTATCAGTTTATCACAATTTCACAACTATATATTTAATTTCACAATAACCAATCATAACACAATAATACATAAATTTAATTCCATAGATCATACATAAATGAAATATTAATGTTGTAAAATTCCATAGATCATACATAAATGCAATATTAATGTTGTAAAATATTTTATTTATCATTTTTAAAATCATGATATTTATAATTTAATTTATTAAAATCATGATATTTATTTATTCATTTAATAAATTGTAAACATAAAAAAATTAGAATCTTTATTTAAACTAAGACTTAAATTAATTTTTCAAAAGTCTATGCTAAAAAATATATTAAAAAATTTAATTTCAAAATATTTGTAAAATCATAACATTTATATTTACTTTTCATTAAAAATTTTACTTTGATATATTTTGGTCCACGTACTATTGATGGCCCACGGGCTATGTGTTAGCCCACCAATGAAGTGTTCTTATTACGTGCCTTTTCATCACTAATTGTGCCATGCTTTTAAGGCCCATGTGCCTAAATTTATAGGCTCGGCATGGCCCACGTGCGTGCCGTGCCGCGTGCTTTACCGAAAGGTGCTTGTGCCGTGCGGTGCCGTACGGACACGTACTGTACCCATACCGTGTCACGTGTCGGCCGACCCATTAATACACCAATTATTTGAAAACTTCTCATCCTACCACTATGGAACAGGACCTAAAACCATCTCTAGTCACAAGCCTTAATACACCAATTATTTTGAAAACTTCTCATCCTACCACTATGGAACAGGACCTAGACCATCACAATCAATTGATCCCTGCAAACATTTAAAAAAAGAAAAAAGAAAAGTAATAATAATAATAATAATAATAATAATAATTAAGACTTCAACAATCAAATTCATTAATTCAATGCGTTGAGAAGAATCAGGTGAAGCCTTTTCAGACCAGGAAAATCAACGGAATTCTCATGAACCTTTTCTCATTTTAACATATTCAATGTATTCAAAACTATTGACAAACCAGTAAGAATATAATCGCTATATGAATATGGATTTGGTTGAAGAATGCAATTACTTTTTCAAAGTCAAAAAGCAACCTTTAGCAAGATTTTTATGAGCACCTAAGAGACTAAGAGACTAATAGTCTAAAATATCCTGCGTCAGTTTATCTTTTTGCTGTATCAGCTTCATTGCAGAGAGTTACATCAGTTTCACTGCAGAGCATTCTTTTCTAGGACTACACTGCATCACTTACAATGATCGCCATTGGCGCGAATGGCCTATGATTTGACAAGAAAAAGAAAAATCTCTCAACTAATGCAACTGACTGAAAGGCACTTGTTGAATTTTGCATAGGACTAACGAGAGTTGATCTAGATTCAGAACTATAAAAAAAACTCCAAATACAAAGCCAAAATATAGACTTGGTAAAAATCATAGAAGCAGTGAGGCATTTGTTAGACATATGAAGAAAGATTGTCGACACAATCAACCTCTGATTTATGAAAATGGCTGTGTCCCTTATCTGCAATGTTATGCAACACCTTATAGCTGATGATATGATAGTAAAATAAAAAAAGATTTGGAACCCAACTGGCAAACCGCGTAATTCTAAGTAAGTTAAAAGCTGTAAATGCATACTTAAATACAAATGGAAAGAAGATAAACAACAGAACAGTACAAATAAATCATACTATATTCATCCAGAGGAAGGCGAAGAAGATGAGGCGACAACCGCAATGTGAGCTCAATTTTGCTTACATAAAACATTGCAACTTCTTCCAAATTGAACTGCCAAAACTGAGAATTGTAAAGCAAATCCGAAGTAATTAAGACTTTGTCTTGCGTGGGAAAGCTCCTCTTTGCGGTGAAAAATTTAGGGTTACTTTTTGCCTGCCCCCACATGTTTCAATACATAACTGAATGTTATAAAAAAAAAAAAAAATTTCAATCTCTTATCTTCAGTACATAATTAATTATAGTTCAGCAATCAGTAGCATTATTGTGCATGAATATCTCAAATTCAATCCTTAACTCTGGGTTTAATCACACCAGGAAAAGCTAGCTCAAGCAGTAAAACAATCTCAGTGCATGAAAACTTGTAACCACTTTCATTTTTCAGTCATTCACTTAGAACAGGCAGAGTCAGTCCAATCAGTATTCTCCAAAAATGAAGAAATAACTCCAGGAACCTTAAAAAAATGGAAAAAAAAGGTAAATCTTTCATAAAATACATAGATAATATAACTGCTCTTCTATTGCTTATCGAAAATAAAGTTGTCTGTCACTCTCTTCAATCCCCTTTTCAAGGCCTTCCTCTACCTTTATGTTGTGAAGGCAATGCCAATGATGCCTCAGGAGCTAAACCACGTGATTGTTGCTGCTGCAACATCACTGTGTTGGTAGCCATTGTTGAAGTTGATTTAGGAGAAAGTCATCGGCCATGAACCTGAGGCCTTTGCTTTTTATTCTTAAGTTGATGATGTGGAGGAAGCGATATATCCATAGTTGCGGCTGATTTTGGTTTAGGAGGCCTCCCTCGACGTTTAGGCTGTGGTTGCTCCTTTCCATGCTGCTGATGCTGGAATGGGAGTGGTTCTCTTCTTTTCTATATAATTGAGTCAGACTGGGAAGAGTCGTCACCCCGTGGCCATAACTGCCGCTGCTGCAGTCTTCTTTTGACATGCTTTTGAGAAATAATGGCGGAATCATCAGTTATTTCTGTTGGCTGGGATTTTAGACGCTTTTCCAGACGATGATGGTTTCTTTGTTGCTCTTGCGCTCTTTTAAGAGTTGAAGACCGTGATTTTTTCTTCTGCTCTGATTTAAGGGAAACGAGACTCAAATCATGATCAGCCTCAAGAATTGGAAGAACTGGCTCGGACTCAGAAGGCTTTCCATCTCTAGGCCGTAATTGCCTCTTCTGCATCTGCTTTGCCCGATCAAGCTGTTTAACAACAGAGTTAGCTACTGGCTCGGATGCAGTGGGCTTTCCACCTCTAGGCCGTAGTTGCCTCTTCTGCATCAGCTTTGCTGGATCAAACTGTTTAGCAACCGAAGTAGCCACTGGCTCAGATTCAGTGGGCCTTCCAACTCTAAGCCTCTTCTGCATTAGCTTTGCTGGATCAGACTGTTTAGCAACAGAAGTAGCTGTATCTAGTTGAGATGTAGATGGCATTTGGCTAAAAGTTTGCAATTGCGTCTGTTGTCCCTGTCCTACCATTTGCTGCTGTGTCTGAGACTGATGCTCCAGTAAGGTTGTTTTATTCTCTCCATGCCTTCCCTCAATTGGATTTTCTGGCTGCTGTAAGGATAAAAAAAACCATTAATATCTTGGTCAATGATTACAATGTTATTTAATAGTTTATATAATGATTCAATTTGATAGTGGTTTCTTCCCTTTCATATCATGTCATGTCAGACGTGCTAATAAATAACAACTATCAAAGAAATCAAAAGAAGCTAAGACAAAAGCTACCTTGAATTCGGATTTTTTTTCCTTACTACTAAAACTAGTTTGCTGCTGATGCTCAAGGTTAAGCTCCAGTAATTCCCTGGGTACACTAAGAGAACTTGTAACCAGCTGAGATTCAAGTAGCCTTTTAGGGCCACAAAGTTCATATTTTTTTAGCTGCTCTGAGTCTACACATACATTTAGATTAGATTTTTCCATTTCTGTTCCCGATATGGCCATCTCCCCACTAAACTTGAAGTTTGGTCCTGTTGTTAGAGAGTTATCTTCTTGTATTGTTTCTATCCTTTGGATCACCAATTGTGCATGTAAATATTTAGAGTCTGAAAATGCTATTTTCCTTATTCCATTCATTCTACAGGTTACACTTAAATAGAATGTAGAAAACAAACTCCTAATAGATATCCCCTAACTGTAGGATACTTATCTAAACTTGAATTTTTTAAAAAATATTATCTAAAACTTTATTCCGATAAGACTTTAAAACTAAACTAATTATCTAAAACTTTATTCTGATAAGACTTTCAAACTAACTGAAAAATCCTAACTTCTTGACACTCCCCCTCAAGTTGGTGCGTAGATGTCAATCATTCCCAACTTGCTGACAAGATGTCCAAAGTTAGTTTTGAGGAGTCCCTTGGTTAGGATATCTGCTGTTTGTTGTTTTGTTGGAACAAACAATAGGCAGATAATCTTATTCTCAAGGTTCTCCTTGATGAAGTGACGGTCAATTTCAACATGCTTGGTCCTATCATGTTGCACTGGGTTATGTGCAATGTTGATTGCTGCTTTGTTGTCGCAGTATAACCTCATAGGTAGAACTATAGGTCTTCTCAAATCCTCTAGAACTTGTTTTAGCCACAATACTTCACAAAGCCCATGTGCCATAGCTCTAAATTCAGCTTCAGCAGTACTTCGTAAAACCACATTTTGTTTTTTACTCCTCCAAGTCACTAAATTACCCCATACAAAAGTGCAATAGCCAGTAGTAGACTTCCTGTCTATAACTGAACCTGCCCAATCAGCATCAGTGTATACCTCAATCCCTCTATTCTCTGTTTTTCTAAACAAAAGTCCCTTTCCTGGAGTACTTTTTAGATATCTCAGAATTCTGTAAACAGCTTCAAGATGTTCTTCCCGAAGATGATGCATGAAGCGACTTACTATACTGACTGCAAAAGCGATGTCTGGTCTAGTATGAGACAAGTAAATAAGTTTTCCCACCAAATTCTGATATCGTCGTGCATCCACTAAAGCTTTTTCTCCTTCACCTAGTTTTAGATTGTACTCCATAGGTGTATCAATTGGTTTGCAGCCACTCATTCCAGTTTCCTTCAATAAATCAAGGATGTATTTCCTTTGTGAGACAACTATACCTTTCTTGGAACGAGCAACTTCCATTCCAAGAAAGTATTTCAAGGCACCTAAGTCCTTGATTTCAAAATCAGTGGCTAGGCATTGCTTCAATCTTTCCATTTCAACTAAATCATCTCCAGTAAGAATAATGTCATCCACATACACTATAAGCACAATGATTTTACCTTTAGCTGAAACTCTAGTGAACATTGTGTGATCAGCCTGACTTTGTCTGTAACCTTGTCTGTTGACAGCTGTAGTAAATTTCTCAAACCAAGCCCTAGGCGATTGTTTGAGACCATATAAGGACTTTTGCAACTTGCACACATTTGACCTAAATTTTTCAGAGAAACCAGGAGGAGGATCCATGTATACTTCCTCTTTTAAATCCCCGTTGAGAAATGCATTCTTCACATCCAATTGTTGTAATGGCCAATTTAGGTTTGTAGCAATAGACAAGAGAACTCGTACAATGTTTAACTTTGCTACTGGTGCAAATGTCTCTGAATAGTCAATCCCATAGGTTTGAGTAAACTCCTTTGCCACTAGGCGAGCCTTGTATCTCTCAAGTGAATCATCTGAATTGTATTTGACAGTAAATACCCACTTGCAACCAACTGTTGACTTTCCTTTAGGCAAATTGACCACCTTCCAAGTCTGATTCTTCTCAAGAGCATTCATCTCTTCAAGGACAGCTACCTTCCATTCAGGTACACTTAGGGATGGCAAATTCAGGGTCCGGGTCCGGATTTAGCCGTTCCGGTTCAGGACCCGGATGTTAATTTGGTATTCCGAATCCGAATATAAACCCGAATAATTTACCTCTGGGTCCGGACCGGGTTTAACCCGGGAAAATTCGGGTTTCCGGATTGCGGGTTTCAAACCTGAATGTCTGTATTTTTTTGCCTTTTTTCAATTCTCTAACAGGCTATGGATACAATGGAAAAACAATACACAGCCTCATAGCCAACCAAAAAAGTAAAAGCAGCAGAATGAGAACCAATGCAACTAGAATCCAACCTTACATCAAAGAAGCAATCAAAAGAACACAAGCCTAACACAAGCCTAACACAAGCCTAACACAAGCCTAAAAAATTACAAACACAGATCATCTCCCTCATATCCATTTTCACCCTCGTCAGATCCAGCACCAACCTCCTCATAATCCTTCTCCAAAGCTGAAAAATCCTCACGGGTTTCAAATAACTCACCTTTCTCTATGCCCTATTGGCATTACATCAAATCAAAATTGTGGTCAATGCGAGAAAATACCTTAGCAATGCGAGAAAATACCTTAGCAATACTAGTTGAGTTCGCTATCATGCACACGGCCCTTTGCACCTTCGCGAGATCACCACTCGAACAGTTGGAGGCTGGTAATTGATACCACACTTGAATCCAGTTTGGCACCAATCAACAAATTGAATGGCAGCTGATGATGATAATGATCAACACAGCCGTGGTGGCAGCAAAGCAGCGAGATGACGATGACGAAAAAGTCAATAGTTGGGGGCTGTGTTGAATTGATGAAGAGAAGAAGACAATGGGTGGCAGCTGTATTGAGAGAAAGTTGTAAAGTGCAAGAGTTGTAAAGTGTAAACTAGGGTTTCCTCTTTCTTTTTGACTTTTTGCTTTTCTATTTATATTTTTTAAAAATTAAAAATATAATATTAAGAGTAAAGACATCCAGGTCCGGGTTCCGGATATACGGGTTGGCCTATTCCGGATCCGGATCCGGACCCGGATACATCCGGGTTTATTAAATTGTTTCCGGATTTCGGATTTTTTTGTATCCGGTGCGGGTTGAACCCGGTCCGGATTATCCGAGTTCGTGCGGATCCGAGCCGGGTCCAGGTTATTTTGCCATCCCTAGGTACACTTAGAGCATCCTGTACATTCTTTGGAATTTTTACACTAGAAAGTTGTGAGGTAAATGTATAGAAAGGAGGTGATAGGTTGTGATACGAAAGAAAGTTAGACAATGGGTATTTGGCACAACTTCTAATACCTTTCCTTAGAGCAATAGGTATGTTTAGATCACTAAGAACCTGAGAAGTTGAATTTAACTCACAAGAAGGATTAGAATTAAAATTACCTGAGGAAGGAGTCTGATTTGACCTTGGATTGGAATCATGGCCTTGCTGCAAAGTAAGGTTCTCTCTTCTTTGATTAGTACCCTTTCTTGAGTAAACAATAAACTCAAGTTGTTTATTACCCTGTCTTGCACACAAATCTGGTTCTAATGGCACATTAGAAGGCTGTCCAGGTTGATTAGCATTTACATTATCAGATTTAGTGAGGTTTTCTTGTGGTTCAGGTGCATTAGGTTCTAATATGGGATCAAGAATGGTAGAACCAGGTAAAGCAGTGTTTGGAACATGTACAACAGTATTAAGTTCAGGTATGGCAGCCTCGAGACTTTTTTCTGGACGGAGTGAGTCTAGCACAGAAGAAATAGAAGGGGTTTCTAGGTGAATAGTGTTAAAGATAGAATCTTCACTCCTATTCTCCCCCTGAAGATGATTATCTACATAATATCTTCGTTTTTCAAAAAATGTAACATCCATGGTAACAAACATTTTTTTTAAAATAGGATCAAAACATTTATACCCCTTTTGTGTTGGAGAATATCCAACAAAAATGCATTTTCTAGCCTTTGGAGCAAGTTTGCCCCGATTCTGGTTGTGAATATGGACAAAAGCAACACAACCAAATATTTTGGGCGGAAGTGTGACTGAAATTCTTGAGGTAGAGAAACATTGATTAAAGAAATCAGATGGAATTTGAAATTATAGAACTTTTGAAGGCATTCGATTTATTAAATAGGCAGTGGTGAGTACAACTTCTCCCCACAAATACATAGGAACTTGAGTTGTAAAAAGTAAAGATCTAGCAACTTCAAGGAGATGCTTATTTTTGCGTTCAGCAATTCCATTTTGTTGGGGGGTATCCGTACATGAACTTTGATGAAATATGCCATTTTCCACAAAATAATCTCCCAAAAACTTGTTAAAGTATTCTTTACCATTGTCAGTTCGGAAAACTTGAATTTTAGTTTGAAACTGAGTTTGTACCATGTTGTTAAAAGTTTTAAAAATCATTCCCACATCTGATTTTTCCTTCATTAAATATACCCAAGAAATACGGGTATGATCATCAATGAAGGTAATAAACCATCTTTTTCCTGTTAATGTAGAAATTCTATTAGGTCCCCAAACATCACTATGAATCACAGAAAAAGGTTTTGAGGCTTTGTAGGGTTGGGAAGGAAATGATGCACGATGATGTTTTGCTAATTCACAAATTTCACATTTAAAGGAAGAAGAACTTTTATTAGCAAACAAGTTGGGAAATAAATATTGCAAATACTGAAAACTAGGATGGCCTAACCTAAAGTGCCACAACAAAACTTCATTGTCATTATTAATAGCAGAAACAGAATTGAAACAAGTACGTGGAGGTTGTCGTCTCAAACTTGGTACTTCTTCAAAGAAATACAGCCCCCCACTTTGTCTAGCACTGCCAATCATCTTCCCCGAGGTCAAATCCTGAAATTCACAATGTTTTTGGAAGAAATTAGCGCAACAGTTCAAGTCAAGAGTTAATTTGCTAATAGACAAAAGATTGCAAGATAGGTTAGGAACATGTAGAACATTATGAAGAGTGAGAGTGGAAGAAAGAATGATAGACCCTTTTCCAGCAATAGCCGAAAGGGATCTGTCAGCGATCTTAATTTTTTGATTTCCTGCACATGGCTTATAGGCAGAAAACAAAGATGGAGAGCCTGTCATGTGATCGGTTGCTCTTGAATCAATAATCCAAGAAAAAGAATTCGAATGATGACAAACAAGGGCAGCAGAAAGATAATTACCTTTTTGAGCTAATGAATAAGAGGGAGTAGATGAATTGAAGGATGAGGATTGAAACAATTTATACAAGTGCTCTAATTGATCCTTCGTGAAAGGTGATGACTCTGAAGAACCTGATTGCTCTTGATCTGAAGTAGCTTGGAAGGCTCGTCCATCACCTCCTTGTTTCTTCTTCACATGAGGAGGCTTGCCATGTAGCTTCCAGCAGGTTTCTCTTGTATGCCAAGCCCTTTTACAGAAGTCGCACCAAGGTTTCTTTGAATTCCTTCGATCTCCATCAGGTTCAGGTGCCTTTGAAACAAGAGCAGAACTCTCTGAACTCTCTACTTCACTGGTGGCTTTAACATCATTAAGCATGACATTCCGTCGTGCTTCTTCTCTTCTTACCTCAGAAAAAACTTCTCGAATAGATGGAAGGGGTTTCCTGCTCAGAATTCTGCCTCTCACTTCGTCTAAATCACGGTTTAGCCCAGCCAAGAACACATATACTCTGTCATTTTCCAACATCTTCTTATACCTTACACTATCACTCGAGCAGTCCCACTGCTCATCATAGCAAAGATCTAATTTCTGCCAAAGGATCAACAGTTCATTATAGTAAGTTGTGACCTCCCGATTACCTTGCTTGGACTGCCACAGTTGAGTTTTCAACTCAAATATCTGAGATGAATTTTCTAAATCAGAATAGGTATCTCGGATTGCATCCCACACCGCCTTGGCTGTCGATAAGAACAGATAAGGCTTACCAATCCTAGCCTCCATTGAGTTTATCAACCACACAATAACCATTGAATTTGCTGATCTCCAGGTCGGAAGAGAAGGATCTCCAGCAGCTGGTTTTGTTACTTCACCAGTCAAATGCCCCAGCTTTCCCTTTCCATCAATTACCAACTTAACGCACTGTGCCCACTCTAAGTAATTTTTTCCATTCAATTTATGAACAGTTAGTTGCAAAGAAGAGCTATCCTGGTTATATTCAGACTGCTGCAACAGCGGCTGAGGAGTTGTGGTGTTACTATCATCATTTTCGGCAGTAGATGCCGATGAGCTCTTTGTAGCTCCAGTCATGGCAGTTTTCACCATTGAAAAATAGACCTCTAAATATTCATTGCTCTGATACCATGTAAATATTTAGAGTCTGAAAATGCTATTTTCCTTATTCCATTCATTCTACAAGTTACACTTAAATAGAATGTAGAAAACAAACTCCTAATAGATATCCCCTAACTGTAGGATACTTATCTAAACTTGAATTTAAAAAAAAAGATTATCTAAAACTTTATTCCGATAAGACTTTAAAACTAAACTAATTATCTAAAACTTTATTCTGATAAGACTTTCAAACTAACTGAAAAATCCTAACCAGTGCATTTCCATTTTCATCATGTGAATCACAAGAGGAAATTGCCATCAACCTTGGTTGGGATTTGGGTACCTCTTGCTGATCACATAGCTTTAATTTCTTACTTGGCTTCTCAAATAACTCCTCTAAAGTTCTTTCCAGTTGTGGTGGCCTTTTTGGACTAGGAAGCTCAATTTCCTGTTTCCCCACAAGCTGCATTGAATCTGTGGGTAAATTAACAGATGCTGATGTTACTTTTCTTTGGTCTGCCGCAACCTTCACTTGACCACAAATGTCCAGCTGTTGCTGCTGTTCTGCTTGAAAAGTAGAAGCAAGCACAGTTTCACTCCCCGTACTTGGAGGATTCTCTGTTTGCAGCAAATGCTCCTCTACCAATTCCTGTTGTTTTCTGATTTTAGGCATTAATTTGTTATTTCCTGATACTTCCAAGTTCAAAGAACAGATGATATCAATCAGCTTCCCCTCTACCTTGTTAGTCTTCTTCAACAATTCCATTAAATCTTCCTAAAATCCAGATAAGCACATAATGACATCAGATTTATCAAGTGGAATTAAACTGAATTAGAACATTAACAGGTAAACTATTTTGGTGACTAACCTTCTGTAAATGTGATGAATCAGAAAGATCCACTTTTTGACCTGTGACATTATTTTGGGTGCTGACAGTGGCTATATTGTCATTTTCTTTCTTTATAAGCTTGACCAGCATGTTGCTATTTATTTAACAAGAAAAATAACACTGTAAGAATGATCATAAGAACAAGAATAAAAGAGAGATGCAATAAAGATTGAGGATAATAGAAAAGAAGAACACCTAAGATCAAAAATCTGGCAGCACACTTCCATTTTTTGTTCCTGTAACCTCTTTTCCTCTTCAGTCCCTTCAAAGTGTTGCCTTTCTGGATTAATATGTTCCACAATTTCTTCAAAGTGTATTTCTGGAAACTGAGCTTGCTCATCTCGAACTTCACTTTCTGAATTTGTTGTTTGATTTATCTTTTCAAGTTTCTTGCTTTCCAGTTCTTTATGATATGGTTCTTCAATAACTTCATCTTCTCGTTCTTTCCGATATTCAGCTTCAGTTACTTCACTTTTCTTTCCAGGATTACTCCCTTTTTCTTGATAGTTCTCTTCTATGGTCAACCCAACTGTTTCGCTTAGTACTTGACTTTGCTGTAGATTCAATTCCTTTCGCTGTTGATTCTGCCACTCTTGCATTTGATCATGTACGTCATCCGTTTCCCTTCCTTGTTCAGATTCAATCTGCTCTTCAACTACCTTTAATCGTATTTCTCCCACTTCATTTTGTTCTTTGCTTACTTCATCTCCTCGTTCATTTTGATTTTCTGCTTCCATTATTTCACTACTCTTTTCAGCCTGATTATTCCTTTCTGCTTGGTAATTCTTTTCTACGGTCACATCAATTGTTTCACTCACTGCTTGACTTTGTTGCAGATCCAATTCCTTATGCTGGTGATTCTGCTGCTCTTGCATTTGATCATGTTCTTCGTTCCCTTCCCAGTCTTGTTCAACTACAATTTGTTCTTCAACTACTTTTAATCGTAATTCTTCCACTTCATTTTTTTCTCCATTCAATTCAGCATCCCCTTGTTTTTTCTGCTTTTCAATCAGTTCAATTCGTTGTTCTGCTTGCTTTTGCTTTTCAGGTCTTTCAGACATTTCCTGCTGTACTTGATTCTGTTCTTGGCTATCTTCGATTTTTTGCTGTTTCTGGGATTGAACTCTTCTAAACTTACGCTGCCTGCTATACGTCCTATTCTGCTCACACCTCTTTGAACGTTTGTTTTCCTTTTTCAACTTATGAAGAGAATAAATATCCTCAAATGAAAGCATATAGCAATTTGCAGATGTGCTGACGATCTCCCCTTTAATGACAAGCTTCTGTAAATGACAAGTTAATAGTGCCGCATGAGCAAATGGCAAATCCTCATACTCTGCCTCAATAAACTTTGATATTGCTTCCTCACTTGAACCCCCTTGCTCATTCAACTCTGTGATTGCCCTTTGTATCATCTATGTAAAAAACAACACCGCGTGCAGAAAGTAATTAGTTTAATGCAGCAGAAAATAGGCAAAAGTAGAATCGTATAAATGTTCCTAGAAGGCTAGAAAGAAGGGATAGTACAGAAGCATAAGGTGGGTGATCCGGGGTGCGAGTGTACTTGCTGAAATGTTCTTTAATTTTCTCCCAGTGCAGGCATGTAGATGGGTTTGAGCTTTCAAGCAGCCTCTTTATATGCTCAAGTTTTTTCCTCTGTTCATGGTAATCAACAGCATTGAAATTGGAGTAGAGCAAAATACTATAACAAAAAATCAGGGTCAATGCAAATATTTGGGTCAGCTACTGTACCTTGAAACCATCTAATTTCATAAATGAATAGTCTAGGACTTGGGCCATAGAAAGTTGAGAGAACATAGATATGACATTCAAACTAGTAACTTAGGTCATATTTGCATGCTAACAATGCAAATGCACATATCTAAATATATTTGCATTATATGTATGTTGATTTTTGAGGAATATTTGAATCTTAACAGACACAGAAGGAAGAAGAATTTAAGTCAGCAAAGTTCATCAAAACCTACTAGTGACAAGTAATGACTAAATCGTATCAAAACTGTTAAGGACTCAATGATCATGAATGCATGTTATAACTTCCCCAATAGACAGCTTCCCCTTGATATGAAGCCCTTAACTAGTCAAAATATTATCCATGATAACACATCAGAAGATCTGTAAACATGGATCTCTCACAAAGCATAATGATGGCATGAACATGCAGATCAGCTGGCATGCAAAACTATGGAAACTGGCTAGTTATGTATCAGAGCACAAGTATATGCAATACGTGCATAGGTGCTAATCTACCAATATGTGATAATTGGTGATTTTGTACACAACAAACCAGTAGCCAATAGAAAGGTATGCCTAAGCCAATATATATTCTGAATTATTATTATTATTATTATGATGATGAAGATGATGATGAATAATAATAATAATAGTAAATTTTTCCAATTCCTTTTCCTAAAATCCCTGTTGATAGTATGAATCTGGGCATGTGAGATAAAAAGCTTGCAGATAATGGAACTTTTGGTATAGGCCGGGGCATTCCAGGAGGAATTAATTACTTGTGAAGGTCGGGGAGTGGGTGCTGTAGTTGACGCCAGAGGTGGGCTACCAGCAGGAGGCACGGGAAGGGCAGAGCTGTAAGTATAGCCCAAAAACAATCAAGAGCTTCAATTAATATGTACATCATGGCATAAAAATGTTGTAATATGATAATATTAATAATTTTTTTTTTGAAAAAAAAACACTTATAGTGAAAGGGATTGTAATGGTTTCAAATTAACTGAAAACATCTGATAGAGGAAAGAGAGGATTAAAAGTGGACATTAAAAAATATACTGTATGTCTCCTTTTGCCACGAGAAGGTGTAAGCATAATAGAAGAAGAAGAAGAAGAAACATTAGGAAACATACATTGGCTGCTTTGCACCTATAGTTGATTGAGGAGTATAGCTAACAGGTAATTGTTCTGGCACCTCACCCACTGGCTGAGTTAAAGGAGTATCCGGTGTGGCCACTTTAGATGGAACTTCTTCTGCTATAAAATTAGCATTTATTATTTGCATGTGCAAAATCTACAGATTTTCTTATAGCAGGATTATAACCCATGTCAGAATATTAGGAACTTGGAACATTAGAACAAGCAGTACTTCTCCATCACTTTAATTATACTATTGTATCAAAAATTAAAACATTGCAGACGAAAAGTTCTCCATATCTTACCCAGTTCAGTTTCCAGCTTGAAAGAACTTTTGATTATGAATAGGAAGGATGGGCTGAATAAACTATACAAACAGAAGTTATCTACCAAAAAGTTAAGCTGCCTCCTGTGCATGTGAGAACAAGAGCAGAACAAAACTCCAGCGAGGCAATGAAAATCATTCACATGAAAAACCAAACATCATGGAGAAATCCAGCGGTCAACTGTTGTTATATGAATTTTTTTTTTTGTTGCTTGCAAACTTGTAATTCCCAACAAAGAACAATTACTACAAAATATGCTTAATGGTGGTTGGGCAACTAACACAAAGGCCAACACAATCTATTATATATTCTTAAGGCAAAATGATGCACTCATTTAAGAATTTTGGAGTTTGCAATCAGTGATTATACCAAAGAGCACTACTACAAGGGCAATCTCTGAAAAGTGAATTAGGAGCAAAACTGTTACTAGCCACTTTTATCCCAAATATTTCAGGTTAGCTCCTTGAAAGTATGGGAACTTTTCAATCAGCTCTCAGCCCACATGGGATGTTGGAGAGAAAAGGACGGCTATTAACATGAGCCAAATGTAATTCACACATAGGTATACCTAGCATGTTGTTTGAACAAAATATATTTAGCAATCAATATAAAGCTGCAGTTTAACTCAATCCAAAAATGGCTCCAGCAAAGATAAAAGGATACATAGCCAACTACCAAACATGATTCTAGAAGAGTACTAACTAAAAAGCTTAACAAATAATTCTGGAGGAAAAAAGAAATTAAATAGGATATTCTCTATCTTTCCCCCAATAAATGCTTATACAAATGCTCCCAATACTCAGAATTCTGAAAAGCGTAAAAAAGTTATTCAGCCAACTCTTAACTCCAATAACTGTAAAGCATTCAACATATCATATCACATTATTAGATTTTATATTACAATTCAAGCATCTATTTGGATTGCCTGGGTACGAAAAACAATTTAACAGATGGCATGTTCCATTTGTCAAATGCTAGTGACTATACGACGTCTCTAAAGAGAAGAGACAGAAGCAATAAAGAGTCTCAAATTAAACAGAAAAGTGCACAAACAATCCAGAAATTAAGTAACCGAATAACCGACATATTTGCAAAGCTCCTTACCTTCTTCTCCATAATGAGCAGCTAAGACGTCAGGTGGTATTCCTTGCATTCCATATATCACAATGCCAATCGATTCCCGACCAGCTTTTGCATTGGGTACTCTGTTACAAGAATTACAAATACAAACTCAATGAGTGTAATGCAACTACATTGCAGATGCAAACAGCTTATACCGACTGAACACAACATGTCAAAAAAGGAACTAACTTTATCATGATCTATTCACCAAAAGGAACCAATTGACCTGGAGTAAATAAACTAATTCTAAGCATTCTCAGGGTACACAAAATATGCCAGTTCAAGCATATGTTGAGGGCACCAGTTCGAGTCTCGTGGGTCTCTTTCCCTTTTTCTAAATAGGGCACATTTATATCTAATGTGTTAGTGGGAGTAAATTTTCCAGTTTGTCTCGGTAGACTGCTCAATTGTACAATAAATATAAACATATGCATCTAGATTTCCACGTAGACCCTGTATTGTAATGTATTGGAGGATTATTGCAACCATTCAGATTAACATCGAGAGACATTCAAAGACACACTTTGATACCCATTGTGTTACCAAATTTGCATGCAATCAAAAGATTTAATTACTACAAAATCCCAACGCAGAATTGCTTCTTGCCATACTACTCAGTACTCACTAACTGAAATTAGAGAAAGAAACGTGTACAAAGATTAATTATTACGCGGTAACGGTCTCTTTGTGAAGCTGATGGACGTGAGCGGCCATGGCACCTGCAGTGGGAAGTTGGTCGTGGCAGACGTGGCACTTGAAGTGGTTATCTTTCTGATGCTCAACTAAAATCTTCTCGTCGGCGAATTCACCGTCGCAGTAATAGCACCACACCTTCAACTTCAACGATGCTCTTGTTATCTTCTTCTTCTTCTTTCCCATATTTGCCCGCATGCAAATGCAATGCCCTCTCTCTCTCTCTCTCTCCCTGTTGTGCATATCAAACTACATGCTCCCAGGATTCAGAGTCCTTCTCTCAGTTGGTTTCTCCTTTCCTGAGTTGAGTCGTGTGTGTGGGTTTAATTATATATATATATATATGTTCTGCCTTTTAAAGGCAGTTTCAATTTTGCTGCCTGTCTATGACAACTAAGACAAAATCTTTAAACTGACCAACTTCTTATATTGCATGTCATCGCATGCGTGAATGATATCAGTAACGAAACTCGAAACCCAAGCGCAAGCATTACGTTCGACCCATATTTTATTTTTATAGGGTATGCTGTCCGACATTGTCATTCCACCTATCCAAGTTACTTTTCTATTACGAGCAATATTACACATTCAGATATTTACATCTTAATTTAATTCTCAATTTGTGTGGTATTTATTTATTTAACGGTAGTTAAATAACATTATAAATTATAAAATTTATCATATAATAAATGATTAACATATGATATTGAGACTTAAATATTAGAAATATAAATATTAAAAATACTTTAATAGTATTATTTTATTATTCTTATCCACTCATAATGATTCATGATTTTTTTCTTTTTAGATATTAAATACAAATCGATGAAATTAAGCACAATACAATTGCATCCCACTAATATGTACAATCAATCTAATACATTAAAGTCCAATACAACATCTGAAACCCACAAAAATAGCTTATAATAAAATTTAATGGTTTACTATGGTTACATTTATTTTTTTGTTTGAATTTTGAATAAATCTAAATTTAGCTAAAGTCTGAAAAGAAATGTTTGAATAACATATTTATTTTTCTTTTTTTAACATTTGAACATAAAATTTGAAAGCTAATAGTTTGGCACAAATATCATTTTCAATGGCGCATATATTTATTCTTCACAATTTAAAAATTTAAAGTTGATTAGTTTGATACCATTAAAAATAATACTTAGTTTGATACCATTAAAAATAATACTATCATTGTTTCTTAATTTAACTTTGTAATAAAAATATAATTATAACATCAACTTTCATTATAAAGTCAACACTGTTGTTTTAGTTTTGATTTATCAAAATGAATATAATTTGATTTGTTCAATATTTTGGTTTAGTTAATATTCCCATGTTAATAAAAATTTAAAGTAATTAAAAAAAATCAAGGATAATACAAAGATATAATGTTCATACATAATATAGGAAGTGCGTGATTTATTAATGGTATTTTTGAGATTTGATATTACAATTTTTCATTTAAATTTCAAACTTCACTTAAAAGTGAACTAAACAAACAACCTAAATAAGTAAATGTATGAAAAATAAATAAATTTAGAGTTCAGATAAAAAAAAGCACTTATGTTTGATGTAGTATCAATTGTGTTGTTTATAATAATTTTTTATTATTAAATCAATACTATTTTAATCTATTATCAAAATATAACAACTGCAGGCAACCTCCAACCATTGTTGGCCACCATCCCTAAATTCCTCGACGACCGATGAACTTAAAAGTGGTGGCGGTGAATTATAACTTGTTGCTGCCTGACAGCAGTGAGTTACTGATAGGGTAGAAACTTTAATAGTGAATGTACTAAGAATAGATGCTCAATTGCCATAGATATTAGTAGCTTTGCATAAAGTCAGAGATCATGAATCATAATTTCAATGGTGCCAAGTTTATGTACTTTAACCAAGATTAATTATCGTTCTTGTCACATAATAAGAGAGTATGGTCTACGACTACTTGATCTTATTGATGAGGCTGGAGAGCCATATAATATAACAAGGGTGACAAAACCAAATTCCAAGTATGAAGGATGGGGTCTAGGCGTGTGACATGGGCATGGAGGACGTGAAAGTCATGCATGCAAGGGAGTAGGAACCGAAACAATATTCATAGTTATCGACTTAAAGTATACATAGGAGTATTCATAGCTTGTTTAGTTGTTGCATTTAAATTATCTTGTGCTACTTGTTTTGCTGAACGGGTTAATAGCTAGGTAGTTGCATTTATTTTGTATTTTGTTATTTGCTTAGTTGACGTATTATAAGCCTCTATTTTCGGCTGTATATTAGAGTAGTGGGCTGTGATTAAATGTATAAATACGGTCTCGAGTTCAATAATAAGCAGTCAGCAAATTATCTAAATTATCTTGTGATTTATTCTCACCCAAAGAGAATCATACGCATTGTATAAGTGTAGTTCTGACTGTGACTTATCACTTATCTTATCAAATTGTTTTATCTTTTACATATTTATATGGGGACTCTTTTTTCTACAGTACTTTTTCTTTGAAAAAGTGTTAGAATGAAATTGGATTGAAGCCTTCATGGCTTCGTTTTAGGCTCCGTTTGGTACAACTTATTAAATAGAGCTTATAACAGCAGAGCTTATACCAATAGAGCTTTTGCACAAAAAGTCATTGGGTGTTTGGTTGTCAATAAAAAAAGCACTTTTGAACCATTAAACTATGTGATATTTTTTATATTATCTATTTTTAGAAAAGCTCTATAACCTCTACTCCCAAAAGCTCAAATTTTGGACTTTTACTAGTATAGGTAAATTAGCTTATTTAAGCTAAAAAAACTCTACTAAAAAAATAACTAAATACCATAAAAATTTTTAAAAAGTGCTTATACGATTAAATAAGCATTTATGGCTCTTAAATAAGTCATACCAAACAGGCACTTAGTCACCCACTGGTTCGGTGTTTCTTTTTTAGTTTATTTTATTTTCTTACTCTTTCATTTAAAGCTTTCGATTCCAGGATTGTAATAAGTTATTCTTCACAGTTTATAAATTACAGTCGTAGAGGGGTTCTTGAAAAAAGCCTTTATTGCTAGGGGCAAACATACAATGAAGTACGGATATAGACGACGTAATTTACAAGTGTCTGGCAATTGCCTTCAAAGAAGAAGAGGACATAGTAGTGCTTATGGGAAGAACGAAGATAGGAGGAGAAAAAAACACTGAAAACTGCCCAGCGGGCAAGGTCTTTCTCGCAAGAGGAATCAATAAGGAGGGGCTAAAAGCAGCAGTGCAACAAGCCTAGCGAACAGTTAAGGAAATGAAGATCGAAAGCATGGGGGACGATATATTCCTCTTCAAGTTTGCCTCAGAAGAAGAAAAGAAAAGGGTGTTTATGGGGGTCTGTGGCACTTTGTTAGAGCCCTGCTAGTGCTTAACTTAACCAACTGGTATTGGCGACACAGAGAAATAATCCTTCATGCATACATCGTTTTGGGTACAAATTCACAATATACTTATAACGTGTATGGATAGAGGCACCGTTTGAAAGTTGGAAGAGAAGATTGGTAATGTCGAGGAAATTGAAACAGATGAAGCAAGTAAATGCATAGGCCAGCTTGCACGAGCCAAAATATCTATTGATATAACACAACTTTTGAAAAAGGTTATGTTCTTGCAACAAGGGGTCAAAATTCCAATGCCAATCTTGTAAGAAAAATTGCCAGACTTATGTTTTTTCAGTGAGTATATTGGCCACCTTCTAACTTTTAACATGATACAAGAATCCTCACCATTAGCAGTTTGTTTCTGGACCTGAAGTTGCTTTACAATTTATGGTGGACATTCTTCCCTTGCATATTTCTCACAATTCACTTTGGATATAACGACAAGAAAATGATTTTAAGGACTTAAAAGTTCGTTTATCTTCTCAGTCTCTAGACCATCCGATCAAAGCAAGAAGTAAGCCAAATATGTTACCATTGAAAAGAGCCCTCAATAATTTTTGCTTTTCTGCTGTGTACGGTGGATACCTTGTTGTTGAATCTCCATTAAAGCTTCTGTAAAGAACTGCTTTCTTGTGGCTAAAGGCATCAAAAGAAAATTTACCATGGTACGATCCCATTCCACTCTCTCCAACTCCTCCAAAGGGTAAGGAGGAAACTGTAGTCTGTAAAATTCATAGGCGGCATGATTTCCCAATGAGTTTAGATCACCAATACAGATTATAAAGTGCAAACTGTAACTATAAGTGTATGCAGTGGTTAGTACTGAAGGAGCATTGCAATGACACAAAATTGCTATATATATATATATGTATGACAGGGTTCCATTAAGAGAAAATTACATGCACGATTGTGTCGTTGAAGACTATTCCTCCGGCTGATATGTTCTGTACAAATTCTTTCTTCATCTGCTCATCATCACTGAAAAAGTATGCAGCAAGAGGTTTCGGTTTGGATTTTATCACATCGAAGCTGTCTTCTATTTTTTCAACCTTACACAGTTCAGAAAGAACTAAATTAGTTACAAGTGACTGATGTTTCACAAACAATTGCATGCTCACTTACTCATTTTGGAATTTGAATGTCCTCACCCCTTAGAAACAGGCCTTCAGTTTAAAATGTGCACTTGATACAATACTCACAGTGACAATTGGCAATAATGGCCCAAATATCTCTTCCTTCATAATCGTAGAGTCATCTGGAACATCCAGCAATATGGTTGGAGCTATCTTTCTGCAATAATAGATGCAATAGTCAGTGAAACTAAATGTTCTAGTAAGGTAACACTCTAAAATGAACAAAATGAACAATGGAAGCCACACTATCAGACTCACAATTGCTTTTCATCCCTTTGGCCTCCATAAACAATTTTGTCTGATACTTTATCTTCATCCAAGAGGCTTGCAAGACGTGCAAAGTGGAATGGATTCACAATGCGAGATAGATCTTTTGATTCCATTGGATTTTTCCCAAAAAACTCCTTCAGTTCATTTCTCAAACTGTCTATCTATAGAAGAAGCATGCATTAAGAAAAGATATCCCTAGAAAAATACACAAATTTATTATTCTTAGAGACGATCTTACCAGCTTTGGAGCAAAGTCTTTAGTTGTTATGATATAATCAACACCAATGCAAGCTTGTCCATTATTGGCCATCCACTTGCCGGCTATGATCCTCCTTGTAGTGACCTTAGAATAATTTTGATAATCATTTCCATGGCAAGAAATTAACATGGGATACATATATAGTAAAACTATGTATGAAATGTCTTACTTGTAAGTTAATCGTTGAATCAACAACCGCAGGGCTTTTTCCCCCAAGTTCCAAAATTACAGGTGTAAGGTGCTTTGCAGCAGCAGCCATAACAATTCGCCCCACTCTTGGGCTACCTAAAACAAGTTCAAGACGGCTCAAAATTGTCTACTGCAGAGGAACTGAGTGCAAAACAAAAACGTGAATATTTATGAAATATTTTTGACAGGATGAAAAACATATTACTCGCTCCTTGAGAATCAAATCATTTGATAAACCTTGAACCCTTATAGCTCTACTGGATAGATATTTATCATCATCATTGATAACTTGGAAAGTTGATTGGAGAGTGTACTTCTAATAGGACAACCATATAAAAGAATTTTAAAGTTTATTGAGCATGTTATGGATGTTCGGCTTCCAAAAAATGTGAGTCCAATTAACTGAAATTATAGACACTTGACACAATTTAAGAGGCTTGACTTGATTTAATAAATAATTGTAGGGAGAAACCTGTGTAGAAAATTTTATCCCACTTCTGCTCTAGTAATGCAGATGTTTCAGCAACAGCCCCCTCGACAACTCTGACAGCAGAATTGTCTACGTAATCCTCTAGTAATTTGGCAAGCAGTGATGATGTGGCCGGTGCAATTTCTGATGGCTTTAGAACCACGGCATTACCAGCTGCAATAGCTCCAATGACTGGATCAAGAGACAACACTGGAACAAAGATATAGAATGTGTTACTCGAGAAAGAGAAACCAGATCTCGATGTCATACGTAACTGAATTCTGGTGCTGGAAATGTGATTATAAGTTGCATACAGAAGGGGTAGTTCCAAGTAGAGATGACCAATACAACTCCCAGAGGTTCTGAAATAATTTCTGCCGAAGATGGATATGTTGTCAATGAAGTTTTGGCCTATGAAATGTTGAGCATTTTGCATTAGGTTTGCTTACCTTTTGAATTTTCAGGACAAAGTTAGCATTATATATTCTCATACTGATCCAAACATAATTTGAAGTTGCAGCAGTAGTTACCTTTTCAGGCTTCGTCCAATATTTAAGTTCTTTAAGAGCCAACTTACATGAACTTTTTGTCATAGAAATCTGCAATACAGAGCCTACTTTATTATTGAATATATTTTTGTTTTTTAATCTAAAATATGAATCAATTGAAACTGATATGAAATCTGAATAAATCTAAATATTTGAATGATAATGCTTTCCTTTTTTCCAGAGGTGAATTGCTCACAGAGTGAAAAAAAGAAACAAAATAAATTTTGGAAAAAAGAAATAACATTAATGTAATAGAGTAGTAAAAACATGAGAAATTAGAGAAGTAAAAAGATCATAAATATTGTAGGTTGAACATGGTAGCATTATAGATTTTAAATTATGACTTCACACATTTTGCCAACATATCAAGATGCAAAGTCCAATAATTATGAAAAGAATGCATCAATATGAATTTGTTTTCTAGGAAAACGACAATCAGACACTCAAGGTTTGTTCAAACATACATGTAAATCTTCAAGGGTTTAGAAATGAACACACAGATCCCTTTTTTACTATTATATCCTTTTAGTGACCTCAGAGATAATCTTTAAAATTTTGTACTAAAGAAACAAGAGAGTAGAGATTAAACCTCAGAGATGAAGGTTTCAAATGGGGGCTTAGAGAGGTCCTTATGAATGGCTTCAATAATCTCCTCCTCCTTTTCTTCAATCATGTTTGCAATACTTTGTATCTGTGACATCCTCCACTCATAACTCTTTGTCTTTCTTGAATTATAATTATTTCGAAGCTCCTTCATCAACGAAGCAGCTTTCTCGACATCAAATCTTTGCATTTGCTTCTCTTCTGCAGCCATTGTTGCTGAACAACTAAAGAAATTATAGTAATCATTAGAACAACGAAATGAAAGATTAAGAATTATGATTGAAAATATTTTTGATTACGAATTATGATTGGAAATGTTTATGATTACCGGCATGAAAATGAAGTGAGGCTCAAGTATGGAAACGAAATATGGGTTTGATTCTTCCCGCAAGTGTAATTGTATATAAAAGATTTGTTCAAGCAAGCCGCACCTGTGCTGTTACATTAATATTACAAGAAGAAAATATATATCAGAGGAATAAAATCATTTGATCCTTTGTAATATTACAAGATGAATTATTTTCAAACGCTTTGCTTGACAAAGTTGAACTGATAATAAGTCAGTTTATGTTTCGAATTCATGAGAAAAAGATAACTTTCTTAAGAGTATAATGTAAAATTCACTGCAAAAGTACATCCAAGCAAATAAAAACTTAAATATTACAGATGAAATACCTATAGTTTACAATTTTAAAATCCACAAATAAACTCAAATTCTGTTATTAAACTTAAAAAAAAATAGTCGAAACGAGAATGATAAATAAAATATTAAAAAAATCTTAATCCAATACAAAATAAAAACGGGCTAAAAACAAAAATTTTCAATTTATTTTACCCTTGTGCCTCCTATTGTACATGGATTTCGCCGCCTCCTATACCGATTTTCTACCAAGCTTAAAATTGAAACGGCCTTAAATTGTTTAAAATATGTAATTATGGACGTCTAAATTTTATCAATAAATGAAATAAAATTGGAGGTTAACACAACATGCTATTGGTTTGGTAAAGCAGACCAGGTTCCCTATCTTTAATCCTACAGCTCATCAACATGCTAATGTTCATATTATTATCCAATTGACTTAACTTTAGACAATTATATATAAATGGGAATTTTCTGAAAATAAAAGACACAATTATTTTATTGTAGGAAAAAAAATATATAATTAAGGATAAAAATCTTCTGCTCTTTCCAGTGCATGAAATCGTTTTTCTTTTTTACCCCCAAAAGAAAGAACTTCACTAAGTAAAATTAGCTCGTGAGTGAAGAAGAATAAGTAGTTATATATCATGTACCTGAAATCTTGAAAAGGTCGAACGGAGGGGTTTCTCATTGCGGTTGCAGTTTAGAGCCTTAGTTTCTGTCTACCAATGTATGTAAACTGATTCTGCTGCTGGGGGTCAACTCATCGAGCAACTCCCATTAGAATAATAAAATGCCTTTTTTTACCTTTTTTCTAATTCCCTTTATTTTGTTATGTACTATGTACGGACGGGAGCCTGAGTTACAAGTGAAATCCATGGAATTGAAGAAGATAAAATAACAAAGAGAAAGTTTAATCCAACACTAATACCCTTTTTACTGTAGAGGAAGCACAGGAAAGAATTGCCAACGTTATCTCATTATTTTGTTTTAGTGGCTGAGAAAATATAGAAAAATACCAACAAGTCATTTCTCATTTGGATTCCTCCACTCACTGTTCATGCGAGTGGAGTAACTGAGTAACGTACATTAAATGTATGTTAGGGATTGTCTTGTTTGTTTGTTTGTTTGTTTGTTTGTTTTTATGTATTTCCTCACAATATCTTATATCCAGTTGAAAAAATAAGTTTAATTATTTAATTATAAATAAAGTGAAATATTTCGACTTAATTGTCAGCATCAAATTTAAGACTTCATCTTGACTACTTATTTTTAAATTAAAAAAAAACGATTTATGAAGAGTTTAATTCTATTACAATAAGATGTAAAAAATTAAAATTTATGGGTTTGTGGAATTACTTTTGTAGATTTAATTGAGGTAATTTTAATAGATTTAAAGGGGATTAGTTGTAAACTCAAGTAATTTTCTCTTTAATTCTTAAAATTTATATTCTTTGGCCAAACTTGTGCTCTCATTGGTCATGAACTGATCTGCCCTAATTTATTTCAGTAGGAGAGACTTAGAGCAAAAAAAGATAAAGAGAGTGTCCTTGTCCATTAATATTACTATATGTTTAGAAATGTTGGACAAGTGGGTCAACCCATCACCTAACCCAACCCATACATGGTAACTACGTACGGTTTTTGGGAGTTGTTCAAAGGAAAGTTGATTTTGGATCAACTTCCCCAATAGTCGAATACGTTCTTCCCAATCGAATACAGATTTTTCTTCGACTTCAACTTCTTCTCTTCTTCTTAATACTGAACCAAGAACATTTGAATAACCCATTTTGAAAAGGCATTTATACTGTGATCAAGAGGAGGATTTCCATCTATGATTTCCTTCCGACCATTGACGTAATCTAACATTTGATTATTTCGTTGCTTGATTTGTGAAGAAAGGTAGGCTCTTGAATCTTTTTATTTTCCTTCATTGATATTAGAGCTTGTTTTTGTGTTGGATTCGTGTATATGGTTACGTTTTTTTCATGAAAAAGTATGAATTTTCTATGTTAATTGATTTTTATGAAATGTATGATCTGGTCGATGTTGGTTTTGTGTTCTGAAGTGTTTAAATTATAGTATAAATTCTAGAATTGATAGAAATAGAAACGACCTAAGGTTTATAATGCATAAACCTTAAGAAATCTTGAAACCTGAAACTTCAATTGCTTATAACTTAATATATCATTGGAAAGATCTTTTCAAGAGCTATCCAACATTATGTGATTTGTTAAAAATGGACATAAATGAGAAAGTTAGGGCCAAAACAAGAATCTGGTTGGTTTGGGGCTGAAAATCAGAAACCTTAATTTTTGGAGAAGATGATGAGTAGTGCTAGAATCAATTTTTCGACCATTCCAGATTATTCTGATCTCCATTCGAAAATCTAAGGGCATCGTTGGATTCAAGACAAAAAATAGAGTTGGATAGTGCTAGATTGACATCACCAGAGTCGTGCCCACGTGATGGTTGTGCGCGTGGGGACATGCACAGCACTGTGGCATGCGTGAAGCACATGCGCTTGCCAGTGCGCATGGGGATTGTTCAGATTATTATTATTTTTTTGTGTATCTTGCTATTTGAGACTCCAACTTGTGCGCCGTTTATGCCTTTGATTTGAAAATTAATTTCCTATTTTTTAATATATTTGAAATAAAATTTCGGATTGAATATATATAGTCTCATGGATGAGCATTATATGTTAATAAATATTTCGCTCTAGTAGGAGCTCGAAAATATATTTTTTATTATGGACATTGGCTGAAATTAGATTGTATTTCGTGTTTAGTCGTTTGTTAACAATTATCGATATGAACATTATGTTATTTGTCCTATATGCCTTTTGTTATAAAATGTGAACTAAGGAAGACGGATTAATGACATAATGACATATAGAGCTTGGGTTTCTCCTATTGATTTAATTAAGATTAATGATAACTTATCTTATAAAGAACTTATGAAGAAAATGAAGAATCATAAGATGGACCCTGATCGTTCTATGTGTATAAATATAGAAGATATATGTTATGTCTTTAGTTTGCTAAAGTATGGAAAAGCAGACAAAAAATATGCAGACTGAAATTATTATTAATAGGTCCTCATAAATTCCTTACTTAATGCTGATAATACATTTGTCTTTAAAGGTTGCATGTTAGAGGAGATTGAGAATCTCCCAAGCAATAAATATTGTAAGTTGAGGTGTGAAATTAAGCTGACAGAGGAGGACCATCTTGCTTCAAAGATGAGGCGAACTTCAATACTTAGCATTCACACGAGCCTTCGAAATGGGAGACAAGCTAGTAGCCTTGGTAGAGGATAAAAGTTATAGTATGAGAAAACTATAAACAGAATCATCAAGAAGGAACAATTATTTTTATATGGAGATATACTTGAGTATAAGTTGGATGAAAGAGTCACAAGCAACAAATGATATTTTAAGAACATGTGAAAGATTCTATGTATTAGTTTGACTATGTTTGGTTATTTCTTCAGTTTGTTGACTTTTCATTTATATTGTTTTTCATTTTGTTGGTTGAACAATATGTTGCTATGACTTTATTAATGAACTTCTACATTAATTGTTGCTAAACTTTATATACTCTGCTATGGTCTCTCATGAATCATTCTGTTGAGTGGGAGTTCTAAACAAATTGAATTTAATGAATTCATATTTAGAACTGATAATTTTGTACATTAAAATCAAATTAATGATGAACATGATAAAGGAAATTGGATAATGATTAGAAGCTTCGATGACTTTTCGATTCCATTCTCGATATTAGTTTGTCAATTTTTGTTTTGTTTATGTTTGTGGCAAAATTAATTGTTTATGTGTAATTATTGATTATGCCTTTATTGATTGTATTTTGAATTGTCTCTGTGTTAAAAAAAAAAAGATGAGATGGTATATGCATTTAAGAACATTGTGGCAGAATTGAATAAGATTGAGAAACTGAGTGGTGACAATTATGATTTTTGGCACCGTAAGATTTAATACATCTTTAAAGAGCAAGAAACTTCGAAACTCTTAACAACACCCTAGTTGAACCTAAGCAAGGCAATACTGCTTAATATATGAGGGATCTTGAGGCTTATCAAGCCTGGAAAAAGAAGAATAACAATGCTCGCATTGCACTATTGAGCAATATGAAAAATGACCTTATGTATGAATTTGAGAAGTATGAAACTGCTTAAGAGACGTGGTTAGCTCTAAAAGATAAGTTTGGTGGCACCTCGGCCACTAAGCTGAGAAAGCTTACGATCAAGTTCGATTATTGTCGATAACATTAAAATCACACGATAAGGCAACATTTGATGGAGATGTCGAACATGCTTTGTGAACTTAAGTTTGTTGGACATATTCTGACTAATGAATAACAAGTCCAGGCAATGATAAGATCTTTTCCTAATACTTGGGAACACATGAAGGTGAATATGGCTCACAATGAGAATTTTAAAACTTTTAATGATATTGCTCATCTCCTGGAGTTAGAGGTAGAGAACCTTGAGGCTGCTAAGCTTTTTTATTGTGTTTATATAGTTGAGTCAAGCTTGCACAAGGCTTTAGATTTCAAGCATAAAAAGGGCTATAAGAATATCTAAAATGCTAAGGGATTTTATCCTGATCAGAAGAAGCTAAATGTTAAGAAGTGCCCAAGGGGTAAAGCGTGCTAGTCAGAAAAATGACAAATTCAAGATAAGATGCTACCACTATAACAACCCGGGTCACTTCACTTGTGAGTGAACTGAGCTAAAAAAAGTAAGACCCAACTCCACTTTGTTGAATTATGCTTTAGTTATGAGTTCTATACTTTTAACTGAATCTCGTCTTGTGTGGACTGTAGATTCAAGAGCAACATATCATATAACTCGTGATCGAGATGCATTTATGGAGTATAATCAAATTAGTCAAAGGACTAGATGGATCTATATGGGCAACAACTCCAGTGTTAAAGCAAAAGGAATAGGCACTTGCAAATTGACTTTGCGTGGTTGACATATTCTTTTGTCACGGGATGTCCTATGTGCACAGAGATTCGACAAAACTTAGTTTTTGTTTCTGCTCTTCTTGAATTAGGATATAATTTAAATTTTTATGGTGTTTGTTGGAGATTCTCATAAATTTGGTCCTTATTGGAACTGGTCATTTAGTTAATAGTTTTATTGTATTAGATACGATAGTTGATGGTTCAAGTTATAATAATAGTTGTTTTTCATATGTTATTTTTTCTTGTAATAATAAAATAGATGTAATGACTTGGCATTCTAGATTAGGTCGCATAGGGCAAGACCTGTGAGGGAGGACATGTTGGGTCGACTCACCAAGGTTGAATTGCTCATATATGAAAATTGTCTAACTGAAAAAACAACTAGAAAACCATTCAATAAGGTAATTAAAGACGAAAAACCATTACAGTTAATCCATTTTGATATCTAAGGTCCAATGAATGTAAGGACTAAATATGGAGCCTCATATTTTATCACATTTATTAATGATTATTCGCGTTTCGGTCATGTCTACTTAATTTCTCACAAATCAGAAGCATTAGATTGCTTTAAATTATATTTGAACATAGTAGAGAATCAATTAGACAGCAATGTTAAAGTCCTAAGGACTGACCGAAGACGTGAATACCTTTCGGAGCAGTTCAAGGAACTATGTAATGAAAAAAAAAAAAGATAGATAACTGACTATTCTTAAAACTCCGCAACAAAATGAAGGAATATAACTTTATTGGAAATGATAAGGTCAATGATGACGTAATTAAATCTTTCAATATTCTATTGAAGAGATGCTTTGTTAACTGCTGCCTATATACTTACCCGAGTTCCTTCAAAATTAGTTAGTTCTACTCCATATGAGTTATGGATGGGTAGGAAACCTAACCTATCTCATCGGCAACCATAGGGGTCTGCATCTTATGTTCATAACACCACTTATATGTTTAAAAAATTAGAAGTCAGGAGTAAAAAATGTATCTTAATAAATTTAAAAGATATGTGTTTATTAATGAACATGTAAATGGAACTATGATTGAATTGGAATTATGAAATATCAATTTTCTGAAAATGAATTTCCTAGCATTGAAGAAGTTGATAATGATTTTCAATTTTATGAATTGAAAAATCCAAATGAGATTATCACTCTAACGTTTATGTTGATACTAATACCGGCCCTTCAGGGATTGCCACTCTGAGTGAGAGTAAATAACGGACACTTCAATTCCAATTAGGGAATCAAATTTGAAGAGTAGTTATAGGCTAATTCTTCATTGTAATTTTAAGATTGAAGGAGAAGCTTTTATGATCGTTTCACACGATGGTGAGGAGCCAAATACTTTTAACAAGGCTCTTACATCGTCTGCTAGGGATTTGTGGATGAAAGCAATGAAGTAAGAGACGGAGTCTACGAAAGTCAAACACGTTTGGGACTTGGTTGATCTTCTGCCTAACCGTGGAGCTATCAGAAACAAATGGGTTTTTTTGGATAAAGCATAAAGTAGATGGGACAATCAAGAGATATAAAGAAAGATTAGTCACTAAAGGCTATACCCAAAAGGAGTGCGTAGACTATAAAGAGACATTTGCTCCTGCAGTAAGGTTGCTCTTGGCTATTGTTGCACATTCAGACCTTGAATTACATTAGAAAGATGTAAAAATCACATTTCTCAATGGAGAACTAGAGGAATAAATTTATATGCAAAACCACAGAATTTTGTTGTTAAAGGACAAGAGCACAAGGTATGCAAGCTCAAAAGATCTATCGATGGCCTTAAACAATCCTCTAGACAATGAAATCTTAAATTCCATTAAGCTATAGTTTATTATGGCTTCAAAAAGGTTGGGGAAGACCATTGTGTATACATTAAGAAGTGTGAAGACATTTTTACAAACAGTAAAGAGTTTGTCAAAACTATTAAAGATTGACTATACTCAAATTTTGACATGAAAGATATAAGAGAAGCAACTTATATCTTAGGAGTCAAAATTTTTAGGGATCGTTCAAGAAAATTTCTAGCACTATCACAAGAGCCTTACATTAAAAGGATCCTTGAAAGATGGCGCTGATGGATACCCCAATAGCAAAAGAACAATTTCTTAATCTAGATATATGCCCCAAGACTCCTCAAGAAAAGGAAAAAAATGACTAGAGTTCCTTCTATTGGATGTCTCATGTATGCCACGATGTGTACAAGGCTTGATATCAGTTATGATGTAGGACTGGTGAGTAGATACTAGTCTAATCCTGGTTAAAAGCATTAGAGTGATATCAAGAGGATTTTAGCATATCTCAAAGGCACTGCATATCAAGGAGGTGGTTTACATCTTATTGGATATTCAAATGCCGACTGAGGTAGTGATTTAGATGAGTGAAAGTTGACCTCAGGATATTCATTCTTGCTAAACAGATGAGCAATTACATGGAGTAACAAAAAGCAAGCATGCACGACTTTATCGACGTTGGAAGCCAAATATATTGCATGTTCTACAAGATTGTGTACCTAAAGAGATTTATAGAGGACTTAGAGATTAATATTAGTAATATAGTCTAATAACTATCTACTGTGATAGTCAAATTGCTATCTATTTCTTTAAAGATGCCAAATACCATGGCAAGTCAAAACACATTGACACTAAATACAATTTTATAAGAGACATTTTGGCAAAGAATGAAGTAGCCATACAATATATATCTACACATAGCATGATAGCTGATGCACTTACCAAAACTATAACGAGGGATATATTCACCTCTCGTGCTAGATCATTAGGGGTATATAGACTGTAATTTTACATTGTTAATATGTATTTATTTTTGTGAACATCTTTGTTACATAAATTATTTTGAAATGTAATGATATTTAAAGTTCTCTTATTTCAATTAATTTTTGTGAAAGGTATAATTACATACATATGAGAGTATGTTATTGTTGGGGAAAAATCAGGTTTTTAAAATTTTTATAAAACCTTTTAAGGACCGCTCTCATATAATATATAGGAATTTGTAATCTAGAAATCGTCCCTTGAAAAACTGAGTTGGCTTTTTCCGCTGAAGTGATTTGGGCTCCTAGATCACGATCCGCCACCACCACTCCTGTTAGATCACGATCCGTCACCACCACGCTTGTTAGATCACGAACTGTCACAAATGATCTTCCAGGTTATGACTCAGGTTCGATCTGCACTTGACGTGTGGGCGCCTTTATCACTACCAAAGCAACTAGCACGAGAAAATTTTTCTCTCAACAATAGAGAGAAAAATCTTATTCTCTGATTTTTATAAAGTGGCTTTCCGTTTTTTTCTTTTGAGAAAATAAGCCTTATATATCTCCCTTTAGTGAAAACCTTAGGCTCCAAATAATGCCTTAAATAAAACTCACGTTATTTTCTTTTTCAATAGGGGACCCACCTTATAAAATAACATAAGGCCCCTTATACAAAAGCTAATTAAATGGAGCCTCCAATTAAATGATATATTTAGGCTTTTGACCCAAATAGCTAGTTATCTTACTTATTAGTCCAGTAGTGGTGCAATCAATTAAATGAGCTAATCCGGGGATCATTTGGGAACATACAATAGTGGCTACAATAATTAGGCCTGTAATTAAACTAGCCCAATTATTTAATTCCAAATCTACTCCACTAAAAGATTGGAACTGACTTCCATAATTGTATGTTCGAATAATAATTCGTCCCAAGCCACATTGATTTCTTTACTGCACAATCCTTTGTACCACATCGTTAATTAAATTGATATCTCAACTGTCCAATCAATTTAATAATATCTTATTCCTTGATACTTACTGGTTTTCTTTAATGATCATTTTCAACATACTAAATATGTTGACACACTCTGGCCAGAGAATTCTATGATCAAGTGCCGAAAACCCATCAAGAGATGTGTTGTACAAATTCTATATTGTTAATCCATAACTCCAATACTCATAATTGCTCCCACCAAGATACCGGGTAATCTTGACCACAAGTATGTATCGTGCCCATTGGTAACTCAAATGGAATAACAATTACAATCATGAAATCATAATTAACTCAAGATTAAGATTACAGTAAAATCAATGCCTATGAGATTTAATAAGTCTGACAGTTATTAGAAAGTTAATTAAATCTCATATGTGATCCTGTTCAATGTAGTCGCACTACATCAATAAATTCATACATGATTAAGACAAATCATTCAATGAATTTATTACAGTCTATACCTAAATAAAGTGCCCAACTTTATTTATCAACTGCGAACTAAATTTATTTAATCATAAGATAACTTGTATTTATGTCTTCTGTGAATCCACATGGTGATTACATAAATACATATAATATGATTAAATGGACTTTAATACAAATATTAATGCAATTAAGATGTTTGAATAAAATACCTCATTTATTTTATTAATCAGAAAAGTTGTTTATTACAATCAAATAAACACATATGCTTTTAAAGAGCATATTTTCCCAACAATCTCCCACTAGCTCTCAAAGCATATCTAGCATATTGTACATGCTCTAGGGCTCTAAGTGCATGTTATAAAGGTTTCCCACTAATGGCCATTGTAATAAGATCTGCCATTTAGCATCTAATGCCATTTGGGGTACTGTCATATAATCTTTCTACACTATTCCCTTATAAGATGATACTTCCCGTCAGTATGTTTTGTTTCTTGTGGTTCCTTAGTTCCTTAGATTGAGCTACCGCACCACCATTATCACAAAATAATTTAAGGGGTGCAGTTATAACAGGTACCACCTCAAGATTTCGTAGGAACTTGCGGAACCATATAGCTTCTTTTGCAGCCTCAAATGTAGCTACATATTCAGCTTTAGTTGTTGAGTCTGTGATACAAGATTGTTTCACACTCATCCAACTAATAGCTCCACTTCCCAATGTAAACACATAGCCGGAAGTTGATTTTCTGGAATCCTTATCTGACATAAAGTCAGAATTAGTATAACCCACTGGAATGGGATCATCACCGGAATACACAAGCATATAATTTTTAGTTCTTTTCAGATACTTCATTATATGCTTGACTGCAGTCCAGTATTTGAGGTCCAGGATTAAATTGATATCTGCTAACCATCTCTACCACAAAACAGATGTTTGGCCTAGTGCAAAGCATGACATACATGAGACTTCCCACAACTTCTGCATAGGGAACTCGTCTCATTCTCTCTATCTCTTTAGATGTTTTAGGTGATTGATCCTTAGAGAATGTAATTCCATGTCTGAATGGTACTAAACCAGTCTTGGAATTTTTCATGCTAAATTTAGCCAACATCTTATCGATATAGACCGCTTGAGACAAGGCTGAAGTTTTATTCTTCTGGTCTCGTAATAACTTGATACCAAGAATATAACTTATCTCTCCCAGGTCTTTCATATCAAATTATTTTGCTAACCAAATCTTTATTGTAGTCAATACTCCTATATCGTTTCCAATCAGAAGAATATTGTCCACACAAAGAACTAGGAAGGCTACAAATTTTCCCTGAGTTTTCTTGTACACTCATGGTTCATCAATGTTCTGAATGAATCCAAGCGATTTAATCGCTTGATCAAATCTGATGTTCCATGACTGGGATGCTTGCTTCAATCCATAAATGGATCTCTGTAACTTACATACCATGTGTTCTTGGCCTTTTTTTTGTATAAATCCATCTGGTTACTGCATGTAGATGTTTTCTTCAAGATGCTTGTTAAGAAAGGCGGTCTTGACATCCATTTGCTAAATTTCATGATCTAGCACTGTAGCAATGGAGAGCGGAATCCTGATGGATTTAAGCATAGCAACCAGAGAAAAGGTTTCCTCATAATTGATACCTTCTTTTTTAGTAAACCTTTCGACTACTAATCTTGCTTTAAATGTTTCCACCCTTCCATCTACTCCTCTTTTTCTCTTGTAGATCCACTTGCACCCTATAGGTTTTACCCCATTTGGTGCCTCTACAAGTTCCCAGACTTTATTGGAATACATAGATTCTATTTCTTGATTCATGACCTTTTTCAAAATTCAACATCTTTATCTATTAGAGCTTCGTTGTAACTAGTGGGATCGTGTACATGTTCATCTGAGATAGCCGTATAGGTTTCTCCCAAAAGCATGTATCTCGCAGGTAACCTAGTTACCCTCCCACTACGACGAGGTTCTAAAAGTGATGGTTGTTCAAGGATAATCCTGTGCTGATCAGCTGGTTGTTGCTGTTCTTCCTGTTCTATAACAGGTGTTGAAAGCTGAGCATCAACTTGATCTCTTTTATTTCTCTAGTTTTACCTTACTCTTAGGTTATAAGTCATTATATAGTCTTCCTCAAAGAAAGTAAAGAATATTTCTATAAATACATTCCTATCTTGAGGACTATAATTCAGACTTTCCCTTATTCCTTTAAGATACCTAAAACATGCAAGCTTCTGAACACGAATCCATCTTCTCTATCTCTGATTCTAGTAAACTCCAAATACGAATGTGTCTCAAACTATGTTTGTGACTTTTTCATAATATCTTGAAGTAGTAGACACCGAGATAGATGAAACTAAGTTCAATAAACTTTGTAGTTTCAAATTCTAGTATCTATAATCAAAAAGATAAATGATAAACCACTTAGTATATATCTTGTCTTATCCAAAAGAATCTTGTTTCTCTATTTAATTACACTATTGTATCATAGTGTTCATTGACAACCAAATAGTGCTTGAATTCTCCATAGAGATATTCTTTGTTTCGATCATATCGAAGTTCTTTTTATGTTCCTGTCTAATTGCTTCTGTCTTATCTACGTACTCTTTTGAATTTCAAAAGCAATGGAATCATGACGCATTTAGACAAACATAAATAAAATGAATATTAATCAACAAGATTGATAGAATACTCATAACCTCTTCTAACATGTAAACTGATTAGTCCGTATACATTTGTATGCGCTAAATCATCAAATACAATGTTATGCTTTTAGCTCAAAAAGAGCATCCTTGTCATATTACTTTTCTAAATAAGATTTATAGAGTTACAATGATCAATCTTAATAGGCCAACAAGTCTATCATTAATCATTTTCTTAAAATCTTATTATAGTTTATATGACTTAAGCATAAATATCAGAGGTGATTTTTGGTTAGAAGAAACATTTCTTTTCTTAGATAAATGCATATACTTTTTATCATTATATCATACTTTGAATAGATCAATGTACTTCTATGATATAAATTGTCTTTATAAATAACCAAAATAAGTAATAAACAGAGGATCCATAAATAACAGTGTACTCCTGTTTATTAAACCAAGCCACCGAAATTAAATTCCTCTAATATTTGGAAAAATAAAGACAAATATCAAAACTAAAGTCTTGTAAAATTGATCTAGTCTTTCAATTGATATAAACTAGCACGTCCTCAACTGCTGTTTGAAGCTTTCTTCACTTAATCTCTTGGTTTCTTGAAAACTAAATAAATGAATTACAAATAAGATTAGTTATCTCAGAATTCATTATTGTATGAATCAATAGAAATCTGAACTAATTAGGAAGCTTAAAGATTTCCTATACCTGATTTTAATAATCTTAGGACAATCTTTCTTCCAGTGACCCTTCTGTCCACATTTGTAGCACTTGCCTTTTTGCTTGCCACTTCTTTTAGTGGATAGTTTGCCGATCCCAACTCTTGCTTGCTCATTCTTGTCTTTCGACTTAAGCCTTGAAGAGAATCCTTTTTCAGGAAGTTTTCTGCTATTATAAAATTCTTCTATAGCATGTAGTTCGTGCATTAATTCAATTAAGGTCATATCTTTATTGTTTAAGATATAGCTGACCTTAAACTCTTTGAATGTATCAGGTAAAGATTCAATCACCATGTTAATCTTTGATTTATCATTGATTTGAACACCATGAATCTCTACTTCATTCAAATAGTCCATCATTTTGAGGACATGATCACGAACTTTTGTGCCCTCTTCCATCTTAGTATCCGTAATACGTTTTAATGCTGCTTCTCTGGCAAAATGGGTATTTTGCCCAAACATCTGATGAAGACTAGCCATTATTTCAGTGGTTGTTTCCATGCTCCGATGTTTCTTATGCAGTTCCACAGAAATCAAAGCCAATATATAGCGCTTAGCCATTTTGTTAGCTTCGCGCCATTTCTCATAAGGCTCCCTCTGATTTCTATAATCGTATAACGTTGGTTCAGGAGGGCAAGGCTGGGTCAACACATATTTGCTTCCCTTAGCAGTGAGAATATTAAATAGATTGCGTTTCCAATCTAAATAATTTTCGCCAGTGAGTTCATTTTTAACAAGGATAAGTAATAATGGGTTGATGGAAGACATTTTCTGAAAAAAAATAAAATAAAATAAACATGCATAAATACTTTGAAACAATATTCACAATAAATGACAAAAATGCAAAAAAACCATAAATGCATTTTAATTTATTGTAACGATAATCTAGTACCACTTTGACAAGCTATCCGTTGGGGAAGTCATGTCAACACTTACTAGACCCAATTATCCATTAGATTATTTACTTTCATGTAGAGACATGATAAATAATTATCGTTATCCTTTTGGGCCTAAATTTGTTAACAGAGCTTCGTTGGGAAGGTTAATAACAAACTTTAGTTGAGTGTATAACCATTGTTTCAATCTGCGTATTTTTCATATCAATAGTCACCGTTGGGGTGAACAATCGATTGAAAAATATTTCAATTTTATCTTTGAAGAAGTTCATCAAATAAAATATCTAATATATATACCCTCCGAAGGGAGCATCACCGTATCATGAAGTCGAGGTATATATATAATTTTATTATTGAACTAACAATGAAGCCCGTGGGAAAATTATCTTGAATTTTCCCTCTCCCACTCAATATTTGAAAATTGGTTTTTCCTTTTTAAAACATACATATTGTTAATTGCATGCTTCCTATAATATTATCTAGATGATATCAAATATTATTAAGCATGTGCAAATTTCAAACAATATAATAAAATTCATAATTAATGAATGACATGTATCATTATGCATAGAGTGGCACTACCTATTCTATATGACATGTTATCATGGCATGTTATCATCCAAAACATAACATATAGAAAAACAATTAAATAATCTTAATTCATGGCTTTCCTAATAATAAAAAAATACATTAACTTCAGCCTAGTCTTCATTGGGCTTCTTGTCAATGTCCATCTTTTCATAATCTTGTCTTTGTTAATGGACTAGGAGAAATTAGGCTTTTAAATTTATAATTGGTCCAATTTTAATTTTTGGAAGGAAATAAATAAATAAATTTTTTTTATTAAAATAAAACTTTTGGACCCAAGAATAAATTTAATGTGTTCAATTTTATCTATGCATTTTAATCCATTAAGCCCAAATTACAATTGGGCCTAAAACTAGGATTCTTTAAGCTTAAAACTATTTTTGGACTTAAATGCAAAAAATTAAAACGTATCTGCCCAAAGAAAAAATTATGAAACCATAGGGCCCTCCATGATAAAAACCACGAAACCCTAAAATCATATTTTTCTTTCTTTCTTCTTCCCCAGCTGCCATCACCAGGGCAGCCATTGTTCACAATTTCCAGCCATCTCCGACGCCGAACCACCCGCCGCCATGTCGCCAGAAACGCTCCAAACTCGCGCACGCAACTTGCTGCTCGTGCAGCTCGCGCTACTGGCCACGCTGGCCGCACGCGTTGTTTGCTGTGCGAGCAGCCTGTGCCAGCGCGTGCTGCGCGCACAAGCCACACTTCCCGCGAGCGCTGGCTGCTGCATGCTGCTGCTGCCTTGCAGCGCGCGCTGCTGGCAGCGTGTGCTGCGAGCCGCGCGCTTGCTGGCAGCGTGTGCTGCTGGCCGCGCACTGCTTGCTGCTGGTTGCCGCTGTCAAAATTTCCGGCCTCCGTCGCTCCAATCTTGAAAATCCGAGATTAATTTACAAATTTCCTAGGCCAATTTTGGCTTACAAAAATTCTATAACAGTAAAATAAATCAAGAGGGAAACATGGTGATAAAAAACCACCCCTCCTGTTACAGATCCAAAGAAAAAATACAACAGAAAATCTAACTATGAATTAAGACAAACCAAAACATGCTTTATTCATATATTAAACAAATAATATATATCTGAATAAATTGTGCCACTCTAATACATAAATTTCAAGAATGATTTCATATGAAATTCTTATATATTAATATGAGATGGCTCTGATACCAATTGTTGGGGAAAAATCAGGTTTTTAAAATTTTTATAAAACCTTTTAAGGACTGCTCTCATATAATATATAGGAATTTGTAATCTAGAAATCGTACCTTGAAAAACTGAGTTGGCTTTTTCCGCTGAAGTGATTTGGGCTCCTAGATCACGATCCGCCACCACCACTCTTGTTAAATCACGATCCGTCACCACCACGCTTGTTAGATCACGAACTGTCACCAATAATCTTCCAGGTTATGACTCAGGTTCGATATGCACTTGACGTGTGGGCGCTTTTATCACTATCAAAGCAACTAGCATGAGAAAATTTTTCTCTCAACAATAGAGAGAAAAATCTTATTCTCCGATTTCTATAAAGTGGCTTCCCGTTTTTTTTTTTTTGAGAAAATAAGCCTTATATATCTCCCTTTAGTGAAAACACTAGGCTCCAAATAATGCCCTAAATAAAACTCACGTTATTTTCTTTTTCAATAGGGGACCCACCTTGTAAAATAACATAAGGCCACTTATACAAAAGCTAATTAAATGGAGCCTCCCACTAAATGATATATTTAGGCTTTTGACCCAAATAGCTAGTTATCTTACTTATTAGTCCAGTAGTGGTGCAATCAATTAAATGAGCTAACCCAGGGATCATTTGGGAACATACAATAGTGGCTACAATAATTAGGCCTGTAATTAAACTAGCCCAATTATTTAATTCCAAATCTACTCTACTAAAAGATTGGAACTGACTTCCATAATTGTATGCTCGAATAATAATTCGTCCCAAGCCACATTGATTTCTTTACTGCACAATCCTTTGTACCACATCGTTAATTAAATTGATATCTCAACTGTCCAATCAATTTAATAACATCTTATTCCTTGATACTTACTGGTTTTCTCTAATGATCATTTTCAACATACTAAATATGTTGACACACTCTGGCCAGAGAATTCTATGATCAAGTGCCGAAAACCCATCAAGAGATGTGTTGTACAAATTCTATATTGTTAATCCATAACTCCAATACTCATAATTGCTCCCACCAAGATACCGGGTAATCTTGACCACAAGTATGTGTCGTGCCCATTGGTAACTCAAATGAAATAACAATTACAATCATGAAATCATAATTAACTCAAGATTAAAATTACAGTAAAATCAATGCCTATGAGATTTAATAAGTCTGACAGTTATTACAAAGTTAATTAAATCTCATATGTGATCATGTTCAATGTAGTCGCACTACATCAATAAATTCATACATGATTAAGACAAATCATTCAATGAATTTATTACAGTCTATACCTAAATAAAGTGCCCAACTTTATTTATCAACTGCGAACTAAATTTATTTAATCATAAGATAACTTGTATTTATGTCTTCTGTGAATCCACATGGTGATCACATAACTACATATAATATGATTAAATGGACTTTAATACAAATATTAATGCAATTAAGATATTTGAATAAAATACCTCATTTATTTTATTAATCAGAAAAATTGTTTATTACAATTAAATAAACACATATGCTTTTAAAGAGCATATTTTCCCAACAGTTATCAGGTCATGACTGATTTTCTTACACAAGTGACACGACTCAAAAGTGTTATTATTCCGAATATAAGAATGTCTAGTTATAATATAATCTGGTGAATCTAAGGTCAAAACACATGGAATTTAAAATCTAGTAGTCAATTTATTAAACAAAGAAAATTAAATGCGGGAAAAGAAATTAATGAGAATCAATATAAAAATATGCTAAGGTTACAAGATCCACTCTTCAAATTATGGTTATAAACAACTCTCTCATATTTGTATTTTGCATTTATTTTCCCAGTTAATTATCATATCACTTAATTTTTAACTAACCATTAGCGTGATAAATATGAGACCAAATACCTAATATGCCACAACTATATTGAAGTGTCGATATTATGTCAAAGTACCATATAAATCTGAAGAGATCTATATCTATAAATTAACATGACATAAAAGAAACTAGTAAGGAAGAAAACTAGTAAGGAAGAAAACTATAACAAATAAAATAAGTTTTAAGATTCACTTGAGAGAGTAATTAATCAATAATTTGAATCCTTGAGCTTTACCTTTCATCTCAGCTTAGAAAATTAGTTACTCATATTGAAAAACAAAACACTCATTTTATTTAACAAACTTTTGAAATATATTACAAGAGAATGAACTACACAAAAGAAGAAATTTCTCTAAGCCTCAGTCTCAGCTTCCTCTTTTCTCTTCAGTTCCTACCTCTTACCCCCTCAGTTCATCCTCTTTTTGCCTTTTATAGGCAAGGGACACATCTATTTATTTTTATTTTTTTAATATATATTTACATAGAGAAGTGAGATGGTCAATGGCAAAATGGCCACCTAACCATCACGAGCATGTTCGCTCACTTTTTCTTTTTTTTTTAATTTTTTTATTAATTCCATCTTCTCAATAATGCATTCTAAATGGCTCCAGTAATTTTTCTTTATTCCCGCTTTTAGTTCTAATTTCCTCTTTATTCCTAAAATATTTACAATATAAAAATTAACATACTGCAAATTAATTTTAACATAAAAATTTATTGGGGAAGTGTTAAGATAATTTAAGAATAATGAGCATATTAATCAATATTGTAAATGAAAAACATATAATTTTAGACTTATTAAATGTACATTTTTTAGTGTCAATTAACAAGCAGTTGCCTTAGTTGCTCTCGGAGCAAACTAAGACGAGATAAATAAAATAATGAGACAATGTATTTGTTTAAGAGCCAAATAAAAAATAAAAGCTATTCTACAAATTTTGTTGCCTTGTCTAGAGTCAAGATGAGATCTTAAGTGATAATTTCTCGTAGGCTGACTATGACGTACCCTACCATCATGGAGACCTGATTGAAGCCAGATGTGAGATTTTATTTTGGCGCTAAATTAGAGCGTTCATTTTAAATACTCAGGTTGGACACAGTAAAAGAGCTGCTGGACTAAGATCTATACAGTGAATTGAATAAATGAGATATACCCTATGAAATAGAAGATTAACTATAACGCGTCTATCATACCACATGTGCTTGATGACCGAAATGGAAAATTCAAGAATCTCCCTTCTTCCTCATTTTGTAAGTACCATATGACTTTTTATAAGTCAACCCTGGTATCCTTATGACTATCAACTCTACTTTTGAGATCTCAGACTAGTGTTTGCTATTTTAACATGTTATTTATGACCTTGACATGATTCGACCTATGAAACATGACTAGGAAAGTGGTTCATCTGGATTGATAAATATGAGTGTGATACGAAAATTTAATTTTTTCCTTTTATGTGATTCACTGGTCAACCAATTGGCTAATATACGTGACAAATTACAACTGTGAATACATAAACAGATTACGCAATTTTGGCATACTAAAGGGATTTAATATGCTTGAGTCTTAAAATGAATTAAATCTGGGATACAATTAACTTACGTTGAAATTCTCTTGCAGACAGTTGCAATTGAGACACCTTTTGCCTAGGTCAGCAATTAAGAAATATTTTTTGGCTCCCTAAATGTGTCTTTAGTTATGTTCATGGTCACACAGTATATTTACCTGTATGACTGGAGATATGTGGTTTTTCATTATTTCTTCATTCACTACTCTGCTGTTTCGACTTCGTTTCATCATCAACTTCCCCAACCTTAGAATACATTCTTCTTAATATTTTTCTTCTACTTTAACTTGTTCTCTTCTTCTTAATACTGAGCCAAGAACATTTAAACAATCCATTTTTAATAGGCATTTATACTATGATTAAAAGGAGGATTTCGAACTGTGATTTCCTTCCGACCATTGGCGTGATCCAACGTTTGATCATTTCGCTGTTTGATTTGTGAAGAAAGGTAGGCTCTTGAATCTTTTGATTTGCCTTCAAGAAATATTTCAGATATAATTGTGATTTGTAAGACTTTTTCACGTAATGCTGATGAATATTAACTAGGATGTTCCTACTAAATTCAATCTAATAATATAATCCAATAAAATTTGTTTGCTTTCTACATAAATAATGGATCTGATACGGATTAGCAAAGAAAATTTGCCCAAAAAATTATTATTATTATTAAATTACATTTAACTTATAAGTGTTGGTCTCATAGAAGTACGTAATCCCAAGATAATTATTTTAGATTGGCACATAATTAAAAGTCTAAGAAATCTAAGTGTCATAAATTTGTATTTTTTTTAATGGAATGAAGGCGTATAAAATATGTCTTTGTATGGAGTCCTTTATGACTTTTTACTATATTGTTTAAGGGTGGGCAAAATATCTGATTCGACCTGACCTGATTCGAAAAATATCATGTTCGGATCGGATTGGATTCTTAACAAAACCCGATCGGATATATTTTTGCCAACCCGATTGGATCGTGATCGGATCATGTGAAATCCAATCCAATCTGAAAACCCGATCGGGTTGGCCTTAAAAGTAAAAAAATAAAAATAAAAATGAAACAAAGTCAGTAACTCACCACACATTCACACCACACACAGTCACACATAGAGAGAGAGCTCGAGCCTTAGAGATCAAAGAGGGTGAGAAGCCAAACAACAACTACGCAAAGCAGCAACCAACAGATAAGAGATGCAACCACGAGAAGCAGCAGCCAATAGTCACCAACACAACCGCGTGAAGCCAAGCCATCGCTGCTACTGTGACACGGCCTCACCAACACGATCTACTACACCTTGATCGTTGTTGCTTGCTCCATCGATTACTGCAACCATTGTAGCTTCTTTCACCTCGATAGCCACCATTACTAAGTTTTTCATGGTATTTGACCATATTATTTTAAATAATTAATTTAAAAAGTTTGAAATGAAATTATATACTGAGTTTATTGTTTTGCTTGATTACTTTAATGAAAAAAAAGATTTTGAAATTAATAAGACAACAGAAATATAGAACGGAGATTCATATAACTTAAGTGCTTTTTAACCTGAATCTAATTTGAACTCAATCCGAATCTTTGGTCATATCCAAATATATTTCGGATTAGATCAAAAATTCGGGTTGAGTTCAGATGACTTTTCCCCCAACCCGATTAACTTGAAACCCACCCAATTTTGCCCACCCCTAATATTCTTTTATATGTGAGCCTATATATATTGTCCTTTATAAAGATATATTTTATAAAGCACATAATTATTTTAAAAGAAGCTATGTCACAATTTCTAAAAAGAAGACAACCTCTGTAAATATTTCATTAACTTGTGGGATGTTATTATTTATGAAAAAAAAGAGTAACACATGACAATTTATGAATGAGTAAGATTATTTGAACCCACCATAATAACTCATTTGATCTATTATTTTTTAAAATTTTTTATAGTTAGATTGTCCCTAACATAAATTGCTATTATAGACATAACAACATGTATGTTAGTATGTACTTCATGCTCTCATCATCATATCATCTCTAAATCTGTTTAATGTACACGTTAAAAAAAATTGTTTCAAATTTATTAACATTTTTTTAAAAAAAATTCCTTCAACTCCTTTGGTAAAAACCAAATCAAACCTTTTTGTTGAATATTTGGATTTGACCAAAACTATCTCACTAGTAAAGCTCTTCGGATTCAAACAATAAAATCTATTTCATTCAATTCGAACTACATAAGAAAGGGAAGAGTTGTGCTATTGACAAATATTGAGCACTTGATTTTAGTTGTTAGGTTGATTATTTTTTACAAATATAATTTTATTATCATTTGTTTTTTTTAATGATATTATATATGTTTTATGGCTTAATGACAACTATCAACAAAAAAATAAATTTCGCCTAAGATGTTGAAGGATCTAGCCTTTTTGGCATTGAAGGACCAAAAATCCTTCAACAATCTAGTTACTAAATTAATACTAAGATTAGGATTTGAACTACATCTAATTATTCTCGGTAACCAAAGTTACTTCTTGTTCTTTTTTTCACTTCACAAATATGACTTGAGCATATATCCGCAAAGACACTCCAACGCTCTTATTAGTATTTGTTCATGAGTTTTAATGAAGTTCGAAATGTTTTTTCTCCAATGGATAAGAAAATAGGTAAAAGGCCTTTTCCCAATCTTTTTTTACTTGTATTTATAGACCGAAAAGGACAAACTTGGCGGGAGATTTAAATTTAAATCTTAATTTGCATCTTTTTTTCTATGCTTTATTTTATGGTATTAGATTTATGACTGATTTTGTCTGTATTTATGTTTTCGACACGTGATTTAATTTGTAATCACTTGTCGCTTACTACTATATTTTTGAACTTGATCAGTAACATTTTTATTGGTTTCACTCTAATTCAGATCTGAAGCAAGTTTCTTTATTCTTGGATATATTTTATAATATTTTTTAACACAATGTAAGTGATTATACATTTTGACACTTTTAGGTATAAATAAGTTAAAAGGTTAGAGATATAGAAGAAGAAGAGAAAAAATTGCAAAAATCATGAATTTGTTTTAAGAATATATTGGTATTAAGATGAGTTTGTAAAATATAATATAATATTTTAAATTTTAACAATATATTTAAAAAAGGATTTAATGATTTCAAATACACTTAGTCTTAATTAAAAAAAAAAAGAAGAAGCCTCCATATCTTTTTTTCAATGAATGATAGGTTTGGTCATCATTTTTCCTTTGGGTTTGAGTAGGGGGTAGCCACAGTACATGCATGTATGAGATACATACATAAATGTTGGGTCCATCTCACTTGGGGGCCCAAAAGCTAAAAGTCCAAAAAGGCTTGTTTGATGTGTAATTAACATTAAGCTTTGGAATTGGATGCAAATGGCCCTGAAATTTGGCTTTAAAATCAAGGGCTAAGCCTAATTTGTGATATTGCAACAAGACGAGTGGGAAAAGAGAGAAGAAGACAGTGGCTGGCAATTACAATTTGAGGGCAAGATTTTCAATCTTTAATTGGGCGATCGAAAGGTAAAATGAACTCATTTTTCTCTTAAATTTTGAGAGTAAGTTCCCGATATCGCCGTCTATAATCCTACTATTGTTGATTTTTATTTTATCCCCTTATTGGCAATTATTTGAGATATCCACTAATTAGAGAGTTATTAATTAGACTGTTACTGTAAGATAAAAATATTGAAATTTTTTATGTTGGTAGGCTCTAGTATTATTTAGAGAAGAATTTGTGTTGTAATCCCATTAATATAATGAAAGATTATATCATACTACGGTCCCATAGTTTTTCCTACTTTGGATTTCCACATAAAAATTTGTCTCGTGGTTGATTTATTGCTTTAATTTTTTTTATTTTATTTTTCTGCCTATTTATTTATGGTACATATCCTATTTTAATCACACAAATAGGGAAAAAGTCTGATTTTCGCTTAATTTACAGTTGCTTTTGTGAGTCATTTTCCGAACAGAGTGGTATCAGAGCTTCAGGTTTTGTGTTTTTATTGCTTGTGTGGTTGAGATGGAGGAATCCTCGGCATGCATGATTAAATTAAAATCATGAAATTATGGTATTTGGAAGTCTAGGGTGGAAGATTTGTTATACATAAAAGACTTGTATGAACCCATTGAAGGCAAAGGAGCTAGATCCACCGATTTAGATCAAAGTGTGTACCACTGTGTGGCAAAAGAATACTATTAGATCATGAATTGATCAAAGTCTGTACCACTGGTAGCAAAGGAATCTAGGGCTGATGTTCTTTGGAGGAAATTAGAAATAATTTATGAGCAGCCGATAGCACATAATAAAGCCAATTTGATGAAAAGATTTGTTAATTTGAAATATAAGGAGGGACGCAGTATAACTGAACACACTAGTGAGTTTCAGGAATTGGTTGATCAATTAACCACTGTGAAAATTATTTTATATGATGAGTTAAAAGCATTATTGTTGCTTAATTCTTTGCCTGACAGTTGTGAGACATTAGTGGTGTTAGTGAATAATTTAGCGTCGAACGAAAAATTAACGTTGGATATGGTTACAGATAGGCTGCGTAATGAAGAATTTAGAAGAAATAGTGTTGAAATTGTTCCTTCTGAGTCAGAAGCATTTGTTTCAGAAAAACAAGAAGTGCAAGGGAGAAACCAAAGCACAAATTCCCACCAACAAAACAATAATAACCCCAAAGGAAGATCTAAGTCCCAGAGGAGAAACATAAAATGCTTTCATTGTTAGAAAATGGGTCACGTTAAAAGGGAGTGTAGAATATTGAAAAGAGAATAGATGAAAGAAAAATGTGATGCTAAAAAAAATGGCAAAGAAAACACTACGGCCATAGTTGATGGTGATTTGTGTATTATTTATTATGAGAGCTCAGTAAATCTCACTTGCCATGCCAGTGATTCGGTGATTAATTCGCGTGCTTTGTTTCATGTTACTACACATCGTGATTATTTTACATCCTATATTTTACATCTTATATTAATGGTGATTATGGCCATGTTCGGATAGGAAATGAGGGGGCATTTAAGATTGCAGACATATGAGATATTTGCTTGGAAACCAGCAATAGTTGTTAGTTGCTGCTTAAAGATGTCAGACATGTACCAGATATTCGCCTAATTTGATCTCTATAGGCAAGTTTGATGATAATGGTTTTACTAATTAATTTGGTGAAGAAAAATGGAAGCTCACCAAAGGCTCCCTAGTGTTAGCTAAGGGAGAGGAAAATAAACACCCTATATGTGTTAGAAGCCAAGATCAAGAAAGAAGATGTAAATGTAGTGGTAAAAGATTCTAACATTGAGACATGACATAAAAGGCTTAGTCACATTATTGAGAAAGGGTTGGAAACTCTTGCCCGAATAGGATTTCTACCCAGCTTCGCAGGCATGTTTCTCAAGACTTGTGTTCATTGCTTGGCTGGAAAGACATACAGAGTAGCTTTTAAAATTTTTTCTCCATCTAGAAAGTTATAAATACTTGATTTGATTCACACTAATATTTACATGATGTAAAATAGATCAATAAGAGGTGCACTTTATTTTGTAACTTTTATTGATGACTGTTCTAGAAAAGTGTGGGCTTTTACTTTGAAATCTAAAGACTAAGTGCTTGATATATTTAAGTTCTTCCATACTTATGTTGAGAGGGGGACAAGAAGAAAACTAAAATGTGTCAGAGCAGATAATAATGGTAAGTATAGAGGATTATTTAAGTAGTATTACAAATCTCATGGAATAAGACTTGAGAAGACTATACCAAAAATACCTCAGTAGAATGGTGTTGTTGAAAGAATGAACATAATAATTGAAGAAAGAATCAGGTGTATGCTTTCTGATGCCAAGCTTCCTAAATCTTTTTGGGTAGAGGTTATGCGTACTGTAGTTGACTTGATTAACCTTTCTCTTGACTACATTAAATGGCGATGTACCTCAGAGAGTTTGAACTAGGAAAGATATTTCTTATAAACACTTAAGAGCGTTTGGCTGCAGAGCATATGTTCACATTCCTAAAGATGAAAGATCAATGTTTGATGATAAAGCCAAGGAATGCATTTTCTTAGGCTATGGGCACGAAGAATTTAGGTACAAATTATGGGATCCAGTGGCAAGAAAATTGATCAAAAGTATAGATGTTGTGTTTCTTGAAGATCAGATAATTGGTGACGCAGAGAAGAGTAATGAATTTCAGTCATCTCTAGAGATTCGTATTATTCCAATTTTAATTTCTTCACCTGTAGTTCATGATAATCATAGGGGAGTTGTAGAGGATAATAATAATGGTTCAGCAGAACCTATTGAACAAGCACCTCTAGAACCTCTTGCACCACCAATTGAGCGAGAATTAAGAAGATTCATTAGAGAACGGGGACCTTCCATTAGATATCTTTCATATGAGTGTGTGATGCTTACAGATAAAAAGGAACCAAAATATAGTTTACGAAGTCATGTCTCACCAGTATAAAAGTGAGTGGGTTAAAGCCATGTAAGAAGAGATGAAATTCTTGAATGAAAATCACACTTATAAACTAATGACGCTGTCTAAGGGAAAGAGGGTACTGAAGAACAAATGAGTTTACAGATTAAAGACTGAAAATAACTCACAACAATGATACAAGGCTAAATTTTTTTGTGAATGTGGTTTTGGTAAAAAAAAAAAGTTAATTTTGAAGAAATATTTTCTCCTATGGTAAAGACATCTTATATCCGAGTAGTTTTGGGATTAGTAGCTAGCTTGAACTTGGAGATTGAAGAGCTTGATGTAAAGACAACTTTCTTACACAGTGACTTAGAGGAGAAATATAATAGAGCAATCTGAAGGATTTAGTGTCAAAGGTAAAGAAGAATTTGCGTGCAAGTTGAAAAAAGTTTGTATAAGTTGAAAAAAGTTTGATTCTTTCATGGAGAATTATGGTTTTAAAAAGACCATGTGCGACCATCGTGTTTTTGTGAAAAAGTTTGGTGATAATGATTTCATCATTCTTTTGCTTTATGTAGATGACATGTTGATTGTTGGTCAAGATGCTAGTAAGATTGACAATCTGAAGAGAGAGCTTAGCAAGTCGTTTGTAATTAAGGACTTGGGACCAACAAAACAAATTATTAGCATGAAGATTTCTCGTGATAGAAAATCTGGGAAGTTATGTTTATCTCAAGAAGCATATGTTGAAAGGGTTCTTAAAATATTTAACATGAGGAAGGCAAAATCTGTTTGTTCTCCACTTACGGGCCATTTCAATCTTAGTTCCGAGCATTTTCCTACTAGTGAGAAAGAGAAGCAAGAGATGAGTGGAGTTTCTTATGCTTCAGTAGTTGGTAGTTTGATGTATGTCATGGTTTGTACAAGATCAGATATTGCTCATATAGTTAGTGTAATCAATTGGTTTCTCTCTAATCCGGGCGAAGAACACTGGACAACAGTGAAGTGGATTATCAGATATTTCAAAGGCATTTCCTATGCATGTTTATGTTTTGGTGGTGATAAACATATATTTCAAGTGTACACAGATGCAGATATGGCAGGAGATGTTGATTCTAGAAAATTCCTATCAAGATATTTGCTCTCCTTTGCAAGGGGAGCAGTCTCATGGCAATCCAGACTTTAGCAGTGTGTTGCTTTGTCTACCACTAAAGTAGAGTATATTGCAATCATTAAAGATTGCAAAGAAACCTTATGGATGAAGCATTTCCTACTAGAGTTGAGTGTGAAGCAAGATAACTATATTGTATATTACAACAATTAGATTGCCATTCACTTGGCAAAGAATTCAACGTATCATTTGAAATCCAAGCATATTGATACGAGGTACCATTGGATATGAGACGTGCTTGAGAAGAAACAATTGCAGTCTTAAAAGATTCACACAACGGAGAATGGGTTAGATATAATGACAAAGTCATTGTTCAAGAAGAAGCTAAAAGTGGGCTTGGCGGTGCTCCTCAAATGATCTATAGAGAGGGATTTGTTGGATTCATCTCATTTGGGGGCCTAAAAGCCTAAAGTTGAAAATGATTGTTTGATGTGCAATTAATATTAAGTTTTGGACTTGACGAAAATTACCATGAAATTTGGCTTTAAGAGCAAGCAGCAGCCCTAATTTGTGATATTGCAAAAAAGACGAGTGGGAAAAGAGAGAAGAAGACAGTGGCTGGCAATTACAATTTAAGGGTAAGATTTTTAATCTTTAATTTGGTGATCGGAATGTGAAATTAATTTTATTTTTTCTTAATGTTTGAGGGTAAGTTTCTGACATCGTCCTTTATAATTTTACTATTGTTGATTTTTATTTTATCCTCTCATTGACTATTATTTAAGATATTACTTATTAGAGAGTTATTAATTAGGCTGTTACTATAAGCTAAGAATTTTAAAATTTTTTATGTTGGTAGGTTCTAATATTATTTAGAGAAGAATTTGTGTTGTAATCCTATTAATATAGTGGAAGATAATATCAGACTACGGTCCTATGATTTTTTTCACTTTAAGTTTTTCACGTAAAAACCTGTGTCACTTGTGGTTGATTTAATATTTTAGATTTTGTTGGCTTATTTTTCTTCCTATTTATTTGTGGTACATATCATATTTTAATCACATAAAAAAAAAAGAGTATTGTTTCTGTTTAATTTACAGCTGTTTTAGTGAGTCTCTTTCTTAACAATAAAAAATTATCATTAGATTAAATGGAGTAGATCCAACGGCTTAGATTCATTTCACTATTAAATAAAAAAAAAAAACTGAGAGAATTGGAAACCTGGGTAACTGGTCACGCTTTTGGTTTGGGTTAAAAATATATAAATGAAAGAAAAAAAAAAAAAAAAAAAAACCCAACTCCCACAGCTCACACACGCCTCACCTCTCATCTTCTTGTTCCAAGGCTATCAACGGTGGCGCGAGTTGGCAATGGTCAATGGGTAGCTGATGTTCTTCTCCAACAATGATCAACAGCAGCACAAATCCCTTATATCTTCTCATTTACTGAACCAGCTCTTACAAATCCCTTAAATCCTCAATCGACAAAGCTCCAAGTAAATCCTCAATCGAAAAAGCCTCCAAGAAACTCGACACCTGAAAATCGAAAACCCAGCTAAAATCTCCACCAAAAAGTCCAAGACCAAAAGGATTGATCGTGTCGAGACTAGCCTCAAAGAATCCAACCGCTATATGTCCTTATTCAGGTTCAAATCTAGTGCTGTTGTCGCCCTTGTTCTGTTTGTCGTATTCAACCTCTCGAAGGGGAAGTTGTTGCGAAATTATCGTTGAAGCCTTTGGGATTGTCATGAAGATGAGCCAATAGTGCACTTCGTTGATAAGATAGTGATCTCTACTTCTTCTTGTATTTCTTCTGTTCTTTTTATGCGCCAACTTGATTTTTTTTTAAATTAATTATTTTTTATCTATTTTAACTATTTTAGGTTCTCGGAGACTTGATGCTTGATGTATCTAGCATGAAAAACTAGATCATCAAGCTCGATGGCCTCTGTCAGGTCTCTTTCTAGTTATAATTTGATATTCTTGTTATAGTTATTTCGTAGAACTTGGTTGAAATCTAATCCTCTGCAAAAATATTTTGAATGATTTACTTTTTTATGAATATTCAATGTATTAAATGTGATATATTTAAAGTGATTACACTGGGTTTTTGATGGAATTGGTTTTGAATTATTAGTATAGCCGAACTCAGTATCCTCTCAACTTGTTTACTCGTTTTACGTTAAAGCTTTAAAAGAAATGATTTTTATATCAAGGAAACAAATGAAAGGAAAATGCTTGATTGATATTGAAATTCATTTCCAATGATATTTAAGAATGTGATTCTGTTTCTGTCATTAAAGCTGGAAAACTGAGGTTCTCGAAGCTGAACAAATACTGGGTTGAAAGCTCTTAGAAAAGGGTTTGTATGTTTTTGTGTAGCTGAGTTGATCTCTGTTATTAGTAGTTTGCTACTTGTATAATATACCTATGCCCCCTTTGATTTCTGATATAGTAGTTGTCTCCTTTTTGCAGTATTTACCTTGTGTGGAGGATACTGTTCTTGGGGTCATTGTTGATTGTAAAGCTGATGTAAGCACTTTTACCATACTTTATAAATTATTATTTTTGTTGTCATTACTTTGTTGCCGGTTTGGAATTTTTTTTCCTGCTTTGTTGTGTTTTAATTTTGGATAAGGTTTAGGTAAAATTGTAATAGCAATTTGTTAGTATGACAGAATATTTCTCTTATATCTTGAGGGAGTGACTCTTTTATACAAGAATACGGGAAAATCACAACTGCATACCCCATTGTTCATGCATAGTGTAGTTCTCTGTGTCTTTAATTAGTGGTTGCAATCTAGAGAGGCAAAATTGCATAAATGAGAAAGAAAGACGAGATTTAAGCATTTTATAAGTGATATAACATTGGACCTAACATTTTTTAAGAAAGGATACATAAGTCCAATCCCAACTTGTTTGTCATTGAGAAAACCCCCGGTAGCATTATATTAAAGATGCCTTATTTTCTTTTTTTTTGGTTCCCATTATTTACTTCCAGAAAGCAAAAGAACATTATACAAATGGTAGCTTTGGTTTTTAGCTGGATTGCGCTCTGCGTTTTGCTACTTGTAGTTGCTGTTTTTCAATATTTTTGTGGCCATTAAATTTGATTTCTTTGATATTTTATTTTAAACATAAGATGTCATTGACTATATTGATTTAATCTTAAAGGGTGATGGGCTAGATTAATTTATTAAATTATTTGTGCAGTTTTGTTTGCTTAATAATGGTGTCCTAGGGATGCAATTTTATATTAAGCATAATATGCAATTTGTTTTGCTGATGTTTATGTATAAAAAACTTCCAGGTGCTGCTTAATCCAGCATAAGCAGTACCTGGAAGTTTTTAATGTGCTAGTTTGCTGCCGTTTATGCACAAAAACAGCACCTGGAAATCTCCAGGTGCTGTTTTGTTGTTGTTTGTGCAGAGAGACCATACCTGAAAATTTCCAAGTGTTTTTTAGCTACTGTTATGTTGCAAAAACAACATGAAGAAATTTTCAGGTGCTGTTTTACTACTGTTTGTGTAGAAAAACTGCACCTGAAAATTTCCGAGGGTGTTTACCTACTGCGTTATATTCTTGTAATTAGTACTTTATTATGATCTCCATTTTCCTTTTTCTTTTATGGTAAGATTCTATTAGAGTAAGTTGGATTTTATTTTTGCCAAACATCAACTTAAAGCATAATTTGTAATTGATATTTTTTAACTTGATACTTTATCAGAGTTGATATTTTAAGCATCTATTTACTTTTTTTGCGGCTGTGAAGATGCTCAACAACTTGAAGGTATTCACTAACAATTGTTCTTAATCATTATAATAGATCTACATGGCTTGATTCATTCGTTATGAAAATATTTACTACTGCTGATATACATTTAACTCCAAAAGTTAGTGTACTTCATGTTATCATTTCCTGTATATTTATAGATTTCAAATATGAACTCTATATTCATCTTTCTAGTTCTTTTCTGGTTCCATGTAGTATCACTGGAGAGGTGTATTTATCTGAGTTATTGAAGCTTGGGTCAGAATTTGTGTTGAAACTCTTAGAAAATCTTGGGCATATCATGCTAATAATTGAGGTGTATTACACAAATTTTTCGATGTGCATCAGAGTGGGCTAACAGTTTGGACACAAGGTAAAAATATTGTTAATTGTTAATAGAATTTGCATGAAGGACATTAAGTAACTTTGCTATTCACATTTTATAATCTTTGCTCCTAGGAGCTCTTATATATAATGTCAGATAAGGTATATTGTTTTATGAAATTTTTATATGGGATTTTGTATCGTTATAATCAATTAGTTGTTTATCTTAGAATCTCTTTTATATTTTTGTCTTTCAAGTTAAATTGATGACATTCCAAGTGGGCTACAGTTGTTGCTATGTAGTAGGGGGGTTGAGTTGAATTATAATAATTCACCCAACCTTTTTAGATATAATGCTAGCCTTTCATGTTTTTTTGGAGATGATACTTATAATAAGATGCACTCGGTGTAATATACTAGTTTTTGGTGGATTTTTAAGGATGATATGTAGAAAATATTATGTTTGATATTGAAATAGTTAATTTGATTTATTTTCATTAAATTGAGTACCTATAATCACTAAACAAAATAAAAATAAATTGATTTAGCGGAATGGAGAAATAAGCCTATAAAATTTTAGGGGAATTAATGGAATTAAAAATTGTTACAAAGTTATTTGTGGGGGAGATTTTGGCTATAAAAATTGGCAGCAAAATATAAAGGTTCTTTTAATTTTATTTTGGCAGAATTAATGTAATTTAGCCATTATGTTTATTTTATCACATAAAAAGATAAAAATCCTGAAAGTAATAGAAAAAAAAATGGAAAATAACTTAAACTTGAAAAAAAGGACAAAGAAAGAAGAAGAATTTTTGGGTTGACAAGGGGCGGGATATGAATGGTAGTTTTCGATTTGGTTTGTCTTGTTATAAATTTTAAAATGGTATATTATATGCCTAAAACGAATCCTTGTGGTTTAAGGTAATCAAAATTGGGCGTGAAATTCAGATGAAATAGCTGGCCGCCTCATTTGTTGCAGTTAGCTGCTTGGATGGCAGTAACTTTGCCAAATTGAAGTGGCCAGTAGCTACAAGGAATCAGCTAACTGGTTTGAACCCTTAAGTCTTGAGTTTTACTTATTTCTTTCATCTTCTTCACTTGCTTGTGTCTCTCTAAGACTTAAACTTCATCTTTATCTCACTAAAATTTATTATCTTCTCATATGTTTCTAGCTTATTTGATACTTCAAAATCATTACCTATCACTTAAACACCATTTCTCACTCATAATTCAAAAATCCCAATTGGTGGCCTCTTATAGTGCAAGCATTGTGGAAATGACTCATATAACTCATTATATAATATTTTTATTACAAAATTCACATTATAGTTCTTTTAATTATCATTATATGCAAATGGTTACAAATGAATAATTTGAATAACTAATATTTTACAAATAGACAATTAGATTTTGTCATATTTTCGTTTTCAATGCTAGCATAAGGAGTCATTGCACTTAGATTGGCCATCATTTACACATGCCTTAACGATATAATTCAATGTGATATTATACCAACTGTCAATTATAATATTTATTACTATATTTATAATTAAGACCTCTATGACAATATTCTAATGAGCACGAAATATGAACATTAAACATGAAAATAATGATAATCTTTTACTTACAATAAGACAACATCAATCATTGAACATGAAACTTCTTATTACACACTTGAGGCGTTCATAATTATCTAAAAATTTAACCATTAATCTTGAATAGTGAATTGTTAAACGTGAAACCAATACGAACCTGAAACAATAAGAAGAGAGTAGTGCTTGTTGGGTTTTTCAAACATTTAGTATCACCATTAATAGAAGGGTTTGGTAGGTGCATGGGTTGGTGAATACATGAATTAATTGCAATAAGAAACCATGTTAATAAAAAGATTAGTTGCTTTTTCTAAATGTTTAACCTCAAGGCCTTTTGCTCTCCCCCATTATTATTAATAAAATATCAAAATTACAAAAATGGTCCATCACTTTCTCATATGACCTTGTTGAGAATCTTTGAAAGTTGAATTATGGGAGACTTAAACAAACTACATATGCTACGTTATTCCTTACGCTTTCATTAATGTGGATCCCTATATTGTTAGTAACATCTTCAAAAATTTAGGTGTTGATAAGTTGAAGTATATATGGTGATCAATTGAATGGTTAGATTTAAGACTAAGTAAATAGTATTGGTACAACTATTGTTGTTAACTCTAATAATCTTCTTCTAATGCTCATGTTAAAGTCATTTTAACAAACATGGGATTAATGACATGCAATATATCCTACTGCATCATTATTATTTATTTATTTTTTGATAGGTCAGACTTGGGCCTAGCCTTGATGGGCTTTGATCGGCGTTTAGCGGAACATATCCTTGTACCGTAGGCTGGTCAAGCTTCATATAAAAAAAGAAAAGAAGAAAAGAAAAGTAAATATAAAACATTTACTATTAATATTGAGATTGTGAACATTAAACTTGAAACCAAAGTAACATGAAACCTAGGCCAATGAACATAAAACATAGGATCATTAACTTGCAACCCTGAAAGTCGTGTAAATTATGAACTAATAAATATGAAACACTTACCATTAATCTTGAGATTGTGACTATTAAACTTGCAACTAAAGTAATTTGAAACTTGGGGCAATAAACATAAAACACGGTATCATTAACTTGCAACCTCGGAAGTCATGCAAATTATGGACAAATAAATATAAAACACCTACCAATAATCTTGAAATTGAGACCATTAAACTTGAAATTAAAGTAACTTGAAATTTAGGGTAATGAACATGAAATATAACGTCATTAACTTGCAACCCCGAAACTATTGCAAATAATAGACCAATAAATATGGAAAACCTACCATTAATCTTGAGATTGATACCATTAAACTTGAAACTAGAGTAACTTGAAATCTAGGCCAATGAACATGAAACATAAGATCGTTAACTTGCAGCTCTAGAAGTTATGTAAATTATGGACCAATAAATATGAAACACCTATCCTTAATCTTGAGATTGGAAACATTAAACTTGAAATCAAAGTAACTTGAAACTTAGAGTAATGAATATGAAACATAGGGTCATTAACTTACAACCCTGGAAGTCATGCAAATTATGAACCAATAAATATGAAGCACCTACTATTAGTCCTGGAATTGAGACCATTAAATTTGAAACCAAAGTAACTTTAAACTTAGGGCAATGAACATGAAACACAACATCATTAACTTGCAATCCTGAAAATTTTGTAAATAATGAATCAATAAATATGAAACACCTACCATTAATCTTGAAATTAGAACTATTCAATATGAAACCGAAGTAACTTGAAACCTAGGGCAACGAAAATGAAACACATGATTATTAACTTGTAACCTTGAAAATCTTACAAATAATGAACCGATAAATATGAAACTCTCACCATTGACCTTAAAATTAGTACCATTAAACGTGAAACCAAAGTAACCTGAAATATAGGGCAATAAACATGAAACACAAGATCATTAACTTGTAACCCTGAAAATCTTGCAAATAATGAACTAGTAAATATGAAACCTTTACCATTGATCATGAAATTGATAGCATTAAACTTGAAACCAAAATAACTTGAAACCAAAATAACTTGAAACTTAAGGCAATGAATATGTAACACAAGATCATTAACTTAGAATCTTGAAAGTTATGCAAATTATGGATCAATAAATATGAAAAACCTATCATTAATCTTGAAATTGAGACCATTAAACTTGAAGGTAAAGTAACTTAAAATTTAGGTCAATGAACATGAAACACGAGATCATTAACTTGTAACCCTTAAAATCTTACAAATAATAAATCAATAAATACGAAACTCCTACCACTGATCTTGAAATTGTGGCAATTAATCTTGAAACTCATTTTTTATTATTATAAAACTAAATTTTTACTATTATGTGGCCTTTGCTACTAAAAATTATTAGGGGTGTTCAGAATTCAATTTGATCCGGTCAATCTGTCTAATCCGCAAAAATCTTATATGCGGATTGGTGGATCGGATTGGATTGAAAATTTAGAAATACACAGTCGGTGGATTGGATATGCATTTACTTCTATAAATCCATAAAAATCAATGAATCCACAAAAAAAAAAAAATTTATTTTATTAAAAAAATAAAACTTATAAACTTATAAATGTAGCATTGCCACTTACTAATAAATAAACAAGTTCAAATATAGTTAAATTAACATCATATCATATCTTATTTGATAATAATATAAAATATAAAATTAAATATTTGAATAATTAAATAAGAAAATATAACTTCCTAAACATTTAATATTTTAAAAAAACAAAAAACCGTAAGCCAAACAAAACATTTTAGCACATAACACCAAACCTTTACCTCACCGCACGCACAAGCCATCACTGTTTCACTTCACCACTTGAAGGTAATTAAACTTAATTTTTTACTTTCTTTTCAAGCTTTTCAAGCTCTTCAAGTTTTGTAATTTCTTTTGTTACATCCAAGCTCTCAAGTTTCAACTTTTGTATATATTTAAATTCATAATTTTAGTTACTTTTCATATATTGATCTAAACAAATGAGACCTTTTCTTTTTAGAGTGTTATATTTTGAAACCTTGATTATATTATCCTAGCTTTATTTAGACTGATTTATTTAAACCTTATTCAATTTTAAATTTAATCGGTAGCAAAAGTATTTTTATTTTAGATTTTTTAAATGTAATTACTTTGTAGATTGGACAAAATTAAAAAATTTTAATTCGCAAATCAATCCATAAAATGGTGGATTAAATAAAAATTATGTCAAATTTGCGATCTGCAGACATATGAATTAAATTTAGATTGAATTTCACTAATTCATAGATTGAATTAAATGAAAATTTTATAATTTGTAAAATCGTGGATTGTATATGTATTGATATCCAATCCACAAGTTTTGATCCGGCAACACCCCTACACATTATTATTTTTAAATATTATATTATTTATTATTATTTAATTCATTGAAGGGGCAACTGATTGCTCCCAATATTTTTTAAATATTTGTGGCAACCAAACGATTGCTTAGTTTTTTTGATTTTTTTTCATTACTTGATACATGCATGTAGGGGTGGGTGTTCGGATCGGGTTAACCCGAACCGAACCGAACCCAAAATTTATTTCGGGTTCGGTTCGGTTTGGGTTAACAGGTGAAACCCGAACGGATTCAAAGCTTTAACCCGTTCGGGTTAAAATTCGATTTGGGTTCAACCCGAACCGAATTTTCAACCCGTTCGGGTTGAAGCTTTTTTTTTTTTTAAGATTCAGCTTTTAAAAATTAAAAATATATATACATTAAACAAAAAAAATCCCTATGGTGGTGGTTAATAATTATTGCTAATTTGGAGATGTTGTGTTGAGTATTGAATCAATGTGGAGATGGATTATTTGCCTTGTTTGTCATGTGGAGATGTTTAATCATGCTTGCCATTTGCCATTTGCCATTTTAATTTCTAGATTTGTAATTTTTGTAGCTTTATTGTACTTGACTACATGTTTTATGTTTTGTTAACTTTAAAAAGACTTGTTGAAATGTTATTAATGATGATTTGTAGTTGATATTTGTTGTTAAGGATGTTTGGAATTGAGATTTTTGGATCTTAAGTGATTGTTGTTAGAATTTTTAGATTAAATTGTTCCTTAAGGATGTTTGGAATATTTGGAATTGAGAGTTTTAAATTGTTGAAATGTCATTAAGGATGATTTGTAGTTGATATTTGTTATTAAGGATGTTTGGAATTGAGAGTTTTGGATTTTAAGTGGTTGTTATAATTTTTGGATTAAATTGTTTCTTAAGGATGTTTGGAATATTTGGAATTGAGATTTTTAAATTGTTGAAATGTTATTAAGGATGATTTGTAGTTGATATTTGTTGTTAAGAATGTTTGGAATTGAGATTTTTGAATTTTAAGTGGTTGTTGTTAGAATTTTTAGATTAAATTGTTCAAACCCATTCTAACCCAAACTAACCTGAATTATTCTAACCCAAACTAACCCGAACCAAAATTTTAACTCAAATTATCAACCAAATCTGATCCGAATTGCCAACCCAAACTGAACCGAACCGAATTAAATTCGGTTTGGTTTGGTTCGGGTTGGCGTTTTCAACCCGATTAGGTTCAATTCTCCAACCCGAACGGGTTGAAACCCAAACCGAAACCCGAACAACTCGAACCGAAACCCGATTTGCCCACCCCTACATGCATGTATTGTATGTAGCAAAGACCGTTTGAGTGATGCTATTAGAGCTGGCAAAACGGGTCATCGGGTCGTGTTCATACTGTGTCAGCTTCATGTCGTGTCAAATTTAATTCTACTCAAATCTGACCCATTTAATAATCGTATCAAAATATTGAGACTCAAACCCGACACGAAAAAATAATCGGGTTACCCAATAACCCATTTAATATCTATATATTGAACAAAAATTACATCAAATATTTACACATTATCATACATACGTATGTACATACATACATACATACATACATAATTTATCGATATTATAAAATATACATATCTACTAATATATTACACATTTATACTATTGCGGTTATATATATAATATTATATATTAATATTATAAAATATACATGTCTATCAATTTTTACACATTTACACTATTGAAGTTCTAAATGTATTTAAAATTTTATAAATAAAACACAATGTTTATATTCATCCTTTTAAAGAATAAAAAAAAAATCATTACTAATATTTGAGTTTTAATGATAAAAATATGTAAATTATTTTAAAATAGAAAATATAATTAAGTCATTGATCGAGTAAATGGGTTAAGAATTTTAACCCTAATCCGATACGAAAAAAAATCATATTGATATGAACCCGATCTATTTAATAATTATGTTAAATTTAACTACCTATATCTATTTATTTATATCATATTTATATCGAATAATCGAATCGTGTCAAATTTTACCGGCCTTAAATGCTATATTTACGGACACTTGTGCAACTCAGACACTTTACAATTCTTTCTTTTTGACCGCGGGACATCCTACAACACAAATTGGAATAATTGTCACAGTGACACGTGGCTCAGCGGAGAAAAACACCGAAAACGAAAAATGGGTCAAAACTCAAAAGTGAAACAAAGACACAAAAACGCCATATTGAGTGAGAGAGAGAGAGAGATTGATTGGAGTGAAATGAAAGGGTAAAGAAGATGCTCCCACTAAAGCTGATACGCTCTTTGGTTTTGGGTGACACCATTAACAACAATCATCTTCTTAAACAATCACAAACAAGTTCCCAAAACAATCAACTCACATCATCTGAAAAGACACCATTTCTTCTTTTTCTTCCAACCAAAGAGCTAGTCACTGATACATACAGATTAGCCACTATCGCAAGAGACATGGGCATGGATTTATACCCAACCCCTTCACTTTCTCATATCATCTTTTCATACCCATCTCCATCATCTTCATCATCATCATCATCGTCAACGTCACCTTCCTGGCATTCATCAATGTCCTTATCTTCATCATTGATTTTACCGCACGACGCCGTTCCTCTGACCTTCCCTTCACTTTCCACTTCCTCTTTGTCCCATCTCCGCTCCTTTGTTTCCCTTTCAAAAGGGCTGTTCAAGCTAGTCTTTGTTACCGGGAACAGTGAAAGTAAAGTTGACAACTCAAGTAGCAGCCACTGGGATTGCTGCTCTTTCTCTCTGTTCTCACGGTTAAATGGTGACCGAATCGATTCAATGGAGGCCTTTTCAAGGGCTCTGGCTGGAATAGGATGGACCCTCTTCAAAACCAAGAAAAATTCCAACTCTAGATCGGTCTACTTGTTTAGGAAAGTGGATTCTGGTCGGGTTCGGGCCAATGGGTGTAGGATTAGGGAGCTGAGGTTGCCTGCACTGGATTTTAAGAATGCCCCTTTAAGGATTTTGCAGTATGTTGTTCTAATGACTGATGATGTCTTCTATCTCGCCTAAATCGGTTTGTATGTTTTACTTTTTTTGCTTCAATTTTTCATACAATATATAATATGATTGTTTTAGTACGTGATTGATGTATCACCAACAGTTGGACACACTTAGACCAAGGCCATATATTGATATTTTATTTGGTGTATCATATGGGGGCCATGGGTTTTACATTAGTAGTAGTTGAGGTTTCTTTGGAGAATTATTGATTTGTCATGGTGGGGCTTGCATTTTAGTGCCCAAGTTTGTGTTATTAAATCCTGAGTAAGGAAATTTAACATAAGAAGGTTTAGTTGAGAGCTAAGTAAATAATATTAAGACTTCTGATATCGTCAGCCGTAAATTCACCATTCATCGATTGTTATAGGTTTCTTTTTGGTTTACCTGGTCTAACTAGGATGCCTTAACATAGGAAATCAGACTATGTAATTCTTTGTTATCAAAAAGGGTATGAAATCACGTTGCTTTGATCCCCAGATATTTTCGTTGTGGAAACTCCAACCATTGACACTCGTCAGATCTTGAATTCTTACATGTGTTATAGAGATAGAGTCAAGAGGTGAGAATGAGCATGTTGAGGGTATTGGAAAGAAAAGGTAAAAGGATAAGGCGATTAGTTGTTGCCAGTGGGTTAGTTTGTTTTATTTGATCTATAATTCAAAACCATAATTGTCTGTGAAAAGGTATCTTGATTATCAGAGTGGTTTTATTGGAGATCAACTGAAGAGAATTCTAAAAGAGGTCAAGAAATCTTAGAAATCATAACCTAGAGAAAGATAAACTCTTAACACTTTTTTAAGCACTTTGTGAAATTCTATTAAAATGAGAGTATTCAGGGCACCAACATTCCAAGCTTTTCATGAGAAGTTCAGGTATGCTGCAAAATTTGAACTTTCGTAAAATATTGCAAACAAAGTAACTGTTCATGTCTCTTTGGGGTTTGATCTCTAACTATTTTAAGACGTTGTCAACCTCTTTTGAAAAGATTGCATTGTATGCTCCCTAATAATAAAACAAGTCTTTCAACTGTTCGGGAAACATATAGTTGGATAAACTTTGTGTTGATTTTATGAGCTCTCTTTCATTTAAGTTTTCCAAAGTCTTGATCTTATACAATTCTAGAAAACTATATTTATTTTTAAGTTCTCTTGGTTTTTCAAGGCCTAGACCCTATTCAGCTCTGAATATCTCCCAAGGAATTGATATTCAGAAAAGGCAATATTCTTACCATATTTTCCTTCTTGATCAGTACAAGTCAATGTAATGGATCTTATTTCTGCTAGAATGGCCTGATAATTGTCCATATTTTTTGATAGAAAATGTGAATTAATATATCTTTGTAATCTGAGTTGCATTCTTATTTGAGTGTTATTTCCAACAACTATATCCGTTTTGTTTGCACCTTCAACTCGAGGAAGCTTTTCTGCGGAGGATAGTATATTTGCTTTCGAGGCATATTTAGCTTTGAAGCCATATTTTCCTTCTATACAATGAACGATTCTCGTTTTCCACATCGAGACCTTGCCATTTCTTGGAAGCCTTGAAAAATTTCAGGAGTTAAACTAACACGCAGAGAAATTTTCTTCACCTTTGTAATGTTCAATGTAATTCCACACATTGCCAGCGAGTGAGTTCCTGCACTGATTTACAAGCCGTGAGCCCTTAGTATGGCCAAAGCGGACAATATCTATTTGGTTGTTGGCTCTGGGCTGTTACGGTTAGTATCACAACTGACTTGCGGCCCAATGTTTGGATTGATATGTTAATGGTATGATTTTCATTATGTTCTATTTCCAATGACCCTCACAAGGACATGAGGGGAAGTATATAATATTCTGCATAGCTAGCGAATGAGTTCCTAGATTCATTTATCACAAGTCGTGGACAGTTCTAACTCGTTAGATACGTTTTAGGTGCAAAACTGAATAACAAAACCGTGACTGGCAGTGTGTCCAAACCGGACAATATCTACTTGGTTTTGGATCCAGACTGTTACAATCAATATATTGCCATCTAGCAAAATTTGATTAGAGGCTAGCTTTTAACATTTTTTTTTTCTAGAATATCTTTTGCACTTATACAATTGACTCTTGATAAAAAGTTTCTTCTTTTAATAAGTCTGCATGAAATTTTGTTTTACACAAAAATGATAGAAAGAATTTGCTTCTTTATAGTGGAATAACTTTGTTGGGTGGTATTCCATATTCTCTTAGTGAATCTTATTAATTGTTCTTTTGTTAGTTTTTGTTTCAATACATCTTTTTAATTATTCTTTTCTTAGTTTTTGTTTCAATATCTTTCTGTACATATATCTGATGTATCTGTTTCTACAATGTTAAAAACATCAAGATGAGAAATGTGTAAACAAGGAAACTTTTCTGTTTGAAATGCAACTTTTTTTTTACTGCTCTACATTTTCATTTGGGGGTTGTTTTTTAATCTGTCATAGTGGCTTAGCATCTTTGGCCAATTCTTTATGGCAGTCTGCAACATAAATTAGTCTTCCAGAAAAATTCTAGATTGGTCTAGAAATCAGAATTCTTTTCGATGCCTGCTAAAGGCAGAAATATTTGGAGCCTTAAATTTCCAGGTTAATGTAGTTTCTATTACAATTGGTGTTAGAAAGGTAAGGAAAAATGCTAAGATTTTTATGAGACAAATCACAGGGAATGCCCACAAAACCTACTGCTGGCATGATAATTGATTTTCTAGTTGGATCATAGTTATTTAATGGGAGATATTTGGAAAGTATCAAATGAAATGGTGTGAGATATTACAGGGTTTTGGATCTTGATCTGTGAAATGATGTTCTTGACCGTGTTTTTCATCTTTTCCCCAATGAGATTAGTGGCTTAGGTAGTTTTTCTGTATTAACATATGCCTTTATATACTTCTATTATGTTAAATGTCAGTGGTTGTAAACATCGTCATTTAGTTACAAAGTGGTGTTTGTCTGTCACAGGATTCTGGTGTTTCACTTGTAAGAAGAGTTTGCATCTACATAGAGCAAGTGAACAAGATGGGAGCATAGACGAGTAAGGACTTGGAAATGTCACGGTATAAGAAGAATTGTTAAGTTTGAGTTAAAGTTGTACATGTCTATTTATCAGTTGTAAGGAGTATCATAAAAATATATGGTCAATTGACGCCGAGTACCCCGGATGGTGATGACAGCTAATTTTGTAACAGCAAGGAACTGAGTACGTGCATACAGAAACTTTACTCTTTACCAGAAACATAGGACATTTTATAGCATATGGGAATTAAGCATCACATTGGCAACTTTGCAGACCATTTAATTTGATAAGAGTATCATCATAATATGGATGAATGCATTGATTTGAGTTTCATAGGTATGACATGTGATTTGCTTGAATCAAGATGATCCTTAATTTTGACCTGTAAGGATACGGTATGTATTTCATTTTAAGATAGCTACTCACTTGATGGGTAGTTTTTCATCATAAATATTATCGGACGATGTGGTACCCTCACTGTATAGAAGAATTTAGCAACATGGAGAGGAGTAGTTTCCAATGTTTAATCCAATGTATTAAAATCAAGTAGTTCCCTTGCAAAATTACTATTATTTTTTTCCCATAAAAATAGAAGATCAGATCTCTAGTCTCTACCAGTATGATAGCTAGCTATGGTGATGATTAATATTTTATTTTTATTATTATTGATTTGATAAGCAACATATCAATTGTATGATATTGATTTTCAATTGTAATAGGGATTTTGTTAATTTTTTTTTTTGTTTTTATGAATTTAATATCTTAATTCCCATGCCTATACACTATAATTTTTTTTTAATTACTGACATATTTTACAATTGAATGTCTATTGATATTTATATTAGATATCTACAAGGACCACTTAAATCAATTTTATTATCGCGTAGTTTAATATATACTCTCATTTATTGCACGGTCAAATTTCTACTCTCACAAGTACTAAAGGTATATCAGCTCCACCACAAACAAGTGGAGAGAACTCAATTTTAATTGAGAGGAAATGGGAGGGACTCAAATCCGCCGCTCGACCGGCTTACACCATACTGTGTATTTAAAATGCTCTTTGCCTGGAAAAATTGTCCCAAATTTACAATAAACCTATCCAAATACTTATACAAATTTTGATGCATTTACAGTGTAGACATATAGCGCAACTCATTGAATCAGCAGATGAGTTGGCAACTATAATAACATAAGTCATTTATTCTCTCAAATTTACAATAAATCTAATTCAGTCTATATCTTCTCCGGAAATTTGTACCTGAACTGCAAAACCAAGGCTGTTTAAAACTTTCTTTTGCAGAAAATGTTAACTTGTTACTTGTTTATTTATTCATTGGATTTTGCTATGTTATTCATTCTCGGCCGGCTCAAGCCCAGAGTCGAAGGGCATCACATACATCGATAAAATAGCAGTGACTTGAAGAACATACAGACAAAACAGGATCGAAAATATTATTTACCCTTCAAAAGGGTCCATTTATGCTACCAATATTTTACACAAATAATGAACTATCCACATCTCAAGTGTTACATGTGAAATACAGGTGACAAGATCTAACACTCTACATCACATATGGCATCATATTAAATTGGAAAAGATCACTAAATGAACAATAGACATTTGACAGGACCAAAAAAGCAAAAAAACGTACTTTATATGCATTGAAAATAAATACACCAACAGATCATGTTGTATGAGCGCCGTGCGTTCGTGAAGCCCATATGCCAAAGACAAGAAACCAAAAGACAAATAGAATAGCCCAGTAGCGTGCAGGTCCATACTTGATTCTAGTAAGCACAAACTGCAAGTTTCAAAAGAACACGTTTTAAGACAAATTATCAGTTTCTTTCCCATGCCAGCGAGATCCTCAGAATCAAATTTTCAGAGAAAATTGAAAAGTAACAAGAACTGAAAACCAAAATTCAAAATGATATTATATGTAAACTGAGAGGAGCACAACTTATTATGTGGACAAAGATCGAAGATTACTACTGCATTCAATTAACTACATCATCGATGAAAGCTAGTAATATGATAGCAACCCAACTTCTAGACAGATTCTTGTTAGCTAAAATAAAACAAAAATTTTAGATCCAATGACAAAAATTGTCTGAAACAAAAAGATTGCTGCTAGCATTTGAAAAAGATTTTGGCTTATTTTTGACAAGTGCCTTTCAGAGAAGAAATTATCTTTTTTTTTTTTTTTTTTTGCTGAATAAATATCTCTAATAAAATGAAACAACCATCACTTGACTAGACTGTTTACATAATTTGTCATAACTGCTAATAATTTTCCAGAGAATTCCATTCGCCTCACATGGGAGAGAATATTCCAGCACGGGAATACTGTGGTGCAAATGACCAGGTTGACAAACTCAATCTTCGACTGACATTGTAAAGTATATCCTAGCATATCACAAACATGAAGGTGATTCTTTTCTTCATGAGATCTTGAGCTTTTAGCTCCCCTACTTAAATAAGTTCAACCAGAATCGGCAGATTTGCTAGATTTGCAAAGTCTTGACTGGACAAACAAAGAAGCCCCTTACATGTCCAAGCTGCAATAGTCCAGCTGGAATTTAGACTAATGACAATATAAACTGGGAGAATTCCCGTTGAGAGCTCCATCTAGGCCTTTTATGACCCCTGGATCCCAATTGGGCACTAAAGAAATTACTTTAATTGGGACAAATATCTGTCTCTATTGCCTCCCCGAATCCCAATTGGGCAAGTCCATCTTAATTGGACACATATCTAAAATAGCCATTATCAGATTAAAAAGACATTTTTCTTATTAATATCAATCATAAGTCATTGCATCTATATCACCAAGTCTATTCATCTTAAATTTCACCTCCAAATAGATAAAAGTAAGAATAAATATAATTACGACTACAGCTTGGTTGCAAACCAATTACTACTTCAAATATCATGATCCTATTTCCTCTAACAATAATAACACTCAAATTGATTCCATGAAGGCTCACTGCGTGATTGGCAAACAATATCAGCATAAATTGCAGAAAAGGCACTCGTAAGGATGGCATGAGAGTACAGGTTTCCTTATAATTGTCGACAAAACAAAAATAAGATAGGAGCAGGCCTGTCTAAGTCCTAAAGCGAGATGGTCCTACTATGGAAAATTCATATTAAATCACTGGATAAGATTAGCTAGCTGGAAGGATATCTGAAATGGAAAGGTAATAGCACTTCTTTTTGAGCATGTCAGTGGGGCCCAAAAGACATGAAACAACAGACTACAGGACAGTTACCCTCATCTTTTGCTTGGGCTTCTCACTTTTTGTATTTCTAAAAGCTAAAGAATAAATTGTCTGTTTCTCAAATTGCCACCAAGGTGATCAGCAAAACCTGATTCACTTATAAGAAATTACCCCTTCAGTCATCTCGTGAATAATTTTCTCATTATTTAGCCTTTTAATAGGGTAATCTCTTCCCTCCATGGTCCACTTACTAAATTTTGGTTCTTCCAGTTCAAATTTGCACAAATCAATATTATCTTCTCCAAAAGCAAGGATTCAATCTGTTTCAGCTTGAGTTTCACAGATACATATCTTTTAAAAATAGAGAATGTTGACAGTAAGACTAAGTTCTACAAATACCAGAGTCACAGAACCTTAAATATTGAGATGTATTCTGAAAACTATAACTAAAATCACCAAAAGCTTGAACCCAAATTTTCACCAATGGTTACCTCCAGATAAACCAAAAATTAAATTCATACGCATGTCAGTTTAACTTTCCTACAATGCCACTTAGAAGATACAAGATAAAAATAAGTAATGCTCCTCAATGGTGCCATAGCAATTGAAAACTATTCAAAAGCCTTGCGTTTTCATCTTCTCATTTGCTTGTACAGGATAGCAAAACTCAAAATGCTAAGTTTTAAAAATACATGTAACTGAACCTATATTGAGTCAAATCAAATACAGTAATACATGGGAAATGCAAACCACGTGAAACAGGATCTAATTACTTACAAAGCGAAAGAAGACCACAACCGTCAAAGCACAAATGCCTCCAAGGAGAATATGAAGACCACTTTTAGCCGTTTTCTGCACATCAAAATGGAGCCAATCAGATAAACATACAAATCCCATGGAGAATAAAGAGATTGACACTTCACATTGCATTAAAAATTACAAAAGAATAAATTTAGATAAATACATGGTTACTATATAACATCAATAATGCCAAGAAATATGATCCAAAAGTATTTCGAACATATAGACGATTGCAAACAAAACAAAGAAACAAATAATAACAACAATAATAAAAATAATGACATTACTTCCTAAAATTAATACATAACTTCAAAATTGAAGAGTAAAGCACAAAACTTTAGGTTATCTTTGTTTCGATGAAAGGGGGTAAACTCCTGAAAAGAAACTTCCACTTAAACACAAAGAATTTACATTTGCATTTCTTATGTTTGGTAAAGAATTGGACAAACACCAGGAAAAACTTATCTGAAAAATATGTTCTTAGTGTCCAAGAAAGAGGTTTCTACAAAGAGCAAATGACAGTTAATAACTGATTGTTTAATCTTTTAGTGCCAGTAAACTAAACTTAACTCATCTCACAGAACAACAGGAGGACTATAATCTCCCACTTAAGAATTTAAGAGAACAATTTTACATCTAGCTCATATATTAACCAGTAAACACAGAAGTTTCTACTGCTAATTGATGATTTCCCTAGACAACAATATCACATGGACTGCTATTAACAGTTTATCCAACAACACTTCATAACATAGTTAAACGATGACTATTAATCATGCAAACTGCAATTGAAGGGAATTAAGAATTATGCTAAGTGATAAGCAATAAAACCCAATGTAGAACAAAAATTTGTAGCGAGACTAACATTTCTTGAGAAGACAAATAACATGCCATGCACAGATGCCACCCCAAACCAACACTAAGATGTGCTGCTAACACAGAGTTCCATATTTATATATGTCTTGTTAGGGATGTATCCAACACTTGCATGTTACTTTGAGTTAAATATGGTTTTTACTTAAATCTTCAAGTTCTGACTAAACAGGAAGAAATCTTATGTAATGAACTAAATTGCATATCCTTCATAATACTCAAGAAACTTAAAAGTACCCCATCTATACACAATCCAAATAAAGCATAATGATGCCTAATCCAACACACCTTTCCAACTCGAGGAGCAATAAGCCATGCAAGAGTGACAGTGAGTAACCCCGTGGCAAGCAAAATCCCTGTACCTTCCACAGCCCATTTGGTAGCAGGATTTTCAGCAGCGGCAACATCTTCAGTGACAGTACTCAAAGGTTGCTCGGAAACAACATGTGAAACTGCAGTAGAATTGCTATAAGTATGGTTATTATTACTGCTATGTGGACTAAACCACAAAGAAATCTCACTAAGCCGTTGCCGTCTGATAGCAGCAACAGCATCAGGATCAACACCAGAACTTGTATGCACATGTGCGGGATTGGGTTCTCCAGTAGCAGTGCGCTCCCTTAATGCTTCAAAGTCCTTTAATGCAATAAGAACCTTTTTGAAGTCAGAAACCCTGATATTTTTTGCACCATTACCACAGATTTCACAAGCGGTGGATCCATGATTAACAAACCATTTAAGAGCACAGCCATAATGTACCAAAGCAAGATCACCTCTGCAAGAACAACCAAGTTCAATAAGCGTGTCTTGATTATGACACGGACCCATCTCTAAATCAGTATTAGTATTACAAATGAAAACTTCCCCATCAGGACTAATGAACTGTACATAACCAGATTCATTATTGACAAGATTTTTTTCACCATCGGGTTGTTGTGTGTCCCCATTACTTTTGGGGGTGGCTTCAGCTTCTGGCTTTTGAACTGGCAGAGTAATACCCAGATATGCTAAAGCAACATCTCCCCTTTTGTCAGATTCAGCACACTGGCAAACTCGGCAACTTGGTAACCCCACCTCCTTGTCTAGACTGCAACGTGAATCTTCTGCACTTTCAACTCTGCAAACTTCACCACCAGTGTTTGTCGTTTGTGGTACATTTTCCTTACCACCCATCACAGCCAAGCTAATTGATTCAAAGTGCCCAGATCAAAGATTCCAATCATCAACTCTTGGAAATTTTACAACACTTTTTTTTATTTTTATTTTCATGAGAAAAGGGTGATCAGACAGCTAATGCAAACAAAACCCTAAAAATCGAGAAAGTGTTAATAAAGAAACCTTAATAATAGGGCAGATGGATAACCGAAAATTCAAGAAAGTAAAGGAACCTGTCCTTAATAATTGAAGTGTTGTAATAGCATAAGTATTAGAATCAGATAACTTTCGTTTTGCATATTCTTTCTTGGTTGCACAAATATACTTTGCTTTGCAGCCTTTGCTTGCTACTGCTCTTCTCTTGCTGTTCCTCCACAATCGCTCCGCCGTTACTTGTTTTACTGTCCATTCGTATATGATCAGTTGCAGCTGGTGGGCATTATTTTTCTTTTTTTTCTTTTCTATTTTTGTTTCCTCGGTAAATTAATATCTGTTAGTAACAGTGCATTAATGTATATTGTCTATGTAAAATTTAATAAACATACATTTAAATCATAATAGTTTTCATGCACAAGGAATCACTTAAATTATTGGTTCACAATTTTTTGTTGTAATTTTAGAACTTTTAGATGCAATATAAAAAAAATAAGAGATGAGATTTAATATAGATTTTAATTTTAAGAAAAAAAAACAAGGAATGATAGAGCCATATTTTATTTACTATAGTCAATTATTTAGTAAAACTTTGATATATTAATAACATTGAAACTATAAAAAAAAATCTATTAATTTAGTAAATATTAATATTCTGATAAATTAACCAATTATTAATTTAGGAAGAAGTTCCTTATTTATAGAAAATATTATCAAGTTTATGGTATTTATTTAACTTGATTTAGTATTTATTTTGAATAGTAATTAGTTATCTTACATTTTTTATAACTTGAACGTTGTAGAGTTATTATTTTTCCTATATTAAACATGACATATCTCATCTCACGGTAACACGCTTGTTGTGAATAGAGCTGGCAAAATTTGACACTGCCCGATTACCCGACACGAACACGACACCAATAAATGAGTATGGGTCGTCGAATTTAACACGATTATTAAATGGGTCGGGTTCGGGTCAACACAATTTTTTTCCGTGTCGGGTTAGGGTTAAAATTCTTGACCCATTTACCCGATCAATAACCCGATTATTTTAAAATAATTTGTAGATTCTTGTCATCAAAACTCAAATATTAGAGATGATTTTTTTTATTCTTTAAAAGGATGAATATAGACACAATATTTTATTTATAAAATTTTAAATACATTTAGAGCTTTAATAGTGTAAATGTATAAAATATTGGTAGACATGTATATTTTATAATATTGATATATAATATTATTTACATATATATAATTAAAACCTCAATAGTGTGTGTAATATTTTAGTAGATATGTATATTTTATAATATTGATAAATTATGTATGTATGTATGGATGTATGAATGTGCATACATATGTATGATAAATTGTTAATATTTAATGTAACTTTTGTTTAATATATAGATATTAAGCGGGTTATTGGGTAACCCGATTATTTTTCTGTGTCGGGTTTGAGTCTGAATATTTTGACATGATTATTAAATGGGTCGGGTTTGGGTTGACCTAAATTTGACACGACACGAAGTTGACACGACACGAACACGACCCGATAACCCGTTTTGCCAGCTCTAGTTGTGAAACAATAGCGCAAACTGAAATTTTGCATTACAGAAAGAATTAAAGTAGAGATGAAATCCAATTCCGAATCTATTTTAAGAAGCAGCAAATAACATTGAGAATATATTTCACAAAAGCCACATGATTGTGATATTTATTAATAAGTCTGACTCTATTATTACTTTTTTTTCTTGAAAATTAAATTTCATTAGATCTCATTCTAATTTTTCTTATTTCATCTAGAAGTTTTGGGTTGAATTCTCGAATTGCAATTAAACAAAAAAAAAAAAAGATTTTAGCAACGATTTCATCCAAACTTAAAACCTCTGAACTTGCATAATTTTTAATTGATTAAATAATGAAATTTAATAGGTTAATTTATATTTAATTAGTTAGATCAACAAAATACAATAATTTTTTTGTTGATTAAACATGTGCTCATTAAATTTTAATATAAATAAATAATTACCAATTTATCGACTAATTAATACCTCTTTTAATTAATAGGTTTTGTATGGTCCAATTATATTAATTTATAGAGATTATACTGTATTAATTTATATAGTAAGTGGGTTCTATAGGAAAATCAAATTCTTTAAAATTTTTATTATCTTATAATTTTATTATATTATTAATTTACAACATTGACTTCAAGTCGGGATCGGCAAAAATTTATTATTTAATCAAGATTATCAGTTTATCAAGTATTAACTTGTCAAGAATCTATTGTAATTTAATTTTACTAAATTATTAATTTATGATAGGAACGGGACCACAAAGTTCTATAAGGGATTTTACAAAATTCTTATCTTTATTAATTTATTAAAATTATTAATTTAGCCTATTAGTCCATGTGTAGACCGTAAAAAATTATTCTACAATGGAGGTTATTAATTTATCATATGTTTATTTTTATTGTATTTCTTCTTAAGTAATACAATCTATTACTATTTTTTTTATTTAGTCTTTTTTTTTTGTCACTTTCAACGAGGATTTGAGTTTTTTCCTTTTTTGTTTCTTTCCCTTTAAGGGTGCATTTATATTTGGGATTAAATTAAATTGTGTTAGACATGTTAGGATATGATAAAATAGGAAAGGATTATATTTGACTATAATTAGTATTGCTTGTGCATAGTGCATTATAGGATTAGATCGAATTAAAAAATGATACTTTTAATTTTAAACACCAATAATTTAAATTATTATCTCAAAGTAATTTTAATTAATTAATAACTAAATATAATATTAAAATTATGATTTTTTATTTTATATAATTTTTTTAAAATTATTTATTAGTCTTAATATTTAATTTTCAATTATTATACTAATTTTTAGTATTTTGTAATATTAATTAATATAATGAAGAAACAACCTATAATTTAATTTAACAAAATAGTCCTAAGTAACTCGCCCCACAAGGGCCATGCAAATGTTTGGTATAAAACTATAAATGGCAGGTCCCAATATAATAAATAAATAATGTTTTCCTATCTCATATACTAAACATGGGATTTAACACTACCACCAAACTAATAGAACATGATTATAAAATTACGTGATAATCGTAATTTGTTACTAAATGCATGTATAAAATTTGGGTATTGCTGCTTTTAATCAATTTACTTTTAAATGGTTATTTTGACAAAATTTCTCTAAAATTTAACATATTTGTTGTTGGTTTATTAAATTACTTAACTTAGTTCATTCACATTAATTGGAATAAATAGTAAACTTTCATTTTAGTCCTTTTTTTGATAGTAGGTGACAGCATTCCAACGATCAAGTCAGTAATGTGATTAAGGGTGAAGAAAAATTCACTTGAAAACCCTAGAGCTCAAAGAAGATGAAAAGATGAGAGAGTTGAGGATTGTTTTTAGTAAATTCAAAGTGATTTTGAGAAACTAAGAGTAAATTCAGGTTTGTTAATTTTTTTTTCAAAATTACTTTTGTCGAAGTAACCCCATTGTACAACAGATTTTAAAAAGAATGAAAGGAGTATGTTTTCAAAATCTAATTTTTAAATTTAAAATTTATCTTTAATACAATTCTCCAAATAATCTCACATAGAATGCTTCAATCCAAGATTATCCTTGCTTTATTAGGAAATAAAATGAATAAATGCATGTTTGGTATAACCTATTTAATTTTGAAATTTCTTTTCACAATTTTTTGTGTTGTGTGATTGTATTTTAAGTAGAGATTTTGAGGATTATGTAAGCTATTTTTTTTATTTCTCCTATTCAAAGATTGTTACTGATATTACATCATATATTACTATTTACAATCAAATTATACAGCTGGGAATATTACTATTTACCATCAAATTATACAATTGGGACTTTTGCATTGCGTGTATATTGACCCACTGAGGCAATGCCCAAATTTTTAAACCCTCTCTAATATTCGAGAGGTGTCTACTCCACTCACATTTCGTAAGGGAGAGACAATCTCTACTCAATTAGCAGATAATTAAGGGAGAACTGAAACTAACCTCCATAAAACTCTTACGGAGGCTCGAACCCTTGCTCTCACCATTGTAAGTGCAAGTTTCTCTACTCAATTAGCTGATAATTAAGGGAGAATTGAAACTAACCTCCATAAAGCTCTTATGGAGGCTCGAACCCTTGCTCTCACCATTGTAAGTGCAAGTTTCTCCCACCAGTTCAAAAGCTCATTGGTGATTACGTAAGCTATTTTATTCTACTAACAAAAGCTCAAATTTTGGGTTTTTGAGAGTAGAGGTTAGAAAGCTTTTTTTTAAATATGAAATTGTCTAAAATATCCTTAACTTATTTCATTCCTTTAATAACATAACTTTAGAACTAATTTTACAATTTTTTTCAATAAACTCTCTCATTGAAAGCTAAACAATTAAATATTTTGTAAAAGTTCTACTTATAAAATCTCTATTTAAATAAGCTATATTTGAAAATGTATATCGAGTCTAAATTTAAAGAGATCGCTAGTATCATGATTTTGTTTATTTTGTAAAGGAATAGCTCATTGAACTTTGATTATACAAAATTAGACCTGCTTATCAGATCAGATTTCACTCGAACAGATCTGATCCGAACCAATCCAATTATGTTCTGATTCTGATTGGATTTAACTCCAACTTTGATCGTATTGGATGTGGATTGCATCGAAACCGAATAAATCTGACCAATCTCATTAGATTGAGCTTAAAAATTAAAAGAAAATACTTTTTAATTAAAAAAATCAAAAAGTAATCTTCTACATTCGATAATTCCCAAATTAAAACAAAATGTCATAAGCGAACCCTGACCACCCACAGCTGAACACGACCCTAGCCAATCAGAGCCATTGAAGTCAACGTTTAGCCAACATTCAACATATAATAATTACTCTTTCCATTTATTTTTTGTTGGTGTCGATAAATTTGGCGTCATATTTGTGGGAAAAAAAAAGCTCTAGTTTAGTGTTTTCAGTTCTAGTATGGTATTGTTTATCAATTAGAATACAATTTATCAGATATTTTTACTCTTTTCTATTATAGACTTGTAGTTTTTGATTAACTAGCTAATAGACTATTGTTGTAAACTTAAGTGGTGAACTTTCACCATTTAGAAGGATGAAAAATCCCACATTAGAAATATTGCTTCCCCACCCTAGCTCTGTGAACCCTATATATATGTGTGATGTATTTCATTATTTTGGCAACAATCAAAATTAGCTTAATATAAACATAATAATAAGCTACTATTTAATACTTTGATTAATAATTTTTTATTATCTATTTATTTTAAAACATGTTATCAGCATGATGGCTGACTTGATGTGGGCAATTTAATTTTTCCTGCTTGAGTTTATTTATCCTTATTTCTTTTATGCTTTTATCATTATTATGTTTTTATATTGTGAGTTTCATTATGTTGTTATTTTTATTGTTTATTGTTTATGATAATTTTAATGGTTGGTTTTATAATACCGCCTATACTGTTATTATCTTTATATTGCTATTTTGTTAATTTGTTATTATTATGTCAACATGACTTGTTTAATTTATTTATATGGTTGGTTCAACCACCTATTTCGCTTAAGTTATTTGCTTATATGACTAGTTTAACTGCTATCAAGTTATTTTAATTTCAATAAATTATGATTTATTCTTGCATATATATGTCTTTGAATATTATTGTTGTAGCCTAAAGTGTGCAACACAAATGAAGTGGTGAGAACTTGAAGTTCTAACCTCATTAAAAATTAGAACCTGAAGTTTTAATTTATAATTTTAAGTTTGAACCTAAAGTTCTAAATACATGTATGAAGTTTCTTTATATTTCATAATTTTTGTTTTTGTTTATATTTAATACTTCATATTTATATTGTGATACTTATTTCTATTTTCTTTTGATCATTAATAATTAAGGTTTTTGAAAAATGGCATGTCTCACGAATCTACAAATCTTCACTCTTGAAGTTTCCGAAAGAAACTACCTTTCTTGGATATTGGATGCCAAAATGCACTTGCAAGCTATAGGCCTGGAAGGCACTATAGTAGAAGGAAAGAAGACATCTTTACAAGAAAAATCGAAGGCCATGATTTTTTTTCGCCACCCTATACATGAGAGCCTAAAAGCTCAATATCTAACGATGGAGGATCCACTAACTTTGTGGAGTAACCTCAATGAAAGATTTAAACATCATAGGGATATTTTCCTCTTGAATGGTATTGATTAACACTAAAAAGTGTATGTGTAATAAGGATAAAATTATTAGTTTTTCACTTAAAGTGTTGATTAATGCGTGCATAACTTATAAATTATATGAATGCTCCCCAAATAATTTTTTGTGTTAAATTAATTCGCAATATGTTAATTTTTATCTTATAAATATTTTTCAGGAATAAATTGAAATTGAAAGCGGGAACAAGGAAGGACTGCTGGAGCAATTTGGAAGCATTATTGAGGAGATGTAAATAAATAAATAAATAAATGAAAATGAATAAAAAAAAAGAACAAAAGAACAAAAACCAAGCAATTTGGTTTCTCGTGACGGCAACTTGACCATTACACATTTTAATGTACATATATATATATAATAATAATAATAATAATAATAAAATAAATAAAGATAATGCATTCCTTGCCTATAGAAGGCAAGGAAATGCGGGAAGCGAGAGGAGGATTGAGAAGTTTAAGCCAAGAGAGAGAGTTGTAGCCAAAAGGGAACTAAAGAATTTTTGTCTTTCTTTTTTTTCTTTTCTTGTTTCCTTTTGTATCAATTTTTCTTGTAACATATTTCAAAATTTTATCAAATAAAAAGAGTTTTGTGTTTTCTTTCAATATGAGTGACTAATTTTACTAAGTTGGGGTGAAAGGTGAAGCTCAATGTTTCAAACTATTAAATTTATTATTTTCTCAAATGAGTTTTTAAGTTTATTTTATTATTTTCTAGTTATTTATGTCATGTTAATTTATAAATTTCTTTAGATTTGTATGGTATTTTGACATAATGTCGACACATTAATATTATGTGGCACTTTAGGTACTTTATTCCATATTTATCCACACACAAAATTAAATGTATAATAATTAACTGGTAAAAGTGAGGGCAAAATATAAATTAAAGAGTATTAAAATTATAGTTTGAATACAGAAAGTGAATCCCGAACCTTAGCATATTTTTAAATTAATTTCAAATAATTTTTTTCCTCATAATTAATTTTCTTAGTTTTAAATTGATTACTGGATTTAAAATTCCATGTGGTTCGACCCCGGACTCACCGGGTTATATTATAATTAGACACTCTTATACTTGGGAGTAACACATTGGTCGTGCGCCTGCCGGATTGGTAAACATTTGATGGACCTTTACCAGGCATTCGAGAAATGAAAAAGGAAAGATTGAGACTAATTTAGTCCATAACTCAGATCCTATTGATCTGGCTTATCTTGATGCCTCTTATTGCTTTGAAGACACAGAGAGGAAAACGATCACTTAATTGGTGATGTCTATATTAATAAAGCTCTCGTTATTATGTAAGTTACTAATTTGTTAACTTTTGTATTTTTTGTAGTTTCATCAGATGTACTTAATGTTCATATCTAATTATGATGTCTAGCATGAACTTTTGTTTAATGTAATGTTATGGATTTTAGAAATAAATTATCTATTTTGAAAACAAAAGTTGAGGATGTATGCTTGGCTGATAATGCAACCACACATATTATTTTTCAAGATAAAAAATATTTCTTAGAGGTAAAATTACTTGAAAGAAAAGTAAATACTATATCTAGTCCTATAGACCTGATAGAAGGCTCCAGAGGAGCCATACTTTTGTTGGCAAGCGAAACAAAATCAATAATCCAAAATACTTTATATTCAATAAGATCTAAAAGGAATTTGTTGAATTTTAAAGATACCTGCTGAAATGGATATTATATTGAGACTTTAAATGAAAATAATGCATAATATCTCTTTATTACTAAAAATGTCTTAAGGAAAAAATACACATTGGAAAAACTCAAAGTATTCTCATTGGGATTATATTACACAATCATAAATACAATTGAAAGCTATACAATGATGAACTAGAAGTTAATATATCCAAAAATATTTATATGGTATAATCGACTTGAACATCCTGAATCTATAATAATATGAAGAATTATTGAAAATTTTCATGAACATTGATTAAAGAACCAGAAGATTCTATCGTCTAATGAGAATGTTTGTCTCACTTGCTCACAAGGAAAATTTGTGGTTAAACTATCTCCTTTTAAAGTTGGTCATGAATCTCCAACTTTCTGCAAAGAATTCAAGGAGATATATGTTGACCAATTCATGCATCTAGTGGACTATTTCATTACTTTATGGTTTTGATTAATGCATTTGAACGATGGTTAATGTTTGCTTATTGTCCACTTGCAACGTTGCATTTGCAAGATTCATTACCCAAATTATAAGATTAAGGGCATAATTTTCATATTATCCAATCAAAATTATACGTCTAGATAATGTTGGTAAGTTTACATATAAGACATTTGAAGATTACTGTACCTCAGTAAGTATCAATATTGTGCATTCGGTTCTACATGTACATGCACAAAATGGATTGACAGAATCATTAATTAAATGGTTACAGATAATTGCAAGAACTTATGTGTACAAAATTATCAATATCTGCATGGATCATGCTATTTTACATGTTACAACATTAGTTCGTCTTAGACCCACTGCTTATTGTTAATATTCTCCATCACAGCTTGTAATTGGTCAAAAACCTAACATTTCTCATCCACGCATTTTTTGTTGTGTTGTTTATACTCTTATATCACCCCTTAGCGCAAAGATAGGACCCCAACATTGTTTGGGGATTTATGTCGGTTTTAACTCACTTTCAATTATCAGATATCTTGAACCCCTTGACGGGTGATCTTTTCATCGCTCATTTTGTGGATTGTCATTTTAATGAGACAATTTTTCCATCATTGGAAAATGAGAAGCCTCTTAAAGTACGAATGAATTTTCTGGGAAAGTTTTCACTTTGCCTCATTTAGATTCTCATACTAGTCTATGTGAAAATGAAATACGAAGAACAATACATTTGTAGTAAATTGCAAATCAACTACTAGATGTTTTACAAATGTAATAAAGGCAACCAAGTCACATACTCCAGCTGCTAATACGTGAGCCTGGGTGGTCATTCATACAGGAAAAATCAAGTATAAAAACAGCTAATGAGTACTTGATTCCAAAGACAGTGCTTCCTAGAAGAGAAGAATAAAAGACCAGGATCCTAATGAAAATGATGTTCAAGCTATAAATGAACCCACATTATCTAAAGCACCAATTCAAGAAGGATTGATGATCCCTGAAGATATACAAGTCCATGAAGAGATAGTAATTTTAGAAGAGATACGAAAACACAAAAATGAGGAAAAGTCTACAATTTATATTTATACAAAGAAAATGTGGGATCTTAATGAAATAAACATCGATAATATATTTTTCATTCACAATAATTACTGAAATTACAAATGATTTTGAGCCTAAAACTGTTGATGAATATAGATAAAGACATGGCTGGCCTCAATGGAGAGAAGCAGTTCAAGCATATTTGACTTCTCTAACTAAACAAAAAGTTTTTGAACATGTAGCCTAGATACCTGAAGATGTCAAACATGTTGGATACAAATGGGTATTAGTAAGGAAACATAATGAACATAATGAAATCACTAGATACAAAGTGCGACTAGTCGCACAAGATTTCTCCCAGAGACCAGATATTAATTATGAAGATACATATTCTCTAGTGATGGATGCCATTATGTTTTGACTTTTAATTAGCTTAGCAGTCTCAGAAAGAGCTCACATGCATCTCATGGATGTAGTGACTGCATATCTATACGGTTTACCTGAAGCTACTATTTATATGAAAATCCCTGAAGGAATTAGAGTGCCTGAAGCATTTAAATCAAAGGATCATAATATGTGTTCAATCAAGTTATGACAATCCTTATATGGATTGAAAAAATCTGAACGCATATGTTACAATCATTTGAGTCAATATTTGATTAAATAAATATACCAAAATGATCATATTTACCCATGCGTATTCATTAGAAAATCTAAATATGTATTTGCAATTATACCAGTTTATGTTGAAATAAACTTAATTGGAACTTCTAAAGAGTTCTAAAAACTACCAAATATTTAAAGAGAGAATTTGGAATAAAAGATTTTGGAAAAATAAAATATTATCTCAGTTTGATCATTGAGCAAAAAATAAACGAAGTGCTTATCTATCAATTATCTTATGTTGAAAAAATCTTAAATTGCTTCAATATGGATAAAGCTTATCCGCTAAGCACTCTTATGGTTGTTTAGTTTCTCGATCCTAAAAAAGATCCATTATGCCCTAAAGAGGATGATCGGGAGATACCTAGTCTAAAAGTATCATATCTCAATGCAATATTTGCTTTATTATATCTAGCTCAATGTACCAAACCAGACATTGCATTCTCTGTTAACTTCTTAGCAAGATTTAGCTCAGCACCAACACAACAACATTAGAATGACATCAAACATATCTTTTGATATCTTTGTGGAACATCGGTCTTGGGGTTATTTTATTGAAGTCAACTGATAAAGAATCCTGACCTTATCGGTTATGCAGATGCAAGCTATCTCTCTAATCCCCACAAAGCCCGTTCACAAACAAGATATCTTTTCACTTACAATGGTATAGCAATTTCATGGTGATCTATGCTGACTTTTGTTGCCACCTCCTCTAACCACTCAGAGATCCTTACATAATATAAAGTAAACAGAGAATGTGTTTGGCTACAGTCTATTATCCATCATCTTCAGAACACATGTAATTTGACTTCTGCCACAGATATTCCAAAAATTATATACGAAGACAACGTTGTTTGTATTGCTCAAATTAGAGGAGGATACATCAAGGGAGATAGAACTAAGCATATCTCACCAAAGTTTTTCTATACTCATGAGCTGCAGTAAGAAAAGAAAATTGATGTCATGTAGATACGCTCCACTGATAATTTTGCTAATGTTTTTACTAAAGTTTTGCCCACATTAACGTTTGAGAAATTAGTCCATAATATTAGCATGTGTTGACTTAACAAATTATCAAACTAATACAAGACATTTAAGGAGATATTTCATTAGGGGAAGCATATCTTGAAGATAAGAAATCTAGCAACTATATTAGACAAATGTGTATTATTTACTCTTTCTTTCAACCAAGTTTTTTTTTCCACTGAGTTTTACTGGCAAGATTTTAACGAGGCAGTATTAAGCACACCTAGTCAAGTATCTAAATGAGAAAGTTCAAAGGGGAAGTATTGTAAACTTAAGTGGTGAACTTTCACCATTTAGAAGAATGAAAAATCCCACATCGGAAATATTACTCCCCCACCCTAGCTCTTGAACCCTATATTTATGTGTGATAGTATTTCATTATTTTGCCAACAATGAATATTAGCTTAATGTAAGCTTAATAACAAGGTAATATTTAGTATCTTGTTTGGTTATGAATTTTTTCTATTATCTATTTATATTATAACACCTATCAAGTATTCGATTATATGTGTTTGCTTGATGAAGTCATCCAAATTTAAATCGATCATATCTGGATGAAATGTAAATTAATTCAAAAATTTATATATGATCCAAACATTGGTTCAAATAAGATTTAGGATTCAGACTACATTGGGACGGCTCTTTTCCAAATTGTAAATCCGATCAGGTTTATCCAGACTCAATTTTGCAAATGCTAACCATTGAAACGACTAATTTGATTTAGATCATTGGCTTCTTAAAATATTCTCATGTTCTTCAGATTATGTTAATCTTTCACAAGCAGCCCCGACACAAATCAAAGCATCCATTTGTCTTTTTTTTTGTGCTCAACTCATGACCACTCATTTTTCTTCTAATAATGGTGTGTTTACTAATTAATAATCGGAATGCATTGGAATTGAAATAGGCTAGAATCAAAATGGGTTGGATTAAGAATAAGGAATGAGAATCGGAATAACATGTTTACTTAAATGTATGAACTAGAATCAAAATAAATTATATTGTCATTGATGGGTTTATTTTATTTTTTTGGCATCAGAATGAATTATAGCAAATTACTAAACTACTCTGAATTTATTATTGTTATTATTATTATTTTTTTGTCATAATAATTGTGATTATTATAATTAAAAAAGCTTATCACAACAAATTTTTTAATAATAATAATTGCATCATCATCATCATCGACAGAAACAATTGGTAGTGAAGAAATAACAACAATGACCGACACGAGCAGCAATAGCGGCCAGCAGCATTGACAGGGAGCAATAGCAACAGTGGCAGGCAGCATCGGCAGTGAGCAACAGCAGCAGCAGTAGGCAGTGAGCAACAACAATGGCAGCATATGGCATTGGTAGCGAGTAGCAGCAATGACAATAGGTAGCAACAGTGATAACGGGTAGTAGCAATGGTTGCGGCGACGATGGCAAGTGCTCAGCGACGACATTGGCGAGCAACAGTGGCAACGAGATCGATTGTGCAGATCCATTTTTTTTCTAATTTTTCAAATAGTCAAATAGAGAATAGAATGGAAATTATAAGATTTCAGTTGGCTAATTTGGTCAATTCAAATAATGGAGTTCTAATTCCTAACTCCTCTCTGCTAATCATTCCTAAATTAGCAGGCCCAACACTAATTCGATTCTCATTCCTCCTCCTTATTTTGAAATCAAACAAATTATTGAATCTCATTCCTTAATATCCATTCCCATTACTAATAAGTTAACACACCATAAATATCATTTTTAGGCTCTCTTTTGCATGAACATTTCAAAACCTGCTTTTCTTAACATATATAGGGAGCCCCTCTTTTTAAACTCAAAATTTTACACAAAATCTCAACCCTTAAATCATACTTAATCCACTAGTTCAAAAACTACAAGTCTATATATATATATATATATAATCATTCTCTATTGACAAAGTGAGGATGCCAGTAAAATACAAAATATATATATATATATATATATAGATTTCAATACACTAACAGATATAAAACACAATCTCTAATATATTGAAATATGTGTTTTATTGTATTTTACTGACAAAGTAAGGATGTCCTCACTATATATATACATATATATATATATAATAAGATAAGGATTTGTAAAATAGAATTTAATTTAGTGCGAATTAATTTAGAAATAACTAAGGTATATATGTAAAAGATATAATAATATAAGCATATAACCATAATCAATTATGTAGAGAAATATCCTCAAGTAAATTTAGGAGCTCATGAGGATGCATCAGTTATGAATATATAGAAATTTATAGTGATATATTTCACTGATACAATAGCAATGTAGGACGTTATTTTAAGATTCTAGAAATTTTTATTATTTTAACACTTTCTGCTTTAATTAAGGTCAATTATGATAAGTGTCTTAGTCTTTTATATGTCTATTATAATTGTGGTTTACTTTCCTTTTTTAAGTTAACTTAGGGAAATAGGTGTTATAAATAGAGAGATCTTGTTATTGTTTTCATAACTGTAATTTTAATTATTCAATAAAATCTCATTTTCTAATTTTTTTTGAAATTATTTATTAAAATCTCTCTTGTAGGGTCGTTTGAATTAGAGCATCATATAATCTTGTTTTAAACGGCTTTAAACGTTATTAAAAATCTCATTAAGTCATTTGAGTTAAAATAAAATTGAATCATATTTCAATTAGAGTGTAAATTAATCGCGTTAACTTGGTTCCGTACTAGAATAATATCTAGTGCTATCTATTCTATCAATACCGCTTCCGCTTAGCCCGCTCCGTCAAATGGCAACTGCGAGCAAGAGAGCACCAGAAAATTTCCTGTTTAATGCTGCTATCGACTAAACTGCCCACTTGCTAATATTTTATATATATGTATAATGCAGAGTTTTTCAAGATATTTATGTAATGCATTTGGTTCAGCGTAAAGAAAGTGGAGAGAGATTCATTGAAAGGTAAGCTAAGCGTTAGCTAGCGGTCCAATTCTGTTCGTGGCATGTGCAGCTAGTTATCGGTTGTTTTTGCTTTATAAATTAATGTTGACAAAGCATGTCATATACATTGAATTAATGTATACGTGAAGAGGAAGCATATCTATACATTGAATTAATGTATACGTAAGGAGGGTAAACCTATTTTTTAAAGTTAATTTAAATAAAAAAATTAAAAAATATTTAAGTTGAAATAAAATACTAAATACATTTTAATGAGACACGAATTAAAATAAAAAAATATCAAAAAAATGTAAAACTATTAAATTCTTAAAATTTTCTAATAACGTCCTACATTAATTTTATAATAATAAAATAAATCAATATTGAAAAAAAGTAATATAACCTTAAAATTTAAGTACATATATAATTTCTAATTCTATGCTTTTAGAATTTTACCGTCAATATTGGCTCAATATGCTCACTCCTTCACAGCCTATATAGATATTGGTTTGAGTTTTCTCCCGTATATCATAGAGTCAATTTACTTTCAAATATTTAATAGTAAATCGAACTCCTTTTAGATCCAATTATCTCAATTTCATATCACAAATTTTATTTTTGAGATTTTGATGTAATTTTGATTGTAAATCATGTAAAATAAAGAATAAAATATAAAAAAAAAACGATAATATTGAAAGTTGTGTTGGCGTTAAAAAAGAAAAAAAAACAACTCTATAATTTTTAGTTTTGACATAGCGTGAAATTAGCATTTGAGTGGCCAGAAACTTCGAATAGAGATGATATATCCAATTACATTAAAGAATAAAGGGATATTATTATTTTACTACTAAAATTTTACTGACATATCATGTCAGTATTAAAATTTACCAAAAAATATATTTTATTATTAAAATTTTACACCGTTTTACATATTTTGATAAGTTGCATAATAAAATACAGTACATTAAAATTTATATTTTTATTATTTTATTTCTTATTTTGATATAGTCGTGATTCTTAATTGGAACACATGTGTGTGTGCACACGCGCGCGCGTGGCTCCTAGAGCATTGAATCCATTTAGTTTTTAAATTAATTATACATGATGTCAGTATCTTGTACAATGCAGATACTATTATGCAAAGAGACAAGTCCAACTGGACAATAAACTAATAACAACAGTAAAAGCCAGTTACACGTCGAACAACATCAGTTAACACCACATGCACCCACGCCCATTGTTTCAAAACCTGGTTTGTTTAAGAGAAAAACGACAAACAAGAAATGACATCTTCTACATCTTTCGAGCGTCTATCATCGCGTCCATTTCCTCTCTTGTGACGTGATCGCCACCAACTGTACCCTAGTTAAAATATCTAGATCTTGTTATCTCATCTCTTTTACATTTATATATTATAAATGTTCCAATCAAAATATGCATTTGTTAGATTCTAAAAATAGAGAAATTTTATAACACATTAGTGATAATATAATATGTGTATTTATTTTAAAAGATCATTAAATAAGTGGTGATTATATTAAATTTAATTATACATATCATACATGTATTAATTAATTGTATTAATTTTGATGTATTGTGAAATTTCTCTTAAAAATATAATTAAATCATATAATTTAATAGTGTAATTTATGTAAAAGCTATTAAGACATTTGACTTAATAGTAATATACCAAACTTTAATAAAGTAAAAAATCTCAGACCCGATCAACACTTAATACATATAAATAGTAATAAAAATTCTTCTATAACTATTCAATTAATTTTTCCCGTTCAAAAATTATCAAAAAAATACTTATAATAACTTTTATAACTATTAGATTTTAATTTTTTTATTATTAAATAAAATATTTTTGTTTAATATAACGTAAAAATCTTGCAATCGGAACATACAGCAGTGGAATTGACTCCAATAACACGGACTAAATAAGCATTTATATAGGTAATTACTAAATTACATTCATCTAACTTACACACACATAAACAGTGTATGGCCCCAATTGTAAGTTAAGGGCTTCCATTTTTATAATTAAATTAGCTGCATGCGGTTCATAGGGTAACCGACCTACTCAGCCACTGCATGTTAGCGCTTTTGTCGTGGATATATTATAAAAAGCCGCAAGTGTATGTGCCAAGCCAGCGGCGTTTTCTCTACTGATTCATTGAACTAAACGAAAGACTTGTCCATGTCCGTGCTCCCAAGCAGCATAGTCACATTCCTTTCATCCGCTGCAGCCATCAGAAACGGTGATAACAATAATTCTGATGGCGAAAGCTTTCAAAAATTCTTCGAGAGCTGGCTTGTCGAGCAAAACCAACATCTACAAGCTCTCATTTCTGCTTCCAAACAGCAAGAAAACAACAGCAGCAGCAGCAATTTTGAAGAACAAGTCCGTGTCGTGGTTGAGCATTACGAGCAGTATTATCGAGCCAAGTCAAGATGGGTGAAGCTAGACGTGCTGGGTATGTTGACTCCTTCATGGAGAAGTTCGCTTGAGGATTCTTTTCTTTGGATTGGTGGCTGGCGACCCAGCATGGCATTTCACTTGCTTTACTCAAAATCCGGCTTACAACTCGAAGGCAAACTCCATGACTTGATTCGCGGGTTGAGTTCTGGTGACTTGGGTGACCTCTCTCCCACTCAACTCACCCGAGTTGATGGCTTACAACGGGTTATAATTAAGGAAGAGAAGGACTTGTCTGAGAAGTTGGCAAAGTATCAAGAGACGGTTGCAGATTCGTCCCTGGTGGAGTTATCACATGTTGTCACTGAGTTGATGAGTACCAATGATGACCGTCAGGATAGCGACCGCAGGCTTATGGATGATCAAATTGAGTCCAATTTCGTAACTAAAGAGGCAAAGTTGGAGGAGATCTTTCACAAGGCTGATGATCTACGGCTGAAAACGTTTAAAGCTGTTATTGACATTTTGACTCCAATTCAGGCCGTCCATTTCCTGATTGCTGCGGCTGAGTTACACTTGAGGCTTCATGATTGGGGGAAACAAAGAGATGCTAGGCATCTTTACGGTGCTACTACCAGCAGCTAACCGACAAGCTTGGTATAAAGCAAAGGCGGCTAGCTTAATCAATGTTTTATGTGTATTTTTTTTAAATCTACTGTTTAAGCTTAATTTCTTGTTTAATTGCTAGTTGGGTTATGCTTAAATAAATATATAAACTAAAAAGTTATCATTGGTAGTGTGTGTATAGCATATTGGATATTTATGCAATTATATTATTTTACAATAATATCTTTGCAATAATTTTTTTAAATAATAATGAAAAAAATTATCAAATTAACCTAAAAGTACCATAAAAATTTATTCAAACATTTATACATTTTATAAAATAATTGTTAGTAAGATGGTTACACAAGTATGGAAAATATTAGTTCTTTATTAGTTCTTTCACATTGATATTTATTGATCAATTTACTAATAAATAACTATTGATTACATTTTAATTAATTTTATAGATAAATTAATTAATATTAAGAATATTTCTGAAATGATATTATTGTAAAAGGAAAGAAAAAGTAATGATAAGAATGTAACATATTTAATTGCAACGGTGTTTTGATGTATTTTTTAATATATAAGAATTAAATGGACACTTAAGTCAAAATATAATGATTAAAGAGAATTTACCCATCAAAATAAATTTAAAAAAGAAAAAGAAAGTTAGTTAGCTAATTCTATGATTAGTTAAATCAAGAACACGAGTGTGATTGGTTTTTAAGTATATTTATTTAAATGATCACCTGAGTTCATATACTAGGGAGGAAGGGGGTAAAAAAATTAATTTGAGTTCACAATATTATAATTATGACTACTCGAAGGATTTCTGTTACAAAAGTTTTGTTCATTATTTTTTATAAATCATTAATATGATAATTTCATAACACTAATAAATTAATAACACATAAAGTATCACAAATACAAGTTTTTTATCTTAACTTTCTTACATCCTAACTTTATAAGCTTATCACTAAATCTTTTTTTGATCTAATATCTTCGAAGATTTTTGTTGGAGATCTTAACACATGTCATTTAAAAAATTATAGATTTAACTTGCTCTTAGCTTCAAGGGAAAAAAAAAAGGGTACAAGGTAAGAAGAGGTGAAGGCAATAAAAAATGGGGAGTTAACTTCTATTGTAGAAAGTTGATTTTAGAATTTTATTTTGAGATTGAAAACAATTTTTTTTAAGAATGAAAAATAAGGGTAATTTAAATCGTCTTAATAAAAATATTTGAACTACGTATCTGTTAAGATCTTTAACAAACCTCTATAGATGTTAGATAAAATATCAAAGATCCAAGTTTCTTTATTTAACATTTAAGATTTTCAGTCAAATGTATATCTAACAATTAATCTGGTATTGGATTTATTAATCAAATGTACTTATAGGATGGCTTAGTTGAACTTCTCTTAATGTAGATAATATGAAATCTCTGCTCCCACTAATCATAAAGGTTGATTCAAACTTTAAATTTTAAGAATGAGGTGAAGAGCTATCGATTATTAAACCAAAGAAATATGATGGTGGTGGAAAAATTAGATATTTCAACAGTGATATATATATTAGTTTGAAAGGAAATATATACCTTCAATAAATCCTTACTTTAATGATTTGTTAAAAAAAAAAAGAAAAAAGTAAAAAAAATATAAAAAAAATAATGAATAAAAAGTTTAAAACAAAAACTACAAGGATTTGCGTTGTGTAGGACGACGGGGATGAAACTCGCAAGTAAGGTCACGTTTTCTTGAAACTGAAGAAAATGTCGTGTGAACAGTAAAGGCAGTACTACATTATTAATATTTTGTAATAATTTTGAAGGAAGTTTACGTCACCCAAAAAAAAAAAAAAAAGTTGTTGTTTGGCGTTAATCGAAATCACGGCTAAACAGCCCACTTACTATTCCCAATCATAATATTATATTGCACCGCTGTTCTCTCTCTCTCTATATATACATGAGTAATGATACAGTCATAAATTTTTGTACAAACTGATGTGGTATTAATTCATTGGTTGAATGAAAATATAAATTAATAAAAACAAATCATGTGGGTCAAGTGATATTAATTCAACCAATCTTATCATGCCACATCAGTTTGTACAAAATAAGTTTGTACAAGAGTTTGTGGCTGTATCATTACTCTATATACATTAAAAACCAAGTATTATGTTACGTCATGAGTATTCTACACAGCACATTCATTTGTAGGGTACTTAAACAACCTTTACCTAAAAGTTATTAAGCCTTAAGCTTCTTGATTAACTAAGTTACAATATTTGCAGAAAATACTCATCTTCTAATAAGTGATGTTAGCGTTAAGATTTGCACTCACCTGCCAACCAAGCTCACATAAGAGTAATAGCCAACTCTCTGAATCCGAGCACCTCACGAAAAATTGTTAGTGGTGTAGAGGCACCACAAGATCAAGCAACTTGTGAGCAATTCAAAGCATTCTCTAAATTCTCAAGCATACTTACACACGCACACACTCTTATAAATTAATAGTACAAACTCTCTTTGCCTCAATTGCTCTAACTTCTTTTTGATTCTTTTGCAAGCATTCTAATTTAACTAGTCGAAGAGATCAAGACTTGGCAACTTTCGAATAAATATTGTTTAAGTACCGCGGGAGTATGCTGCACAAAAACTTATCCCATGACAATTAGGTAGCATCATGCTAAGGTCCATTTTACTGATGCCATGTGATGTTACTTGTATTTCTTTTACTTTTGGTAAATATTGACAAAATATGAACGTGCGAACTACCATCTATTTGAGAAGAATGACACAAATATAGATAAATATTATTTTTAGCAAAAAAGAGGAAAATTTTACTTATTTTGGGGGATAATTTTGGATTACCCTATCATAAAATGTAGTCTTTAAAATACTCCCCATATTACTGTAAATCTTAACAATCCATTATTTTTATTAAAAAAATTGTCAATATACACCCATTTGTTGCTTGTCTTTTGAATAAAAAATAATATAAATTGAGGTTTATAATAATTTATTTATTTATTTATTTAATATTCTTGAAGGCTAATTCGAATTCCTTGATTTTGGTAACGGAAGTCAATCCAATCCAATCTAATTGACTTCAGGTTAAAATCAGATTAGATTTCTTGTATCATCCATTTTGTAAAAGTTTTAAATGATAATTTTTGGATAAAGATTCTTTCCTAGTATTATTTCTCCATTAATCGTTCCTACTAAAATAAGTGATCGAAATTAAATTTTAAATTTAAATCAATTTCTTTCACTAAATTTAAAAAATTAAGAGGAAAAAAACTCTAAAAGAGACTCCTAATCCACAATTTTTTGGTACTTAGAATCATCAAGTAAACAAACAAATGATAATAGATATCTAGACGAAGCATGTGTGATATCATGGCTATGCATTTTTTTTTTTTTTTTGTTCACCTCCCTTTCATCATTCATAATATTTTGATTCTCTCACCTTATACATAATATTTTCAAAAATAATTATAAATAATCCTCACTTTTACTATAATTCAAATTAATGAATTTTACATTAATGATTTCTTCAAATTATATTGGATGTATTTGAACCGATAAAAAAATCATGAGCTCTCATTTGGTTATATATATATATATACACACACACTAGCAGCCCCCTAAAATTACACATATTTGTACACCAATTTATAACCATTAGATTTAATGCATATCAACGGCCAAGATTTTGTGGGACGTGATGAATATTTGATTAAGATTTTGCTTCTCTCTTATTTGTTATCTCCTTTTCACTAATATTTTCACTTTTGTTTTTTCTCTCTTCATTAATTGTTCTTTCTTTCCTCATCAAAATCAAAATTACTCTTAAGATTATGGGTGCAAATGGTGATGAATAAGCGAGAAGCAAACAAGAAGCAGCAATAGATTTATTCAATTTAAGAAAAATATTTACTCTTTCTATGAAAAATACTTATTCTTTCTCTATCTTGATTTCTTTGTTTAATAGTGAAGACAATCAGTGAATGTTTAGGCAATCAGCAATTTATAATAAACATGATGTAAGAACACGAACTTAAGTCGAGAAATCAAATATCCATTTGTGAATGATTTAATGATGGATATGTTCTTGTTGTGCAATAGCGTCCTATGACTAAGCAAGTCATTCCTGTTTGCGGATTTTTTTTACATTCAACGGGCAAACTTAAAGGCTTAGCAATGACAAGAGAAAAACATAAAAAGGTACTGAGAAAACTTAGGACAGAGAAATCATGTTTTACAAGGATACTGACGTGGAGAGAGAAAGTACATTAATTACTATTGTTGTTAAGCATTTATGTTATTAATTTTCCAAAATCTTGATCATTAATATGTCTTAAATCTAATGGTTTCAAACTAGTATAAAAAATAAATGTAAGTTTAGAGCGCTGTTAATCCGTATATATATATAGCTTCAATCAAAGTTGGAAATAAGATCCAAATCCTGTTCAATTAGTTTTATTGTTTGCTAATGAAGAAGCCTCTTGAAAGGATGTCAATACAAGCATTTTTTAATCAATAAAAATCTGAAAATGAAGAAGTGGGGTGTTCACGATTCAGTATTGCAATTCTCAAGGATAAAATTATCAACAAATAAAACTGAAGGTATTATAGGGATTCTAAAGGAGTGTTAGCAGCATCACTCTTTCTACAATCACAATCCACATATGAGAAGTCATTTGATCCAAGTCCAATTCATGTTAGAATTATAATTGAGATCCCTAGTATCTCTATTTTATAATTGAATATCGTCTCATTTAATATAACCACCACATTATAGTTGAGAGCCATAATTTTGTATAAATTTTTAAGAGTAATGATAAACATCTCAAATTCTATTCCAAATGATATATCATTAATTGAGTGTTTGGTAATTTTTAATAAGATCCAATTAAATTAATGGTGCGTTTATATCTCAGATTGGAGAATGAATAGAATGATTGATAGTTTGTATTGGCTAAATAAAAGTAGAAATGAGAATAAAATATGTGGGGCCCACATAATTTTGGCATTAAAAAATGGGAACTCGATTCTCATGAGGAGGGTTGGAATCAAATTCTCATTTGTTGACCTTCTCATTTTACCTTCACTCAAATTTCATAATTTCACATTTGTCCTGAATAAAAATAATAATATATTATATTATTATATTATTACTGCTATTATTATTATTATTATTGTTATTGTTATTGTTATTGTTATTGTTAATAGTAATAATAATAATTAATGATAACAAAATTAATAATAATAATGGTGATAATAATTTTAAGAATAATAATAATTGTTTGGGTGTAAATGTGGAAGGATATTTTTAGATCAAGAAATGAATGACGTGTGGACAATTACAAGGGCAAAGCGGATAAAATACTTGAAGTAGTATAAAGATGTCATTTGGAAAAATTTACTATATTGGATGGGCTTGGAAATCAATGGTCAAATTTGGACACTCTAAGATATTTACGCGAAATAGTAAACTTAGTACAAAAGAAATATTATTGTTTCGTTTCCTTAAATATGATACACAGTCCTAAAAAAATTCTCTCATTTTAACTTAAAGATGACATATATCCCTAACTTTTATGCTCTCTTCTTACAACTAGCATTCATAAATGCCTTATTCAACTCATATTTGTGGGGTTCCTCTCTCTCACTCTCTCTCCTTCTTTTATATCATCACTCACTTCTTCATTTTAGGAGGCCATTTCTATTCTCTACATTCATCATCTTCTCCACCATCTTCATCTTTATCACACCAAGCATCTCTATATAGCTATCTAGCTTGTGTTATTCATCTTATTCATCTTGGATAATGTAAACTCTTATTTAACATTTTATTTATATAGTGGATTGATGATGACTTACTCCAGTAGATGTAAACTAAAAACAGAATCATGTAAACGTTATGTGTTTTTTATATTTAGGTTTGTTTTACTATATTTTCAATATGAGGTCAAAATTGTTTTTCATGTATAAGCTTACCTGAAATCTCTTTATTATTCCTTATATGCCCACCTTAGCTTATCACGCAGATCACTTTAGATCAGCATCTAGTGTACCTCAACTATGCCACTTGCCCTAAGCATAAGAAAAATACACGTAAACCCAAACTTAGCACAAGCTCCCCGTAAATATGAATTAATTTGTTTGAATCGGATTTGAACTAGATCTGGTGAGAACAACCTAATTGGTTTAAATCGAATACTAGTGAGAATTTGGTGAAAACAATAATCATTAATTAGTTATAATAAAATTAATGATGATGATCATCATCATCATAATAGCATCAACAACAGCAGTAGCAACAACAATACTATTAACTAATATAATAAAATTAATTATTATTATTATTATTATAATTTTAACAATTATTGTTGTTGTTGTTGTTGTTATGTTATTGTTGTTGATATTAACAATAATTAGTTTTTGAATAAAAATAATCACAATTATTATAATAAATTATGACAAGAATCAACTAAGGTCATTTTAGTAACTTACAACAATTCATTTTGATTTCAAGATAAAGTAAATACGTGAGTGGCAATACAACTCATTCCCATTCTCATTCGTACAGTTAAAAGCAAACAATTTATTCTGATTTCCATTCTCCATTCCGATTCTAGCCTAAGTCAATTCCCATCCATTTTTCTTCCAACCAATTTCGATTACTGATTAGTAAATGCACCATAATTGTATTATCTCACCAACTAATTGATGAAATCCACATCATTTAAGATAGTTTTTCGACTAAAAAATTTAGAATATATAGCACTACTCAATTTACAATTACACTGGTTAAAATAAATCATATGGATCATTTATTTTTCTTTTTGTTTGGCCAATATAGTAATGTCATATTAGTTTGTAGAAAATAAATTTGTATAAAGTTATGCCTCTATCATCGAATAATTACCAACGACCATTGAAACTTTTAGCTAAAAAACCTAAGAGAGGAGCGAATTGGGTTTTAAAATTTTCTCTACCAACAAGAACCATTAATATGTGTTTAAAATTAATATATAAGGACTAAATAGGCACTTAGGTCAAAATATAGAGTCTAAATGAGAATTTATCCATCAAAACAAATTGAAAAAATAGAAAGGAAGTTAACTAATTCTATGATTAGCTCAATGAAGAATGCGAGTGCGAATGGTTTTCTAGTATGTTTATTTAGTTGACTGCCCGAATTTGTATCGAGGAAGGGGATAAAACATTAATTTAGGTTCACAATATTATAATTATGACTATTGGAGGCATTTCTATTACAAAAGTTTCGTTCATCATTTTTATAAACCATTAATGAGATAATTTCACAACACTAATAAATTGATAACACATCAAGTGCCATTTGTATCAACTTTCTTATATCCCAACTTTATAAGCTTATAGTCAAATCCTCTTCTAATCTAACATCTACTAAGATCTATGGGGATCTTAACACATGTCGTTTAAAAATTCATAGATTTAATTTGCTCTTAGCTCGAAGAAAAAAAAAGAATAAGGTAAGAAGTGGTGACCACAATAAAAAATGGGGAGTTAACGTCTATTGGTAGTACGTTAATTTTAGATTTTTTTGAAGATTGAAAATATTTTTTTAAGAAGGAAAAATAAGAGTAATTTAAATCTTCTTAATAAAAATATTTGGATGGCATACGTGTTAAAATCTTTAACAACCTCTAGAGATGTTAGATTAAATACTGAGGATCCAAGTTTCTTTATTTAATGTTTAAGATTTTTAGTCAAATGATACATGCGAAAATTAGTCTGATATTGGATTTACTAATTAATTCTACCTCTAGGATGGTTTAGAAGAATTTCTCTCAATGTATATAATATGAAATTTCTGCTCCCACTAATCATATAGGTTGACCCTAATTTTAAATTTTAAGAATGAGGTGAGGAGAGGATATTCTCATTCGTATACCCTATAGATATTCTATTATCAAAAGTACCACAACACTTTGAGGGTCTATCAATCGTCCAGCCTAAATTAATAAAAGTTATCTACCGACCATCAAACCGTTAGTTGCCGTTTGAAAGTTAACAACATTATAGCAAATTGACGATTTTACTCTTGAAAAGTATCACTTGTATACCCTTAAATTTTTTTTATTATCACTTGTATACCCTTAAATTATCACTTGTATCATATGAAAAGACCAATTACTCCTCCGATGTTATCTTATTTAAACAACAAGTTACGGTCTGGTGGATGACAGATACATTTTGCCAACTTAGGGTGGACGTTTGATACACCTTCAAAGTGTTGTAGTATTTTTAATAACAGAGCATTTATAGGGTATACGAATGATAATTTTCCTTAAACTAAATAAATATGATGGTGGTGGAAAAATTAGATTTTTCGACCTTTTTATATACATTAGTTCGAAAGTTTACTAGATGCCTTGAATAAATCCTTACTTTTAACTAGATACCTTGAATAAATCCTTACTTCCCTTCTATATTTAATATAAAAAAAAAGAGTAAAAAAAAAAGCTATTTAATAAAAAAGGAAAAAAGAGCAGTTCAAGCAAAAAGTACAAGGATTTGCATTGTGTAGGACGACGGGAACGAAACTTGACAATGAAGAAAATGGCGTGTGAACAGTAAAGTCAGAACTACATTAATCAATATTTTTTAATAATTTTGAAGGAGATTTATGTCGGGGAAAAAAAAAAGTTGTTGTTTGGCACTTCAACCGAAATTACGGCTAAACAGCCCATACACTATTCCCAATCATAATATTATATTGCACCCCTGTTTTGTCTTGTGTGAGCCGCTGTATATACATGTACACATTAAAAAACTGAGAGTTACGTCACAGCATGAGTATTTTGTTCAGCACATTTCGTATGGTGCTCATGATACTTAGACAATTCTTACCTTAAAGCAGTAGTAAGCCTTGATTTGTTCCACTAATTAAGCTAGAATATTTGTTGAAAATATTTGCTCAAGTTAGAGTAATAGCCAACTCTATAGATACAAGCATACGTTAGAGATTGTTATCAATGTAAAGGCTCTAGATCAAGCAACTTGTAAGTAACTAAATATATTTCGTAAGCTCTCAAGGATATTTATACAAACTCTCTTGTGAATGATATAAATTCTCTCTTAGCTTAATGGCTCTATTTTCTCTCCGTCTCTTCCACAAGCATGCTAACTTACTTGAGAAACTCAATTCTTATTTAGTAACTTTCAGATAAGAGTTGTTAAAGTATCGTACCGATGTGCTGTACAAAATACTCATCCACAATAATTAACTAGCATGCTAAGTTCCATCTTGCTCATGCTATGTTCTGCTATCTGTATTTCTTTTACTGGAGGTAAACATCGACAAAATATGAATGTGTTGAATTTTAAATGTTACAATCAAGTTAATTTTTTTATATCATTTACAATTAAACTAATTTCTTTCACTAAATTTAAACAATTAGGAGAGAATCTATCATTTTCGGTGCTCAGAATCATCAAGGAAAGAAACAAATGGGAATAGACATGTGGATGAAGCATGTGTGATATCATGAATATGCAATTTTTTTTTTTTCACTTCCCCTTTCATCAGTAATTGAATTTACTGTGGGAAAATATAAGATAATAATGAATTGAAAAAAAATTCACGTTCAAAATTAGCTGAGAAACTGATTGAATGATGGTGGAACTAAAAATGTAATAAAGTAATGATAAAATACTTGGGCTGGGCAAAATCCCGTGAATTGCGGTGGAAAGGTTCTATCCCTTGGTGCGGTGGAGCTGGGTGCTTGGTGAGAGGTGAAGAGCGGCTGTGAGCTGTGAGTGATTGTTGGCGAGATATCAAAATTAGGTTTAGGGCTAGTCAACTGATCAATTTTTTTTTTCTTAGTTAGCTTGCCAATCAGATCAGGAGGAATTTTAAAAATACATTAGAGATAATATAACTAATATATGTATAATATGTATAATTAAATTTTATATAATCAGTAAATTCTTTAAAATAAATATACACGTATCATAATTTTATTTATTTGTTATATGACTAACATTATATTTAGAAGAAATTTTAAAATTTCTCATGAAGCTACCAATCCCAATCCGATCAGATATTTCTAACCTCAATTTTTTTTCTTACTCTTTTTAGCCAAAATCCTGATTTTTGGACATTATTGTCCTTGGATTCTCAAATTTTGTAAAGCATCTTATCCATCAATTATTCACCGCCGGTGGTCAGTCCCGGCATGAATGAAATAACTTCATTGGCATCATTATCTCTTAAACGCACGTGCAAACATTCTTGATGGCTAGCGACGGTTAGTCTCTTCGGCCAGAGGTGGACCAACATAGCTTGGCCCGTATGTGTGTGTGTTTACATATACATATATACACGCACACATACACTGTATATAAGTCCTTCTGAGGTTTTTGAAATCTTGCTATTCTACGAGAGTGAGGCTTCTCAGCCCTTCAAAATTCTTATTAAACCCTCGATCTATTAAGTGAAATTCACACAGCTAACTCACTCACTTCTAAGCACATCCATTTTTATTCAACAAATATCTTTAGCTCTCGTGTTAACACGTGAAAGTGATTTTAATTCTCTCCTTTTACCTAATAATTTTAAAAATAATTATAATTAATCCTCACTTATACCGTAATTCAAACTAATGAATTTCACATTGGTGAATTCTTCAAGGGTAAAATGTCATTACTTAGAACTTGGTCTTGTAAGGATTCTGAAATAGTGTTAGTACTAATAGCATCACTGTTTCTACAATCACAATTCTGCATAAGAAGCTACATTTAATCCAAGCCCTGAGTCATGTTAGAATTATAGTTAAGATCTTAATTATCATTCTATTAATAATCTAATAATATCCTCAACTCAATATAACCACCACATTAAAAAGAAGGAAAATTCTATGATGCTAGTGATTAAAATCACAGCATTAATACAGTAATTATTATGGGCCATTAAATTAGATCAACGATTCATAATTATTTTAATATAACAAAAAATTTAATTAAATTATATTTAACCGGTTACAAGCCGATCAAATATTGTTTTAAAAAATAAAATTTTTGCAGGTATAAATTTAAAGAAAAAAAGATTTGCACGTTTTCTTCATTCTACAAAACAATTCCCTGAACAAACTTCAAGACATAAAAAATAAACAATATAAAAATCTTTCTTTCATTTCTTTTATACCGCATCTTCTTCATCCTTTCTTCTTTTCATCATCTTCTTTGACCATTTCTTCTGCCTCTTCTTCCGTAAATTCCTTTTTTTTTTTCCTTCATCTTCTTAAATCACCTTACAGTTGATTAATTCAGATCAATGTAATTAAACACGTATGAAATTACTTTAAAAAATAGGAAATAACTATTACTTTAGAAAAATAAGAAATTACTATAAAATTTGGTTCTGTTGCTACATGAAAATACTGCAAACTCAATGGGTGTTTAGGGAGCTAGCTAGTTTTATTTGTTCAAATTAATGGGATTATTAAACAGATGTTTGGGCATTTTTACAAAGATGAAAGTAACAAAAAGTATCCAAGTTAGACCATGTGATATATCAAGAAGCAAAAGAATGGATGACTACTCATGATAGATTAATTTGAACACTTATACAGTGTGACCCATTGAGTAACTTGGATTTTGTTTTGGTTGCTCTCAATTTTTCCTGGATTCAGTAACACGGTGATAACTAACAATGTTCTTCTTAACTTTGTTTTGCCCTTACTTATTATAAAATGTATACTGAATCTTATAAGCTAACTTTATCTTGTATAAAATTCTGCTTGTATTCATTATGATTCTTCGTTTGACTAGTTAAAAAAGAATTTTGAATGATCAAAATTTTACAATTTTTTATCATATAGCATGGAAAAACAAATTAATTATATTTAAATGTTAAGATAATATATTTACTAAAATTTTACTTTTATAGGATTGTTCTACCGAACACATATTCATTGTTTTAATTATTTTCAATAATGTCTACCGAATACATATTAATGTTTTCAGTTTTAAAGTACAAGTTATAGAAAATAATACCAAACTTATGCTTAAATTCAAAATTTAGCAACTGCAAAACATAATTTTCATTCTCATTTTTATTTTTAGAAAATATCAATTCACCCATAGTAATCCAATTATTTCAAAAAAGAAAACCATTTTCTTTCTATTTGTTATTTAAACTAAATTTTGTTTTGGGTAAAAAGCTAGTTAGTGGGGAAAAAAGAAAGAAAGAAAGAAAGAAGGAAGCTAATAATTGAAATAAAACGAAAAATATAAATCGAATTTGAAATATTAACCCAGTTTCTATCAATCCCAGGCTAGAAAGTTCATAGCAGATCTGAATAATCTTAAATCGAACTCCTACACATATAAGCACGTGAAAAAAAATCCTCTTACTATTTTAATACTTACAATTATACTCAACAGGCAAAATCGGACATAAGGAATTAAGGTTGATTTCATAATTTTGGACCTTGATAAGTATGTTCAAAATAAATGGGATTGATCGTTATATTTTGACTTAATGGAGACTAGAGTGTGTGTGTGTGTGTGTGTGTGTGTGTGTAATATATATAGAACCACTTGTGGTTATGATGTTTTTACGGTTCAAATTTATGATTTTTAGTTCAATTTTAAATTTATAATTTTATACCCCCTTTCTGATTCGGGAAAAGGACAAGGTCGATTTTTTGCCCAATTTATTTTTAGGCGAAGGGAAAGGTACGAGTTAGAATCCTCATCCCTTCCCCAATTCATTCTAATTTTTAATTTTGTTTTTTAGAATTATTAATTATTTAAATAATAAAATATTACATATCAGTATAAATAACAAATATCAAAATATTTATATAAATATACTATGAAACTTTCGGGCTTAGTTAACTAGTTGTGTCCTGAATTACTATTTGATCAAGTCTTATTCAAAAGGACTTGGCCCAAAATTTTTGTTTTAAACATTTATTTAATAAAAAAAAAACTAAAGTAAAAGGCTAAAGCTATAACATCCAAACTTTACTAAGATATATTGTCAAACTTTACATTTATTAAAACTTTTTATTTTAATATGATTAAATCAAATTCGGAAACTAAAAACATATCGGTCATTCAAGGGTTATTCGGGGATCCCTTGATATTATTTAGGGGAGGAGACAAGGATCCCCTTAAGCAATTCTGACGGGACAGAGGCATATACAAAATATTGAGCAAGTGTACGGGGATGTCAATCCCCTTCATCCCTTCCCCGTTACGAATTGATTTGCGGGCTAAAATTTTTTAATTATGTTCAATTCACAAACGAATCAAATAAAAAAAATATAATATAAAACTAATTTTGTAACTTATTAGTTTATCAGTAAGTAGTAATGCCATGTTTTTAAGTTTTATTTTTAATTAAATAAATAGTTATTATTTTTATACAAATTGATGTGATCAAAATTCACTGGTTGGATGAAATTAAAAAATAATAAAAATAAATAATGCGAGCTAAGAGCTAATTAATCTAAACAAATAAATTATGTTACATAAGTTTGTAGAAAAAAATTTTGTACAAGAATTTGTATGATATGAATTTTTTTTTTTTCCAAATCCATGATATATAGGGCAAATACTTGTCTACTTTAGATAAATAATGGTACCTACCTACTTTAGATAAATAAAAATATAAATTAAGTTGCGAACGTGCTTACTATAGATTCATCATGAATTTATCAGTCAAATTCATACTTACTATAAATTTGTTACTATCATTTTAATCTGGCACCATCTAAAATTATAAAATATACAAATAGGTTTTGAAAGACTTTCAAAAGGATGCCAATAGTCCAATACTCTAGCCAAATTTACACTTGATTTGGGTTGGGTCAAGCAAACTAAATTAATAAATGAAAATAATTATTAAGTGTGAAATAAAATAAAATATTTCTAAATCACACATAGAATTAGTAGATTGAAGGACAAGGGGCAAGAGGTAAATTGATCATCAAAATCGTAATAAAAAAATTAAAACTTAGAAAAATGACATAAAACTTGTAAATTGACATTAAATGTGAAATGAAACAAACAAATTGTAAATCACGCATAGAACTAGTAAATTAAAGAGAAAATGGGTAAATTAATGTTAGAGTGATAAGTTACTCTTCGAGATTATAAATAAAACAAAAACTTAGAAAATTGACATAAAACTTAAAAATTGACATTAAGTATGAAATGAAATAGAAATTTTGTAAATCACACATAAGACTAGTAAATTGATGAAAAAAATGGTAAATTAATGTGTAAGTTGTAAATTACAATAAGAAATTGTAAACAAAACAAAAGTTTTTAAAAATGACATAAAACTAGTAAACTAACATTAAGTGTGAAATGAAACAAAAAAATTTATAAACCACATATATGACTAGTAAATTGAAAGAAAATGGGGTAAATTAATGTTGGAGTAGCAAATTGCTCTTTGGAATTGTAAAAAAAAAATTAAGAAAAATGACATAAATCTTGTAAATTACCATTAAGTGTGGAATCAAACTAAAATTTTGCAAACCACACATAAAACTAATAAATTGATGGAAAAGAGAGTAAATTAATGTTGGAGTTGTAAATTACAAGAAGAAATTGTAAATAAAACAAAAACTTAGAAAAATGACATAAAACTTATAGATTGACATTAACTCTAAAATAAAACAAGAAATGTGTAAACCACACATAAGACTGGTAAATTGATGAAAAAAGAGGTAAATTGATGTTAGAGTTGTAAATTACAAAAAAAAAATTGTAAACAAAACAAAAACTTAGAAAAATGAAATAAAACAAAAAAATATGTAAATTACACATAAAACTAGTAAATTGATAGAAAAAAAAAGATAAATTAATGTTGGAGTTATTAATTGGTCTTCAGAATTGTAAACAAAACAAAAACTTGTAAACATTGTATAAAACTTATAAATCAATATAGATTTTATGAATAAACTCTTTCTTCTACAGTGCCTTTTTCTCTGAAAAAGGTGCTTGAATGAAAGTTGCTTTAAGCCATCATGGCTTAACTTTCGTCACCCCAAGATTGGGTGTTCTTTCTTCTTCTTTTTTGATTCTCGCCTCCTTTTAGCCTTTATCTCTTCTCTTTTTAATCTTCCTTTATCTCTTTTCTTTTTAATCTTCTTTTACGTCTACAATCTAGAAACCACAAGGGTCAAGCAATCGGTAGAAGGCAACTCTAGTTAAGCAACTTTAAAGTTGGCTTATCTCTAATCTTCGGAATGAATACAGAGGAACTAATCAGGAAATGTCAAGCAATCGCATTAAAAGAGGAAGAAGAGGATGTCGTTACTTTCATGGGAAGGATGAAGACAAAAGGGGAGAAAACTGCTGTAAATAGTTTGGTGGGAAAAATCCTTCACACACGAGGGGTCAACAAGGAAGGGTTAAAGGCAGCTATGCAACTAGCTTGGAGAACGGTTAAAGAAATCAAGGTAGAAAGCATGGGTGATAATGTCTTTCTATTCAGGTTTGGCTCAGAGGAGGAGAAAAAAAGAATACTGATGGGAGGACCATGGCACTTCGATCGTGCACTGTTAGTATTAACAGAGCCAAATGGGGTGGCTAATATAAAGGAACAAACATTCATGTTCACATCATTTTGGGTTCAGATCCACAATCTACCCATCATGTGCATGAACAAGGAAGCTGTCACAGAGGTTGGGAAAAAGATTGGCAAGGTAGAGGAAATTGACACGGATGAGGCAGGGGAATGCATTGGCCAGTTTGCTCGAGTTAGAATCTCCATAAATGTTACACAACCTTTGAAGAAGGTAGTTTTTGTGCAAGTAGATGGGACAAAAATTCCAATGCCGGTTCTATACGAAAAATTACCAGATTTTTGCTTTAGCTGTGCTCACATCGGCCACCAATACAGGGAGTGTTTGAAGTACAAAGGTTAATCTAAAGAGGAGCTTCCTTATGGAGGCTGGATGAGAGCAATGACACAATCGGAAAAAAAAAACTAAATCGAACGAGGGAGAAAGGCTTTCAAGAACAAGTCAATACCAAAGATAGTAATGCAGTAGTTAATGTCCCAAAACCAACTCAGAACCAACTGAATCCGATTGAATCCCAAAAACTACAGTTAAGCACCATGGTAACTGAGAAGGAGAACAAAGGAGCATCAAGAGCCACAAATCAAAAGCTTGACATTGCAAACGAATCGATCCAGCTGACTAAGGACCCAAATGGAAAGTTACCAGCGGAAAGTCAAATCATGGGCAACGTAAGCAGTAAGGTGCAGAGTAAGGAAAATGGCAGTAATAGCAGCACTAAAACCAAGAGCCCTCAGGCGGGAAGTGCAAACAAGCGGGAAAAAATCATGAAAAAGAATAACTCAAATATTTTAGAAGAGGACTAGTCAACGTCAGATGGAGAAGGAGTGGACAATGGGCCAAACAAAGTCAAACCTCGGCCCAAAATCAAAAAGTGGAAAAAGCAAGCAAGATCTTCAGGAGGTGAAAGTGGAAACGTGTTTGGGCAGATAGGAACAAAAAGACCAAATAGTGAGCTGACATGGCCTAGCCCGGATAGCAAACGCATTAAAACTTTAAGCCTTTTGAAGCAACCACACAGGAGGAAGTTCCTCAGCTCTCCCAAAGCAAAGCTTCAACTGAAGTTAATTGATACAGAGCATGATGCAGTGGTGGGATTGGAACATATGGAAGAGGACATATCGGCGGGAGCTGGGAGCCAGCCCCGCTGGCAATCATTAAGGTCCTAAGCTGGAACGTTCGAGGTCTAGGGAAGCCTCGAACGCGCCAAGCCATAAAGAAAGTTCTCCACCTGCATAAGCCAGAGATCGTTTTTTATTGCGAAACTAAAATGCTGGCTAGGAAGGTTTATGTAGAAGGCAAAAATTTTAACTTCGAGTACTGTTTTGCGGTGGACAGAGATGGAATGGGAGGAGGTCTAGCTTTGTTTTGGAATGCTAAAGACAAGGTTGAAATAAAGTCATTTAGAAAGCATCACATTAACGCCTTGGTTCACAATGACAGTGGAAAAGTGTGGAGGTGCACGGGGGTATATGGCCACCCTAAAACTTCTCAGAAGTACCACACCTGGACACTTTTGAAGAGGCTGGCAGGTATTTTTTTCTCTTCTTTGGTGCTGTTTGGGAGATTTTAATGAAGTATTGTATTTGCATGAGAAATCGGGGAGGGGGGGATAGAAACTCAAACTTGGTAGCTAGCATTAGAGAAGCAGTTGAGGCATGTAATTTGATGGATGTTGGCTATAGTGGATACAAGTATACATGGTCAAATAAGAGATACGATTCCCAATTCATTGAGGAAAGACTTGATCGAGTTCTTTGTAGCAAAAATTGGACTGAAACTTTTCAAGACTCAACAGTTGCAAGCTTAGTGAACTGGGTTTCAGATCACTGCCCAATTCTAATTGAGGTGAAAGAAAGAGACAAGGCCACGAAGTACGAAAATAAATCCTTTAGCCGAAATTACTACGAGGACATGTGGAGTTCTTACGAAGATTGCAAAAACATTGTTAACAAAGAATGCTGTGTTTGGAGGGAGATCGAAGGCAAATCTAGTGCAGCAATTCCAAAAGATATCTAAAAGCTCCCTAGCCAACCTCAAAATTTGGAGCAATTCAGAATTCAAAGACCAGGAAAAGCAACAAAATAAGCTAATCGAGCAGCTGAAGGTGGCTAAACAAAGCTCGGGCCATGCAATGGATGAGAGGCAAATTAGGAAGCTGGAGAATCAAATTAGCAACATGCTAATGGATGAGGAGATATACTGGAAACAAAGAGCAAGGGCAGAATGGCTAAAAGAGGGTGACAGAAACACCAAATTTTTTCATGCGAAGGCTTCAGCTCGTAGAAGGAAAAATAAAATTTGGGGAGTTGAAGACAATAATTGTCAGTGGCTGAAGGACCAACAAGATATCGACAGGGAGTTTAGTGAATTTTTTCAAGATCTTTTCACAACTTCCAATCCAAGTTATGTTCAGATTCAAGAAGCCGTATCAGAGCTGCAGCCAAAGGTAACTTCAGAGATAAACCACCAGCTAGATAAGCCATTCGCATCAGATGAGATAGTGGAAGCACTGGCTCAGATGGGTCCAACAAAAGCCCCAGGTCCAGATGGATTGCCGGCTGCTTTTTTTCCAAAAACATTGGCTATCAACCAGAGAGGGAGTTATAACTACTTGTTTGCATATTCTCAATGACAAAGGTAACCTAGATTCTCTTAACCATACTCACATTGCCCTTGTGCCTAAGGTTGCCAAGCCCCGAAAAGTCACTGAATTTCGGCCAATAAGCTTATGTAATGTTGTGTACAGAATCATTGCCAAGGCAATAACTAATAGATTGAAACCAACCTTATCCCAAATCATCTCCCCGACTCAGAGTGCATTTATTCCCAATAGACTCATTACGGACAATGTGATTATTGGTTATGAATGCCTTCACAAGATTAGGCATAGCAACAGCAAAAGAAATGGGTTGGTGGCTCTTAAGCTAGACATAAGCAAGGCCTACGACAGAGTAGAATGGTATTTCCTGGAGCACACTATGAGGAATCTGGTTTTCAAATCAGTGGATAAGCTTAATAATGAGATGTATTACCATTGTTTCTTACTTAGTTATCATCAATGGAGTACCAAGAGGCTTGATTTTTCCTGAAAGAGGGCTTAGGCAAGGGTGTCCACTCTCCCCATACCTGTTCCTTTTATGTGCTGAGGTCTTTTCCAACTTACTGTCCCAGGCAGAAAGAAATTAGCAAATCAAGGGATTAAGATTTGCAAAAGATGTTACTATCTCCCATCTCCTCTTTGCGGATGATAGTCTAATTTTCACAAGAGCTGTAGTGGCTGATTGCAAGCATCTAAAAGGTCTCTTTGATACTTATGCAAAGGCTTCGGGGCTGATTTTTAACTTTGAAAAGTCATCTATGTTTTTAAGTGGTAAACTTTCTGAAGGGCAGATTTCAGCGATTAAGAGTATTTTCAAGCTCAAGGTGGTTCCCAAGTATGAAAGATACTTAGGCCTCCTATCCATGATAGGGCGGAAGAATATGAGTTTTTTCAAGGATGTCAAATTAAAGGTCTTAAGCAAAATTTCCAGCTGGCACCATAAAATGTTCTCTAGTGGAGGAAAAGAAGTTCTGATTAAAGCAGTCGCTCAAGCCATCCCAGCATATGCCATGAGCGTTTTCAAACTTCCGAAGGGGCTTTATGAAGACATCCAAAGAGCTATTGCCAAATTTTGGTGGGGTTCAAATCAAGATAAGCAAGCAATCCACTGGTCGATATGGGAGAAATTAAGTTGTGCAAAGAGTAGAAGGGGGCTGGGATTTAGAGATTTCACAAGCTTCAATCAAGCAATGGTGGCTAAACAAGATTGGAGGTTGCTTCAATTTCCGGATTCCCTGGTATCCAAAGTGCTGCAAGCCAAATACTATAGGAACTCCTCTTTCTTAAATGCAAAGGAAGGGTCTAATCCTTCGTTTATCTGGAAAAGCATCCTCTGGGGTAGGTAAGTCATAAAAAAAGGGACAAGATGGCGAATTGGGAATGAGAGCAATATTCGGGTGTACAAAGATAGTTAGCTGCCAAGACTGGATACTTTCAAACCGATATCCCCTCCAACATTGCCCATGGATACAACAATGGCCGAGTTGATAACTGAGGACAGCAATTGGAATGAAGCTAAGCTAAAGCACCATTTTTTTGAGGAGGACACAGAAGCTATACTCAAAATTTCCCTCCCCCCAAGCCATAAAAAGGATTCCGTACTATAGCATTTTGACAAAAGAGGGGAATACACTGTAAAAAGTGGCTACCAGGTGGCTCTCAAGCTTAAATTTCCAAATCAGGCCAGCAGCTCAGCTAGCCCCCCCCACCCCCCAAAGATGGAATAATCTGTGGTCTCTTAATTTGCCTGAAAAAATCAAAATCTTCATGTGGAGAGCATCTAAAAACCTTCTTCCAACAGCTGAAAACTTGTGGAAAAGAAAATGTCTCCAAGATCCAATTTGCAAAATGTGCTGCAGGAGTGTAGAAACCATTCACCATGCTCTGATGGAGTGTAAAGCAGCGAAGAAGATCTGGACTCATGCTTCTCTCCAGCCCAATTTTCAGAATATTCCAAGCCAAAGCATCCTCAGCATCATCCAAGATATGCCCTCCAACATGCGGAAGTCTGATCTCGAGCTTTTGATCTCACTATGCTGGGTGGCTTGGTATGCTCGAAACAAGTTTATTTTTGAAGGTAAGAAGATAGACCCAAGGCTCTCCACAGCTAAAGCAGTGATTGATGCTTTCCAAAGAGCTAGGAACCATGGAGCCACTCATATCCATACTAACAGCAAAGTACCGTAGCTTAAGTGAAAGCCTCCTCCGAAGAATGTCTTCAAAGTTAATGTGGATGCAGCCATAAACAACAAGAGTCAAATGGCAGGCCTAGGAGCTGTTATTAGAGACTCAGAGAACAATTTTGTAGCTGCAGGAATCATGCAAACTGGTATGAAGGAGAGTGTCAGCTATGCAGAAGCTGAAGCCATTGAATGGGGATTAAAGCTAGCTAGAAGGGTAGCTATTTCCACTTTGATCATAGAGTCAAATTGCATAGAAGTGGTTGAGTTGGTAAACAACACGAAGAGCAATAAAACAGGACTATGGTGGATAATTGAAGAGACCCAGAACTAAAAAAGAACGTTTTGTAATGTAATTGTTAATCATATCCCTAGAACCTGTAATGTTTGTGCTCATTCCCTAGCAAAATTTGCTGTGGGAGCAAATACGCTTGCTGTCTGGGTAGACCATATTCCAGCAGAGGTGATGAATGTTCTGGTTTAGTGTTGTTTTAAATGGAAAGGTTTACTTTCTTCTAAAAAAACTTATAAATCAATATTAAGTAGCAAATAACACATTAATCTTGTAAATCACACATGAAACTAGTAAATTAAAGGAAAAAATGGTAAAATTAATATTAAAGCAATAAATTGCTCTTTGGAATTGTAAACAAAACAAAAACTTAGAAAAATGACATAAATCTTGTAAATTACCATTAAGTGTGGAATGAAAAAAAAAATTGTAAACCACACATAAGACTAGTAAATTGATGGAAAAGATAGTACACTAATGTTGGAGTTGTAAATTGAGAGAAGAAATTGTAAACAAAACAAAATCTTAGAAAAATGACGTAAATCTTATAAATTACCATTAAGTGTAAAATGAAACTAAAATTTTGTAAACCACACATAAAACTAATAAATTGATGAAAAAAAATAGTAAATTAATATTGAAGTTATAAATTACAAGAAGAAATTGTAAACAAACAAAGACTTAGAAAAATAACATAAAACTTGTAAATTGACATTAAGTCTTAAATAAAATAAAAAATGTGTAAACCATACATAAAACTAATAAATTGATAGAAAATGAGGTAAATTAATATTAAAGTTGAAAATTACAAGAATAAATTATAAACAAAACTAAAACTTAGATTCTCCTGAAGCTGAAAGATGATTAGTGCTTGGGAAGGAAATATGAGGCCAATGATGAAACGCCACGTGTCGATATTTAAGAAATTAGCTTACCTGGGGTACTCTAGGTACTCTGGCTACCCTAAGTACTCTGGGGGTACCTCGAGTACACCATGTAAGGATACAAAAAGCCTTCATAAAAATGTGAAGGGATATGTAGGCCCCGAATATAAAAAAGATCGGTTGAATACGTGTCAAAAAATAAAGAATAGGTGAGGAAATCTCGTGCTACAAAAGAGGAGGCAGCCGCCTGTCATGCCAGCAAATCCGCCAAAAGTTTGATATTATGACAGTTGGGACCACCAGCTTTTCCTGCTACGCCTGCAAAATTACAACAGAATTGCAGAGGTACGTGGGACCACTCCACTACGCCTAGCACGTGAATACGCCACAAACTTACTCTCCACGTATATTTTTTAAATGCCTAAGCCGCCATAAGCATGAAAATAAGAATATTCCTGACATAACAGCATGGAACGCCATTAAAATAACGCCATGTGGCACAGTGACCCAAGGTACACCATATAAATACTCAAGTTTAATTTTTATCAAGTAAGTTAACACACACACCACGAAAACTAGGGTTTCTTCAACCTCAAGACCTCTATTACCGAGAGCTTACAAGTTCTCTAACCTGAGATAACCCAACTCTGACTTGAGCGTCGAAGTGTGGTCGCCGGAATCCACTAAAAGTTTGATATTTCAAGTAGGAGTGTGGTCGCTGGAATTGTAGTTAAGACCACCAGCTTTTCCTGCTACGCCTGTAAAATTACAACGAAATTACAGAGGTACGCGGGACCACTCCACTACACCTAGCACGTGAATATATGCCACAAACTTGCTCTCCACGTATATTTTTAAAATGCCTAAGCCGCCATATGCATGAAAATAAAAATATTCCTGACCATGACAGCAGGGAACGCCACTAAAATAACGCCAGGTGGCACAGTGACCTGGGATACACCATATAAATACTCAGGTTTAATTTTTATCAACTAAGTTAACACACACACCACGAAAACTAGGGTTTCTTCAACCTCAATACCTCCCTTACCGAGAGCTTGCAAGCTCTCTAACCTGAGATAACCCAACTTTGACTTGAGCGTCGGAGTGTGGTCGCCGGCCACCCCCGGCTCCACCTTTGACCTCATTTTTAGTTGTTTCGCAGGTTTAAGGCGAGTTTCACCAGCCCTCCGCACCTGAAGTCAAATCCCCTCCATATCCGCCGCCATTTCAATCCTCTTTCACTCCACAAAAATCCTAAACAGCCTGCACGTGCCAAACAAGAAAGGTACCCCACTCCCCAACAAAAATATAAATTTATTGTTCTTGGGTTGGTTTTGTGGTTTTTTATTCATTGACCCAAAATCAACCGCAAACAATTGGCGTCGTCTGTGGGGAATGCACAAAAAGCCTCCACACGGTGTTAAGCTTGTTGATACGTGTGCTTGCGCAACAATGGCACCCGGCGTACCCGCTGATAACCAAATCCTAGGTCATGATGGAGTGGAGGACCACGACAGTGATGAGAGGGGTGACTCGACAAGGAGGGTATCCCACCTAGAGAAAGGTAAATCAGTTAAGCAATCAACTGGTATTCAACCCGACGAGGAGCCCGTTACTAAAAAATACTTTGAGGATTTAACTCACGCAATTCTTAAAGCAGTAGGATCTCGGGTACCCGAGACAACCACTTCCCCGATAACTTAAGATGTCCCGCCTCCACGCGGTGAGAAACAGATCATACCAAGATCTAAACTACCTGAGAGAAGTAGACCAAAGCACGGGCCATCGGGCACCCGTTCAAAGTTTCAAATCGGCGACTCTCGGGAAGAACGCTCCACTGCCTCTTCTTATTCCCGTAGTAGCCAGGGTACCAAATATAAACAAAAAGCTCATGAAGATCTTCGGCACAAGTTGAACACCAAAAGAACCTCCCAAACAACTACGGCATCCTCGGGTGCACTTGGGGTGCCCCGCGAGTTCATGGAAAAAATGGAGTACCTCGAAACTCAAGTGAAATTCCTTTCTGAAAATTCCCACCAATGCTCTAGCGCCAGCGTATAACTCGCCATTCGCCATGGAGATTCGAACAGCGATTTTCCCGAAAGCGTTCACCACGCCTCAAATACAGTAATACTTGGGTACCTCGGATCCTGTGGAACATGCTGAGTTGTATCGTGACCAGATGCTGATTAAAGGAGTGGGCGACAATGCTATGTGCCGGATGTTCCCACATACCCTCACCAGACCAGCTAAATCATGGTTCCGATCGTTAAAAGCAGGTAGTGTATCCTCTTTAGTCCAGCTCCTAAAAGATGTTGTTCATGAGTTTGGTTATGCTTCCTCCCAAAATATAGCATCTTCCAAGCTTGCTTTCATCAAACAATGGGAATCAGAGTCTTTAGCCGAGTACGTAACTCGCTTCCACCAAGACGTGTTGCGTACCGGTACGTTTGGTCACCAACATACTCTCACTCATTTTGAAAAGAATTTGCGTTTGGGGAGGTTATGGCGGTCATTTCAAAAGCACCGCCCTCTTTCATATGGGGAAGCTCATTCTCGAGCTCTATAATAAATGGAAATGGACGATAAGTGTTACTTAAAGCGGGATGAAGACATAGCCGAAGTCGTGAAAAGTAAGGAGAAACCCAAGAGAGCCGAGGTACCTCAGGTACCCTCTCGAGCACCCCGGGTACATAGCCCACCTCGTCCAACTTCACGTGGAAAACGATTGAATATCGCTGGTGTACCCCGGGTACCCTAGGGTTCTAAGAAATGAGTTTACGTCTGAATGATAGCAGGGGGTCTAACCCTGGCAAGAGAGTCCCGATTGGCCATTAAGCATTACAGTAAGTTGTCGATTTTGGATCGCCTCGGGAAGGAAGTCAACTTCGAGGGTCAAGATCACTCTAGGGTACCCCGGTTACCCAACTATCTTATCTCATCCCAATCCTTTTTATAGAAAAAGATACTGAAGGGACATGGTCATCCTTGAGGGCATCATCACTTTGCCCGTTACCATTGGGGTACCCCAACAATGCAATGGCATTTATTCGCCTTACTAATTAGGCGCTTGCAAGATAATGGAGAGCTGCGCGCTGGAAAGTATTATAGACAACTAGTCCTCTAAAACAAAAAAGAGTAGGGCCAATGAAGGTAGATGCGGTTATGCATGATGTACTCGAGGTACTCCAAAGTTCTAATTCAGTGTCAGTCGAAGAGTTAGAGGTATCCCTGGATCCCCGGGTGCCGAAGGAAGAAAAGGAAGGAGCACACAGGTTACTCTAAATGAAAAGAACAATTATAAAGCACTTGTGAAATGATGTCATACTGAGAAAGTACTACTAATAAAGGGAAGCACTTTACCTCTTTCTATTTACTTTATTTATTTTTCTTCAATGCTTATGCGTTTATAATATTTGATCTATTGTGTGGTGTACTTTATCATGCGGAGTACCCAGAGTACCCTAAACTGATTAGTTACATTTTTCAATTCCCCAAGTCTCTAATGACAATGGTGATATCAGGATCCCTCATTTCTTTAAGATAACATAACATTATCATGTAATGACCTTAGTTCTATCATTTATAAGTATGTTTTTTACTTTATGAGATGATGTGTGTTCTCTTTTTTTATTACCGAATGTGATTGTAGTTAAATTTTCGCCATTAATGTGACTCCATCTTACTGTGCCATCTTTAATTTGTTCGAGGTCAAAGCCAATAAGAAAGAATACAACAAATTTAAAAAGGGAGGGTCAGAAAAGACCCGAGGGCGAGGTAAACCAGCATTTTCTAGCACCATGAGACACCGTTAAGGTATGCACACGTCCACACCTCTATTCTTTAACTTGAGCCAAGTAAAGAATAGACAAATGGCAATCACAAGAGTTGGATGCCTAAAAGAAATGAGGTAGGCAAGCATGCACCTCTATTCGCATTATTTCATTAAATATTAACTAGAAGCAGATGGAAAAACTAGCATGTTTTTGACCATTTCTGCAAGAAAGGGGGCCAAAAAGGTCCCCGAACAAAAAAACAAAAAGAGGGTAACTGGGGTACCCAAGGAAACTCCACAAATCTATTCGAGATACGCCATAACCTTTATTTACATTTTAGTTGCGCCAATTATGAATTTTATTTTATATTATGATTATGCATAGATTATTAAATTATTTGAGATACGCCATAATCTTTATTAAGACGAGCAGCGAGCATATCTACGGAAATCACCATGCAAGCGCCAAAAACACATCAAGGGGGTACCTGAGGTACCCGAGGAACCCCCACAAGTCTGCACAAAGTAATCATAAGCGAGGAATTCAATGGCATGCCAAATCAAGTCTATTACGGAAGTTTAATGTGAAAAAATAGCAAGATTGCCAAGGCAACCTTCCAAGAGACAACTATCCCAACACATCAAAGGGGGGATACCATACTACAAAAGGTACAGAAGCAAAGAAAAAAGGCTACTAAAACTTCTAGGGATGAACTCTAAATAACAAGTAGGATCACGCGGAAGGGGGAACATCCTTTCCACCGCTCCCCTCAACGGGGGCATCAACAGGAACACTCGCGGTCAAAGAGCTGCTACCTTTATGAACAGTGCTAACAGAGGGGAGATCCGTCAGAGGTACCCCAGAAGACCGCTGTGGGCTAACAGATGGTGGAGCTTAGATTACCCTCTTGTCCTCGATCGCCTTCAGGATAGCTGACTTGTCCACTCACTTCTCCACTCAGGGTACCACCAACTTTGGGTTAATGCTCCAGACCTCAGTCATGATAAAAGTAAAAGTTGTGTACATCATCTCCTATTGGCGAGATAGTAGCTCACCGTGCTTAGACTCCACCTCTTCTAACTTCTTGGACATTCGGCTATTCTCCCGGGCGTGGTCGTCCAAGCGCCTCTGTAAAGCCCTGACCTCTTCTCCAAGCTTCTCTTCCCGAGACTGGCCGAGTCTAACCTCACATCGCAGCCTCTCTACCTCGGTCTGTGCAGCCGAGACGCCACTAAAGTCATGAAAACCGTGGCTAAGGTAGAAGGCTGCCTACAAAAAAAATATAATAATAAAGAAGAGAATGAGTGACACACACACAAAAAAAAAGAGAATGAGGCACTCTCACCATGACAAACCTTGAGCGCTCGGCTATAGTGCTCATTTAAGTCAAATCTATCTGCCTCTATGGCCATGTCTGGAGAAATGCACTCGGAGGAATGGAGAAAGCAATCGGCCAGGTGACATATCTGTTTGTTTGCCACCGGGTCCAGCTCACCCTCTATAAGATCTCCTATAACCATGAAAAGGGGGCCAAACTTCCTCTTGTGGGTAGCCGAGGTACCCCGGGAACCCCCAAGAAAGGAGACGGGCAATTTACCCTTGGTGTCTAGAACGATGGGAGGTCGATCACCCTTTGCAGAGGTACCCAGGGTACTAGAGGAACTGCCACTCATGCAACTGAATAAGGCGTCGAAATCTTCGGCAAAAGGGTCCATACCTATCCAATATCAAGCAAACAAAAAAAATGGTCAGAAAGAGATGAATTAGAAAAATAAGCATCAGAGTCGTCACTGGCAAAAAGGCAAATTAAGAAAAAATAAGAGATGATCACCAAAACAAAAAAAAAAGAAAAGTTTGTTCAAATAGTGGGGGCACCCCCAGTGAACCAATGAAGGCAGGGTACCCCAGCAACACCACATAGTCATACGTGAATCGCTCCCCGAAGAAGATGGAAGACTCTCCTAAATCAAACCAGCTCTCGCCAGCTGAGTAGTGCTGAGAACATCACCCTCACTCTGCAAAAATTGGAACTTCTCTATAACACCACTCACTTTACTCCCCACTTCATGAATTGGGCATGTTCCCTTGGACCAAGTGATGTCTGTAAAAATCCCAAGAAACAACGAATAAGAAGAAAATTCATGCAAGAAATATATATATACATAAAAAATGAGAGAGGAGGAAAGAAACACATACTATCTTCATTGAAGAAGTTTCGAACTTGCAACACTTCATTCCCCACTAGAATACTCCTCCCCCACTCGCCCTCAGCCACAAACCACCCATATTTGTAGCCCTTTTTCAGCGAGGGATCCGGTCTCACCAAATTACCATGAACCCCCCAAGTAGCAAAATAAGCTACGGATAAACCAGCAAGCTTCTTCAATTGATAAAGCCCCCTCAGATCTCCATAAGAAATATCATCCCCAAATATATCTAGCCATAGAACCTCCAGACCCGTGAGCAATCTCCAACTGGGTAAGGATAACTGTCCAGGATCAATTTTCATCTCAATGAACATTTTTCTAAAAAATGACTGAAGAGGTAAACGGAGATCTAAGTAAAAAAAGTCAATATGAAGGGCAACACCATCAGAATGAGGGTGCTCAGGGCGCTCGCCTTTGCGAGGTACCCTAAAGTGGACAGAATGAGGTATGTTGTATTTGGCTCTAACTCTTTCTAAATCTCTCAGAGTAGCTGGCCTACCACCTAGTGCATAGAGCCTACGAGCTACAGAGATAGAGGGGGAGATCAGGGGAGGTTCAGGAATACTAACAGGAATAGGAGATTTAGGTCTAGAATTCTTTGCACGGGTTTTTCTATGGGCTGGCTTGGTTGGTTGTTTGCCTTTAATTTTTGATCTTCTGCTAGGGTTGGTTCGAGATATCTTGAGACTAGCTAAAAGGTACTCATTGTCGTCACTAAGGGATATATAAGGTGCTGAATCAAAAAGAGGAGCCTCCTCAATCGTCTCCCCCGACTCCTTGACCATGTTACGACCCTTTTTCCCAATAGTTTTTCTCCCTATCTTGTTCCCCTAAAAACACAAGACACAAGTTTAAAAAGAAAGCCTCCACATTAAAACATGCCCCCAGAACTTCAGACCTCATCCATCACAAGCCAAACACCAACATCCACCAATAAAAGCATAAACAAAAAAGAAAAATACCAACACTTTGCATGAAAACTAGAAACAAAACCATAACAGTATTTGCCACAATAAAGAAACCAAAATAGGTATAAAAATTCATACCTAGATTTCACCGAAAGCATCAAATTTTAGTCGCCGGAAAAAGCAAGTTTGGAGATGGATAAACTGTAAATCGCCAAGACAAGTCACGGATCGCCAAGACAAGCTTGAAAGATGAAGTTGTGCAGAGGCTGTCATGGGCACAATGAAATCCATTAGAGATTAAAAAAAAAAGTGTGAGCCTGGATTAAAAAAAAAAGTAAGCATGGAAAAAAAAAAGAAAGGGAGTCTTTCTAAAAAAAAAAAAAAAGAAGCTGTCAGGATTATTTAAAAGAAAAAAGAGGAGGAGCTTGGATGATAAAAAAAAAAGGGAGAAGTCAGGATGATATAAAAAAAAAAGAGCTTAGATGATTAAAAAAAAAAAGAGGAAGTCAGGATGATAAAAAAATAAAAGCCAAAGAAAACGTAGTAGAGGAAGAAAAGAGCGAAGAAGAAAAATAAGTGAATGTGGGGGAGAGAAGCACCGCGCCAACCCACCGAAAGGAGACCTCGTTGGAAGCCGCGAGCCGCGGCTGCGCGCCGGACAGATCGGGCACCGGAGATCGTCGCTGTAACCGCTGAGAGCCCGCCAGAAATGCGCAAAAAGAAGTGCAACAGAGAGGGAAAGAAAAAGAGAAAGAAAAAAGAAAAAAAAAAGAGAGTTAACCGAAACAATAGAGAAAAGCAAAAAGAGAAAGAAAGAATGGTGGTGGGCTAAGAAGAAGAAAGGAAAAAGAGAAGTAAAGGAAAATTGTTTACCTGGATGTGAAATGTTAATGAAGCCCAGGAGAAAACAAGTTCAAGAAAAAGACAAGAAGCCAAAAAGTAATGAGAAATAAAACCGAAGGAACAAGAAGCAAAAGGCAAAATAAAAAAGAAAAAAAAGGAGTTGAGGAGGCGTTAGAGAATGCAGAGGAAGAGAAAAAGTTTTTTGGGATTGCAAAATGAAAGAGAGTAAAATAAAGTGGAAATGAAAACGCGTAAAAGATGGTTTGTCAAAAAAGAAAAAAAATGAAGAAAACAATGTGAAGCCTGCGGTTGAAAAGATTTGACTGGTTTTGAAATTCAAAAGCCAGAGCAAGCAAGAAGCCACTGGAAGAAATTAAACTTGATGGGAGATTTTTTTTGGGATTTTTAAAATAAAGTGATAACATAAAAGGAGTGGAAAATGTTTAATTAAACCTGACAAATCGTACTTCATGAAGTGAGAGGTTAAATAATTTTGCAAAAGGGTTTTTTCAAATTCAAATCATGTGTCAGGCGGTTACCATTTCCCCAAGAAAAGCTGGAGAGACGTGAAAACATACATCAATTCAATGTTTGTAAAAAAAAAAAAAGTAAATATTGCCACCTATCACACACAGTTCCTCCAAGTGTTTCTTGTGCCTCAATTACATTCGCCACAAAGAAACTAGGGGGATGTTGTTCCGGAAGGAAATATGGGGCCAATGATGAAGCACCATGTGTCAATATTTAAGAAATTGGCTTATCTGGGATACCTTGCCCAAGGTACCCTAGGTACCCCGGCTACCCTAAGTACTTTGGGGGTATCTCGGGTACACCATGTAAGGATACAAAAAGCCTTCTTAAAAATGTGAAGGGATATGCAGGCCCCGAATCTCAAAAAGATCGGTTGAATACGTGAGCAAATCTTGTGCTACAAAAGAGGAGACAGCCATCTGTAACGCCAGCAAATTCTCCAAAAGTTTGATATTATGACAGTTGGGACCACCAGCTTTTCCTGCTACGCTTGCAAAATTACAACAGAATTGTAGAGATACGTGGGACCACTCCACTAAGCCTAGCACGTGAATACGCCACAAACTTGCTCTCCACGTATATTTTTGAAATGCCTAAGCCACCATACACATGAAAATAAGAATATTCCTGACATGACAGCAGGGAACGCCACTAAAATAACGTCAGGCGGCACGGTGACCTAGGGTACACCATATAAATACTCAGGTTTAATTTTTATCAAGTAAGTTAACACACACACCACAAAAACTAGGGTTTCTTCAACCTCAAAACCTCTATTACCGAGAGCTTGCAAGCTCTCTAACCTGAGATAACCCAAATCTGACTTGAGCGTTGGAGTGTGGTTGCCGGCCACCCCCGGCTCCACCTCTGACCTCTTTTTTGGTTGTTTCGCAGGTTTAAGACGAGTTTCACTAGCCCTCCGCACCCGAAGTCAAACCCCCTCCATATCCGCCTCCATTTCAATCCTCCTTTACTCCAAAAAAAACCCTAAACAGCCCGCACGTGCCGAACAAGCGAGGTACCCCGCTCCCCAACAAAAATATATATTTATTGTTCTTGGGTTGGTTTTGTGGTTTTTTATTCATTGACCCAAAATCAGCCGCAAACAATTAGGATGTCACCTCTATTCGCCCAATGATCTAGATTGCGATCGAGTATAGGCCTCGTGCCAGTAGATTCGGGTTCGGATCTGGTGGATCTTGGCATTGCATTTAGGAGAATTGAGGGTAAAACTCAAATTTGGGAATTGAAGGTCAAAGACGGTGAATTGTTTTTTTCTTTTTCATTAGTCTAAGGTGATATTGAAACTTAAGGAAAATAATTTTATTTAAAAAAAAGAAAAAAGATAATCACGATGTTGTTTTAGTAATTTTTTTTGTCATGAATTTTTTTAGTTGTTAATGATGTCATCATTTTTTAACATAATTTTTTAAAATTAATTAAAGAAGGTGAGAAAAAATTGATAGATTTACGATTTTATTATTAGAAAATATATATACACACACGCATATATACACCTAAAATATATATAGACCATCATGAACCCACATAAGCACAAATAATAAAAATAATAATTATCACTCTTCAACAAATACCTCTATGCCACATCAGTTTCTCTAGGTTAGTTTGTACAAAACTGTTTTTGCCTCTATCATTATTGGTTTTGAAAATAATATTATAATATTTTTATCTTTAATGATGAGACATTTTTCAACATATTGCACTCTTTTCAATTTAATGATACTTTGTATTTAATTCATTACTTTTATTTAATTCATTCTTTGTTTCATCTGACATTGTTTGATGAGTGATAATAAACTATTGTATAAATTTATTTTATACAAACTAATGTAATCTAAGTTTATTGGTTGAATGAAATTACAAAATAATAAAAACAAGTAATGTGGGCCAATAGCTATTTGATCCAACCAAATAAATTATATTACATCAATTTGTAGAAAATAAATTTATACAAGATTTTGTATGATATAATTTTTTTCCCTAATCTATCATATATTTAATTATTTCTGCTAAATATCCAAATTCCAAAAAATGAAATATGAATGAACCATACCTACTTTTGGTAAATAAAAATAAAAATTAAGATATAAACATGTATACATGGCAAAAAGACCCAGTCAAAATTTTGTCTCGATTGACTTGACCCGAATTTTTTGAGCTTTCACACTAGATAGTGAATGGAATTTTCATGTTCTAATAGATTTATATTTGATTTTAATAAGTTTTGTTTCAAGCTTCATATTGTTTTTTTTTTCAAGTTTAAAATTTTAATCTGACCTTCAACCCAATTAATCAAACCTGATGATTTAAGGTTTGAGTTGAATTAGGTTAAACAAGTTTATTTAATTAGGCTTGGTGGATTTTATCTCAACCCATTTAATAATAGACTAGGTTGGATTTTCACGAACCCTATCCAACCCAACTCATGTCCACCTCCATATCATACTATCTAGAAAAGTAATAACACAAAAAGGTTATCAAAGACTTTCAAAAGGATGTCAATGAACTCTTTAACCAATTTCACATTGGATTTAAGTTAAGTCAACCCACTAAACTAATGAATCTAAATTTCAATTAAATGTGAAACAAGACAAAGATTTTCTAAATCACATATATAACTTATAGATGGAAGGAAAAATGGTTAAATTAATGTTGGAGTGGTAGATTGGTCATTGGAATTGTAAAGAAAACAAGAACCTAGAAAAATAACATAAAACTTGAAAATTGAAATTAAGTGTGAAATAAAATAAAAAAAATTACAAACGACATATAAGACTAATAAATGTATTGAAAAAGGGGTAAATTAATGTTAAAGTTGTAAATTGAAAAAAAGATATTGTAAACAAAAAAATTAGAAAAATGACATAAAACTTGTAAATTGACACTAAATGTGAAATAAAACAAAAAATTTGCAGACCAAACATAGGACTTGTAAATTGATGGAAAAATTGATAAATTAATGTTAGAATTGTAAATGGAAACAAGATACTGTAAACAAAATACAAACTTAGAAAAATAATATAAAACTTGTAAATTGACATTAAATGTGAAATAAAATAAAAAAATTTACAAACCAAACATAAGACTAGTAAATTGATGGGAAAATGGTAAATTAATGCTGGAGTTGTAAATTAGAACAAGAAAATTGTAAACAAAACAAAAATTTAGAAAAATAATATAAAACTTGTAAATTGACATTAAATGTGAAATAAAATAAAAAATTTACAGACCAAACATAGGACTAGTAAATTGATGGAAAAATTGTAAATTATTGTTGGAGTTGTAAATTACAACAAGAAAATTGTAAACAAAACAAAAATTTAGAAAAATGACATGTAACTTGTAAATTAACATTAAGTGTGAAAAGAAACAAAAAATTTATAAATCATACACAAGACTAGTAAATTGAACGAAAACTGGGTAAACTAATGTTGGAATTGTAAATTGGAACAAGTAAATTTTAAAGAAAACAAAAACTTAGAAAAATGACATGAAACTTGTCGATTGACAATAAATATGAAATGAAATAAAAAATTTGTAGACTACACATAGGACTTGTAAATTGATGGAAAAAAGAGATAAATTAATGTTGAAGCTGTAAATTGGAACAAGAAAATTGTAAAAAAAAAATTAGTAAAATGACATGAAACTTGTAGATTAACATTAAATGTGAAATGAAATATAAAATTTGTAGACTACACATAGGACTAGTAAATTGATGGAAAATGGTAAATTAATGTTGAAGTTGTAAATTGGAACAAGAAAATTATAAACAAAACAAAAATTTAGAAAAATGACATGAAACTTGTAAATTAACATTATGTGTGAAAGGAAAAAAAATTTTATAAACCACACACAGGATTAGTAAATTGAAGGGAAAATGGTTAAATTAATGTTGGAGTCGAAAATTGGAACAAGAAAATTGTAAACAAAAAAAAAACTTAGAAAAATGACATGAAACTTGTAAATTGACATTAAATATGAAACGAAACAAAAAAAATTGTAACTTACACATAAGAGTAGTAAGTTGAAGAAAAATGCGTAAATTAATGTTGGAGTAGCAAATTGGAACAAGAAAATTGTATAGAAAACAAAAACTTAAAAAAATGACATAGAACTTGTAAATTGACATAAGTGTGAAATAAAACAAAAAATACGTAAATCAAACATAAAACTAGTAAATTGATGGAAAAGAGAGTAAATTAATGTTGGAGTTATAAATTACAAGAAGAAATTGTAAAGAAAACAAAAACTTAGAAAAATGACATAAAACTTGTAAATTGATATTAAGTCTAAAATAAAACAAAAAAATGTGTAAACCATATATAAGATTAGTAAATTGATGAAAAATTAAGTAAATTAATGTTGGAGTTGTAAATTACAGAAAAAAATTGTAAACCAAACAAATACTTATAAAAATGACATAAAACTTGTAAATTGACATTAAGTTTAAAATTAGACAAAAAATGTGTAAGCCACACATAAAACTAGTAAATTGATGGAAAAGATGGTAAATTAATGTTGGTAGGGGTGGGCATATTTTAACCGAACCGATCCAAACCGACTATTTGGATCAATTTGGATCGGTTTCATCAGTAAAAACACTGGTTTCAGTTTATTGGATTGCAAACCGACATCACTTGGTTTGGATTTTGGTTTGGAAGGATTCCAAACCAATTCAAACCGATCTAATCCAAAATTTAAAAAATTTTAAGATATATGATGTGTCAATTTAGTATTGAATTAATAACAAAGGAAATGTACACTTTCATACACAATAGCATACCTCTTACTATAAGAACAAAAACACAAACCTAATTTTCCAACACTCACAACTGCCTCCGCCTCCACCTCCAGTGCTTCCTAATTCCTATCATTCTCAACTCTCTCAATCTCAATCGCTCATTCTCAAGTCTCCTGAGGTATGTTTTGATTTTATTTTTCTTGCTAAGATTTTATTTCATTTTAGTCAAAAGTTAAAATGGATTTTGGAATAATTAATGATAATTTATTTGATTAATTAATTACATAACTAATTTTTTCATCTTTATTAATTAGAGAAGCTCTCACCTCCTGTCGTTCCCAACTCTCTCAATCTCAATCGTTCATTCTCAAGTCTCATTGCAATAATTTCACAAATCGGAACCTGAGCCCTGAGGTATGTTTTGGTTTTATTTTTCTTGCTACGGTTTTATTTAATTTTAGTCAAAGCTAAAATGGATTTTGGTATAATTGATCATAATTTATTTGATTATTTTTCTAACTAATTATATTTGTCATTTTATGCAGATTTTGACAAATGAAAAGCAATTGGGCCATAAGTTTTGACGACAAGATGCACAATATTTTGACTGTCAAATGTTGTTCAAGTTTATTTTAATTTTGTGAGTTTGTTTTGATTGAACATGGGGAGAACTTCTTTATTAGAATGTATTCTGTTGTCAACGAATTTTGTGAGTTCGTTTTGATTGAACATGGGGAGAATTTCTTTATTAGAATGTATTTTGTTGTGAACAAATATAAAAACAATATCAATTTGGATGACAGACACAAAAAATAACAAATAATTTAAATGCAACAATACAAAAGAAGTGGACATTTTGCTAATAAGCTCAAACCGAAGATCCAAACCGATCCAAACCAATCCAATCGGTTTGGATCGGTTCGGTTTACAGAAAATTTATGTCCATATCGGTTTGGAAATATTTCAAACCGATAAGTTTGGATCGGTTTGATAATATGTCTCAAACCGATCCAAACCGAATTTGCCCACCCCTAAATGTTGGAGTTGTAAATTGATCTTCATAATTATAAATAAAATAAAAACTTGTAAAATATCGCATAAAACTTGTAAATCAACATTAAGTGGCAAATAACACATTAATCTTATAAATTACACATAAGACTAGTAAATGTAACTTACAACTTTAATAAAAAATAGTAATTACCTGCTACTTAGGTAACAGGTCGCCTATTTATTTATAATTAATGGTGGTGATTTTCATTCAAATCTAATAGTTTACGTCCCTTACGGCATTGATACTGTAATTTTAATTACGGCATCATAGAATGACCTTAAAAAGAATAGTGATAGACCACAAATTTTGTACACATTTATAAGAGTAATGATAGCATCACTAATTTTTCATGCATTTAATCTCAAATGATGTGTCATTAACTAAGAGATTGCTAATTTTTTAAAAGATCCAAGAAAATTAATTGTATTATATATCATCAACTAATTGATAACGCCACATGATTTAGGGTAGTTTTTGGAATAAAAAACTTAGAATATGTGGAGCTGCTCAATTTATAATTACACTGGTTAAAGCAAATTATATGGATCATCTATTATTTTTATCTAACTAGTTCATTAATGTCATATTAGTTTGTATAAAATTTGTGGTTCTATCATCAAGTAATTACCAACGACCATTGAAATTTTAGTTAAACAACCTGAGAGAGGGAGTGAATTTCCTTGAGCTATGCTATCCATACCTCTTAGGTGTAGCTCAGTTGTCCTAAAATATCTCAGCTATGCAAATCTTCATAGAATTTCTTCCACAAAAACATTACTATTATGCAAAACAATGATTATACTATATTGTGTTCAATTGATATAGAGAGGGAATGGTGGGCAAAACACCCGATCCGACCCGAACAATTTCGAGTTCAGATTGAATCTGGTTGTGAATAGAACTAGATTGGATAAAATCTTGTAAACCTGATCGGGTCGGGTAAAAACCAATCTAATCCAAAAACCTGATCAGGTTGCTTTAAAAAAAAACTAAACCTAAATGGCTAAACTAAACAGTTACGAACACCATGGCTCACACCAACACTCTCTATGTTCCAAGCAAACACCAGAGCTCCACTTTAGAAAAAAGAAGACAAAAGTAAATTATAAAAATGAAGTTTAGAAGTCACTTCATTGTTCACTCTATTCCTTCTCTTCTTTCTCACAACTCACACAAACAACTACAAGCAACAACAGCAGGTCAGCACAACAGCGGGCCAGTGGTAGCACACCACTTCAACTGGATCTGCTGCATTGATGACAAGATCTGCTTGCTGCTGCATCGACGGTTGCTCCACTTCACTTCGATCAGATTTGCTCTACTAGTAGTCACCGACGAAACCCGTGAAGCCATCGATGAAACCCATTGCTGCTTGATTCATTGGCCACCGCTTGATCCGCGTGAAGCCACCCACGGTTGTTCCAATGAGACCAAGACTAAGATTCACCAAGTCCTCCAAGCTCACAAAATTTTCAATTTTATTTCAGTTTATATTTTTTTTATGGCAATCACTGGAAACGGACTAAAATGAAGTAATCACGTAAAAGTGATTTTGTAATAATTAAATAATTATTAAACAACCCCAAAATTAACAAAAATGACTCAAAATTATCCTTAACCCGAATTGACCCCAACTCAACCCGAATTTTAAATCTGATCCAATCCGATCTAAAATTTGGGTTGAGTTCAGATGAGTTTCTCTCCAACCCGATCAACTCGAAATCTGATCGGGTTGATCCGAACCCGATTTTGCCTACCCTTATAGAGAGGAATTCTCAATCTACTTATATACCCATGAATTAGTAGTTGCAGAGTTCTACTACCTTTGGTGTACTAATCAACAACACTAGCTTCTGTCTCATTCAATCAAGAAGTAAGCAAGTATACCAGGAGCAATGAAGTATCTTCAATCCATATGGCAAATATAACCCAAATAATCAAAAATAAATAACTAGGGTAGCTCAGCTTCCTTTATAGTGTTTGTAGAGCATACATATAATATATATATATTCTCATGTGGTCACAATACTTATAGTTTTTGAGTTGTTTGACTTAACTGAGTTAGAAATTAAATTCAAATTGTGCTGCTAACTCTCTCTAGAATCAATATTCCACAATTGTTGTATAGCTGGTTAGCCGCTAACTTTCTATAATTGATTCATAGTATTCTGAAATTAGAATTTAACCCAAAAAAATACTTCTCAAAATTATACTATGGCCCAATTCATTTAAATATTTTTCAAATAGATCCATTTTCAGAATTTTGAAAAATAGAATTGGTCCTCAAATCTTAGAAACATCCATTTTAATAAAATCATTTACTTAAAAACCATAAAACCTTAGTTCATGAAAAATGATGATTTGTCTAAGGTTTATAAAGAGTATCTTGAGCTTTTGAAAATGCTGAAATATGCATGCACCAAATTACATTAGCTTTACAATAATACATAAAAACATAAGCTAACTTGATTGATTCATCAAGCCAATTTTAATGAACTTCGATCATGTGCTTGGTTCATTAGTTGAAAACTCCCTCCGATTGGCATCCTTGAAATTTTGTTGTGGTAATTGTTAGAAGTTTACGTGATGAAATCCGCTGTAATTTATCCAAGACTGATAGTAAGAGGAAAAAAATGCATGTTCTGGGAGTGCTTGCTTTGCTAGTTGTTGTACAACTAAAAAAAAAATTAAACGCAAATTATCAAACATATGACAATGAATGGAAATAACAAATTAAAAAATATTACTATGGTCATATTGCTCTCTTATGTTGGGATTGTAGTAGCCACTTGAGAAGATAAATCTTGTATTTCCGAGTCCTACGAAAGCAACCAATACACATTTAAAATATATATTAAATTAATTTAAAATGAATGTATTAAAGTAATTTAAATTACTTTGATATAATATAATTACCTTTACAGTTGTGCTTATCTAAACATTATTCGACTTCTATTTTGACCTTTTAAATTGCTTTTGCTTTCTTTGACAATGTGGACGACCTTTATAACAAGGTACTATTGGATCATGTATGATTTCGGTACAACTTCCTGATCCACCATCAATGGTTTTATCATCACCGTCACATCGAATATTAAGAGATACATCCTTCATTACTCTCTCGATCCAACCCATAATATTTTTATGGCTTTCTTCATTTTTCGAAGCTACCTCAGCAACATCATAAAAAGTAATGCACTCCTCTTTATATCGTTGATGTTCAATACTCGAACTCCTCGCATCATAACTGACTTTGACTTTACTGTAGCATCTCCGTACATATGTCCTCCATCTTCGTATAATATACTTTTCAGGAAGTAATTATATAAGGTTACGTGACAACACTGCAATGGCGTGTCTGCAAAGAACACCCTTATATTAAAACGTTAAACACACATAACGAATTTCACCCTCATCTTTTTAAAAAATGACTTTAAAAGTCTTTTTTCTACTTTTTCCATTGTTTTCAATAACTTTATATTATGATCCCCCACAACCGAAAACCTCACAATATATCTTATTCATTAGCTCCTGCTGAAATTCTTGAAACTTGAAAATAGTGTACACTTCTTCAACTTGCTTCTCCATTGCAATACTGGTACAACATGGCATCTGTTGGCTAAAACACCTAGCATCTGCTTGCCATTCTTTCTCCATTTTATTTTCCATTGCTTTCTCATATTTCTCCACAAATTGCTTCAAAGTTGTTTTCGAATTAACATACCCATCAAAGAAAGCATTCATACTCTCAATACGTTGAGTGGTTGACATTCTAGCCTAAAAAGTAATTTTAATGAAACATGAAACCCAACGATTTCTTTCCTTATACAAATCATTTAACTATTGATAATTACCAATATTATATTTATCTAACATGTCATGCTAAGCTCCCTCGAATTCAACAAAAGTCTGTGAAATGAAACTCTAATGTCTTGATATTCTGCATACATTCTCAACTCCTCAAGCACCGTCTTTAGTATATGTCATAAACATCATCGATGCCCAGTATTTGGAAAAACAATTTTAATTGCATTTTTCATCGTTTTGTCTTGATCTGTAATGATTTCAAGGGGAGGAGAGCCAGATATACATGATAGCCATGTGTTAAATAACCACGTAAACATCTATGTGTCCTCATGCAAAATCAACTCACATCCTAACAAAATTGATTGATCATGATGATTAACTCCTACAAAAGGAGCAAATGGCATGTTGTAAGGTATGTGGTGTCAAATGTAACAACATCTCCAAAGTCTTTATAGGCTGCCCTACTCCTTGGATCTGCCCAAAATATATTTTTTAATCGACCCTCTTATCCAAGTCAAGACTAAAGAAAACCCATCATTTTTTGTTTCCATTTTCTTAAAATATCTTTGAATTACAACAACATCCCCTTCTCCGAGCCTTAATCGCCTCACCTTGTCAATATGATTTCTAGCATCTTTTTCTAAGAATTAGACATTTTCAAAGCCACCAGCCTTGATAACAATCGACTTAAAACTTTGAGCCATTTTAATTCCAGCTTTTTCGTTTATTTCAAGTTGTTTTTTTAACAAAAGGACTAGTGGTACAGTTGCATCGGTAATACCTACTCTTGCTCGGACTCACGGCATGGTTGTGTTCAAGGTTTAAATTTCCAATTACCCATTTTCTGCTAACAAAATCTAAATGTCCTCCAAGTTTAGCATTGCATCTAATTTTTTTGGTTAGGTTGAAGCCACAAAACATTAGTGGATTTGGCTTTTGACTTGCTGATTCGCCCATAAGTTTATGTCACATATCTCAAACTCCCATCATCCCCCCCCCCTTTCTATAAGATTTTTACATCATTGGAAATGACATAAGCTTTGTAATATTCAAACGTTTCATCATGACTATTAAAAGACATCACAACCTTAGGCTTAACAACTTTTTCCACTAATTCCTCATTATTTTCTTCAAAATCAACCCTCTGTAAATCATGCAATTCCTCAACTTCATCAACCTCCTTCCACTTGTTCCAAATTGTCCATTAACTACTGCAAATTAAAATAATTCAATATATTATTAATTAATTATCATAAATTCATTAAATTTAGAAACAATAATTTAAAAACAAAATGAAACAGCTCAAGATTCAAATTGAAACAGCTCAAGCTTGTTGTAAAAGCATTGCAGCATAAGGTTGGGATATACAAACAAATGCTCAGCTTATTAATCTACATTCAAAATGAAATATATAAACAAATACTTAGCTTATTACCCATTATATTAACGTAATTTAACAATAGCAGCAATATCGCTTCACGAAATAAAACAACAAATTCTTTGCAAATTCTACCACCAAGGGAAGTACAATGCAGTCTCATTACAACTGCGAAGAGTGTGAGACTCTTGGAAACAAGCAACTGCAAACAGCCTCGCAAGATTTGGCGCTGATACTTTACATATGCTAAATTTGCAAATTATCCATCATTCATTATGTGTTTATTTCCATCTTAACTCAATACTAAAAAATGATAGCTTTTTAAATTTTAATCCCAAAGGTCATTTGTATGGCACTTGTGAATCAAACAAACGGCTTTCTCATAAAATTGACAAATACAAACAGTTAATGAATAAATCTTGGCCTATATGCGTGATATAGGGCATCTATAGATCTAATTAATAGTTAGTCCGAGAAATTACACGTGAGCATATAATTCGCCAATAAACCCAAAATAAAGTTTCATATAAACATGAGAACATAAATGAGACTGATCAAGAATATACAGCTAACTACTTTCCCTAATGTATGTAAGAAAAATTGATTTTGCCAAATTCAATCAAAATTCAAGCTTCGAAAATAATATGCTGCCAAAGAAGACAATACCTTAGCTTATGCAAAGCCACGTAGAATCGAAACTCAACTTTTAGGGTAAATGCCGAAACTCAATCTTCTGTTAGAAAAAATTTACAGCTACTGTTAATGTAGAAACTCATCTTTAAGGGACAATGCCAAAAGTCATCTTTATTCAAGCTTTTGTTTTTGCCTTATCTAAGCCAAATCCTATGGCCTTGGAGGAAGATAAAGCTTAAGGATTCTGCATTTGGGTTCTGTCGTTCAAGTGTGTGGTGAAATAAAGAGGAAGAGAAAAACAGCTGGCTTCTATTGTTGCTTTTGCCTAAGTCAAATGGCAAAGTTTTATGGAGAAGAAAAAAAAAAAAAAAAAAACCGGCGTCGTTTTGTTGAACTTTCGGGATTTGACCCAGGAAAAACATCAGTATTGTTCAAAAAAATATATGATTTAACATATTAAAATATATAAAATAAAATATTAAGGGTTAGATATGACATGTGGAGAGATGCTGACGTTGAATTAACATGCACTAGGGATCTAATGACTATTACAGTATGTGTTCAAATATAATTTTATTGTTTTGGATATTAAAACTAATAGGGATTTAACGGTAGTTGACAATAAATTAAAATTTTCATCAGTAAATTGAAGTTTGTAAATCTAAATAGGGGACAAAATAAAGTTAACCCAAAATGATAATAATCTGATAATATGTCTAACCATTTTATTTGTGCCTATACCATCGTCAATTCGGTTGATTGCCCACTGATATTTTTGAGCATACAGTAATTTCCATCCGTTGGATGGATGAATTTAAAATCCAACGCCTGAAATTTGATGGCTGTAAGTTAACTAAGTCGTGGCCCCGAAATATTTTAACGAGGCAAGCGAGCTCATTCTCGATAATACTGTTTTCTTTTCTGCTTGTAGGCAAGCAGCGTGGAAAAAATGGAGCCATAGACGGGTCAGAAAATTCACAAACCATCAGACTTTATGAATTTAAATCTGATTCGAGACCTGTATTGAGCAGCATTACTTGGATTCGAGACCTGTATTAAGCAGCATTACTAGCATCTTATATGGCCTCCATTGCTTTATCTGCTTCAGCGGCGCTGTTACCTTTAAAACGTAAGTTTGTTTCCTCTCTCTTGCTTCAAATGAAATCCAATTGAGGTTTCATTTTTAATTCTTCTCAAATTAAGTCGAATCGAATTTTGTTTTTTTTTTTTTGTCCTTTAAACGTTTTAATCAGGAAATTCGGGTGCGTGGAGTAAGCTATTTCCTTTTTCATCAAAAAGTTACTTGTCATTTAAAACTTGTCGGAAGAATAGATTTATTAGTTTTGCTGCTTCGAACTCATCGGGTAGAAATGGCGATTTAGTAGTGACATCCGAAGACGAATCAGCTTCTCAAACGTACACGTGGCCTGATAAGAAGGTTTGTTTGGCTTCCTCTCAAAATCTCGTGCTTAGTAATTTTTTTTTTTTAAGTTAATGATTTCACAACTGATGCATTTGATGATTTGGAATTTAGCGAGATGCTTCTGGACATGAGTTCAGATAGCGAATGCTTTGATTCCCACACTACAGCAATAGAATCTTAAACAATGGAGCATTTGTTAGGACTTAGAAGTAACAGTAGTTAAGGTTTCATGTTTATACACCTGCAGAGTTACTCCCAGATTGGACCAAGTGAATATCTTCCATGCAGAATTGGATCCTTAAGGTGGGATCCCTAGTTAGACCATTGAATTTGAACTCTTGCGCACTCTAGGTGACCCTTGCATGCACAGATTTTTCTAAAGCAAATGTTACCAGATTGAATATTCCACTAACAAATACGCGCCAAGTTAGATTACAAAGCTCGTAGAGACCATGGAATTCCTTCCAAAAACTAGTTTTATCCCTCACCCTTATCGATCACCATTCTTTTTAGTTACTAGCAGAACTTTGGCCTAAATAAATTATTCGCCGACCGATGAATCAATCACCCCTGCTGCCATAGTGTTCCAAGCCAACAACCATTTCCCCTGACTTCTCCATGAAATGGAGATACACTTAATCTTTCAAATCTCTCTTGAAAGGGAGATGCCTATCAAATCTTTTGTAATTATGTAATTTTATTTTATGTTGGTAAAAAAAAATTAAGTCTTTTGTTTTCTTTTAATTTATGTATTAAGAAGATAACTCTTTTTTTTTTTTTTTGGTTCTTTTTTCTGGTTCTTTTGCCTTTTGTAGAGACAAAATTACAGCATTGTTAAATTTTATAGGACACTTGAGTTTAATGTTAGTTTTATTTTATCTTTCCTATAATCCCCACCTTATGGCTTGAGTTTATGGCACCTTTTCCTCTTGCAGAGAGATCAATTAGCAATTCTAGTTCTTAGGAACCATATATACTGACAGCAACAAGTTTTTATTACAGAAGCCAAGGATTTGTATATTAGGTGGTGGCTTTGGAGGCTTGTATACTGCTTTAAGACTAGAATCACTTGTATGGCAAGATGACAAAAAGCCGCAAGTAAGTTGTTATTATTGTTGTTGGTTGCTGTTAATTTTATTTTCTCTCTCTCCTATTGCTTTGGTATATTTCTTCCATCAAAAATTTGCATCCATTATAGGTTTGATAGGCAATGCTGTCATTGATGAATTGTAAGAAGATAGATGTAGTCTGGTTGTTACAGGCATAAGACTACTCATGGAATCTTATTTGGTTGGTTGATAAACAATGTTGTTTTCGGTGAATTTAAACCTTTATGATTTGGGAGGCCAGAATTTTTTCCCAAATTTAAGTCTATGTTTGGTCCTTGGTACAAGGTGAAGTTAACTGCAGAGAAGTGATTCAAAGGTTCCTTTCATGTGTCTCTCTTCTCTTTGGTGTGGATTGCATAAAAGAAGTGAAGAAACCTTTTGATAACTTCTGTCTTCAGTTGTCTAACATCCTCGAGATTGTCATAATTTCCTCATACTTCCCAGGATCAAGACTTTTAAGCTATTTTCATGTGCCGTGCAGTTGAAAGCTTTGTTTTTTAAACTTCTCCATTAGTCTTTTCGAATGCACATCAGCTTCTTTGGAGGCATAAATTACATTCTGTTTCATTAATGATTCTCCTTCTTTGGTTGTTGCAAGGACTTTGTTAGTTTGAAAGAACAGTATTTTATTTAATAAAGCATAAACAATAAATATCTGCAGGTTTCATATAGACAAGTGCTGTTCAGCAATTAGTATTCCTCTATTGCAAACTGAAATACATGATATAATTGATATTGTTATTAAGAGTTTACCAAGACAAAATATAGTATGTTTTTACATCTATGCTGTTTAATCAGATTGCTCCTTAGGTAGGGACCTGCTGTGTTTCTTAATTTTTTTTGGTAATGTAAAATGATATTTTCATGAAATTAAATTGAAGAGGTTGAAGAATGGTTTTATTTTTCAAAAGAAAAACTTATTGTGGAAGATCATTAATTTGAAGGTTTGAGATTTTGACAGAAATCTAATCGCCTACTTATTATACATTGTCAATGGCTTACAATGAATTAATGAATTAATACGTGTCCAATTTTGTTTTTCTGAAAACTGATGCCCTTATGTGAATAGTTCCATATGTACCAACTATCAAGAAGTGATCTTGGTGGATGTGTACTAATTCTAAAGAATTAGCTTTAAGCAGATGCCATGTTATTGAGTAAACGATCCAATTTTGACACCGAAAATCTCTAAACGTTTCTGATACCCACAGAATTGGATGTTAATTCAGTGATTTCTCATGCATTGACGCTGTCTGATTAGTTATTCAGTTCCATTTTATCATTCAAATCATACTCATAATGCATTAAATTTTTGTTGAATGTGTGGGACCAGGTACTTCTTGTTGATCAGTCTGAGCGCTTTGTTTTCAAACCAATGTTGTATGAGCTTCTCTCTGGAGGTCTGATGTACTAACAGTTATATTGATATTTCCTCCTAGGTTCTAGTGATGATTTAACTGGATTTTTTATCATATGAGAAATATTTTACATGGCTGCCAAAATAATAAGAAGTGCTTTTCTTGCAGAAGTAGATGCGTGGGAGATAGCTCCTCGTTTTGCAGATTTGCTTGCAAATACTGGTGTGCAGTTTTTCAAAGACAGGGTAAAACTGCTATGTCCTTCTGACCATTTGGGTGTAAACGGGCCAATGACATGTACCCGTGGAGGGACTGTTCTGCTTGAGAGTGGCCTTATCGTTGAATATGACTGGTATAGTTTGAAGTTTACCAGGCCTCTTTCAGTTGTTACTTATATAGCTTTTTCTTGTTTCTTGTTGAAATAAAATAATATAATAAAACTAAATACATATCACAAAAATTTATTATCAGGCCTTGGCTGATGTCTGTCATAATATTATTTATTTTTTTCTCATAAAATATGTAAGAGAATAGGTGCATCAGATTGTACTGAGATTATTGACTCTGCCTACAGAAGTATGGTGTGGAAAGTTAAATAAGACTTTGCAGGATATGTCTATTATGTATGGTTCCTTTTTTCAGACTTCTAAGCATATCAACTACCTTGCTTTTGGACTTTGAGTTAATTAAGAATCCCCAACTAATTTATTTTATTTCCCTGGGCAGCCAGGCTGGTTCTTTCTTTGGGAGCTGAACCTAAACTTGATGTTGTACCAGGTGCTGCAGAGTTTGCATTCCCTTTCTCTACTCTGGAAGATGCATGTGTAAGAGCTTGACTTGATAAAATACATCCCTTCTATCATACTGTATGCAGACAGATCTGGTTTCTCAATACTGCAACAGATTTATTGTTATCTTCCTCTCCATTTTTGTATCATTGATGCAGAGAGTTGATCGAAAGTTAAGTGAATTGGAGCGGAGGAACTTTGGTAAGGACTCTCTGATTCGCGTGGCTGTTGTTGGCTGTGGTTACTCTGGAGTTGAGTTAGCTGCAACTGTATCAGAGAGACTGGAAGAAAAAGGAATAGTTCAAGCTATTAATGTAGAAACTACCATCTGCCCAACTGGTACCCCAGGCAATAGGGAAGCTGCCTTAAAGGTAAGAAATCTAGATGCTGGCTCACAGACAGTTATTGCATGGTATTCTTGTTGGTTTTAACAATAACCTTTTTATGCATTCTTCTAAGACTATATCAAGTGATTCCATTTCTTTTTCCCGTCATTTTATTAATTCATGCTCCTTAAGTAAATATATTTATAGTAGATATAGTAGGTACCCTCTATAAGTAGCCGAATTGAAGATCTAAGAGTCCTACCAAATGCAGTTGGTTTGTGGTTTTTAAAATTCGACAATGATTTTATAATCATCATTTACCTCGGTTGATAGTAGTTTCATATGTTAACTTCACAGTTTGATTTCTGGTGAAATTGACCTAGTGAAACTGAGTAAAATTTGGTTCCCAACCATGTCAGCTGCTCTGGTGAGTCCGAAGACCCGAAGGGGAAGTGCACTGATTTTCTTGTAACCAAACCTAGTTAACAATGGCTGACGAAAATGTATTCATTTAAAAAATGAGAGAAAGCATAATGTCAAAGAGAATAACAGTCATAGGCATTTTCTTTATATTTGAATTGCTTATGTTGGCTTTTGATTTTTGTTGTAGGTATATGTTGGACCAAAGCTTTTCTTAAGAGGGAGAAAATAATGAAAGAAGGGATATATATAAAACTTATTATATTTTTAGTTAACATGTTTGACCAAAATTTAGGTTTTCTCCTTTTTTCCTTGGTTTTGGAAGGAAAGTGCTGAAGATTATGCTAGAGAGGGATTTGGGTTTTACGGAAGGTTGTCTGCATCTCTAGTGAAAACTGTATGAAATGTTTATTTTTATCTGTTCTCAACTAACAAAAACAGTTACATTTTAATAGCAGGAAGCATGTGACCTATGAATTTAATAGTTTGACAAGTTAGGGTGCTTTTAAACATCATGTCCAAATGTTTGAACCTACAGCGCATGACATCTTGTTTGATGCTTTCACCTTTTACTTGAGGAAATTATATTTTAAAATTTTAGCCACTACTGTTAATCTATATTATGTTTACTACTGATTTCAGGTTCTTTCAGCCAGGAAAGTTCAACTTGTTTTGGGTTATTTTGTCCGCTGTATTAGGAGAGTGGGTGAGTTTGAAGCTTCAGTGAAGCAGCCAGAGAGCGGAGCTATTCCGAACATTGCAGCAGACAAAAATTCAGATAAATATATACTGGAACTTCAACCTGCCATAAAGGGGCTAGAAAGTCAAATTTTTGAAGCAGACCTGGTACTGTGGACTGTCGGGTCCAAACCTCTTCTTCCTCATGTGGAGCCACCCAATAACAGACTCCATGATCTTCCCCTTAATGCTCGAGGACAAGCAGAAACAGATGAAACTCTCTGTGTTAAGGGCCATCCTCGTATATTTGCACTTGGTGACTCTTCTGCTCTACGAGATTCAAGTGGAAGGCCTCTTCCAGCAACCGCACAGGTATAATGCTCTTGGTTCAATTTCATACATGATGAACTTGCAATGCCTTAATGATGACCAGGGAAACTGAGGTTGTCTACTCATTTTGCTATGTACATCTTTCCACTTGCCTCAGTTTGATGACTTGCTTAAATGCTCTTCTCAGGTTGCCTTTCAACAGGCTGACTTTGCTGGTTGGAATCTGTGGGCAGCAATCAATGATCGGCCATTGTTACCCTTCAGGTTGGTGGTCAAGGAATTTCCTTAAATTAGTGGCACTACTTGAGTTTATTTTGTAGTAACTAATGAAATTGCGTAACTTATACTAGATAGAATTGGTAGCCATCACTAGCATGGAACTGCATGCTTTGGAACTTTAATGTGAGATTGGAAAGATTTGAACTACCTTCTCATGAACTTTTATCTTCCTCTTGTCATTTTCCCAGTGGGATGCTGGCTATTTTGAGCAATATCCTAACATGGTGTTAGAAATATTTTCATTGTTGATATCTTGAATGGCTGCACATTTTGTTCATAACTTACGCCAACTGGATCAGTTCTGAAAACATCTGTCATCATGGCCTTGCACCCTTGCCCATCAATTTCCAGGTTTCAAAATTTAGGGGAGATGATGACTCTTGGTAGAAACGATGCTGCTGTCTCACCAAGTTTTGTTGAGGGGGTAACGTTAGATGGCCCTATTGGTCACAGCGGTAAGGTTCTCCGTGTCCTCATACATTTGATTCTCTTTCTTTTCTTTGGCATTATATTCTTAGCAACTAATTTTTCCTTAATTGTAGCGAGGAAATTAGCATACTTGATCAGATTACCGACCGATGAGCACCGGCTTAAAGTTGGAGTCAGCTGGCTCACCAAGTCTGCCATAGATTCAGTTGCTTTATTACAGAGCACCTTAACAAAGGTTTTATCAAGCTCATAGATTCTCTCATAAGACGAGGCCGAGTAGCACATGCCTTTGTTGTATTTCGTAGACAACTGCTTCCTGTCAATTTGTCGATGGAATATCGAAAGTCGATGTCCTGTACGGAGCTCTTTTCTCTTTGTTTTGTACCTTTTTAAATTGAATGTGTTTCAAATGCTTTAATTCTATTATTTTTCTTTGATTTAATCAACCCAAATATGCATTTTAACAATGTATAAATTGACCACAAACTGCAATAAATAGTAAAATAGATTTTGGTTTGTTCCAAGGTTGGTATCTTTAGTTTGGTCTGTGGTGTCTGCCTGCGAAAGGATACTTCGACGATTAGATGAAATTGTTGGATCTATAGATAAATGAAGTGCAAAAGGACTATTGGTATTTGGTAGTTGGACCCTAATGTTTAGGTAAAATGACATAAAGCCCTTTTGATTCTTAGGAAAAGACCTCCAAACTTCATTAGTTTGAAGTCTGGACCTGCTGGATGCACCCACTTTCTTGCCTAAACTGGATGCAGGCTCCAAGACTTATTCACGGCCTTGCTGCACTAAAATGGTTCGAATCTTGCGTTCACTGGTGAAAGTCATTTATTTCCGTTAAACTTGTCAAAATGAAACTCAGACCCTGACATATTGGACAGTCTTGAGCCCCAGGCTCCGATACTAATATGTTGTTTTTTGAACTAAAAATTAATCGTAACACACAATAACCCACAAATAGTTTCTTTTATACCTCTAAATAATTTATGTGGTTTTTCAGTACATAAAGCATCTACATCCGCGGCTAAAACACAGCTTGTCCCTTTTAGCTTTTATGATAAAGAAACGTACAGAGGTATCAACCGTACAAAATTTCCCAGAAACTAGCATAAGCCTCCCAAAAATTTCTTACCAATTTTATAAAAACTAGATTTCCAGATTTTTCAAGTTAGTTATAACTAAACTTCGGTTAGCTTGGCAGTGGACCCTCTTTTTGCTGACTCTTCGTCGTGCCAAATAGGCAAAGAATTTTAACTGACATAGGGTTTACGCACCTCTTGAAATTCGTAACGAAGGAAAGCTGTCTTGACGGCTGTTTCAGTCAAGATATTGATCTGGAAAATGCAGCCAATGCCAACAATCATTAAATGAGGTGTTTTAACAAACGAAAATGATTTCACGTGGGTTTCGAAGGTGGGGTAGCAGCACCGCTCGAAACAAATTCCATATCAAGAGCCAAGCTTTTTCATTACTGCTTTCACGCCAGGTCACATTTCTTCAAAACGGTTAAAATCTGCTAAGCCCACACGCGCACATGCACACGCACTTTGGCTTAATTGATTTCTATTTGTGTTTGTGCGTGTATGTATATATATATATATATATATCAAAATTCTTAAATGCAGGTGTTCTTAATTTTTTTATACAGATATATTACTAAGTCATATATTTTAATAGAATCAGTATTCAATTCATTATAAAATTATTTGGCTTAATAATTTATATGTATTGACCCTTTTAAACTATATAACTTAATAGTATATCCACATGAAAATAAAAGCACCTACAACTGAAAATATACATACACATATATATATATATATATACATATATATCATCCACAATTTTAAATGCAACTTTTTAATCATTGAATTATAACTGATATAAGGGTTAATATTAAAATTGATATATAATTTTATAATTTTAAAAATTAATTAATTAATGTGGACCTGGCCTTATTAAATGTCCTCTCTCTCCCATCACTTCAAACCTATTTTGACCTTTTTTTTTCCCAAAAGCGTTCCAACTGCAAAAACCTTCTTCTGTTGCATAATTTTCTTACAGTTTAAACGTCCATTTTAATTAGAATAAAAAGAAAAAATTATCTATGTTAAGTTTACTTATTAAATGGTGAGTCAATTTATGTCGTATTCGGACAAATTATCAAAACTTGTCACACTGCTTTTGATAAGATTTGATATGCCAAGCAGTGGCCTGCTGTATCACAAGATTTGGAAAAGGCATGTTGAGTTCCACTCCACAATTGCTATTTGCTAGAGATTAATTAGTCTCCCAATTAATTTATTTTACCGTGCTTATCGTATCAGATTCAATTACCAAAGGCATTACGCATACTTCATTCGCAAGCTTCACCTGTTATATTAAATTGTTAAGAATTTTAGCTGCTGCTGTCTAATTTTAATTTGGTCGCTCCTTCTCTCTACCAGTACCAGAGCTTAAATTATGGTGGCTTATTATATTAAGGGGTTATTTGAGATTGAGGTACTGTAACTTTTAATTTACAATTATTGTAAAAAAAATATATAACTATAAAATAAAAGTTAATAATATGTAGTAAATACAATTTTTAAATAATAATTTTGACAATATTATTAAAGATATAATAGAACTTTCATCACACAAGTATAAAATTATATCAACGTAACTTCTAAACTACAACAACTAACCAAACACTTCAATGCGGTAACTTCTAAGATATAGCTGTCTAACATTAATCCCAAACAAACCCTAAATATTCAAACAACAATCGACCAGTAAAGCCAAGGGGAAACCTAGTGATTATTCATACTCTTGGTTATTGGGGGAAAAAAAGACTTGATTATAATCATAAGCATGAGTTCAAGAGTCGTACAGAAACGAGTGGTGGAAGAGAAGAAAAAAAAATGGGACTTAGGACCAAAAAAAAAAAAAACGGGTAAAATGGAAAAAAAAATTGTAATTTAGGACAAGAAAAAAAAGAGGGGTAAAATGTGTGAGAGAGTTTTAATAAGAAAGAGAAAACTAATTAAGAAATATGATTAAATCATATATCTAATCTTCACAGTTTATTTGGTCTCAATCTAAATTATCTAATGGTTAAAAATTATGCCTAAAATTATCTTTAATATTGTATCCCTTGAATCTGTCTCCACACACACACACACACACATATAGGGGGAGAGAGAGTTGTAATTAGAGATTTCCAACCATATTAAAATTAAGGATAAGTTAAAAGATAAAAGAATACAAATTTTAGTATACTATAAGGTAAAATATACTATATTAAACTTGTGTCTTTTTATTTTTTAATTTATCTCTGATTTTAATTTTAATTTTTTAATTTATCTCTGATTTTAATATAACCAGCTATTTTTAATTGAAAATTATTATTTTACCACCCGCACATCAACGACACAAATATTAAAATTTATTTATTGATAACTTATGAGTGATGTATGTGATGCTAGTATCTTTAAATGCAAACTTACGAGCTCACATGCATGATGCATCCAATGTTGGTAGTATTTCACATTCTTTTGTACTAGTAGCATATATTTATTCACACGGTGAAGTTGAAATTACAGAATAATCCCCAAATGTCGACACAAATTGTCAACATTTAATAATGGTCCCAATCCACCAGGACCGCCGTGCAGACGCAGTAAAATCATGCTTAAATGTTGTGCCGTTACGTTATAGCATACATATAAAAAAACAAAATCTTTAAGGCCCAATTATTTCCACAACTTGTATTGGTAGGACCTTTGAATTGAATGGAGAGTTGTTTGAAAAACGAGATGCAAAAGATGGACAACGGCCCATTTCACTTCCATTTAATAAGCATGGCTGCTATTTAAATAATAATAATTTACTAGCAGATTAATCATAATTTAATTTGAAAAATTAATTACAAGATTTCTTATTATTTAAAGACAATTTATTTAGTCAACCTTTGATTAACTTTGGGTATAACCACCCAAGACAAAATCAATGTAAATTTTCTCTTCTGCTTAGGAAACTTGCAAATTTGATTATACGTAATACCAAACCTCCTACTCCTACTGATTTTTAACGTACATGTGGACTTCAGCTAAGTTGCAATCAGCATTAATCTTATTTAATCCATGTTCATGTAATTTGCAATTAGATGATTAAGTTGACAAACAAGACATGATTAAGTTTAAATCGAGAAGGAAAGATATTCCATCAACTTGATTTTTCATAACTCATTTGGGGGGGGGGGGAGTGGGTGGGGATTAGGGATGGCAAAAATCCCCACGGGGACGGGTACTCTTGGGGATTTTCCCTATTCAGGGAGGATATGAGGATAATTTCATACCCAATTTCTTATTCGGGGAAAGGACGGAGAAATTTTTTTACCCAATTTCTTATTCGGGGAGGGGACGGAGATGAGGTGGAATCCCCATCCCCTACCCATTTCCCCATTTTAAATTTTAATTTAATTTTTATTTTTTAAAATTACTAGTAAATAAATAATAAAACTTGAATTATAAAATTATAAGTATTGGTAAAAATAAAAAAATATCAAAATATTTATATTATTAAACTTTTAGGCCTAATTAACTAATTAAAGTTTTAAATTTTTATTTAGGACATTAAAAAGACCGGATAGATTCTATTAGCCAAAAAATTTTGTTTTAATTTTAATATTCATTAAATATTTAAAACTTAAATCTATTTTTTATTTATTTTTAGATGTTATAATTGCCCACAGCAAATCATAATTTTAATATCTAATCTAATTTAATATTTGCTCTTGATTTGTTTCGACTTAACTATTGTGCTGTAAAAAAAATAGTCCACATTTATAAAGTGTTCACGCCACCATTGAAAAGTTAATTTCGAATCTAAATTTGATTTTATTTGTAACAATTTTGTATTAGACTATTAATTTGTTCATGATAGTTAGTATCCCTTGCATGCTGCGTTACTTACTAATTTAATGTATGTGACTTTTGTAATGGATATTAATGTAAGATATATTTCGAACTTGACTTTTATTTGAATTTTTTATTTTAATATGATTAACTCAAAATCGAAACAAAAAATATATATATTAGTTATTCGGGGATCGGGAACCCTCGGGAATCCCCTGTTATTATTCGGGGAGGGGATGATGATTCTTTTAAATAATTCTGACGGGGACGGGGACATACGCAAAATATCGGGGATGGGTACGGGGAGATTGGTCCCCTCCCCTCCCCTCCCCATTGCCATCCCTAGTGGGGATGCGGGAATGACATAGTGTGGATGTCTTTAATGCTTGATGCCTGCATTCATTAATTTCTTTTTTTAGGGAAATTGTCACTTTCCCTCGTGATTAATCACAATCTAATAATTATCCCCTTAATATTATAATTTTATAATATTATATGATTTTCAAAAACTTTTATTCATTTTCTTATAATTTAGATACATAAAATAAAATTGATGGATAAAACTTAAATTAAAATTTAAAAAAAGTTCTATAATATATTTTCTTATTTAAAAAAAAATTATATTAAATAAAACTAAATATTACAAAATCAAAAATTATTTTACTTCTCTCATAAATTGCCAATATATATATATATATATATATATATATATATATATATATATATGAAGACAATAGTCATCACTACAATTGGCAACCCTAAATTATATAATTAAAATTTCATTAAACACTAAAAAGTATAGGTTTGGGTGCGACTAATTACTTTTTCCCTCAATTCGATCAAGGCTTTTCTCATCTTCTCCATAATTTGGTTTGAAAGAGTGATTGATTATGGAATAATTTCGTGGGCGCCCACCACTCCCATGTACTTATTTATATGCTTAATTAATGGTCTTTCTAGAGCCCCTGAAAAGGCTAATCAATCCATTTAAAGCTACTAGATCACTCGATTTGTTGTGCACTTTGATAGTTGCTATAAAAGGCATAATTAATCTGACAACAGTCTAAATAATTAATTAAGGTGTTTATAGTTTTCTTTGTACTTTAATTTACACGACGTTTCTCTTGAATTATCACATCAATTACTATCGGAGCGTTATCATCTTTTATTAGTTTGAATTTTTATTTTCTTTATTCTAATTTTTTCTTCCATTTAAGAAGGTCATGCTCTCAGTTTTCTTTGTGAGACACGAACTCAAGACCTTGACTTTAAAGCTACTAGATGTCTAGATCATTCGATTCGTGGAGCACTTTGATAGTTGATATAAAAGGCATAATTAATCTGACAACAATCTAAATAATTAATTAAGGTGTATATAGATTTCTATGTACAATTAATTAACACGACGTTTTTCTTGAATTATCACATCAATTACTATCGGAGTGTTGTCATTTTTTATTAGTTTGAATTTTTATTTTCTTTATTTTGTTTTTTCCTTGCATTTAAGAATGTCATTAGATTTTACCCCCTTTTTTTTTTTTTTCTGTAAGGCTCGAACTCAAGACCTTGATTCTAAGAAGAATAAACTCTTGATTATCACTTAAGTAGGACTTCCCATGTATTTTTTTATAATAACTTGTATACAACATAATCTTATAGTAATGACCAACGTTAATCTCAAAATTTTCTAAAACCAAACACAAATTCTAGTAAATGTAAAGAGGTTATAAAGCTTGGAGTTTAATTAGTTTCACTATTCAATTGGTATGGTGTAAATATATAATTTACAAGGAAATTACTAACAGTCCACCTAATTTTTAGTAAAAGTTCTACTAAAATATATAAAAGCTTTAAAAATTATCATCCAGATCTACCTAATGTTTGTCAATTATGTCATTGGTTCATGTTTATAGTAACCTTCATTAAATGCCGTGGTCGTAGGGGTGAAATACTGATTACGTACCAAAACTCTTTTTTCCTTTTTGAGTGAAAATTATCACCTGGGAACTTTTTTTTAGAGAAAGTTTTATTGAGTACACATCAAGGTCTCCTACAATTCACGTAATAATAATAATGATACACTTTCAAGGGCATAATAGTCTTTTTGCAAAGATTCCTTGAAATATTATTATCGAGTTAATGAAAAATTGACTCACTGAGAAAATTACAGGACTTACGTAGACTGAAAATAACTTCTAAATATTTTGTTTATTTTCAAATTTTCGCTACCGCTGATAATTTCCCGACGCACACATCATCGTTTGTTGTTATAGCTATGAATTATAATGATAAGACTTATCGTTTAACATGCACCATGACAACTCTTGCTTATGGCCTTAAGCTTCAGATCAATCAATTTCAAAGACACTTACATTAATGATTATAATTTGATCACTGCTCATTAATGTTTCAATATTAAATTACGGTCTCCCTAAGTTATATCTAATCAAACTTACAGTAAGATAAAAATTCACTATATATTAGCCCACTTGGCCCTTTTGCTCCCTTAATTCTTTTTGTATTGCTTTACTTGATTGTAAGTTACAATCATTTTAACTCAGACAAACCCTAAAGTTAATTGCAATTGGATGCTTTTTATTAATATATATATATATAGCACGAAAATATAGTTGGATTGTGTGCTGTAATCTGAATTAAAACTCGTTTGTTCGAAACTTTTTATAGCTACTGTTGGTGAAGAAAACTCATTGTGCGGGGTTAGACTAAAGATTTTTAGATATTCAATCTAAAACACTAATTTATTAGGCGGAAGAATTTATTCTAATTATAAACAGTTTATTTGAAGGTAATTTTGTTTTTTAATTGATTTTGTCGGTAAGCTACACTACAGACTAAGTTACCAAAAACTGCAAGTTACGTAAATGATTGGATAGTGAATAACAAAGAAGAGTTAATTAATTAATTAACATTTATGAATTAATTAGACGTGAAGTTTTACCTGTAAATATTGAAATGAAAGAACGATAAGTATGAAAAGGACTCCTTCGTTAATTTTATAAACTTTTTATGGGAGAAATCAATACATTACCAGAAAGCAAGAAAACAGTTTGATGTTAGCTTTGAATTTATAACAATAACAATAAATACAGTACAAGCCCCATTTTGTTTTTCTTGCCATATCCGCCCACCGCTCTGTAATCTCTCTCTCTCTCTCTCTCTCTCTCTCTCTCTCTCTCTCTATCTATCTATTTGTTTATATATATATATATATGCACAGATGACATGTATATAAATAGATATAGGTAGATAGAGTAGAGATGATATGAAGAGTAGTGGTGTGTGGCCAAAATTCAGATAAAAAAAAATGGGTTTATTCAGAGCAGAGGGTGTAGTGTATAAGCCTGTTCAGGAAACTGACACTGCTTCTCCTCCTCCTCCTCAACCCAATCAATTTTATCTTACAGCCAATGTCAAAGGTATAATATACATGCATATAATTTGATCATCAATTCATCATCATCATCAGTCATCAAATGTTTTGCTTTCTTTTTAATTTTTGGGTCAATTTGTCTTCACATGCAAATGTGATATCTTTTAGTTTTCTTCTGACACGCACAGCTTCTGCTAGCCGCAGTTATTTCTCGTTCTTTTAATTTTCCCTTTCTGAACAACAATGATTACTGTACTGTTTATTATTATTCTTTTAGTAAAAAAAACAGCACCCCTACGTGTGTGTGTGTGTGCGTGCGGGCATAAATATATTTAAAATTTATTAATTTTGAAGACCCCGAGTCGGGAATAATTAATTAATTTTTTTCGTTTAATTTTATAATTAAGCTCCACGCATGGCGGGATTTCTGGTTAAAGTATTTGTCTGGTTATTGGAGTCTCCCATCCTCGGAGGATTGCTGCTCTACATTTTGAAGAGAAACAATTTAATTCACAAGGTACTTGCATCCTTATCCTTCACGTGCTGATATTGTTCTTCCTTAATTTCTCATAACTCACGGATACCACCGTCTCCAAGAAAATAGATATTTATTTATCTTGATTTATTCTTTAAAATTCCATGTTTTTTTTTGTTTTTTTTACTGATATTTGAAAAAGAAAAAAGCCCACCAGGATGATAGAAATAGTATTTTTACCGTCCGTCCGTCAAATAGGATAACACTATGATACATTAAAACGACGCATTGTTTATACACAGTATTGTCGTTTCTGTCTTGCTAGTATTTGAATATTATTTTTCCTTTTAGTTTTGGTTACTATGTAGTTAAGCTGACCTCAATAAACCAATAGGTGGGTTAATTAGTAGATAATTATTTGCTTTGCATTCACTGATTAGGAACTGTGGTTGGTGTCTAATTACTTTCTGGTTTTCTTTTCTATTCTATTCTCCCCCAATTAATAAAAATTGAAAACTCGTCAAGATTTCAGATATTATACCGACCTAAAATTCAATAAATTTATACGATTTTTATGCCGAATGGAAAATTTTAAGATAATTGACAGGGATGATTAAGTAACGTTCAATAAATGAATCTGATTATTGTTTATAAGCTAATAACGCAAACGGTGGCTGGCTGGACGGAGGCCATCGGCCAGGTGTTCTGACTCTATGTGGTGAAGGAAGGACGTACCAAACTACCAACAAGGTGTTTGTTGTGGGGGGTCCTATAAATAGATTTTTGGGTGAGATAATAACACCCCCACTTTTAGTATAGTGACATCCCACTTACGACTTTTTTTTTTTTTGGCATTTACAATTTTATCCTCAAACAACAGCTTCATTCTTTTTTTTTTTTCTTTTTTTTTTGTTTGAATCACGAGGTGGTCTTGAGTGGGCCCTAATTATGGGAGACACTTTTAAGCTCGTACCACAACTCAGACTAATCCCTGCTCGCACCGGGTCGGCCCGTAAGGAATAAAGTGCTGGCCAAAGTGGTGACTTCATATGAGAGCGGGGCTTGAACCCCTGACCTCTCTTAAGGAGTGAGAATACCGAATCACTCACACCAACCAACTCTAGTTAAATTGGTTGATATGATTTCTTTGGTTAAAAAGTTTTAAACGTCTAAAGTCAATTTCTCTCATTTCACTTCGCTGCAAATCCGACATTTTTTTTTTTACTCTCTTTGCATATCTTAAATCATTGATATGATTTCTTGTGTTGCAGTAGTTTAATGACATTGTCTCCTCATGCATTAGAGTTTTGGGAAACTTGAGAAGCTTTCTTGCTTACTATGCTTTTCTTTTTCGTGAGTTTTTTTTTCTTTTAATGAATATTTCCTTTTCATGAACCGAAAAATCAGGTGTGAGTGAATAAGAAAATTGAAAAGAAACAAGGATAAATTTGGTATTAGCGACATGTATTTTAATTTGGGAGTTATTATATAAATAATGGGCTGGAAATATCGTTATCTTAAATTTTTAAGTCCAAGGGTAACAAGTATATCAATCTTCAATGTAAATTAAATACTTTCCAAAGGATATATAAAAAGTAAATTACAATGAAAAAATTGATAGCAACACTCCAACACCCGTGTGGTTCGATGAAATTGTCATAGAGGCCCTTATTTGTAGAAATCTTTCCATAGACCTTCTTTGGTACTTAATAATGATCACGCATACGTGGCATACACCAGAGTTTGGCTGGACATGGGCCATGTTATTTTTAAAATAATGGGGGTATTCCTGACCATTTTGCAAATCATTTGGTGTCCATACCACTTTCGCAAACTTTAATGAGAACATTTACTATTAAGAAAGCTTTGTTGGAGCCGTTTTAAAATAATTTTATTTATTTATTTTCGTGAATTTGAATTTCAAATAAAGTAATAGTTAAAAAATTAAATAGGACTTTATCGACTTCGTTATTTTTTTAATAAAAAATTGAACATAAAATTCCAATAACAAATAAGAAAGATAAGTAATCATTTAAAATTCATAATTCAAAATAAGGAACACATAACTATAAATTTTAGCAGAATAGTAGATGCAAATGATAAATTTGATTGATTTGTTTGTCATTAACTTAAGTTCTACTAATGTGATTTAGTCCCTATATGTTGATTTACATATTCATCTAGTTCCTATATTTTAAAAAAAAAAATTTTTTTTTTTACATTTGGGGATGAATAAATTCTAAATTAATTTTTTTAACCTATATCTTTTCAGAATTTGAATTTACATGATTAGTTAAAAAAAATTTTAAAAATCACTCCGTCATGTCCATAAAGACACTATGCACCACGAAAATCTTTCGAAAATATTAACTATTTACAGTTCAATAAACTTGGTCTTTACGGTAGAGAGATAAAACCCTCCTTTTCAATTTTTTTTTTCTCTCCGCCATCAACAGAATAAATCATAATCATTTTTTCTAATCATAGACTCATAGTTGTATTCTTTACCATCGACAATTGGAGACCTTCATTCTTGGGTTTGGACTTCGGGTTTGGTTTATTAATTGAACTTGACAACTTGATTTTAAGATGTGTCCTATTGATTGAGTTATTAAGACTATGAGTACCTCATTGATAATTTAGTTTGAGAAAGACCATGTTTAAATTTTGTTTGGGGATATTTCCAACCCATAATTTGCGTAAATTCACTCTATTTCAAAAAATTATTGTACAAAAATTTATATTATTTTTAAAAATTTTAAGATAATAAAAAATTCTAAATAATTTATTAATTAGATCCTTACCTTTATATCAGTTTCTTGCCCATTGTTGACCGATACTATTATTTTAATTTGAATATTTTCTCTTGTGATATAAAATGACCAGATTGTCTAACAGATGTGCTTTTATGCTATATGAGTTTGTTTTGTATGCTAGATAAGATGGATAGGATGAGATAAGATAAGATTATATTTAATATTGTCTTATGTTTGGTGTAATACCTATAATTAAACTAAATAGTATAGATATTTATATACGGACAAAATGTTTGGTTTCTTTTATTATTGGTTAATTCATTCACATTAAATTTGATATTATAATTTACTCCATTTCAAAAATTTATTTTACAAAAAAATTACATTATATTTTCAAATTTTAAGATAATGAAAAAAATGTAAATAATTTACTGACTAGATCTTTACCTTTACATAAGTTCTTGACCATTATTGATCGATACAATTATTTTAATGTTATTGTAATTTGACTATTTTTCTTGTGATATAAAATAGCTAAATTGTCCGAACTATGTGCTTTATGTTGAAGTATAAACAACTCTATTGTACTGTTGTACACACATTCTTGTAAATAACACTCATTCTCTTTGGTTAAATTGCTCACTTTTCTCTTTATTTCTTCTGTAAATATCTTTGCTTGTATTGTTTTTTCTGTTCAAATTTCTTTTTTATTTGAAATCATTAAAAAAATGTAAACTTTTTTAATTATCTTTTTGGGGTGGGGTGAATTTACACAATTTGAGGGGTGAAAATATAACTTTTAATCTTTGAATTTTTAGAGGTGAAATAGTGCATTAATGACTACTTATTTCATATGTAGACAGCAAAAGTGAAAATGTGAAATTAACCATACAAAATCTTAAATGGAGTTGTCAAAATTTATAGTTGTGTAAAATTTTTGAAAACTTTGGTAGTGAAGAGTGACAAGCTATTTGAGATTGGAATAGAATCTTCTCTTTATCCTTTGTGATTATGCAAAAAAATTAAGTAGTTGAGTAATGATAATCCAAAAAACAAAATTAAAAAAAAAATGATTTTCCCCTTGCACTGTTAAGACTTAAGACTGAATTAACGGAACTGATGGGTTATTTGTAGCTGTTCATTTTTCTAATACAATAGTTCCTTTAGTTATTTCTAATTATGCAAAAACCTCAGTAATTGCATTATAATTAATGACTCGGAAGTAACTATAACAGTGATATATTTGAGACTTCTTTTCAAACGAAAAAAAAAAAAAAGGTAAACTGAAGTCCCAAGTGAAAAAGTAAGGAAAATAATATTGGGAGCTTTGTTTATTTTCTTCTAAAATCTATAGTTACAATAGGGATCCGTAAGAAGAAATTTGCAAACTGTGTGTTCTATATGTGATTTATTCAAAAAGTTAGGGAACTAGAAGTTATTATCCATTAGTAAAATTTAACAATTTAACTATAATAATTACTCAAAAGGAACTCTTTAACCGCCGGTAGGAGATACAGCGCTTTCCTTGATTGAGAATTTGATATTCAAAATAAATGGAGTCATTAATGACTGAATGTGACACGCATTCTTTTCAAAAAAGAAAAATGTCACATTCTTTTCAAATGTGACGCAAATTTGGAAAAGCAAAATGCAAAAAGCAACCAATAAAAAAAATTATTAGGCTATTATCACCGGTAAAAGATGATTTAGTGAGCACCAGAGGCTGATCTGTAGCGATTACTTAGATATGTAAGAGAATAATTTTTTATGAATAATATTAAAACGGTAGATTATTCACATAGTATCACGTGACACTGTCGCTAATCATAAAATGAATAGTGAATACTGTTTTCAGTAGATTATAACTCGATCATCCAGCAGCTAAAGTAGTTAGCCAGTTGGGCTCCTCTTCTTCAATCCCTGATTATTCTGCAGTTATAAATGCTGCAAAATGTTGTTGAATTTTCCATTACTAATTAACTTAGTCGTGCATACCGCACCGCTATCAAGGCATCAATTTATTCACTCAAAGCCTGTGAATTCACCAAGATTATAGACTCCAATCACATTTTGCTGACCAAATCTCATTCCAAGTCTTTGGTAATCAAATAATCAAGTGCAATAGAATAATCCCATCATAGATCTTACATATTCCATGTCTCAAGATATTGCTGAACCATCATCGATTGTTCAAGAATTAATTCAAATATTTTTTATTTTTGCTTCTCTCATAAACACTAATATATATAGGCTTTGTACTTTGGCAGTTTATTTCATATGCGGAGCTGGAAGACTCGCCGCTTTATGTTCCCTTACATCCCTATGATTCTGAAGGTTTGATTACAAATGCAGGCCTGAATCCACAACTAAGATTAGTACAAGATCCACTATTTTTTCATGCACCATAACAGTCTAATTGAAATGAAGAAAACTTGGTATTACTGATTAAATAAGATATGATTGCATGCATTCGGCAGGCAGTGTGCAAGAATACGCCGTGCATGCACGTCTCTTAATTTCATCTCATGTTTGATTCCACACCAAAACCACATGTTTTAAGAATACATTAAAATTTCAGTAGCTTGTCTTCTAAGCTAACTAAATTCAGTTTAAACACTCTTGCAGATCTTAAAGAACAAGAGATCAAACACATCGATTCTGATTTATCTCCACCTGAAAAAGTTCAACAGGCAATAGATTGTCTGCCTCTGTCTTCAGAAAAGCAGCCGTTTTTCCATCGCTGGACTGTATTAGATTATTCAAAAGCCTACAGTTCCGGAGATATTACTCCTCGTATGGTAAGCTTTTGTATATGTGATCACTTGTTGTTGGCATGCTTTCCGGTGCATGCATAGTCAATTTGTTGGACTTTGCACGGCTAGCTGCTCTCTAATAAACATAGATTTTTGGTTTGTGTAGGTAGCAGAGCGGTTTATAACCGCAGTACGTGAGTCTTCAAACCCTCCAATGAAAATGTCATTCTTCATTAACAACAATGAAGAAGATATTCTAAAGCAAGCTACAGAGTCGACTCTTCGGTATAAAAAAGGTATAATCAAACTATAGTGCAACAAATGCTCTGTAGTCCTCTTGTAATTAGTTATTTACAGCTCTTAACTGCATTGGGAATTTTCAGCATCTTATCTAGACATAGATGCTAGGGGTCTAAAGGAAGAAATTAAGCATGTTAACATGTTAAAATCTTCAAATTGGTGCTCCTAGAGCTAGCTAGCATCTGATAATTCTGCTTGTCCAATTTATCCGATTTTGATTATGGTCTTTTCCAGGAGAGCCAATATCGGTTCTAGATGGAGTCCTAATTGCAGTCAAGGATGAAATTGATTGTTCTCCTTACCCAACTACAGGTGGTCTAATGTTCTATTATTTCATTTTCACTAGGCTTATTTATTGATGACCTATTTCATCAGTTCACTAACATTGACGTTGGTTCTTTTAGGAGGCACCAAGTGGTTGCATAAAGTTAGACCTTGCACAGGTGATGCATGCTGCGTTATGCGCCTCAGATTGTGCGGCGCCATACTTGTTGGGAAAACTAATATGCATGAGCTCGGGGCTGGAACAAGTGGGATAAATCCTCATTATGGGTGAGCCTTTTTTTCCCCTCTAGTTGCGTTTCATTGTGCTAAAGCAAAAATTTGTGTCATTTGAACTATTTGGTACTCTTGGCACAATCCCCACTAAAGCAGTTTCAATGGTTCTTTTCTTGTTTCCTGAATGCTATAGGGTCGCTAGAAATCCATACGACCCCAGCAAAATCACTGGGGGTTCTTCTAGTGGATCAGCAGCAGTGGTGGCTGCAGGATTGTGCCCTGTCGCCCTTGGTGTTGATGGAGGAGGTAATGCTACATAATATTCTCTTCTTATAAACTAATTTTATATAAAGTAGCTAGCTTATGCGGGAAATACATTATCGTTATAAAGAACTTACAGTGTTTTATAGAAATTGTTCACTTACTAAGGCATTAAGGTTAAGTTTCTGCAAGATAATATTTTAAAATAAAAATGTATGTCTAGGATCCGTGCGGATGCCTGCAGCTCTCTGTGGTGTTGTTGGTTTTAAGCCAACTTTCGGGCGCATACCTCTTTCTGGGTAAGAAATGATCGTTTGCATTCATGCCGAAATATTATTTCCAAATCCTTTATGTTTCAAGTTTTTTTTTGAACTGCTAAATTGATACTGTTTTCAGTGTTCTTCCACTGAACTGGACAGTAGGAATGGTTGGAATTTTAGCAGCCACTGTAGAAGATGCATTGGTTGTGTAAGTGTTCTCTGAATTTTTATTTATTTTTAAATCAAACACTAAACTATGAGTTCTTACATAGTTATCATATTCAGTTATGCAGCTATTAATGGTCCACTTCCTTCCCAACAGCCCACTGTTTCATTGGTATGATTTTCTTCTATCTACGCAACCATTCTTTATCTATCATAAGGTGTAGTAGCAACAAAAAGAACAACCGAATCTCTGTTTGGAAATTTTAGTTCATTTAATTCTCTTTTTTCTTGGGATAATGTACCAGCCAAAAGTATCGTTCCCACTGCTGAAGTCTGCAACATCAATATCAGCCATCAAATTGGCCAAGTATGATGCGGTTAGTACTACACTGGTTCATATGTAATACATATGTATCCATATTACTCTGTGTACAATAAAATTTAAATTTCACTTATGTAAGGCTTTTTCTAATCTCTCTTTCAATTCTCAAACCACTAATTGGGACAAATTAGTGGTTCAACGATTGCAGTGACGATATAAGAGTATGCTGCTCTCATGCAGTGGACAAGCTTTGCGAGCGTTATGGCTGGAAGGTATATGCAATAAAGCATGCTTCGTTTTTCACCCTGCATCAGTGCACTATTTGGACATCAATAAGCACTCGATTTTATTACTTTCTAACATTCCACGCCTTGTCGTTTGTAAGGTTGTAGAGGTTACTATCCCGAATATAGAAGTGATGCGTCTGGCACATTATTTGACTATTGGTTCTGAGTGTAGCACTTCGCTCTCTTCTTATCTGCAAAAAATGTACGTTGATTTTCTTCCGAGCCTCCACTTTTTCATTGCTGTCTTTTTAAGTGTAATTCTAAGGTCAGGACACTGAATACTCAAACTTATCAAAACAGAAATTGTTCAGATCAAGGATGGGATGCCAGGGTAGCCCTTAGTGTCTATGGTTCTTTCAGCAGCCAAGAGTATATTAAGGCCCAGAAAATCAGGTATTACCCTTAGATACTGGCACCTATCAGCAACCAACAAACTTATGATATTCATTTATTCAGTTTGCATGGCTTCCCAAATTGTGTATCCACAGGAATCGCCAGATGCAGATTCACCGGAACATATTCGCCAAAGCAGATGTCATCGTTGTTCCTACAACAGGGTCAGCTTTCTTCTCTTGGTTGACTTTTACATAATTTAGAAACATATATGGTCTTATAATCTTGTATTAGTCCAGTAATGGTGTCCAAAGGTTTGTAATATCTTATGCATGTTACAGTGTGACGGCCTACGAGATTAAGGACGATGCTCTGAAGACCGGAGAACTTGATTACATATATGGAGGTATGAAATGAACGATTGAAATAGATGTCTGCTGTGCATTCCAAGCCTTCGTTATATGAGCTAAGCAACTATTAGAATTTAGAATAACTAACACAATGGAACTTGATCAAACCATTTCAGCTGCACTTGTTCGGTATCAGATAGCGGGAAATTTTTTGGGATTGCCAGCAGTGACTGTTCCGGTATGATCTTATCGTTCCCTTGTCTTTAATTAACCAGCTATATAAACCAAAGCATCATCTTTGTTTGACCCGTTGTCATGTGTCGTTGACAGGTTGGATATGACACGGCAGGCTTGCCTATTGGCCTTCAGTTTATAGGGAAGCCATGGTCTGAACCTACATTAATGCATATAGCATTTGCAATGCAGGTAGCTACTAGCTAGATGATCTGAAATTTCATTGGCTAAAATGTAATTTCTTTCGCGCACACACACACACACGCACACACACGCTTAAGCACTCAGTCCCTAAGCTTATTGATGCATAATATTCGTTTGTTTCTATGAAATGATCAAGCAACCTTCTGATGCGTGAGCTACTTTACAGGCCCTGTGCATCTCAGAATTCAGGAAGCCTAAGGTTTTCCATGATCTGCTCTACAAAGAATAAATGCACCCGGCTGGAGACTCATCAATGCATGAAGAGTTATAGTCCATTTTTTATCTGAAGCCTAATTGTTCTAACTATATGTTCGATATATCTTTAATGATGGTTGTTTCCAGTCGTTTTATAAATTACTTTCCTGTTTTCCCATTGTCATGTTCTGTTTGGAATGCTTCTGGCCTTTGGCACGAGACATTTAGGTTGACACTGTTGGGGATATTTTTCTTCAAACATCTTAATTTAAAGCATATTCGTGTCCAGCATCATATTCGAAAAGAAAGCATACATACAGACACAATTATATATATGGTATCATTTAGAGCAAGGAAAATGGGTCATCGGGCCATGGTTATATTGTATTAGCTTCATCTCTATCAAATTTAGGTTAACTCAAATACGACCAATTTAATAATCATATCAAAATTTTGAAATCCAAACTCAACACGACAAATAAACGGTGACCTGACACAATTATCTAATAATTAGTTAATCGTGCTACCCCAACATGATACAATCCAATAATTCACTTAATACCTATTTAACACGATTTATATCAAACAACATTACACATTATTTGACAGAAATTACATTAATTTATATGTAAATAATACTATGTATTAATGCTATAAAATATATATGTCTTCCAAAATATTATACACATTTATAAAATTGAAGTTTTAAGTTTATTTAGAATTTTATAAAATGGAACACCATATAAATATTCATTCTTCACGCAAAAAAAAAAATCATGTCTAATATTTGAGTTTTGATAATAGGATTCTGCAAATTAATTTAGAATTAAAAATATAAGTATATCTTAATGGAAATATGAATAAGTTTTGATTAACTGTTTAATAATCGTGTCATTAAACAAGCAAATGAGTCAAGAAAGTGAATCCTAACTTGACATAGAAAAAAATCGTGTTGGCTCAAATTTTTTTACGACTCAAACTTATTTATTTGTATCATGCTCGTGCCAGGTAAATGGATTATGTCAAATTTTATTAGCATAGTATCAATTATATCAAATACAAGTAACAAAAATTAATAATTAAAAGAAAAAAATCGGGTTCTAAAAAGTGAAACAACTTTGACAATAGTATATGTAAAGTACTATGTATTCACATCTTCCTATCATCCTCACAAAAAAAAAAGAGCCAAATATTTGAGTTTTGATGATAAAATTTTACAAATTAATTTAAAATTAAAGACATAAGTATATTTTAATACAAATATAAATTAGTTTTGGTTGACTATTTAATAATCGTATCATTAACCAAGTAAATAGGTCAAGGAATTAAATTATGATCTGACACGGAAAAAAATCTTATTAACCCAAACCAAATCAATTTAATAATCATGTCAATTTTCACAACTCAAACCTATCTAATTGTGTAACATTCGTGTCAAGTAAATGGATCGAGTCAAATTTTGTCAGTTCTAGTATTAATTACAGACAATTACAAGTAACAAAAAATACTGATTAAAAGATAAAAACGGCTTCCAAAAAGTAAAATAACTTTGAGAGTAGTATATGTATTTATATCTTTCTTTCTTTATATCAAAACTATGTCGATATGCATTCATAAGCACCTCTTTATATAAGGAAAGTTTTAAAAATAAATAGAAAAAAATAATATTAATATATTTGTAACTTTAAAATTATCTATATGATTATAATAATACTAATACTTTGTGACCATCTTATAACAACTTGTGTAAAATCTATGTAACAAATAATTAAAATAAATTAATTATATTTTTTAAAACTTCTTACTAATAATAATATTAGTGAGAACAGTGAATTTATATATTTTTTTAAAACGAAAATATTATGAATTTAATATCATTTTTTATCAATTCTTTTAAGATAACAAAATAAAAGAAATGCTAATAGCATTAGTATTTTAAAAACAACAGTGTCACCGAACTAGCTCAAAGTGTTTTCTTATCCAATAGTTGAGAGTGTCATACACGGATTTTGGCAACATCTAGCCAAAATCAAATATAATTTCAACAAATATTGACAACGATGTAATCCATAAATATTTTTAACAAATGAAGACATATCGAGCATAATTATAAGATTTCAGTACTTATTATTTATCAAAAAAAAATTTAGATAGTGGCTCCCATCCTCTCACCTTAATTTTATCATTCTGCTTCAAAACTTTTGATTTTACCTTCTCCGAATACGCATTTTTATTAATATTATTATTAGGGAGCCTCTAAGTTACAATAATTGTAACATACATCCCTTATGTGAACTACACAAAATTATAGAATTAACAATTTGTGTGGTTTACATGAGGGATATATGTTACAATTATTGTAACTTAGCATTTGCCTTATTATTAATCCAGGGCAGGGAAGATAGGAGGATCCCACAGACAATGGGCGGGAATAACGCCATCACCATTTGAAAAATGCGAAAAAAAACACAGCTCAATAGTTGACACTTGATATCCATATGGGGCTAAGCCGCTAAGCTACTTGGACTTGTTTTTCCAATCATTTGATATTATATTATATTATATTATCTTATTTATATAATTTATATTATACATACACATCATTCTCATATTATATTATATTCTCATTTTTGTAATGCGAATATGTTGGTAAGCCATTCAGCTTAATAGAATTATTTTTGAATGCATTATAAAGCCGTGTGATTTAATAATATTAATATCTGACTCTATTAAACCGCACGCCTTAAAAGTATATATGTATAATAAAAGGGCGCCTATACTAGAGAAAGACGGTTTATATAGATATTATAATTGATTTGGTCTAAGATCTTAAACTTTATTAAAATATGATTTACTAGTTTTTCTAACCATTACACCATTTAAATATATGACTAAATAATTTTCCTAAATTTAAAGAAATTCAAGATCCTAAATTGGAATATATATATATATATATATATATATATATATATATTTGTCAAGTGTAGACGGCCTCTATTTTTTTTTTTTTTTTTTTGTGCGTACATGCTGTCAAGTAATATAGTTTTATAGTTAATTATATACTAACTTTGTTAAACCATATAGTTTAATAATGAATTGAAAATTGACTCTACTAAACTATATAACTTGATAGTGTGTTTGTTTAAAAAAAAATGATTGCATCCGCACTTAAGAATAAACTCATATATAAAATTAATAAGTGAAAGAAAAACATCTTTTGTAAAAATCTACAAATGTCCCCCAAGACTGACAGAGGTGAGACATTCTTCCTCAAATCTCTCCCCTTTATGCCTGCCAAAGGCGTTGTTCGGTGAATTTCAATTTAATTTAATTGAATTTAATCTGATATATAAAAGGGTTCGGCTATGTTGGAACCACTCTAAGTAGAGCACCCTTTCATAACCACACGATCAAAATTATAATGAGTTTTTTACTATTTATCACTTTGCATGTGTGGTTGTGATTTGTGCTCTACCTTAGAGCAATTCCAAGGTAGTCATAGTCTATATAAAAATATGCTGTAGTTTCTGGAGATATTTTAGTTGTTTTATTTTTAATTTTTTAATAATATCATAATCATGCACAATTATTAAATGGGATATTTTATTCAAACATATCAATTTAAAGCATATTCATGTTTAACAACATATTCAAAAAGAAAGAATAAATACGCACATAATTATACATATGAAATCAGTTAGAGTTGGCAAAACGGTCTATTGAGTCGTGTTCGCTAGTTTTATATCGTGTCAAATTTAGGTTAGCTTAAATATAACTCATTTAACAGTCGTGTCAAAATACTAAAACCTGAACCTGGCATGAAAAATATATGGGTGACCTGATACACCCATTTAATAATTAGTTAATTGTATCACCCAATAATCCGCTTAATACCTATTTAATACTATTTACATCAAATATTAGAAACCATTTGACACAAATTGCGCTAGTTTATGTCTATATAATATTTATTGATGCTATAAAATATACATGTCCACCAAAGGATTATACACAACCAAAATTATTTTAAGTTTATTTGGAAATTTACAAAATGGAACACCATATAAATGTTCATCCTTCACAAAAAAAAAAAAAGAAAAAAAAGAAAAATTATGTCTAATATTTGAGTTTTGATAACATGATTCTGCAAATTAATTTAGATTTAAAAACATAAGTATATTTTAATATAAATATGAATTATTGTAATAACTTTTGTAAAATCTATGTGGCAAATAAAAATTAAATAATTATAATTTTTAAAACTTCCCAACTGTTACTAGAATTATTGAGAACAATAAATTTTTTTTTAGAAAGGAAAATGTTATGAATCTGACATCATTTTTTTTGTCGTCAATTCTTTTAAGATAAAAAAGGATCAGTATTTAAAAAAAAAATAGTATTATTAAATTAGCCCAAATTGTTTCTTATCTAATAGCTGAGAGTCTCATCCATGGGTTTGGCAACATCTAACCACTCAGCAAGAGCATACTGTGTATAATATTGGATAAAACATTTTAGGGGACATATTATTTATCTAAATTTCACATTAATATTTGTCGGTATAGTTTATGTCTCGTTTGGTCGTAACAAGAGTTATAACTTTAGGCAATGGCTGTGCAGTTGTTCACAAGGGTTCTAAAAATGATAACAAACTATTTTTAATATATGAAAATACTTCGAGAATGGTTATAAATATATTGGATAAATTAAAATTTAGATATTTTTATTATTTATTAAATATTTTTTCAGGCAGTGAGATGGCTACTGACTGGCATCCTCTCACTTTAGTTTTCTCATTCCGCTTCTGAACTTTCAATTTACCCTTTCCACAAATACGCTTATACGCATTATTATTATTATTGCTACTCGAAAGCAGGGAAGGCAGGAACATCCCACGGACAATGGGCGGGAATAACGCCATCACCGTTTGAAAAATGCGAAAAAAAGACACAGCTCAATGGTTGACACTTGGCATTCACATGTGGCAAAGGTATCTGGACTTGCTTTCCAATCATTTAAGAATGTTTGCCCTATTAAATTATATAACATAATAATTGTTTCAATTATTATATGAAAATTTTAATAAATCTGACATCTTAGATTGGAATATAAATGGGTCCCTCTATCTTACATGCATGTAAGATACACTCCTCTCACATGAATAGTGTGTGGGTCCCATACATACACTATTCATGTGAGGGGAATGTATCTTACATGCATGTAAGATAGAGATTGCCTAAATATAAACATGCATGCATATACATATACATACATACATATATATATACATACATACACACACATATATATAGAAATATTACAGCTTGAAATTTTAAAATACGAGAAAGTCTAGAAAAAATTTTAAATCGTATGATTTTAAAAATTAAAAAATATAAGCTTTTAAAATCGTACGGTTTTAAAATTTTTCTGACTTTTTTCGCTCTTTAAAATCTTAGATAAAAAAACTACTGTATGTGTGTGTGTGTGTATATATATTTATCTAATGAGAGATTTCTCACTTGAACACTAAAAAATATATAAATTTTAATATATTAAAAATTATTTTTTATTTATCAATATATTAAAATATGTATTTTTTTTGTTTGTTGATAATATTCTCATTTTATTAAAATAAAAATATCTTCACTAAAAAATTATTATTACATGAAAGAAATTTTTAGGTAGAAATGTCTTCAACTATGTTATTAAATTATAAAACTTTATAACAAATTAAATACGGATTTTATTAAGTCATATAATCTAATAGTAAATTGACCACCAACTTTATTCAATTATGACTTAATAGTATTTCTGTATAAAAAAAATAAAGACAGATGTGAGAGATGAGGTATATAATGGGTATTAAATTAATAAGGAAAGTAAAAGAAAATCATTATTTGTAAAAATCTAAAAATATCCTCTGAGACTGACAGGAGAGAGACATTCTTCCTAAAATCTCTCTCTGTCTATCCCTGCAAAAGGTGTTGTGCATTGAATTTCATTTTAATTTAATTGAATTTAGTCTCCTATATATATAAATAAATATACGTGCGGTTGCTTCTGGAGATATTGTAGAATATTTGTTTCGTAATTTTATTTTTTAATAATATCATTCATAATCATCCACGTAGTGATAATAATGTTATGTGGTCCTGTGTCTCTGTCTTCGTATTGTATGGCGTGAAATTTGGGGGATTGAGTTGGTGGTAGAGCTACATAGAGCGCCAGTTAGATGTTGACAAATTTATTTTGTATCTGAAGCAAGCAATCGGATTACTTGGGATTCAATCGAAAGCAGAGATTGATTGAATTGAGTGAGTGTGTGTGTGTGTGATCATCAATATTCGTCTAGATTTAGATTAAATTATAATTTAGAAAATTAGAAATTAGATGGACCGTCGTAGTTGGCTTTGGCGAAGAAAGTCCGGTGGCGGTGCCGCTGGCGGCGAAACTGAGAGTTCCGGCTCCGTTTCTTCCCTTTCTGAACGGTTCTCCGATGATCAGGTCAGCATTTCTCTTTTCCGTGATACTCAATCAAAATTTTGTTATTTTTTATGCAATACTGATACCACCGTATTGACCAGTAAAGTAATGTGATGCTTGCTCTCAGTGTTTAAAGAGTCAATTCTATTCCATTGCATGAATTTGAACGTAGATCCTCAGAAGTTGGTTGTTTGCTGAGAAAATCTCGTGGTTCCTTTGTGGTTACAGACTCATAGTTCGCAGTCATCAGAGGCCACGTCTAAAGCGCCACCTCTCGATGAAGTAGTCAATGACAGTGTGAAGACTCTAACAGAGAAACTGTCCGCTGCTCTTCTCAACGTCAGTGCCAAGGAAGACTTGGTAAAGCAGCATGCTAAAGTTGCCGAAGAAGCTGTATCAGGTTTTCTCACTTTTTTATTTTGTACTTTCCTTCGTAATTCAATGGGAAAATGATATGCTACTACTAGTTGAAGATGCTTAACTGGTGTAACCCCCGGTTCTTAAGGGACCTTAAGGTAATTAGCTTAATAAAAGGAGCATGTATGTAGATGGCATTACGATGGTCGAATTTGTTAATGGTTCATGATTTTCCTTTTTGAAATGAGATCATTAGCTCCGCTTATGACTTGTTTCTGAGGGCAGGCAATGAATTTATCCAAGACCACAAAATTATTTGGAGAATAAACTTTTTTTTTTTTTTAATTTCTGGTGTTAGTCAATGGATTATTTCTTTTCCTGCAATTGTCAACATAGTAGTTCTTTTGTTCTGCAAAGGAGAGAACGAAAAAAAAAAAAGTCAATTTGTTCTCCTCTTGAGTCTTTTGAAATCTAAGTGGTTTCCTTGGTATAAAATTTGATAGGCATGTGTTTGCTTGCTGATGGATGGTTAAAAATTTTAAATTTAATTTCAGTTGCATACTGCTCTTAGCTACTTGTAAGTGATTTTAGTCATTGAAATCCTGTTTTCCTTTACTTCAATGGATATAGTCAGCTGCTGCTCTGAGGGTTGTTTTTTATGGCTGTGATTCTATATGCTGTTCTCACATCTTTGTCTTCATTTTCGGAGATGAGGACATCTCCATGCTTGCTTTCATAAGTGGGTAATCAGCTTCTTATTTTATTTGCCATTTCAAATGCTAGGCTGGGAGAAGGCTGAAAATGAATTGTCAACATTAAAGCAACAACTTAAGGCTGCTTCTCAGAAGAATTCAGCACTTGAAAATCGAGTTAGTCATCTTGATGGGGCACTCAAGGAATGTGTAAGGCAACTAAGGCAAGCTAGGGAAGAGCAAGAGCAGAGGATCCAGGAAACTGTTTCTAAGCAAAATTTAGAATGGGAATCAAAAAAGTCTGAGCTTGAGAGTAAGCTTGTTGATCTCCAAAAAAAACTGCAAACTGCCAAAAGTGAAGCCGCTGCCTCAGCTGATCGGGATCTCCGCTCAAAACTTGAGGCTGCTGAGAAACAGAATTCGGCCCTTAAGCTTGAGCTTCTTTCTCGAGTTAAGGAGCTAGAACTAAGGATCGTTGAGAGGGACCTAAGCACGAAAGCGGCTGAAACAGCCAGCAAGCAACACTTAGAGAGTATTAAGAAATTAGCTAAGGTTGAGGCTGAATGCCTGAGGCTTAAAGCTGTGGTTCGCAAAGCATCCCCTAATACTGAAAACAAGTCTTTCACTCCTTCATCCATTTATGTTGGGTCTTTCACAGATAGTCAGTCAGATAATGGAAAGAGACCACTTGGAAATGAAACGGATAACTGCAAGATTAGTGACTCGGAAGTGAATGAATGTGAGCCAAACAGTTCAACCTCATGGGCTTCTGCTTTAGCCATAGATGTGAAGGCTGTTGGAAGAAACGTCATGGTCCCTTCTGTAGATATTAATCTCATGGATGATTTTCTTGAAATGGAAAGGCTCGCAGCACTGCCAGATACTGAAAGTAGAAGCTTTTGTGTGGAGGTGGGACCAGCATCTGACCAACCAAATGCTGATGAAACCTCAATAAAAGCTGAACTTGAAGTCTTGATTCACAGGACTGCTGAACTGGAGGAAGAGTTAGAAAATATGAGAGAAGAAAAATCAGAACTAGAGATGGATTTGAAAGAATCCCAAAGGCGGCTGGAAACTTCACAAAATCAGCTAAAGGAAGCTGAGTTGAAGCTAGAAGAGCTGGAAACTCAATTAGCTTTTGCAAACAAATCCAAACAAGCTGTTGAAGTCAAAATGAAGGCTGCAATCGCAGCAAGAGGAGTAGCAGAGTCAAAACTGAGTGTTGTTGAAGCAGAGATGAAAACTCAGCTAGCTCTTGCAAACAAATCGAAGCAAGCTGCGGAGGAAGAAGTGAAATCTGCAAAATCAAAAAAGGAAGCGGCGGAGTCACGACTCAGAGCTGTTGAAGCTGAGATGGAAACTTTGCGCTCAAAAGTTATTTCCTTGGAGGATGAGGTTGAAAAGGAGCGTGCACTATCAGAAGAAAACATTGCTAATTTTCAGAAATCAAAAGATGAGCTTTCAAAAGTGAAACAGGAAATCGAGCTTCAGCATGAGGTCAAGCTCCAGTATTTAGCTGGCTCTAACCAGGAGTTGAAGATCAATCAGGTCAGTGGCTTGTCATTTATGTTAACCTGAATCATATAAGTTCATTCCATTGCTCAAATCATTATGTAGGAAGAAAACCAAGGTTTATTTTAATGTAATTGCTGGCCAACTGGTTGCTGGTTCTTGCTATATTTTACACTGAAGTAGAGTAATGTTTTGCATTTAGGAAACAACAGAGATTTCTTGCCTTAGTGGATTGAGATGTCCCTAAAACAGCCTATTGTGAGGTATCACTTAAAAAGTAACTATCAGGATTCTTAGGGCTAATAGTTTGCCATTAGTCCCTAGGAAATTAGCAGGTAGTTAAAGAATATATTTCAAACAAGCTGTCAGGGACGTAGCCTATTTATTCAGGGAGGCAACTTTGATAAAACTAATATAGTTGTTACTCATGTATTGATATCATATGGTTGGAACTATGTTTAAATGGATCACTCAAGACTATCCAGTGCTTTCCTCTCCCAATTGAGCATTCCTGACACACCATCCTCATTATACTAAATAACTTTGGTCTTTTAACACACACACACGCGCACAATAACTTTGGTCTTTGTTCAATTAAAAAACATGAAGAAATAGTAAATAGAAGTCTTGAAAATGAAATTCTGTTTCTTGAATCTTCAGAAAGTAGATTTCATAAATTTTAATGTGTGGTAGTAACTAAATATAAAGGATGATGTGATCTAAAGTGTTAAATTATTACGGACTCGGAGTATGTAGCTCCTTGATATGAGATGTAATTATTTAAGATTCTGGAGCCAATGACTCTTAGTTTAAGTAAGGCTGAGGGTCTAGAAGCTTGAAGATTGTCCAAAAGCTATTCTTTTCTATGTTGTTCAAGGAGAGACTGTTTGCACTAGTGTGTCCTTTTATATGCACATATAAGTCAATAATGGGTGTGTATAGATGTATTACACATGCATATGTGTATTGACGTGTACATGTACACATGCATATGCACCTCACCATCTCTGATCAACAACAATACACATTCACACACAATTAGTGTATAACATTGTGAAGATTATTGTGTTGATTCGTATAAGGATTGTTCTATATAATCCATAATACATCAATGTAATGGTGCGTGAATGGATACACATAATATATCCATTTTGTATTGTATATTGGCCCTTCTTTAATAATATTTTACATTTCTCCTTTCACACTTTTGGATGGAACCAGTGGGAATATTTTCGGATGCCAATGACGTTTTGTCACATTATTCACATCTTAAGAGAGGAACGAGGTTAAATGAGAGAATATGTAGCGAGCAACCTAGTCGTATTCAAACCAAACATTCTATTACCAGCAAGCGAAACAAAATTGGGAAACACCCCCCACTTTGTCTAGCATTTTCGCACTTGGTGAATTTGATTGCGCTGCCAGTCTCTGGTGGCCCTCACCCTTTTAGTTGAAACTGGGTAAAACGGAGTCTGGTAGTTTGAAGTCGCAACTCTTGGAATTTAAGGAGAAAGTAAACAAAGAGCAGAGAAATTTTGTAGAGAGAAAAACAATAGCGCTGAATCATTTACTTGGGTAATCTTTGATGTTGTCCTTTTTATTGTGTCCTAGCTTCTTATAAACATTAGATGTTACCTTTTCCTTCTTGTGTTTTGTGATAGGTAAGAATTGATCACTGATGGGGTTAACTGAATTGGGCTCTGGATAATAGGCCTACCCCAAATGGAAATGGGACTCAAAAAAATAAGAATTAAACTAGAGTGTCAATCTAGCGACTTTTTTATTGTCTTCACTTTTAAAAGATGATGACCTGAGCTACTTTTCTTATCAGGACATGTAAATATATAGGCAGTAAATAATGTTTTTAATTTCAAATCTGAAACAACAATTGGAGTAGTCGCATAACAATTCCCCTAATTTGGAATGTATATTTTTGATAATGAGTGACAAATGCAAAGAGCTGCCTGCTGTTTTTCCTTTTTTCTTTTTTTTTCCCTTTCTTTATTTGTGGTATAGCTGAATTACTACTTTATCATAAATGCACTCATCACAAATTTTCCTTTGGAAGCAAGAAAATTGATTCTGCAATCTGCATATGAAGATTATTCCCAAGGAAATTATTGACATAGAAAAAAAAAAAGTAGTTGGAAAAATTACAGGCAGTAAATAATGTTTGTTTCAAAAGTAGTTGGAAATTTTCTACTGTATGGTATTTTGCATTTGCAGGAGGAGGAGCTAGCAGTGGCTGCCAGTAAATTTGCAGAGTGCCAGAAGACTATTGCTTCACTTGGCCGGCAGTTAAGATCTCTTGTTACACTGGATGATTTCCTGATTGATTCAGAGAAGCCATTGGAGCATACAGGTGAAGGGAAAAATGGTGGGGAATCATGGAATTTGCAAGCTACTGAATTTACATTCGTGGCATAAAGATCTTGGATACTTAAAAATGTTTGCCATTGACCTATATAAGTCCTTAAGAGGGCATCGGCCTCGCGTCAGCATTACCTTTAAAAGAAGTTGAAATGGGTTTTGAGGTTTTTTTCCCCTCAGAAAAGGATGATTCATCGCGGAAATCAATGATCATATTGAAACAAAGTACTTAAATATAGGTTTTATTTATAATTGTCAAGCAAGGGAATTTCTGGCATTGCCAAAACTGATCGGCGAATCAGCATTTTGTATTCCATTACCACCATACTGTAAATAATGACTGCTGAGGAGCGAGGACACACCTGCATATATTGCAAAAAGAGGATGTACAGTTCCGTTTTTGCATGAAATACAATACACGTTATGTATACAGGGAATCCCACGAGAATTATATATATGGATTTATTTTTAAGTTACATTTATTGTAATTTATAACTAGATATTTCAGTACAAATGTGAGTAACAAAACAATGGGATTAAGTGGACTAATGAACAAATTTTACTTAACTGTAAGTTACATTAAATATAACTTGGTGAGACCCATCTATATATGTATATATACAAAAATGGTTCATCTCTTTTACGACTAGAGTTGGGAATGAGGCGATGTACTTATTATAGCCTAGTACAATAGTAATATTATCACTCTAACTATTGTAGGAGATATAAGAATTGATACATGGAGTCATTTTTTGTTTGATTGATAATCTTATGAAGCAAAAAATATTTTAGCCATTTGCATTAAGCTCAAATTTCCTTTTTACATGCCTATGCCCGCAAAAGCACACATTAAAAGAAGAGGTAAAAATTTATTGCCAGCATACTCGATGAAATAGGTGCTTTTCTCACATATTATGGATCCCATGCCCCCCTCTTCCATAAAAAAAAAATTCATAATTCTAATTACAGAGAATTTCTATAGAATATTAAAAGGTATTGCGTCAGTTATAAAATAAGTAAATGATGTTATGACTTATGTGTATTTATATTAAAAAACTATCATATATGTTGACGCAGATTTCTAGTCAACTTAGAAAATTAATTTAAGCGGGGGCGATCTAACGAAAAGACAGAGAATTAACGTGGTTCGGCCTTTGACCTACGTCCACGGGCAAAAAAAGGCAAATATTTTATTAAGATTGCACTTGCAACTTGACTCCCTCTCTCTTTGCTATCTTTTTTTTTTTTCGATCCTCTACACTCTGAGAGACCTCTGCTTTTATAATTTTCTATAGATAAAGTCTTTTTCTAATTTGAACTCTATTTAACTTTCCTCTATCCTCTATAATTTTAATTACAAAGTATCTCTACCTTTTCATAAGTTGTATACAAGTCAAACTCTAATTAATTTGCTTATGCGCCAAGCAATGCCCTTCTATTGTCCTTCAACGATAGCTCATTTACTTGGACTTGACTTTTCTTATGCGATCCATGATCTAAAACTGGGTCAAGGGCTATCTGGAACCATGACTTCTGCCATCCTCCACTTCTGCTCCATGTTCCTGGGCAAACATGATTCCTACTAGCAAGCATGGCTTCTGGGGCTCATCCCTGGTGGTAGAACCTCTGCTCCCCATTCTTGGGGAGCATATTTTCTGGGGTCAATTCCTGGAGGTAGAACCTCTGCTCCCCATTATTGGGAGAGCACACTTTCTAGGGTTCATTCCTGAAGGTAGAACCTCTGCTCCCCATTCTTAGGGGAATACATTTTCTGGGACTTATTCCTGGAGGTAGAATCTCTGCTTTCTATTCTTGGGGGAGCATATTTTTTGGGGCCCATTCCTAGAGGTAGAACCTCTGCTCCCCATTCTTAGGGAGCACACTTTTTTGTGCCCATTCCTGGAGGTAGAACCTCTGCTCCCCATTCTCGGGAAGCACACTTTCTAGGGCCTATTCCTGGAGGTAGAACCTCTGCTCCCCATTCTTGGGGGAGCATATTTTCTAGGGTCCCAATGCTGGGGGTAGAATCTCTGCTCTCCATTCTTGAGGGAGCACACTTTCTGGGGCCCATTCCTGGAGGTAGAACCTCTGCTCCCCATTCTTGTTGGAGCACACTTTCTGCGGCCCATTCTTAGAGGTAGAAACTATTCTCTCCATTCTTGGGGGAGCACACTTTCTGGGACCCATTCTTGGAGGTAGAATCTCTGCTCTCCATTCTTGGGGGAACATACTTCTTGGGGCCCATTCTTGGAGGTAGAACTTCTGCTCACCATTCTTAGGGAGCACACTTTCTAGGGCCCGTTCCTGGAGGTAGAACCGCTGCTCTCCATTCTTGGGGGAGTATAATTTCTGGGGCCCATTCTTGGAGGTAGAACTTTTGCTCACCATTCTTAGGGAGCACACTTTCTGGGGCTCGTTCCTGGAGGTAGAACCGCTGCTCTCCATTCCTGTGGGAGCATATTTTCTGGGGCCCCAATCCTGGGAGTGGAACCTGGGGGTAGAATCTCTGCTCTCTATTCTTGGGGGAGCACACTTTCTGGGGCTCATTCTTAGAGATAGAATCTCTGCTCTCATTATTAGGAGAACACACTTTCTGGGGTCCATTCCTGAAGGTAAAACCTCTGCCCTCATTCTTGGGGGAACATATTTTCTGGGGCCCCAATCCTGAGGATGGAACACTGGGGGTAGAATTTCTACTCCCTATTCTTGGGAGAGCATACTTATTGGGGGTAATACCTCGCGCTTTATTGACTACTTTATATTTTATACAATAATATAAGTGATGGATATACTAAATTAAATTACACATGTGACACATTTATTTATTAATTGTATTATGCCTTATGTTGTCTACAATTCTCCCCAATTGCCTTAAGAATCCCGTTTAATTGCGCCATGTAATAATAATACTAATAATACAAATGCAAAGGAAAGCAAAACAAGAGGAGTGGATCCCACGAAGGCATGAGGTAGTTATTGGTTATTATTCGCAGGATAGATAATTATTATCCATTTTATCATGAATGTTTTTCTAATTCAAATAAAAACCAAACCACAACCAGAGGCGAGGTGGTGGGAAAAGAGGGATTTGATTCTTTCATTCCCACGCCCGAGACCGAGAGGAGGCCTCAAGCGTTATCCGCCAAAAAAAGAGGCTAAATAAACCCTAACCCCTCCAGGCCTCTAGAGAAAACCAAATCATCAAAATCATTTTTCTTCTTCTAGGTTTTCTTTCTTTTGTTGAAATAATTAAAAAAAAAAGAGAAAATGAGTAGTCAAGGGGGTAGTCGAAGGAGCCAGAAGAGAGCGCCATCCACGTCCAAAAGGACGTCGTCGTCCGAAAATGGAGGAAATCTGTCGAAGCCTCCTTCTCCACAGGGCGAATCGTCGTCGTCTGTTGGCGGGGCCGGCGGGGAGAGGACGGTGAAGAAGTTGAGGCTGTCGAAAGCTCTCACAATTCCGGAGGGAACAATTGTGTCGGATGCTTGCAGGAGAATGGCATCTCGTCGTGTGGATGCGGTTTTGTTGACTGATGCTAATGCTTTGCTCTCTGGTATTGTCACGGACAAGGATATTACCACCAGGGTTATAGCCGAAGGTTTGAGACCTGATCAGACAGTCGTTTCTAAGATCATGACCCGCAATCCTATCTTTGTCACTTCTGATTCTTTGGCCATTGAAGCGCTTCAGAAGATGGTACAAGGTTAGCTACAGCTGGAATTGATAGCTTTTTCACCTTTAGTTATTTTTATTTTGATTGGACAAGTTGCTACTGTGGCTGTATTTTATATTGTAGGGGATTTGAGTGCTCATTGTTGTCGTTTTGGTGGTTATTAGTGCTTATAGGAGTTTTCGTTGATAAATTGTTAAGAGCTTGAAGTTGAGTGATTTGTTTTTTATTCACATTTTATTATGCTAGTTTCTAACGTTTTCTAATAGTTAATTCTCTTTTCAATTAAATTGAGTAAAATGATTCAAAATATTGCTTGATTATGATGTGACATATCACGAGATTGTCTTGCAAACATCATGCTGCAATGTGGCAAATGCACTAATTCCAAATCATCTAGGTGGCATTTCAATTGATTCCTTCTGTCGACAGGAAAGTTCAGGCATCTCCCTGTTGTAGAGAATGGTGAAGTTATTGCCATTTTGGATATCACAAAGTGCCTTTATGATGCCATATCAAGAATGGAGAAGGCTGCTGAACAGGGGAGTGCTATTGCTGCGGCAGTTGAAGGGGTGGAACGCCAGTGGGGAAGCAATTTTTCGGGTTAGTTATTATGTTTTACTTTGGGGTAACATCATTTGCTGCTTGTATAGTTGTTGATTGAAGAATGCTTTTATTAAAAATATTCATAGATGTTTCTTAATTATTATTTAATGAGTATGCTCTATGTTGTCAAGTTTATTCCTTTTTGACCATGAATATGTGTCTGAAATCGTAGTCTTCTAGTCTTCCTTGAATGGGAAGGTTGTGTACAAAAAATTGGTATTTATCAAAATGTTAAGTAATTGTCAAGGACATTAAAGTCTCATAGTTCATATGAAATGGCACAGACTAGCCAATTTACGTACCTTTGGATGGTGGGCTGCGCTTTCTATATTAGGAACTTTTGTGGTTTAACGCAATTTGAGTTCCAGTGACTGGAAATTGCTTTAATTGGTTTGGAAATTTTAGACATGGCTATGGATAGCAAAAGGGGTAAAATTTGTGAAAGTAAGGCTCCGTTTGGTATAGCTTTTCAAATGGAACTTATTTAAGTAGAGTTTTGACAAGTAGAGTTTTCACAAAAAAAAGGCAAAATAACTTATTTAATCTTTAAAAGCTTTACTCAAAAAAAAAAAAAAAAAACCAGCAACAAAAATTTTTATGGAATTAAATAAGCACTTATAACCATTAGATAAGCTATACCAAATAGGCACTAAGACTTTTTATGGTTCATAGAGTTGTTTATGAGCTTTGGTTATTAAATGACTAAAGGACATTGTAATTATATAAAGAGCGGGTCAGGCACATAGAGCAAATTACAGAAAGAAATTCTCCGGAGGAAGAGCGTACTTCTATTCCATGGAGAATGGATGTTGCATTGGATGCCTTGAAGTTTCTTGTTGTAGTTTTGGGAGATGATCTGGGTTTTTGAGATCCCATTGTTGAAAAAGTGGAGAAAAGATGAAGATTTGTGGAGCGCGTTCTTCCTTGGGCAGAATTAATTTTTATCGTAAATATTATACAGTTTATTGATGTCTTACATGATTAAAAATTGAGTGATTTCTTGTGGGAGGAAGAGAAGATAGTAAGACAAAATTACTTTTGGTAAAATGGGACATGGTTTCTCAGTATTGTGAAAGAGGAGGAGGTTCAATGTTTCTGAAATTTGTTTCAAAGAAACAATTTTAATTGAAAAGTGGAGAAACCATCGACAGAAGAAGGCATCATTCTCAGTTATAGTATCAAAATGCTTGTTCTTCCTTCTTTTCTTTGCACTGGTATTTCTATTTTATATTAAGATGGTTTTGTATTTTAAGCAACACTGTCTTTAGAAATATCGAAGAAGAGTAGTTGGATATCCTTTTAATTAGAAATCAATTTTCAAATTATGATTTCAAAATATGACATACTAGCAAAAACTATTAATAAGTACAGCTCCTTTAGAGAAGTATCTGCTCTGGTTAGTTAATTATTTATTTATTTTTTCATCAGCATTCTATCAAGTGTTTTATTTGAATATATGTTGTGGTGTCTCTTATTATGCTTCTTGCGGTATGAATTTAATATTTTTTCCCCTCTTTCTCTATTTCAGCTCCATATGCATTCATTGAAACATTGAGGGAGCGGATGTTCAAGCCGTCCTTGTCAACTATTATCACTGAAAATGCCAAGTAATCTCTGGCTCAGTTGTCTGTTGGCCTCTTCTTTTTGAAGAAACAAAGTTTCTATTTAGATGTCTGGCTGGTTTTTTTCTTACATTTTTTTTCACTCTTTTTGGGTTCCTATTTTCTCAGGGTTGCCATTGTATCTCCATCAGACCCTGTAGCTGTTGCTGCAAAAAAGATGCGGGAATTTAGAAGTAATTCAGCTCTCATTGTGACAGGAAGCAAAATTCAGGGAATACTAACGTATTGTTCTTGTCTTCACAGGCTTTTTATAAGTAAATATTTTGAATATTTTTCTAAATTAATGTCTTTAAAGTGACATTTACCGTTTCTTTTGGTATATAGTATTTGATTACTGTTGTTTTTTACTTTTGTGCTGCAGTTCAAAAGATGTCCTTATGCGAGTTGTGGCACAAAATCTTTCTCCTGAGTTGACTCTGGTGGAAAAGGTTCATTATGAGAATTTAATGTTTAAGTTTGTTCCTCTTTTATTCTATGTGAAATAAAATTCTCTTCTACTTCTCTACATGGTCATTAGTCTGGTTTTTTAGAACACCATGTCAATGTTTAGTTTATTTTCTCATTGAATATTATGTTGTACTTGGTTTTTTGTATTATATTCTTGTGGACGAGATGTATGTGCAACTTAGACATACTTTGGTTCTTCTCTTTTAAGCATTCAATGTTGGATCAATTGGTTCATGACTGTTCTTGTTTAAAAAAGCCTTTGCTCTTTATAGTTAGAATTTTACACTACCTTTCCTTGTGAATGGCCAACTAAAACCCTGTTCAAGCCATATGGCCCATCTTGTTCGTATCATATGAAATTGAAATGCAAAGGCTTAACTGTTTGGCATTTTCCAACTTATGAGGCTCTTTCTGTTCATAGTAAGAGATTACAATTATGTTGACATGTTCCTGCATTTATAAATGGTTCCAACTGTCGGCATTATATAAGAACTCACTCATCCATTGTTTTAAGTAGATTCGAGCAAAGTAAGTCAACGGTTTAATATATTGCCAACGAGAATGCTGTTTAGAGCCTAAAAAAATGCATTCGAGAGAACTAGAATCGATGACTGGGAATACCATGAAATTCATATGGATGGATTTTGAAGGAGGAACAGGGTTTTTGAATATGAACTCACCATTTATGTTTAAAACTGCAGGGATTGGTAGCTGCTAATGATTTTTCATTGTCATTTGATTTCATTCATTTATGAATAACAAAACTTGCAATGCCCCTGTTACCTTTCCTTCCTATGCATGAGAACTAACCATTTTAGAAAATAGAGCTTGCTCATAAGGTCGAATTTTGAACCTTTCATGATAGGAAATCACATGTGGTGAGAATTTGTTAGGACACACATAATTTCTTAGAAATGGTAAGCTCAAATGTGTTGTTTGTTATGCTTAATCACCATGATCTGCTCTGATTTGAATGTAAATTACTGATTCTCGTGTTTTTTTTTCAATTACCTGAGTTTTATTGATCTGTATCTGAATCCTTCATCCCTAGATCACATTATCTTTTTAATCTTTCCCTATCTCTCTATGCCTTAAATGAATTGGCTAATCCATGTGGTTTATGTTGCTCTTTTCTTCCCTTTATTAAACCTGTTGCTTTTATTAAAAAATCTTAAAACTACTAATGAGTCTTACAAAGCCAAAAGTTTATCTTAAAATACCACTTACGAATCTACTTTTCGATGTCATCAAAATGCATGATTCTTTACAAAAATGCCCAGTCAGTTTGATTTCTTTTCTCTCCTGTGGTGGTGGTGATCTTTGGCCTATAATGGATACTCTCTCCTCCCTCTATATACCCAAATCTGTTAGTAGTGTGGCTGAGTCTCCAGAAAACCTTAATTTTGGTGCTCGTTATGATTGCTCTTGTGTTTCTGCTCGATGATTCAGGTAATGACGTCGAGCCCTGAATGTGCAACAATGGAAACAACAATCCTTGATGCATTGCATATAATGCATGATGGGAAGTTTTTACATCTTCCAGTGATAGACAAAGGTGAGCAATGCTTTCTGAAATATGGTCCAGAATAGCCTTTTGTTATTATTACTATTGTTTTGATTCCTGACATCAATTTGTCAGATGGAGGAGTTGCTGCTTGTTTAGATGTTCTTCAGATAACTCATGCTGCCATCTCTATGGTAAAGTCATTTAATTTCTGTTGCAATGGTTTTGCAGTCACCATTTGTGTTGTCTTGAAATGGAACAAGATATGTTTAAGTTAAATCTCACTTAATGATGAAGCTACTGAAGTTAAAAGGAATATATCTATTGCCAATTTAGTAAAGCATTAATAACAATATGAACAAATTTATAATATTATAACAAGATAGAAAGGTGTCTGCATTTCATATATATCATACATATTTTTGGAACAAAATTATCTTGGCATAATAAAAGTCCATCTCCCTTCACTTTCTCTCCCAATATTTCAACCACCTTTTTAACTGTCATCCTCACCAATTATACATTTATGACCAAACATAGATCATATTAGTATCTTCGGTGCGCAATTCACTATTCTTAGCACATTATGGGATATAATATCAAAATAAATTAAGAGATGATTGAGTAAATTCACTTAATAATGTCAAATCTTGTCATCTCTGACTTTCTTTCTTTTACTGTATGTAAAACTGCTCTATTCAAAATATGTATTGATAGTGTTTGACAAATTTCAAAGATCAGCTATGGTTCCAAACATACAATCACATCATGGAAACCCTACTTGAAGCCAATCCTAAATCATAGGGACCTATTAGAAATCAGCAACTTGAAAAATTTCTGTATTCTCATCAATGGAATTTAAAATCCTCTTGGTCTGATGAATCAAGTTTTCATTGTTGTGTTGCAGCTCTTTTTGAGCAAAAACTTTGGTGTTGATTAGGTGATTTAGGAGCTTAAACTAGTTGAATGATTATTTCATGTAATTATTTGAAGTTACCAATAAAATTTAGGTTGAATGATGGCCTCCGTGTTGGATCAACTTGTTGAATGCAGTGTTGGACTAACAACCAAAAGGGAGCCGCGGCTTCCTATATTTTCACTTTGCATTTTTTTTTTGGTAGTAATTGTTTTATTTTTATACATGTTTAAGTGCTATGAGTGGCATTATTGTAATGAGAGAGATCTAACTTGTTGTTTCTACCACCTTGCTAAAGCCTTATTTGGTATTGTGCTGTAGCTTTTAAGCTATAGTTGCTATAGAAAAAAGTTTATGTAGTAAAATACAATTTTTAAATAATGATTTTAACAAAATTAGTAAAGATATAATTGATTTTTCATAATACAAGTAAAATCAAATCAACTTAGCTTTCGGGCTATAGCAGCTAGTGTCTACCAAACACTTTAGTGCTAGAGCTTTTAATAATTTTAACAAAATTAGTAAAGATATAATTGATTTTTCATCATACAAGTGTAAAATCAAATCAACTTAGCTTTCAGGCTACAACAGTTAGTGTTTACCAAACACTTTAGTGCTATAGCTTTTAAGTTAGAGCTGTCCAACATCAATCACAAGCAGGACCTATGAAGGTACATTGTAGGTTAGCATGAAAGAAGGTGAAGACTTTTTCCAAAGAATTCTTCTATTTCATTTATGAGGTTGTTGGTGTGACCATTTTTGCTGTGAGAATGGTCTGTCCCACTTAGATGACTATTCTAATGCTTCATAAGTGTGACAGCTACTCCTTTCTTTTCTTATGTTTGTGTTTTTTGACCATAGTGAAACTTGTGTCTTATATGTGGTAACTTGTTTATTCCTTTTCTGTTTTTGACCTCTCAACTTAATCCCATAGTAGATATTTGCTTTCTTTGTTTTTCTAGTGGGCATTTTAAACATTGGAATAGAATGAAACTTGGTATTTCAATGAAGCATTGGTATAAAGTAATTATTCAGTCATTAAAAAAAAAAGTGAATTTCTGCTGTTGGTGGCTGCCTTGGTCGGAATGGTTGAAGTGGTGCAACAGTGTCATATTTGTTTCTGTTCATTACTTGGTGAAATTGATTACAAAGATATCTCAATGTTTCACTGACCAACTGAAAGTGAAGTTGGGAATCTTGGTTTTACTTGAAGATATAGGTTCATGGGTAAGCTTTTTCAATTTGGAGTACATTAATCATGATCATAGCCACGGATTCAACACCTTTTGTCATAATCTATTTGTGTATAATTGTATAATGGGTTTAGGACATTTGTAAACTTCAAGGCATCTAGTGAACGAACTTAAATGTTTCTATAAAAATAAAGAACTTTATACAGAAAGGGAGATACTGTGAAAGGGTAGAAGAGAAGAAATGGGGGAAATTCAAAGAAAATCTATAACGGGAAGGAAATAATCAAAATTTAATTCATTCACTGGCTTCTTATATATGTTTTTTTTTTTGGGGGGGGGGGGGTGAGAACTTACCTATTATGAAACGAGAATTATTTTTTATAAGTTAAAAAATCCTAGAAAGAAATATTATTATAATTAAAGCTTTGGCCTTTAAGAAAATGATTTGTTTTAATAGTAAACCAAAAACTAATGTTTTAGCAATACAATATCCCATAAAGATAGCTTATTACAATAATATGTCTCAAGACATCCTAACAAATACCGAGTCTTTTGCCTCAAGTTTAGTATGCACATGGGTCTGTAGGATGTCCTGCATCATTTCCATTCTTTTGACACAGACTATGCCCGTGCATTTTCATCTATTCGTGGACGATTTTGGGAAATCTGAAAGTATTTTCATGCTAGGGATATCATCAAGCAAATACATGTAAAAAATATCAAACTAGAAAATACTTATGGGAAAACCTCACCTAGAATTGATAGCAAGCCAAGTTTATAATGCAAGTATAATCATTTTGTTTTAATAGCTTTCATCTTATGTTACAGCAAGTGGTTTGTAGTTTCGAGCAAGTTGTTTTGATCTTTGTTAGGTTGAAAGTGGTTCTGGAGCTGTTAATGATATGGCAAACACAATGATGCAAAAGTTCTGGGATTCAGCTCTTGCGTTAGAGCCACCAGAAGATTATGACACTCACAGGTATAACTGTTGCTGCTTTTATTACTGTATTGTATGCTGTCCTGGTTAATTCCATCCCTAATTCTATTAGGATGTGAATTTCAGTGAAATGTCTGGACTGATGACTTCCGAGGGAACAGAACAAGGGAAGTTTACATATCCGTCTCTTGGTCTTGGAAACTCATTTGCCTTCAAATTTGAGGATCGTAAGGGTCGAGTACATCGATTCAATTGTGGTGGGTTGTGAGAACCTGGGTCCTGAACCTTTACCTTCATATCTTCCTATACTAACTATTGATATCATATATGTTCTGGAAGACTACAAGTAGTTTCTTAAATATCACCTTACTAATCGTTTGAAATATCGGTTATCATACTAAACAATTGCATTCATTGCGTTCTGGCATTATATTACACCAAATATAATATTTTTAATATTTTTTTTCCCATATACTTGATTGTTAAGTGTAGGAGTTTGTACTTCAAAGGTTTGAACCTTGTGTGAGGACAACATGATCCATGTTAATTGGCCGCAACACAAGATAAGGATGCCCTAGCCGCATTATGCCCTCAAATTAAAACATCTTTTGGACTCTCAGGATTGTCATACCAATATTTATCCTGCACTGTGTGACTTAAATGTTATTATTATTATTATTTTTTCTGTTTAGCAAGTTTGAAAAGTTAAAATTTCCTTTGAAAAAATATTATTGTTTTTCTTCATTTAAAGCAGTAGAGACTAAAATTTTAAATTTGTTAACAAATACCATGGAAAATTTGTGGTATAATGTTCCTTAAGTTTCTAAATTGAGATCATAGGGAAACTTGTTTTGGCAATATTGCTTAGGAAATTTCCCTGTATTTTAAATTTGATATATCTGTTGATATGGGTATCTCAATTTGTTCATATAGATGTAAGAAAAACAGAATGGATGCCTCTCCCTGAGTTATAAGTTATCTCTCATCTTTCTTCTCCAGGTACTGAGAATGTAGACGAGCTGCTATCTACCGTCATGCAAAGGATTGGTGCTGGCAATGATGGAGACCGCCCTCAGCTTCTGGTTGGTCTTTAGTATTGTTTAAGTCAGATGTGCTTTCCTTGTTGATGTAACAGTAATTGGTTGGAGTTCTTTTATTATCTATTTATTTTCTTTAAATATCTTTTATTTCCTTTAGTATGAAGATGACGAGGGTGATAAAGTACTCCTTGCAACTGACGCGGATCTTGTTGGTGCAATCAGTCATGCCAGATCGGTGGGACTGAAGGTAATTAATTACCCTTGTTTTTTATACTCTTTGAGTTTTATTCTCTCTTTTTGGGCTCTTTCTCTTTCAAGACTTCTGATCTTAGTGAGTTTTCATGAAGTCCGTTATTTTGACAAAATATAGGGGTATTGGTTGAAGCTTAGCTTTTCTCGGTTAGTTAAAATATGTCAAGCTCTATCATGTTCCGCACCTTAAGGCTTGATCTCTAGGTAACTAAAATTAAAATAGAAATTGAGTTGTTGACATGAAAGAAGAGATTATATGTAGCTTGGTACTACTGATTCTTTGAAACCAAAGATCCCACCATCAGTAATAATTTACTTAAAGATAATTGACCTAAGATAAATGTGTGTGATAAGGGAACTGTTGAGAAAAATTGACTGAGTTTCTCTTACTCCTGAATCATCACATGTGAAGTTATATGTAAAAAAATCTCCTGAAACAGAATAATTATGTTAAAATTTTGAAAGGCACTATCAAATCAAACAAACTATGCTCCTAAAGACTGGCTAATTGATCATGAAATAGGATTTTCCAATATTCTGATTTCTCTGGGGAGTATATTTTTTCCTTTCCACTGTTAGTAATGCCTTAAAAAGAATGACTTTTAAGCCTTTGGTCGTAATATTTGCAAGTTGGCTGTCTTTTCAAAGAAATAGTACAAGTCAATCCACTCTCCAGCTTCTCTTTGATTAAGTGGTCCATTCCTAATAAGTTGGTAATATCTTCTTTAGTTGTAATATCTACAAGTTTGCCATCTGTTCAAATATAAAGAGTACAAGTCAATCCACTCTCAAGCTTCTCTTTGATCAGGTGGCTATCCACTTCAACATGCTTTGTTGGATCATATTGGACAGGTTAAGATATTGCTGATTTATTGCCACAATAGATTTCATGGTTCCTTCCCACATTATTCCCAAGTCATCAAGAATTATTCTTATCCTAGGAATAGCAATGAGGTGGGGTGGGGTGGGGCCGTGGGGGTGAGGAGGCCTACTCCATTGCCCACCTCATTAAAAATTTCACCTCGATTCCCCACCCCATGCCCCAATAAATTTAGTGGGGTGGGGATGGGATGGGGAATCCTCATGTGGGGAAATCATTTCCCCATCCTCACCCCATTTACTTATTTTATAATAAGTATGAATAAATGGTTTCTCTAAATTAAAAAATAGAGACTTAAATAAAATCATTACTATATTATAAAGTATTTAAATTATTTTTAAAAAAATCTCTAAAAGGTTGAAATAATATCAAAATTAAAAAATGTTTGAAGAGAATAGCACCTTGAGAGAGAAAAGAAAACATAGCAATGTTTTAGGGTTGAATAAGAATTATAATGTAGGGTTTTCTTTAGGTATAACTTATTTATATTAGGTAAAAATAAAAAGAAAATTTGTTAACCAACATTGAAATTGATAAAACAAAAATTAGAAAAAAAAATTCATATGTATTGGGATTGGGGTGGTGTTGGGGTTGGGGTGGGGAGAACCAAACCCTACTCCCACCCCATTTCCTATTATATATGAATATTTTTTAATTTTTGTTTTATCAATTTCATTGTTGTTTAACAACTTTTCTTCCAAACCCACCCCATTAAGAAACGGAGATCATTTTTCCCTCATTACCCACCCTATTCTCTAAAAAATATTCAGAATTCACCCCATTTGGGGTGGGGCCCATGGGACTCCAAATCCATGGAGGATTTTGACATCCTTATTTTAACCATCCTTGTGCCATGGTTGAACGAGTAATATTTTAACTAAAAGCACATATTAATAAGAGCACATAATGCTCTGGTTTTTCATATTAATAGTTGGATGGCAGCCCTAGTCCCTTCCAAGTTTATACGGTTGCTAAATTCACGCCCCTTTTACAGAATGTGACAAACAGGAAACAGAATTTTGCTCTTTATCCGCATTTATTTGGAAAGTGAAAAAACAAAAAGTTTTGCTGTTGTACTAAAATGCAAATTTTATATCAAACAACTGTGTTTGATAATTTCTCAAACAAATGAGACTTTTTTATAAAAGGGGTGTTGAGTGATGATCCTACAAACTCTATCAGTCATCTGAAATAAGTTGAAAGCATTATATAACAGTTCCATTGATTATTCTCTTTTAGAATTTATCTCGTAAATTTCATATTTGGCTATCTTTTAGATTTCCAACTATCACAGAAAGCACATGTATGGGATATTATGATTTATAAGAGCTGAATCTGGGTTGAACTCATTATTGAGATTTAATACTAGATTATCCTATGTGGCTGATATTCGAAAGCATTATATAACAGTTCCATTGATTATTCTCTTTTAAAATTTATCTCGTAAATTTCATATTTGGCTATCTTTTAGATTTCCAACTATCACAGAAAGCACATGTATGGGATATGATTTATAAGAGCTGAATCTGGGTTGAACTCATTATTGAGATTTAATGCTAGATTATCCTATGTGGCTGATATTATATGTTATTCTTTCTGTTTCTCATGTTTTAGGTTTTAAGGCTGCACCTGGACAATTCTGAATCAAGCCAGCAAAACAAATCCAAGTCGAGTTTGAGTACAGCCACTGTCCAGCGAACAGGATGGTCATCTTTCCACACTGGTATCTTGGTAGGTGCAGTTGCTCTGACAAGTATCGGGCTGTTGGTCTACATGAAGCGCTCTAGGGTATGAGGTCATGCTGCTTTTCTAAAAGGAAAGATATTTAGGTCATCAAGTTGACTTATCAAGGTCTCCACTTCCATTTGGAGATTTTTGCTGGGCCGAGCTTTTGGAAAGCTGAAGCTGAAAAACTAATTCATTTCAAATGACCATAGAGACCTGAAGTGGTATATACAAATGATAAATGAGTACAATTACGGTAGCAGAATGAATGTCATGTCTTAGCTGAAAAGGGATTAACATATATTGTATCTGTGTTTCAGATGTACTGTAACTGAATTCTCATTTAAGAGAACTTTGATGAGACAAAAAGCCGAAGCTATTCAATCTTGGAGTAGACTGGATATCTTCTGATTTATATGATGTCCTTCATCTGTTCTTCATCATCATTAATAATAATAATAATTTTTCCTTCTTAAAATCAGTAGTTTTATCTTAATCTGTTCCTTTTTTTTTTAAAATTAAAGACTTATTTTTTTCTACTTTATTGTTGAGGGCAAGTTCTTGTCCTTAGTCAAAATTTCTTAAATTATATATTAACACTATTTAGTTATGTTCCGTTTTATCAATTAGAAGTGAATGATGTTACACTTTCTAAGTAGACTGTGGCTACAATGCAGGGATTAAAAACCCCTCTATGGTGCAGAAGGTGCCCTTAAGCCGTTAGATTTAGCTTATTGGAATCCAACGGTTGGGGTTTTAAATTTAACAAAATAAAAAAAATGGATAAAAGTAAAAAAAAAAAAAATTGTCCCTCGCTCTGGATCATAACCACAAAATCGTCTTCTCTCTCCCTTTGGGTCATAAAACAAAAGCCTCCTCTCTCCCTCTCGATCGCCCACACCTTGCCTTGCTCTTGCTCTTTCTCACTCTCCTGCTCTTGCTCACACTCCCGTTCATGCTTCTACTCTTACTGTTGCTCTTGCTCTTGGTCCAAACTCACACTCACGCTCTACCTCGCTCTCACTCTTGCTCTTACTCCCGACTCTCACTTTCGCTCTTCTCATTAAGGTTACTCAGCTTTAAACTTAATCTTATAATTATCAAAGTTATTAGATTTGTGTATGGAGAAAATGATTTGTTAATGATATAGTGTAGAAATATAATGCACACACAATGTTGATGAAATGCCACAAAAAATTATTTGGTTTCTTCTTTTAAGGTTCTAGGTTGCCTTCTTTTTGTTTGAAAAAATGTTGCACCTGTGTTTTTTTTTTAATAATAATTTTATAATGAATAGAAATTAGATTTGGTCGTTTGAGTGTGGTAGTTTTGTGTGGGTTGGTGTATAAATTCATGTGGTGCGATAGACATCATGCGTGCCTTTGTTTAGATGCTTATCGATTGATATCTATTGCACCTATGGGCTATGCTCTGGTGCGATAGACACCTGTCGCACTAAACACAAATGTGATGGACAGTAATTGTGTTCTTTATTAACTGCTTTCTTGTAACTTTTACAGAAAGACATGGAATCTATTGATGGCAAGACAAAAAAATCGAAAGAAAAATCAATATGACAGAAAAAGCAAGGAATGGATAAAAAATCATGGATATACTATTTGAAAATATAAATTATATGTATTTATATACCCATTATATTTAAAGGTTTAATTTTTTTTATTAATGTAACTTTCAATATTAATTACAGTAAGGCAGAAACTAAACGACTAAGGTTATTAAGGGTTGAAAAGGTGGATAAAACTATATGTAATCTAATTATGACCTTCTAGATATTTCATTTTCTCTTACTTAAAAAAATATGCCACTGAACATATATATATTATCATCACAAGAAACTAACTCCTAAGGAGAGACATCAATGGATGCTTAGTAATATGAATGAGATCTCTACTTCAATGATTGGTTAAAATAGTGGTGTGAGTAAAAATATTGAGGAATTTGATGAGGACAAGTCTGATGCTCGTTGTCTTATAGCTTCTTTCTCAGTGGTAGTTTCATCTTTCTCAATTGATTAACAAGCAACAGTAAAATAAATTGGCTTTGAAAGTCCACTCGATCTAAAATGAGGGCGTCTAAGACAAGAGTTATGTGCAGCATTAATTGAATAATGTGATATAGCTAGGAAAAACATAATCCTGCATGGGAAATAATACAATTTAAGTCCTACAACTTTTACAACCACAATGGGGGTTAGAAATGGAGGCACACGTGTGGATTTAAATGACCAAGCTATTGATATAACTGATTTGTGTGTTATGTATAACAATGGACCTAGAGGTGAAAAAAAGGCTTATGAGTAGTACAAGTTCTGATGATGAATTTAAGATATTTTTTAGTCTTTTTGTGTTGCGAACCATATTATGTCCCGTAAGTGCAACAAACATTAATCCATTGTATCTTCGTATACTGAAAGATATAAATTCTATTGGAGAAAAAAATTGTGTTAGTTTGTGCTTTATTTTTTATGGGAAGGTGTGCAAAAGTTTAAAGAAAATAAAGTGAGCTTTTTTAGTGGCTGCATGTTTTTCTTAAAAGTATGTTTAATTGGAAAAAATGTAATATTTTTTTTACTTGTTTCTTACATTTAAGCTATTTCAATTTATTACATACTTTGTCATTGATGCACAACTGCTCTACTTGTTCTATTTATAGCATAGTGTCCTACTAGTGTATAGAAAAATGAAAATCTAATTTACATGACAAAAAAATAAAAACAGAACTTAAGTGTAAAGAAAAAAGCAAGTATTTTACTGTAAAACACTTACATCAGGAACAACACTAGAATCTTTCACCAACGTTTAGTTGCACTTGCATCAACAATGGAGGCAAAACAGAAACTTGGTCCAAGGTGAGTGAGTTATGGTGGGAAGGGGGCATTCATTGAAATAATGATTTTAATAATAATTAAAATGAAAAATGAAAAAATAAATACCTTAATTTATGAAGGGACAATGACATTAATTGAAAAAGAGAAAGTGAGTTATAAATACAGTAATAAATGTACTATTCAAGTTGGTGAAAAAATTTAAGAGTATTTAGATAATAATTACATGAAATATAGAACAATAAATATGAAATACTTTACTTAAAATATGCAACAATTAACATAAAATATGAGTACTTTGTAATATTAAATATAAAACATTAAACATAAAACTTTGAACTTGTAATATGAAACTTGAACAGAAAAATGAAGCAGGGGAAAAAAGGAAAAATTTGGGGGTCAATAAATAATAATTACATGAAACATAAAACAATAAACATGAAATGCTTACTTAAAATATGTAACAATCAAATGTGAGTACTTTGTAACACTAGACATAAAATATTAAATATTAAACTCTGAAATTGTGATATGAAACTTAAACCCAAACATGAAATGGGGGGAAATATTTATGAGTATTTGGATAATAATGATATAAAATATAGAACAATAAGCATGAAATAGTTTACCTAAAATATGCAACAATAAATATAAAATATGAGTACTTTTGTAACATTAAACATAAAACTCAGAACTTTTAATATGAAACTTAAGCGTAAACATGAAACGAGGGGAAAAAATAAAAATTTCGAAGTATTTGGATAATAATTACATGAAAATAGAATAATAAACATGAAATACTTTACTTAAAATATACAATAATGAATATAAAATATGAGTACTTTTGTAACATTAAACATAAAACATTTAACATTTAACATTTAACATGAAACTCTAAACTGACAAAATGAAACTTAAATCTAAACATGAAACGGGGAAAATTTTTTTTTGAGGGCATTTAGAATATGCTACATGAAATATATAACAAAATATATGAAACTTTAAATGTTAAATATGAGGCACATTTTATAGAACATGAATTAAACTTTTGTCTTTTTGTGAACACTCATTTTATTTTATTTTCATAATATTTATAAATAAAAAATATTTTTTCATTTTTACTTGTCTTTTTTCTTCTTATTAATATTTAAAAAAATTATTTGTCTTATAAAATTTTTATTTTAATTATTTTAATTAAAAATACAAATTAATGGCAACAACCGGTTGCGAAAACCAGTTGCTGCCAGTGAGGGCTCAATCTATAATACAAGAACTTTGAGTCCTTGCACTGTAGCCATCCTCTTCTAAGTATTAAAAAAGTCAATTATGTATTAAAAAAGTCAATTATGTAACTTACAAAATCATTAATGACTTGTGATTGATGTAGAGAGATGAGAGAATTTGTCTTCTCTGTATCCACTCTCTTAGGGGTGGCAAAAAAGCCCGGCCCGCGGGCTTACATGAAGATAGAATAATAAACATGAAATACTTTACTTAAAATATGCAATAATGAATATAAAATATGAGTACTTTTGTAACATTAAACATAAAACATTTAACATTTAACATGAAACTCTAAACTGACAAAATGAAACTTAAATCTAAACATGAAACGGGGAAAATTTTTTTTTGAGGGCATTTAGAATATGCTACATGAAAAATATAACAAAATATATGAAACTTTAAATGTTAAATATGAGACACATTTTATAGAACATGAATTAAACTTTTGTCTTTTTGTGAACACTCATTTTATTTTATTTTCATAATATTTATAAATAAAAAATATTTTTTCATTTTTACTTGTCTTTTTTCTTCTTATTAATATTTAAAAAAAATTATTTGTCTTATAAAATTTTTATTTTAATTATTTTAATTAAAAATACAAATTAATGGCAACAACCGGTTTCGAAAACCAGTTGCTGCCAATGAGGGCTCAATCTATGATACAAGAACTTTGAGTCCTTGCACCGTAGCCGTCCTCTTCTAAGTATTAAAAAAGTCAATTATGTATTAAAAAAGTCAATTATGTAACTTACAAAATCATTAATGACTTGTGCTTGATGTAGAGAGATGAGAGAATTTGTCTTCTCTGTATCCACGCTCTTAGGGGTGGCAAAAAAGCCCGGCCTGCGGGCTTAGGCCTGGCCCTCACACATGAGGGCCTGAACAAGGGCCCAAGAAAAAAACACTTGGACAAAGTTCAGGTCCACTACTTTTTTTAAAAAAATAATTTTATAAATTAGAATAATATAATTAAAATTGAAAAGTAATTTAAAAAAAAACTTAAATTCTTAACTTATAAATCAATTATGATTCAAAAAAGTTAAAATTATGATACTAAATTCTCTCTTTTGTATCAATTAATTAAGAGAGCGTTTGAATTAGAAAATCCAGTATTAAAGAAATTAAAGTTATGAGATTTTATTTGCTTTATTTATTATTTTAATTTAAAATATTCATTTTCTTTAATTTATCTATTATTGTAATAGCTTGTTGATTATTAATTTATTTCAAATTTACAATAATTTAAAAAATTTAAAATAAATAAATAAAGTCCAAATCCGGCCTGAGCCCGACCCAAGCCCGTACGCTTAACTGACAATGAGCCTGAACTTGGACTTGAAAAAGCCTGGCCCAAACATGTTGTTTGCCATCCCTACCCTCTCTCTCTCTCTTCCTTTTTCATCTTTATTTCTCTCATCTTTCTTTACATTTAATATTTTCTCTCTTCTTCGAAAGTGAAAATGTGAAACCCGTCAAGTAAAATTGAAAATTCTCCAAAATCCGGATGGCCTTTGAAAGTTTCCCATTCGCTCCTGCTCGTGCATATCTAAATTTGTTGATTGTCGTGAATTTTTTATTTTTAAAATTTTATTACTTGTTATTTACTTTTAAGCACAAGTAGTTATAGGAAATCGTTATAAACGGTTATTATAGATTATGAAACAGTGTTTTTTTTAAAAAAAATAAAAGATAAAAAAGAATTGATTTTATTCATTTACAGTGTATTCCGAAACTCCTCAAAACCAATTACTCGTACAGATCTCTGTGAGACTTTGGTTCGTTTGTGAAGAAATCCAAAAACTAGACAAGTAGGAGGGGAAAAAACCAAAAATAAAAGCAAAATTTATATGTTATTCATTCATATTGGAAGAGACAGGTTCATTCCATAATGCAAATTTTATTGTAATTAACAAACCTAGTGATGTTTATCAGCAAAAGAATTTCATCTCTGTATTTATTCCATAATCTGATCTCTATTTACAAAATCATTGGCGCACGCACACACACACGTATATTAATTTTCATTTTTAATATGTAGAGATTTTGTTCATGATAATAGTGGAAGATGATATTGGACTTTAAGCTTAAATTTCCATTCTAAATTTGAATTGATACTTGCAGGCTGTCCCAACGAATGGCTACGGAACTTGTAGATGTACATGCCGATCTCGAGGCCTTAAGAAAATTATATGGCCTCCTTCAAAATAGCAGCGAGGATGGCACACAAGAAGTAAGAAAATTTCAAGCAAAGTTTGATTCTTATATATATATATATTTAATTTGTGAAATTTTTATATCAGTAATTTGCTGGTAAAACTTGCAGTTGGATGAGAGAGCGAAGATTGTATTAAAGAATTTACTCGATGGCGCTACGGAGAAGGCTTTAGAAACTCATACGAAGGTAATGTCAATTAAAGTTTTTTTTTTAATTGATGAAGTATCATTAGTGATTAATTTTCCAATTTTTAAGCATTTCATTTCAGTGCATCATCTTGTTCTTCAACTCACAGATCATTACAGCAGCACAATCAAGTGTGTCTATGGCACAACAACAATTCAACATTGCCCCAAACATGAAAAAAGACGCCACCAATTGCCATAACAAGTTCACTTCAAGAGATGATTTGCGAAGGGGCACGAAGCAGCAGGGCTCAGGGACTGCACCAAGCAAAAGTGGTGCACATGATGGGCAACAGCGACGCGATCGTTTTAATGGATGCGTGAAAGAAAATGAAAAAATGAGAGAGTCAGTAAAAAGTAGCGGGCGGGGGAAAAGAATCAATCATGTTCAAAGTAGGGATGTCAATCACATTGCAGCTGCACCTGGTTCGCGTGTGGGTAATGCAATGGCAATCAGAAGGATTGCGTGCGGTGCTTCGGATGTGGATCGTGCTAATTCGAGACGTGGGAAGGGGGTTGGGGTTGCGACAGCTAGTGAATGCTCACCTTGCCATAATAATAATAATAACAACAACAACAACAACAAGAAGAAGAATAATAAAGAGCAGCAGCTAGTCGATCAACTTTCCATGAAAATGGCTCAAAAAGAGACAGTCAGGCTTAGTAGGCTCAGGCCTGTACCATCCGCGAAGAAAAGGCTGCCACCACCACGCCGCCAAGTAATTGTGAGGCCTACTTTGCTGGAGCCAGAATCAGAATCAGAATCAGAGTCGGATGAAAGAAATGGTAGTTCAGCTTCAGCAAGCTGGACAACTCAGCATACGAACACCACGGACACTGACAGTACTGAGGCAAAGTCATTGTCAGGAGCAAGTTTTGCATATGGACAGAATGGAGACTATGGGAGTAACTCGGAAACTGACACTAAGAGAAGCGGCAACTCTTCTCCTTCTTCTCCTTCTTCTTCTTTTGTGACTAGCCGTAGCAGATTAAATCCTAAAGAAGATAAACCAGCAATAGGAAGGCTGAGGAGATTCAAGAACAAGCTGGCTCTCATCTTTCATCATCATCATCATCATCACCATCACCATCACTATGATCATGACCGTGACTTCTCAAAGGTACGCCACAGTCATACTATGTGGAAGCACATACAGAAGAATATGTTACATCATAAAAATAAGAGACACAAAAATGAGATTTGTGGAAAACAATACTTCGCGGCGACTAGGTGTACACAGCAGCAGCAGCAAGCTAATTATTTTCGTACACTTGTGCAAGGGTTACTGAGAAGGCAAGCTAGACATTCCAAGAAATCAAAGCTGCCAAAGGGAGGGATTGTGGTAAAGAAGTTGCATTGGTGGCACATGTTTAAGCGCCGTCGTGGACTAAAGTTGGGTCCTAAAACTAGAACAATTAAGATGAAGTAATACTCTTCTGGTTGAGTCGATTAACACTTTCTCACTCATTCTTTTATTTGGTTGAAATAAATGACAGTTAGCTACCCTTTAGTGGTTTGGTATGTGGTTTCATGAAACTACTAACTTAGGGGAGCCCCATTCCTTTTACATAAAATCTAGTAATTTAAATAAACATATGAGAGGGCAATCAATGTTATGTTATTTAAAAAAAAATTTAGTTTCAAGTAGAGTTAGTTGTTAATTTTATAATTTTAGAACGAATTACAAAAGAAAAGAAAAGAAAGAAAAACTCTCTAGCACACCTTCAATGAAATAAACTTGAAGAATTTCTCTAATTTCATTCAATAAATAAGTTATAATTAAAAAAAAAACAGAGAGACTCCAGTAATCAGTAATAATGTGGTTGCTATATAGAAAATTAAGTGCTTAACAGTGGAAATTTAGACCCAAATCACACCCATCTAAGTATTGAACCAATCATCCCTGACAATCACATAATACCTCTCTACAAAATCCCTTAGTCCTATGTTAGTGGCTCTCGTGTAATTCATTCTCTATTAGTCTATCTCGTAATTCACAAGAATGATAAGAATATTGAGTTACAGAATCAGAAAACTTATGGACACAACTGCAAAGGCGCCTGCAAGGACCCAGGAATAAGAAGAAAAATGAATAATGTTAGTTGTGATAGATTTGTGGATATGAGAGAAAAACAGAACTGTTTCGAGAATTAAAATCATGAAAGCTGGAGGGCAATTTGCTGCAGAAGGACTTTCCTTTGAGATGCATTGATAATTCCTTTGCACTCAGCATCTAGTAAGACCTCTGTCATAATTGCAGTAGCATGTCCTCTGGGCTCCTCTGGCGCTCTACGCAATGTGAACACCTGAACGAACAAAGCAAACCAAACAAACAAAAACTTAATATTTCACTAGTTAGTTTGAAAGTTTGGTTGCAACATACTATGAGTTGACTAGTGTTGCTGCAGCATGGAGATGAAACCATTTCCATTGTATAAATGCGAGTTTTTTTTCTCCTTTTTTTTTCTTTTTTAAGTAAATAATGTCGTTTTTCTCTTTTACCTCTGTTTTTTCTTCTTTAACTTTCGATCGTAAAAATGTTAGTTTCTTCGGTGTACGTGCACTCATCATTAAAGTACAAGCAGCAGCAAACAACTATTCTGAGATAAGCACTAATATATATATAATGTGTCATAACAATTCAGATCGTATAGAAAACAATGAGTAAAATACCTGCCCATGATGTGTTATGTCTAGACATCCAGCCTGTTGTATAAATGGTTCCCCATCTATTTGAACTGGGAAAGGACTGGAAGAATGTATTCTTATTACTTTACCCTGGGCTAGCCTTCTAGCCTGTGAAAGTCCAACCTGCACAAAAATCAAGCATTAAACTAAAATTCCCAATTGCCAGTATGGGTTGTGTGGTGGTGGTGGGGGGGGGGGGGGGGGGGGTGGAGATGATCTTTAAGACTTGAGAAAAACTCCCCCACCGTATTGCAGGTACATGAGCAATAGGCCAACATGATAAGCTAGATTGAGTGAAGCATGTAGTATCTCATGATACAACAAAACCTAAGTGCAAAGGATGATTTACTATTTATGAATTGTGCACAATATATTACACTAATATAAGCATGAACAATTCTAGCCTAAAATAAAAAGATTATGCCAAGAATATAAATATATGCAATATTTACATGCCAACAATATGAAGCACATTGACTATCTTTTAATGCTGGTCAAATACTTTGATTATAGCCTTGAGACTACAAACTTGACTAAATCACGTGCTCTTCTATGGAATAAATAAATTAATAATTTATTAATTTATACAAAGGGCACAGCCCCATGGGGACTAAATATAGATGTATAATTAAGAGATAAATCCACCACCAATAAAAAAAAATTGGAGCTTCAACAAAACACAACATGTAAATGCCACCACCTCCAATTTTTTTCCAATATAAGGAACAATGATCAATCATCTTCAGGATTGTCCTATTTAAGTTAATAAATTTGCACAGAATCAAAAGAAAAATATATAGGTAATGGAGCTTTCTTGAAAAAAAAAAAAAAGGAACAAAAAAGAGTAGAACCTCAAGATTTTCATTTTTGCATCTCTTAAGAACTTTTTCGCCTAAAGGAAGAGGATCTAGGGAAAGTACCTATATTCCACTTTAATTGACTCTTCTTTTTTTCTATCCTATGGTGTTTATTAACAAGTTGGCAGTGGATATTGACTTCTTCAAATAGTTAAGTCAGAAAGAAAATCACAACAAAAAATCAAAGCATTAAAACAGGCAGAGAAAAGAAAAGTTGCAGAAAATCTTAAACCTGAAGTTTGCCAAGGTGCCATGCTCCACAGACGCATACAACCTCAAGCACCTTATCATGCATAGACTGAGGGCTAAAATCATCATCATGCTCAGAGTCGTTTTGCCAAAGATCTACTCCACCCATGTAGCTGCCAATGTTCAGGACAATTAATCCCTCAGAATCCTGGAGGCATAGAAAATAAAAAAGAAAGAAAATTTAAAAAAGCATTTAATGATGAAACAAAATAAAAAATGCATTTAAAACATCAAAATTAACAGGTTAATTACAGGGTGCCCCATCATTTTTGACACACCTTATAGTGCCACCAATGTATCAAAATGTTTACACTGTTGCTCTGCCATTAAAAAGGATAGTTTTCCAAGGATGACCATTTATAGAACATTTTTTCCCATGATGTGATATAAGCTCGATGTAGAAAACTAGAAATATATATCCTCTACTTGTTAATCAAATGTTATTAGACAACATCATTTCACAGAAGCTGTCATTGACGAGCACTAGCTTCAATTGACTGTCTTTGATTGAGGTCATCAACTAATATTTGCATGGTTGAGAAGAGTAGCCAACAAGGAATCCAAAGGTGCCAATAGCAACCTCAAATGATGCGGGTCAATGGTGACATTAAATGATGACGGTCAATAACGGTCAATGGTGGACAAGTGCAGCTGCAGGCGAAATGAAATGGTTTTGCAATGGTATTTTTCATTTTTGTAATAACTGATAGGAAACAAAACCGAAATATCTTGTAAACAATAAAATGTTAGTTAAAAATACTTTCCCTAACAAAGTAATACAGGGACTACTACTCCTAAACTAATTAAATTTATAATAGAGAATAACAGTAGGAGTGCATTGTAGACATACAGAAAAGTTGGGGCATGTTGAGGTTTGTGAATAAATGATGGGGTGAATTAACCCAAGCATAACCAGCAATTTAAATACAAAAATTGGTGGTGAATAATGAAGTATTATACTTATCCTACCTTGGGAATCTCGATGCCTTTTCCATCAACTTCAAGCCAAACTTGCCATGGTAACTCGGCACATGTTCTATCCACTATATCCCTAGCACCTTCTTTAGCATATAGCAATTTGTTCACAAACTACAGTTAACAGAATGCCGAAATCGTAAAAGGAAAATCCAGGAAAGCATGCGATTCCTAAACTACCTTGTACACACACATATATATGCACTTCTATATCTAGAAGTGAGATTTTAATGGATCTAATTCTGAAAACATGTTAGCATTTGATTAAATTCTAAAACTAGTAAAATTAGGCCAGAATTTTCTCTCAATGACCATTAGCCACTTCCACCACTCAGTAATGAAACAAGAAATGCTTTGATTGTGTGAGTCAGTGGAAGTACAAAAATTAAGTAGATGAAAAACATGATTGTCTAAAAACTGGAAAAAGGATTCTGGAATAAGACAATTATTTAATTATTTTTTTATAAGAAATGAGATGAAACAATAGAAATGCAATCAAATAACTATAGGTTGGAAAATGATTCCAGCATAAAACAAACATATATTGCAAATAACTATAATTATTCTGGCATGGACAAAAGGCTTTAACAAATAGAATGACCAGAAAGAAAAATAAGTACCCGACTAGAGAATTTTTGAGGATTCTCCTGCCGAGTAACATGAAATTCATATGCAACCTTTGCATCGCATCCGATCCCTATGAAATAAAAAACAGTGATGGTTAATGGTTCCTGGAAACAATCACTAGCATCAATAACTTCCAAAAAAATATATACCTAAATAGTTCAACATGAACTTGGATTGTTCTTTTCTTTGATCATATTCTGAGTTTTCTTCTCTGATATTTACTTTCCAGCGATCTAGCATTGTAACTGCTGCATGCTCGATGTCATTCAAAATTGTGCTTAAGCCACCATGTCCATCAACCATTGAGAAACCTCTTCCCCACTGCAAAACCCTTGACATATCATTTCCTGTGCCAAGTGGGAGAACAGCTACTGGTGGAGGAGATTCGAAATTACGCTTTTCAATCGCGTTAAGGACCCATGCAACAGTGCCATCTCCACCACAAACCAAAACTCTAAAATATTGGAAGTTACTAAATAACTCCAAACCAACCTCAGGACCCTGGGACGCACTGAGTTCAAAAACCTGCAGAGGTAAATTACTATATTCAGCCAAACACACATGAAAGAAGTTATGGTCAAAGAAAATACAGCAATACCAAATATTCTCATTGGCCTCTGAACACAAGATTGCAGTCATTGACAATTAAGAAAAGGGAAAGAGAAGATGAGGATTTTCTTCATTATACTGAATAATTTTCTTTAATTAGCACGACAGTTTTGAAGCATGATACAAGTCCAAAAGCAGTCATAAGAAGTAATGACAATAGTTTCAAAAGCATGTAAAGCATTCGGATAAAAATAGCAGAGCAGGTAAGGTGAATAAATCAATAAATTCAAACATCTATTTTCTGGAATCATTCCTAGAAAGGGGAGATCTAAATTAGAATCTGCAGTCTTATACATATAGTTTATCAACTTAACATAGCCACACTTAGGCTGTTTGAAGATACTTGCACAATGCCAGCCTCTGTAGAAAGGGAAAGGAGCGGATGCACATAGAAGGATAAATTGCGCCAGTCAACCAAGTCAAGTAAGTAACGAACTGAACTAGAGCCTAAATTTGGTCAGAAAAAGAATAGAATTCAAACCAGAATGGGTAGCTCGTGGGATTGACGTTCGGGGGGAAGAACTCCGTGGGATCCCTCCTTCTGGGACGCCTAGCTAGTGAAAGGTTATCCCTTTGCTTAGCTTTCTTACTAAAATTCTTATATCCTTTGGCTTTCCAGCAGATTGGCATATTAATACGGATTGGACTTTAACTGACCCAGAGTCTGATAATCTAGATGGCCTATTCAGTTTCAACAACATCCAGTGGAGTTGCAAACAAACCTGAATTTTGTTTCCATGCAAATAAGGAAAGAGAGAAAAAAAAAAAAACAGAAAAAAATTGAAAAAAATAAAACAGACCAGAGGAAAACCAAAGCAAAAGCTGCCGCTCAGCTCTTCTTGACTCGTTGTTAATACTTCTGTATACCGACAAGATAGTGAAAGATAGAAAACTCAAGGTCATCAAATTTGCATCTAGAAAAAAATGTGACAATTGTAGGATTCTTAATCACAAATTAGCACGCACAAGATTTCTATGCTAATCCAACTCCATTAGCAATACTGAAGCTTTCAATAAATTATGAAGCAGACAATCAGTTGACAAAATGGAAAATTTACAGGCCCAAATTAGAATAATTAATCTGAAAACAAGAACTGCTAAAGTCAGCAAATTGACAATAATCCGAGCTGATCACCATTTTCTGGAAGTATATTAACACCATGATCAAACAACCAAAAAATTTGTATTCCATTTAAGCTCCCATTAGAGCAATCAATGACTTATCTTTTCATTTCTTCGAATTGACTAATTATTAATTTTCAAATTTGGATCCTATAACTATTTTGTCAGTGTGCACTTGTTTATGGGGTTGGAAAGAGGAGTGGGACAGAAGGTAAAAGCATTCCATAGGAAAAAGTGTCATCAAGTAGCAGTCAAGCGATTTTCCGTAAGCTTACCCAAGTAAAAGACCAAAAAAAAAAAAATCAGTCCTTAATGTAACAGAAAAGATGAAGGAAAAATGAAAATGAATTAAAAACGTTTAAAGTCATATTTAGTGCTTAAATAGACAGTTGAGAATAATGGACTAAAAGAAAGCCAAAATTTTTAGCGTGAAAAGACAGTTGAATATAACAGGCAAACCTTGAAATACATCCAAACTTGACCTATAATTTATTCACTCATCAATTTTTCAATTTAGCTAATTAACTATAATATGTGTCATGGACTACAACTGGCAGGAGCAACAAAGTAGTTTAACAACAAAAATACTAGGGAAAATTAGGAATTTCAATTATTAGTTCTAAAACTTATGGGTAACTATAATTCATATAACC